>NW_026870938.1:0-629953 GCF_033118175.1 Dama dama
AAACATGAAGAGCGTGAAAAGGTTTGAAAAAATATGAAGAGCTCAAAAAGTGTCAAAAATATGAGGAGCATGAAACGATCTGAAAAATACGAGGAGCATGAAGCAGTGTTCAAAAACATGAAGAGCTTCAAAAGGTATGAAAAATATGAAGAGCTTCAAAAAGGTGTAAAAAATATGAGGAGAATGAAACGGTCTGAAAAATAGGAGGAACATGAAGCGGTGTTCAAACACATGAAGAGCCTGAAAATGTGTGAAAAATTATGAAGATCTTCAAAAGGTGTCAAAAAATGAGGAACATGAAACGGTTTGAAAAAAAGGAGGAGCATGAAACGGTGTTGAAAAACATGAAGAGCCTGAAAAGGTGTGAAAAATATGAAGAGCTTCAAAAGCTTTGAAAAATATGAAGATCTTCCAAAGGTGTCAAAAATGAGATGAGCATGAAACGGTCTGAAAAATAGGAGGAGCATGAAAAGGTGTTGAAAAACATGAAGAGCCTGAAAAGATGTGAAAAATATGAAGAGCTTCAAAAGGTGTCAAAAAATATGAGGAGCATGAAACGTTCTGAAAAATAGGAGGAGCAATCAACCTGTGTTCACAAAACATGAAGAGCCTGAAAGGGTGTGAAAAATATGAAAAGCTTCAAAAGGTGTCAAAAATGAGATGAGCATGAACCCGTCTAAAAAATAGGAGGAGCATGAAGCGGTGTTGAAAGACATGAAGAGCCTGACAAGGTGTGAGAAATATGAAGAGCTTCAAAAGGTTTCAAAAATATGAGGAGCATGAAACGGTCTGAAAAATAGGAGGAGCATGAAGCGGTGTTCAAAAACATGAAGAGCCTGAAAAGGTGTGACAAATATGATGAGCTTCAAAAGGTTTGAAAAATAGGAGGAGCATGAAGCGGTGTTCAAAAAACATGAAGAGCTTCAAAAGGTATGAAAAATATGAAGAGCTTCAAAAGGTGTCAAAAAAAGAGTTGAGCATGAAACGGTCTGAAAAATAGGAGGAACATGAAGCGGTGTTGAAAAACTTGAAAGAGCCTGAAAAGGTGTGAAAAATGTGAAGAGCTTCAAAAGGCATCAAAAATATGAGGAGCATGAAACGGTCTGAAAAAATAGGAGGATCATGAAACGGTGATCAAAACATGAAGAGCCTCAAAAAGGTGTGAAAAATATGAGGAGCATGAAACGGTCTGAAAAAGATGAGGAACATGAAGCGGTGTTGAAAAACAATGAAGAACCTGAAAAGGTGTGAAAAATATGAAGAGCTTCAAAAGGTGTCAAAAAATATGAGGAACACGATACGGTCTGAAAAATAGGAGGAGCATGAAGTGGTGTGGAAAAACATGAAGGGCCTGAAAAGGTGTGAAAAATATGAAGAGCTTCAAAAGGTGTGAAATACGTGGAGGAGCATGAAAACTCTCTGAAAAATAGGAGGAGCCTGAAATGGTGTCTCAAAAACATGAATAGGACTGAAAACGTGTGAAAAATATGAAGAGCTTCAAAAGGTGTGAAAAATATGAGGAGCATGATACGGTCTGAAAAATAGGAGGAGCATGAAGCTGTGTTCAAAAAACATGAAGAGCCTGAAAATGTGTGAAAAATATGAAGAGCTTCAAAAGGTGTCAAAAATATGAGGAGCATGAAACGGTCTGAAAAAATTGGAGGAGCATGAAGCGGTGTTGAAAAAACATGAAGAGCCTTAAAAAGGTGTGAAAAATATGAAGAGCTTCAAAAGGTGTCAAAAATATGAGGAGCATGAAACGTTCTGAAAAATAGGAGGAGCATGAAGCGGTGTTGAAAAACATGAAGAGCCTGAAAAGGTTTGAAAAATATGAAGAGCGTCAAACGTGTCAAAAATATAAGGAGCATGAAATGGTCTGAAAAATATGAGCAGCATGAAGCGGTGTTGAAAAAACATGAAGAGCCTGAAAAGATGTGAAATATATGAAGAGCTTCAAAAGGTGTCAAAAATATGAGGAACATGAAACGGTCTGAAAAATAGGAGGAGCATGAGGCGGTGTTGAAAAACATGAAGAGCCTGAAAACGTTTGAAAAATATGAAGAGCTTCAAAAGGTGTGAAAAATATGAAGAGCTTCAAAACGGGGGCAAAAATGAGATGAACATGAAACGGTCTGAAAAATAGGCGGAACATGAAGTGGTGTTGAAAAAAAAAAAGAGACTGAAAAGGTGTGAAATATATGAAGAGACTTCAAAAATGTGAAAAATATGAAGAGGTTCAAAAGGTGTGAAATTCATGAGGTGTATGAAACGGTCTGAAAAATAGGAGCATGAAGTGATGTTGGAAAACATGAAGAGCCTGAAAAGGTGTGAAAAATACGAAGAGCTTCAAAAAGGTGTAAAAAATATGAAGCGAGCATGAAACGGTCTGACAAATAGGAGGAGCATGAAACGGTGTTGAAAAACATGAAGAGACTGAAAACGTGGGAAAAAATATGAAGAGCTTAAAAAGGTATGAAAAATATGAAGAGCGTCACAAGGTGACAAAAATATGAGGAGCATGAAACGATCTGAAAAATATGAGTAGCATGAAGCAGTGTTCAAAAACATGAAGAGCCTGAAAAGGTGTGAAAAATATGAAGAGCGCCAAAACGTGTCAAAAATATGAGGAGCATGAAACGTTCTGAAAAAATAGGAGGAGCATGAAGCGGTGTTGAAAAACATGAAGAGTCTGAAAAGGTGTGAAAAATACGAAGAGCTTCAAAACGTGTCAAAAATATGAAAAGCATGAAACGGGTCTGAAATATAGGAGGATCAGGAAGCGGTGTTGAAAAACATGAAGAGCCTGAAATGGTGTGAAAAATGTGAAGAGCTTCAAAAGGTGTCAAAAATATGAGCAGCAGGAAACGGTCTGAAAATTAGGAGGAGCATGAAACGGTGATCAAAAACATGAAGAGTCTGAAAAGATGTTGAAAAATATGAAGATCTTCAGAATGTGTCAAAAATATGAGGAGCATGAAACGGTCAGAAATATAGGAGGAGCATGAAACGGTGTTGAAAAAAATGAAGAGCCTGAAAAGGGTTTGAAAAATATGAAGAGCGTCAAAAGGTGTGAACTACATGAGGAGCATTAGACGGTCTGAAAATAGTAGAAGTATGAAGTGGTGTTCAAAAACATGAAGAGCCTAAAAAGGTTTGAAAAATATGAAGAGCGTCAAAAGGTGTCAAAAATATGAGGAGCATGAAAACGATCTGAAAAAATATGAGGATCATGAAGCGGTGTTCAAAAACATGAGAAGCATGAAAAGGTGTGAAAATTATGAAGAGCTTCAACGGTGTCAAAAACATGAGGAGCATGAAAACGGTCTGAAAAATAGGAGGAGCATGAAACTGTGTTCAAAAAACATGAAGAGCCTGAAAAGTTGTGAAAAATATGAAGAGCTTCAAAACATGTCAAAATTATGAGGAGCATGAAACTGTCTGAAATATAGGAGGTGGCATGAAACTGGTGTTTCAAAAACATGGACACCCTGAAAACGGTCTGAAAAATACGAGGAGCATGAAACGGTCTGAAAAATAGGAGGAGCATGGAGCGGTGTTTCAAAAGCATGAAGAGCCATAAAAGGTGTGAAAAATATGACAGAGCGTCACAAGGTGTCAAAAATATGAGGAGCACGAAACGATCTGAAAAAATATGAGGAGCATGAAGCAGTGTCTCAAAAACATGAAGAGCCTGAAAAGGTGTGAAAAATACGAAGAGCTTCAAACCCGTGTCAAAAATATGAGGGAGAATGAAACGGTCAGAAATATAGGAGGAGCATGAAACGGTGTTGAAAAACATGAAGAGCCTGAAAATGTGTGAAAAATATGAAGAGCTTCAAAAGGGTGTCAAAATTGAGATGAGCATGAAACGGTCTGAAAAATAGGAGGAGCATGAAGTGGTGTTGAAAGACATGAAGAGCCTGAAAATGTGTGAGAAATATGAAGAGCTTCAAAAGGTGTCGAAAAATATAAGGAGCATGAAAC
Source organism: Dama dama (assembly GCF_033118175.1). Taxonomy (NCBI): domain Eukaryota; kingdom Metazoa; phylum Chordata; class Mammalia; order Artiodactyla; family Cervidae; genus Dama; species Dama dama. The sequence continues at coordinate 3,985 of NW_026870938.1, forward strand.
GTTCTGAAAAATAGGAGGCGCACCAACCTGTGTTCAAAAACATGAAGAGCCTGAAAGGTGTGAAAAATATGAAAAGCTTCAAAAGGTGTCAAAAATGAGATGAGCATGAACCCGTCTGAAAAATAGGAGGAGCATGAAGCGGTGTTGAAAGACATGAAGAGCCTGAAAAGGTGTGAGAAATATGAAGAGCTTCAAAAGGTGTCAAAAATATGAGGAGCATGAAACGGTCTGCAAAAAAGTAGGAGCATGAAGTAATGTTGGAAAAACTTGAAGAGCATGAAAAGGTGTGAAAAAATATGAAGAGGTTCAAAGTTGTGAAATACATGAGTGTCATGAAACGGTTTGAAAAATTGGAGGAGCATGAAGCAGAGTTCGAAAACATGAAGAGCGTGAAAAAGGTTTGAAAAATATGAAGAGCTCAAAAAAGTGTGTCAAAAATATGAGGAGCATGAAACGATCTGAAAAATACGAGGAGCATGAAGCAGTGTTCAAAAACATGAAGAGCTTCAAAAAGGTATGAAAAATATGAAGAGCTTCAAAAGGTGTAAAAAAATATGAGGAGAATGAAACGGTCTGAAAAATAGGAGGAACATGAAGCGGTGTTCAAACACATGAAGAGCCTGAAAATGTGTGAAAATTATGAAGATCTTCAAAAGGTGTCAAAAAATGAGAGGAACATGAAACGGTTTGAAAAAAGAGGAGGAGCATGAAAACGGTGTTGAAAAACATGAAGAGCCTGAAAAGGTGTGAAAAATATGAAGAGCTTCAAAAGCTTTGAAAAATATGAAGATCTTCCAAAGGTGTCAAAAATGAGATGAGCATGAAAACGGTCTGAAAAATAGGAGGAGCATGAAAAGGTGTTGAAAAACATGAAGAGCCTGAAAAGATGTGAAAAATATGAAGAGCTTCAAAAGGTGTCAAAAATATGAGGAGCATGAAACGTTCTGAAAAATAGGAGGAGCATCAACCTGTGTTCAAAAACATGAAGAGCCTGAAAGGGTGTGAAAAAATATGAAAAGCTTCAAAAGGTGTCAAAAATGAGATGAGCATGAACCCGTCTAAAAAATAGGAGGAGCATGAAGCGGTGTTGAAAGACACATGAAGAGCCTGACAAGGTGTGAGAAATATGAAGAGCTTCAAAAGGTTTCAAAAATATGAGGAGCATGAAACGGTCTGAAAAATAGGAGGAGCATGAAGCGGTGTTCAAAAACATGAAGAGCCTGAAAAGGTGTGACAAATATGATGAGCTTCAAAAGGGTTTGAAAAATAGGAGGAGCATGAAGCGGTGTTCAAAAACATGAAGAGCTTCAAAAGGTATGAAAAATATGAAGAGCTTCAAAAGGTGTCAAAAAAAGAGTTGAGCATGAAACGGTCTGAAAAATAGGAGGAACATGAAGCGGTGTTGAAAAACTTGAAGAGCCTGAAAAGGTGTGAAAAATGTGAAGAGCTTCAAAAGGCATCAAAAATATGAGGAGCATGAAACGGTCTGAAAAATAGGAGGATCATGAAACGGTGATCAAAACATGAAGAGCCTCAAAAGGTGTGAAAAATATGAGGAGCATGAAACGGTCTGAAAAAGATGAGGAACATGAAGCGGTGTTGAAAAACATGAAGAACCTGAAAAGGTGTGAAAAATATGAAGAGCTTCAAAAGGTGTCAAAAATATGAGGAACACGATACGGTCTGAAAAATAGGAGGAGCATGAAGTGGTGTGGAAAAACATGAAGGGCCTGAAAAGGTGTGAAAAATATGAAGAGCTTCAAAAGGTGTGAAATACGTGAGGAGCATGAAACTCTCTGAAAAATAGGAGGAGCCTGAAATGGTGTTCAAAAACATGAATAGACTGAAAACGTGTGAAAAATATGAAGAGCTTCAAAAGGTGTGAAAAATATGAGGAGCATGATACGGTCTGAAAAATAGGAGGAGCATGAAGCTGTGTTCAAAAACATGAAGAGCCTGAAAATGTGTGAAAAATATGAAGAGCTTCAAAAGGTGTCAAAAATATGAGGAGCATGAAACGGTCTGAAAAATTGGAGGAGCATGAAGCGGTGTTGAAAAACATGAAGAGCCTTAAAAGGTGTGAAAAATATGAAGAGCTTCAAAAGGTGTCAAAAATATGAGGAGCATGAAACGTTCTGAAAAATAGGAGGAGCATGAAGCGGTGTTGAAAAACATGAAGAGCCTGAAAAGGTTTGAAAAATATGAAGAGCGTCAAAACGTGTCAAAAATATAAGGAGCATGAAATGGTCTGAAAAATATGAGCAGCATGAAGCGGTGTTGAAAAACATGAAGAGCCTGAAAAGATGTGAAATATATGAAGAGCTTCAAAAGGTGTCAAAAATATGAGGAACATGAAACGGTCTGAAAAATAGGAGGAGCATGAGGCGGTGTTGAAAAACATGAAGAGCCTGAAAACGTTTGAAAAATATGAAGAGCTTCAAAAGGTGTGAAAAATATGAAGAGCTTCAAAACGGGGCAAAAATGAGATGAACATGAAACGGTCTGAAAAATAGGCGGAACATGAAGTGGTGTTGAAAAAAAAAAAGAGACTGAAAAGGTGTGAAATATATGAAGAGCTTCAAAAATGTGAAAAATATGAAGAGGTTCAAAAGGTGTGAAATTCATGAGGTGTATGAAACGGTCTGAAAAATAGGAGCATGAAGTGATGTTGAAAAACATGAAGAGCCTGAAAAGGTGTGAAAAATACGAAGAGCTTCAAAAGGTGTAAAAAATATGAAGAGCATGAAACGGTCTGACAAATAGGAGGAGCATGAAACGGTGTTGAAAAACATGAAGAGACTGAAAACGTGGGAAAAATATGAAGAGCTTAAAAAGGTATGAAAAATATGAAGAGCGTCACAAGGTGACAAAAATATGAGGAGCATGAAACGATCTGAAAAATATGAGTAGCATGAAGCAGTGTTCAAAAACATGAAGAGCCTGAAAAGGTGTGAAAAATATGAAGAGCGCCAAAACGTGTCAAAAATATGAGGAGCATGAAACGTTCTGAAAAATAGGAGGAGCATGAAGCGGTGTTGAAAAACATGAAGAGTCTGAAAAGGTGTGAAAAATACGAAGAGCTTCAAAACGTGTCAAAAATATGAAAAGCATGAAACGGTCTGAAATATAGGAGGATCAGGAAGCGGTGTTGAAAAACATGAAGAGCCTGAAATGGTGTGAAAAATGTGAAGAGCTTCAAAAGGTGTCAAAAATATGAGCAGCAGGAAACGGTCTGAAAATTAGGAGGAGCATGAAACGGTGATCAAAAACATGAAGAGTCTGAAAAGATGTGAAAAATATGAAGATCTTCAGAATGTGTCAAAAATATGAGGAGCATGAAACGGTCAGAAATATAGGAGGAGCATGAAACGGTGTTGAAAAAAATGAAGAGCCTGAAAAGGTTTGAAAAATATGAAGAGCGTCAAAAGGTGTGAACTACATGAGGAGCATTAGACGGTCTGAAAATAGTAGAAGTATGAAGTGGTGTTCAAAAACATGAAGAGCCTAAAAAGGTTTGAAAAATATGAAGAGCGTCAAAAGGTGTCAAAAATATGAGGAGCATGAAACGATCTGAAAAATATGAGGATCATGAAGCGGTGTTCAAAAACATGAGAAGCATGAAAAGGTGTGAAAATTATGAAGAGCTTCAACGGTGTCAAAAACATGAGGAGCATGAAACGGTCTGAAAAATAGGAGGAGCATGAAACTGTGTTCAAAAACATGAAGAGCCTGAAAAGTTGTGAAAAATATGAAGAGCTTCAAAACATGTCAAAATTATGAGGAGCATGAAACTGTCTGAAATATAGGAGGCGCATGAAATGGTGTTCAAAAACATGGACACCCTGAAACGGTCTGAAAAATACGAGGAGCATGAAACGGTCTGAAAAATAGGAGGAGCATGGAGCGGTGTTCAAAAGCATGAAGAGCCATAAAAGGTGTGAAAAATATGAAGAGCGTCACAAGGTGTCAAAAATATGAGGAGCACGAAACGATCTGAAAAATATGAGGAGCATGAAGCAGTGTTCAAAAACATGAAGAGCCTGAAAAGGTGTGAAAAATACGAAGAGCTTCAAACCGTGTCAAAAATATGAGGAGAATGAAACGGTCAGAAATATAGGAGGAGCATGAAACGGTGTTGAAAAACATGAAGAGCCTGAAAATGTGTGAAAAATATGAAGAGCTTCAAAAGGTGTCAAAATTGAGATGAGCATGAAACGGTCTGAAAAATAGGAGGAGCATGAAGTGGTGTTGAAAGACATGAAGAGCCTGAAAATGTGTGAGAAATATGAAGAGCTTCAAAAGGTGTCAAAAATATAAGGAGCATGAAACGTTCTGAAAAATAGGAGGCGCACCAACCTGTGTTCAAAAACATGAAGAGCCTGAAAAGGTGTGAAAAATATGAAAAGCTTCAAAAGGTGTCAAAAATGAGATGAGCATGAACCCGTCTGAAAAATAGGAGGAGCATGAAGCGGTGTTGAAAGACATGAAGAGCCTGAAAAGGTGTGAGAAATATGAAGAGCTTCAAAAGGTGTCAAAAATATGAGGAGCATGAAACGGTCTGCAAAAAAGTAGGAGCATGAAGTAATGTTGAAAAACTTGAAGAGCATGAAAAGGTGTGAAAAATATGAAGAGGTTCAAAGTTGTGAAATACATGAGTGTCATGAAACGGTTTGAAAAATTGGAGGAGCATGAAGCAGAGTTCGAAAACATGAAGAGCGTGAAAAGGTTTGAAAAATATGAAGAGCTCAAAAAGTGTCAAAAATATGAGGAGCATGAAACGATCTGAAAAATACGAGGAGCATGAAGCAGTGTTCAAAAACATGAAGAGCTTCAAAAGGTATGAAAAATATGAAGAGCTTCAAAAGGTGTAAAAAATATGAGGAGAATGAAACGGTCTGAAAAATAGGAGGAACATGAAGCGGTGTTCAAACACATGAAGAGCCTGAAAATGTGTGAAAATTATGAAGATCTTCAAAAGGTGTCAAAAAATGAGGAACATGAAACGGTTTGAAAAAAAGGAGGAGCATGAAACGGTGTTGAAAAACATGAAGAGCCTGAAAAGGTGTGAAAAATATGAAGAGCTTCAAAAGCTTTGAAAAATATGAAGATCTTCCAAAGGTGTCAAAAATGAGATGAGCATGAAACGGTCTGAAAAATAGGAGGAGCATGAAAAGGTGTTGAAAAACATGAAGAGCCTGAAAAGATGTGAAAAATATGAAGAGCTTCAAAAGGTGTCAAAAATATGAGGAGCATGAAACGTTCTGAAAAATAGGAGGAGCATCAACCTGTGTTCAAAAACATGAAGAGCCTGAAAGGGTGTGAAAAATATGAAAAGCTTCAAAAGGTGTCAAAAATGAGATGAGCATGAACCCGTCTAAAAAATAGGAGGAGCATGAAGCGGTGTTGAAAGACATGAAGAGCCTGACAAGGTGTGAGAAATATGAAGAGCTTCAAAAGGTTTCAAAAATATGAGGAGCATGAAACGGTCTGAAAAATAGGAGGAGCATGAAGCGGTGTTCAAAAACATGAAGAGCCTGAAAAGGTGTGACAAATATGATGAGCTTCAAAAGGTTTGAAAAATAGGAGGAGCATGAAGCGGTGTTCAAAAACATGAAGAGCTTCAAAAGGTATGAAAAATATGAAGAGCTTCAAAAGGTGTCAAAAAAAGAGTTGAGCATGAAACGGTCTGAAAAATAGGAGGAACATGAAGCGGTGTTGAAAAACTTGAAGAGCCTGAAAAGGTGTGAAAAATGTGAAGAGCTTCAAAAGGCATCAAAAATATGAGGAGCATGAAACGGTCTGAAAAATAGGAGGATCATGAAACGGTGATCAAAACATGAAGAGCCTCAAAAGGTGTGAAAAATATGAGGAGCATGAAACGGTCTGAAAAAGATGAGGAACATGAAGCGGTGTTGAAAAACATGAAGAACCTGAAAAGGTGTGAAAAATATGAAGAGCTTCAAAAGGTGTCAAAAATATGAGGAACACGATACGGTCTGAAAAATAGGAGGAGCATGAAGTGGTGTGGAAAAACATGAAGGGCCTGAAAAGGTGTGAAAAATATGAAGAGCTTCAAAAGGTGTGAAATACGTGAGGAGCATGAAACTCTCTGAAAAATAGGAGGAGCCTGAAATGGTGTTCAAAAACATGAATAGACTGAAAACGTGTGAAAAATATGAAGAGCTTCAAAAGGTGTGAAAAATATGAGGAGCATGATACGGTCTGAAAAATAGGAGGAGCATGAAGCTGTGTTCAAAAACATGAAGAGCCTGAAAATGTGTGAAAAATATGAAGAGCTTCAAAAGGTGTCAAAAATATGAGGAGCATGAAACGGTCTGAAAAATTGGAGGAGCATGAAGCGGTGTTGAAAAACATGAAGAGCCTTAAAAGGTGTGAAAAATATGAAGAGCTTCAAAAGGTGTCAAAAATATGAGGAGCATGAAACGTTCTGAAAAATAGGAGGAGCATGAAGCGGTGTTGAAAAACATGAAGAGCCTGAAAAGGTTTGAAAAATATGAAGAGCGTCAAAACGTGTCAAAAATATAAGGAGCATGAAATGGTCTGAAAAATATGAGCAGCATGAAGCGGTGTTGAAAAACATGAAGAGCCTGAAAAGATGTGAAATATATGAAGAGCTTCAAAAGGTGTCAAAAATATGAGGAACATGAAACGGTCTGAAAAATAGGAGGAGCATGAGGCGGTGTTGAAAAACATGAAGAGCCTGAAAACGTTTGAAAAATATGAAGAGCTTCAAAAGGTGTGAAAAATATGAAGAGCTTCAAAACGGGGCAAAAATGAGATGAACATGAAACGGTCTGAAAAATAGGCGGAACATGAAGTGGTGTTGAAAAAAAAAAAGAGACTGAAAAGGTGTGAAATATATGAAGAGCTTCAAAAATGTGAAAAATATGAAGAGGTTCAAAAGGTGTGAAATTCATGAGGTGTATGAAACGGTCTGAAAAATAGGAGCATGAAGTGATGTTGAAAAACATGAAGAGCCTGAAAAGGTGTGAAAAATACGAAGAGCTTCAAAAGGTGTAAAAAATATGAAGAGCATGAAACGGTCTGACAAATAGGAGGAGCATGAAACGGTGTTGAAAAACATGAAGAGACTGAAAACGTGGGAAAAATATGAAGAGCTTAAAAAGGTATGAAAAATATGAAGAGCGTCACAAGGTGACAAAAATATGAGGAGCATGAAACGATCTGAAAAATATGAGTAGCATGAAGCAGTGTTCAAAAACATGAAGAGCCTGAAAAGGTGTGAAAAATATGAAGAGCGCCAAAACGTGTCAAAAATATGAGGAGCATGAAACGTTCTGAAAAATAGGAGGAGCATGAAGCGGTGTTGAAAAACATGAAGAGTCTGAAAAGGTGTGAAAAATACGAAGAGCTTCAAAACGTGTCAAAAATATGAAAAGCATGAAACGGTCTGAAATATAGGAGGATCAGGAAGCGGTGTTGAAAAACATGAAGAGCCTGAAATGGTGTGAAAAATGTGAAGAGCTTCAAAAGGTGTCAAAAATATGAGCAGCAGGAAACGGTCTGAAAATTAGGAGGAGCATGAAACGGTGATCAAAAACATGAAGAGTCTGAAAAGATGTGAAAAATATGAAGATCTTCAGAATGTGTCAAAAATATGAGGAGCATGAAATGGTCAGAAATATAGGAGGAGCATGAAACGGTGTTGAAAAAAATGAAGAGCCTGAAAAGGTTTGAAAAATATGAAGAGCGTCAAAAGGTGTGAACTACATGAGGAGCATTAGACGGTCTGAAAATAGTAGAAGTATGAAGTGGTGTTCAAAAACATGAAGAGCCTAAAAAGGTTTGAAAAATATGAAGAGCGTCAAAAGGTGTCAAAAATATGAGGAGCATGAAACGATCTGAAAAATATGAGGATCATGAAGCGGTGTTCAAAAACATGAGAAGCATGAAAAGGTGTGAAAATTATGAAGAGCTTCAACGGTGTCAAAAACATGAGGAGCATGAAACGGTCTGAAAAATAGGAGGAGCATGAAACTGTGTTCAAAAACATGAAGAGCCTGAAAAGTTGTGAAAAATATGAAGAGCTTCAAAACATGTCAAAATTATGAGGAGCATGAAACTGTCTGAAATATAGGAGGCGCATGAAATGGTGTTCAAAAACATGGACACCCTGAAACGGTCTGAAAAATACGAGGAGCAATAGGCGGTGTTGAAAAACAAGAATAGTCTGAAAAGGTGTGAAATATATGAAGAGCTTCAAAAGGTGTCAAAAATGAGATGATAATGAAGCGGTCTGAAAAACTGGAGGAGCATGAATCGCTGTTGAAAACCATGAAGAGCCTGAAAAGGTGTGAAAAATATGAAGAGCTTTAAAAGGTGTGAAATATATGAAGAGCTTCAAAAGGAGACAAACATATAAGGAGCATGAAACGGTCTGAAAAATAGGAGGAGCATGAAACGGTGTTGAAAAACATGAAGAGCCTGAAAACGTGTGAAAAATATGAAAAGCTTCAAACGGTGTCAAAAATGAGATGAGCATTAAACGGTCTGAAAAATAGGAATAACATGAAACGGTGTTGAAAATCATGAAGAGCCTGAAAAACTGTGAAAAATATAAAGAGCTTCAAAAGGTGTCAAAAATATGAGGAGCATGAAACGGTCTGATAAATAGGAGGAGCATGAAGCTGTGTTCCAAAACATGAAGATCCTGAAAAGTTGTGAAAAATATGAAGAGCTTCAAAAGGTGTGAAAAATATGAGGAGCATGAAACGGTCTGAAAAATAGAAGCAGCATGAAACGGTGTTGAAAAATATGAAGAGCCTGAAAACGTGTGAAAAATATGAAGAGCTTCAAAAGGTGTGAAATACATGAGGAGCATGAAACGGGCTGAAAAATAAGAGAAGCATGAAGTGCTGTGGAAAAACATGAAGATCCTGAAAATCTGTGAAAAATATGAAGAGCTTCAAAAGGTGTGAAAAATATAAAGAGCTTCAAAGGTGACAAAAATGAGATGAGCATGATACAGTCTGAAAAATAGGAGGAGCATGAAGTGGTGGTGAAAAACATGAAGAGCCTGAAAAGGTGTGAAAAATATGAAGAGCTTCAAATGGTTTGAAAAATATGAAGAGCATGAAACGGTCTGAAAAACAGGAGGATCATGAAGCGGTGTTCAAAAACATGAAGAGCCTGAAAAGGTGTGAAAAATATGAAGAGCTTCAAAAGGTGTGAAATACATGAGGAGCATGAAACGGGCTGAAAAATAAGAGAAGCATGAAGTGCTGTGGAAAAACATGAAGATCCTGAAAATCTGTGTAAAATATGAAGAGCTTCAAAAGGTGTGAAATACATGAGGAGCATGAAATGGGCTGAAAAATAGGAGAAGCATGAAGTGGTGTTTAAAAATATGAAGAGCTTGAAAAGGTGTGAAAAATATGAAAAGCTTCAAAAGGTGTCAAAAATGAGATGAGCATGAAACGGTCTGAAAGATAGGAGGATCATGAAACGGTGTTGAAAAACATGAAGAGCCTGAAAAGATGTGAAAAATATGAAGAGCTTCAAAAGGTGTCAAAAATATGAGGAGCATGAAACGTTCTGAAAAATAGGAGGAGCATCAACCTGTGTTCAAAAACATGAAGAGTCTGAAAAGGTATGAAAAATATGAAGAGCTTCAAAACGTGTGAAAAATATGAGGAGCATGAAACGGTCTGAAAAATAGAAGCAGCATGAAACGGTGTTGAAAAATATGAAGAGCCTGAAAACGTGTGAAAAATATGAAGAGCTTCAAAAGGTGTGAAAAATATAAAGAGCTTCAAAGGGAACAAAAATGAGATGAGCATGATACGGTCTGAAAAATAGGAGGAGCATGAAGTGGTGGTGAAAAACATGAAGAGACTGAAAAGGTGTGAAAAATATGAAGAGCTTCAAAATGTTTCACAAATATGAAGAGCATGAAACGGTTGGAAAAATCGGAGGAGCATGAAGCGGTCCTCAAAAACATGAAGAGCCTGAAAAGGTGTGAAAAATATGAAGAGCTTCAAAAGGTGTGAAATACATGAGGAGCATGAAACGGGCTGAAAAATAAGAGAAGCATGAAGTGCTGTGGAAAAACATGAAGAGCCTGAAAAGCTGTGAAAAATATGAAGAGCATCAAAAGCTGTGAAATACATGAGGAGCATGAAATGGGCTGAAAAATAGGAGAAGCATGAAGTGGTGTTTAAAAATATGAAGAGCCTGAAAATGTGTGAAAAATATGAAAAGCTTCAAAAGGTGTCAAAAATGAGATGAGCATGAAACGGTCTGAAAAATAGGAGGAGCAATAGGCGGTGTTGAAAAACATGAAGAGCCTGAAAACGTGTGAAAAATATGAAGAGCTTCAAACGGTGTGAAAAATACGTAGAGCTTCAAAAGGTGGCAAAAATGAGATGAACACGAAACGGTCTGAAAAATAGGCGGAGCATGAAGTGGTGTTGAAAAAAAAGAAGAGACTGAAAAGGTGTGAAATATATGAAGAGCTTCAAAAATGTGAAAAATATGAAGAGGTTCAAAAGGTGTGAAATTCATGAGGTGTATGAAACGGTCTGAAAAATAGGAGCATGAAGTGTTGTTCAAAAACATGGACACCCTGAAACGGTCTGAAAAATACGAGGAGCATGAAACGGTCTGAAAAATAGGAGGAGCATGGAGCGGTGTTCAAAAGCATGAAGAGCCTGAAAAGGTGTGAAAAAAAGGAAGAGCTTCAAAAGGTGTGAAATATATGAGGAGCTTGAAACGCTCTGAAAAACAGGAGGAGCATGAAGAAGTGTTGAAAAACATGAAGAGCATGAAAAAGTGTGAAAAATATGAAGAGCTTCAAAAGGTGTGAAAAATATGAAGAGCTTAAAGAGGTGTCAAAAATATGAGGAGCATGAAACGGTCTGAAAAATAGGAGGAGCAAGAAGCTGTGTTGAAAAACAAGAAGAGTCTGAAAAGGTGTGAAATATATGAAGAGCTTCAAAAGGTGTCAAAAATGAGATGATAATGAAGCGGTCAGAAAAACTGGAGGAGCATGAATCGCTGTTGAAAACCATGAAGAGCCTGAAAAGGTGTGAAAAATATGAAGAGCTTCAAAAGGTGTGAAATATATGAAGAGCTTCAAAAGGAGACAAACATATAAGGAGCATGAAACGGTCTGAAAAATAGGAGGAGCATGAAACGGTGTTGAAAAACATGAAGAGCCTGAAAACGTGTGAAAAATATGAAGAGCTTCAAAAGGTGTCAAAAATATGAGGAGCATGAAACGGTCTGAAAAATAGGAGGAGCATGAAACGGTGATCAAAAACATGAAGAGCCTGAAAAGGTGTGAAAAATATGAAGAGCTTCAAAAGGTGTGAAATACATGAGGAGCATGAAACGGGCTGAAAAATAAGAGAAGCATGAAGTGCTGTGGAAAAACATGAAGAGCCTGAAAAGCTGTGAAAAATATGAAGAGCTTCAAAAGTTGTGAAATACATGAGGAGCATGAAATGGGCTGAAAAATAGGAGAAGCATGAAGTGGTGTTTAAAAATACGAAGAGCTTGAAAAGGTGTGAAAAATAAGAAAAGCTTCAAAAGGTGTCAAAAATGAGATGAGCATGAAACGGTCTGAAAAATAGGATTAACATGAAACGGTGTTGAAAATCATGAAGAGCCTGAAAAACTGTGAAAAATATAAAGAGCTTCAAAAGGTGTCAAAAGTATGAGGAGCATGAAACGGTCTGATAAATAGGATGAGCATGAAGCTGTGTTCCAAAACATGAAGATCCTGAAAAGGTGTGAAAAATATGAAGAGCTTCAAAAGGTGTGAAAAATATGAGGAGCATGAAACGGTCTGAAAAATAGAAGCAGCATGAAACGGTGTTGAAAAATATGAAGAGCCTGAAAACGTGTGAAAAATATGAAGAGCTTCAAAAGGTGTGAAAATTATAAAGAGCTTCAAAGGTGACAAAAATGAGATGAGCAAGATACGGTCTGAAAAATAGGAGGAGCATGAGGTGGTTGTGAAAAACATGAAGAGATTGAAAAGTTGTGAAAAATATGAAGAGCTTCAAAATGTTTCACAAATATGAAGAGCATGAAATGGTCTGAAAAACAGGAGGATCATGAAGCGGTGTTCAAAAACATGAAGAGCCTGAAAAGGTGTGAAAAATATGAAGAGCTTCAAAAGATGTCAAAAATATGAGGAGCATGAAACGGTCTGAAAAATAGGAGGAGCATGAAGTGGTGTTGAAAGACATGAAGAGCCTGAAAATGTGTGAGAAATATGAAGAGCTTCAAAAGGTGTCAAAAATATAAGGAGCATGAAAAGTTCTGAAAAATAGGAGGCGCACCAACCTGTGTTCAAAAACATGAAGAGCCTGAAAAGGTGTGAAAAATATGAAAAGCTTCAAAAGGTGTCAAAAATGAGATGATCATGAACCCGTCTGAAAAATAGGAGGAGCATGAAGCGGTGTTGAAAGACATGAAGAGCCTGAAAAGGTGTGAGAAATATGAAGAGCTTCAAAAGGTGTCAAAAATATGAGGAGCATGAAACGGTCTGCAAAAAAGTAGGAGCATGAAGTGATGTTGAAAAACTTGAAGAGCATGAAAAGGTGTGAAAAATATGAAGAGGTTCAAAGTTGTGAAATACATGAGTGTCATGAAACGGTTTGAAAAATTGGAGGAGCATGAAGCAGAGTTCGAAAACATGAAGAGCGTGAAAAGGTTTGAAAAATATGAAGAGCTCAAAAAGTGTCAAAAATATGAGGAGCATGAAACGATCTGAAAAATACGAGGAGCATGAAGCAGTGTTCAAAAACATGAAGAGCTTCAAAAGGTATGAAAAATATGAAGAGCTTCAAAAGGTGTAAAAAATATGAGGAGCATGAAACGGTCTGAAAAATAGGAGGAACATGAAGCGGTGTTCAAACACATGAAGAGCCTGAAAATGTGTGAAAATTATGAAGATCTTCAAAAGGTGTCAAAAAATGAGGAACATGAAACGGTTTGAAAAAAAGGAGGAGCATGAAACGGTGTTGAAAAACATGAAGAGCCTGAAAAGGTGTGAAAAATATGAAGAGCTTCAAAAGCTTTGAAAAATATGAAGATCTTCCAAAGGTGTCAAAAATGAGATGAGCATGAAACGGTCTGAAAAATAGGAGGAGCATGAAAAGGTGTTGAAAAACATGAAGAGCCTGAAAAGATGTGAAAAATATGAAGAGCTTCAAAAGGTGTCAAAAATATGAGGAGCATGAAACGTTCTGAAAAATAGGAGGAGCATCAACCTGTGTTCAAAAACATGAAGAGCCTGAAAGGGTGTGAAAAATATGAAAAGCTTCAAAAGGTGTCAAAAATGAGATGAGCATGAACCCGTCTAAAAAATAGGAGGAGCATGAAGCGGTGTTGAAAGACATGAAGAGCCTGACAAGGTGTGAGAAATATGAAGAGCTTCAAAAGGTGTCAAAAATATGAGGAGCACGAAACGGTCTGAAAAATAGGAGGAGCATGAAGCAGTGATGAAAAACATGAAGAGCCTGAAAAGGTGTGAAAAATATGAAGAGCTTCGAAAGGTGTCAAAAATATGAGGAGCATGATACGGTCTGAAATATAGGAGGAGCATGAAGTAGTGCTGAAAAATATAAAGAGCATGAAAAGGTGTGAAAAATATGAAGAGCTTCAAAAGGTGTCAAAAATATGAGGAGAATGAAACGGTCTGAAAAATAGAAGGATCATGAATCGGTTTTGAAAAAAATGAAGAGCCTGAAAAGGTGTGAAAAATATGAAGAGCTTGAAAAGGTGTGAAAAATATGAGGAGCATGAAACGGTCTGAAAAATACGAGGAGCAATAGGCGGTGTTGAAAAACAAGAAGAGTCTGAAAAGGTGTGAAATATATGAAGAGCTTCAAAAGGTGTCAAAAATGAGATGATAATGAAGCGGTCTGAAAAACTGGAGGAGCATGAATCGCTGTTGAAAACCATGAAGAGCCTGAAAAGGTGTGAAAAATATGAAGAGCTTCAAAAGGTTTGAAATATATGAAGAGCTTCAAAAGGAGACAAACATATAAGGAGCATGAAACGGTCTGAAAAATAGGAGGAGCATGAAACGGTGTTGAAAAACATGAAGAGCCTGAAAACGTGTGAAAAATATGAAAAGCTTCAAACGGTGTCAAAAATGAGATGAGCATTAAACGGTCTGAAAAATAGGAATAACATGAAACGGTGTTGAAAATCATGAAGAGCCTGAAAAACTGTGAAAAATATAAAGAGCTTCAAAAGGTGTCAAAAATATGAGGAGCATGAAACGGTCTGATAAATAGGAGGAGCATGAAGCTGTGTTCCAAAACATGAAGATCCTGAAAAGTTGTGAAAAATATGAAGAGCTTCAAAAGGTGTGAAAAATATGAGGAGCATGAAACGGTCTGAAAAATAGAAGCAGCATGAAACGGTGTTGAAAAATATGAAGAGCCTGAAAACGTGTGAAAAATATGAAGAGCTTCAAAAGGTGTGAAATACATGAGGAGCATGAAACGGGCTGAAAAATAAGAGAAGCATGAAGTGCTGTGGAAAAACATGAAGATCCTGAAAATCTGTGAAAAATATGAAGAGCTTCAAAAGGTGTGAAAAATATAAAGAGCTTCAAAGGTGACAAAAATGAGATGAGCATGATACAGTCTGAAACATAGGAGGAGCATGAAGTGGTGGTGAAAAACATGAAGAGCCTGAAAAGGTGTGAAAAATATGAAGAGCTTCAAATGGTTTGAAAAATATGAAGAGCATGAAACGGTCTGAAAAACAGGAGGATCATGAAGCGGTGTTCAAAAACATGAAGAGCCTGAAAAGGTGTGAAAAATATGAAGAGCTTCAAAAGGTGTGAAATACATGAGGAGCATGAAACGGGCTGAAAAATAAGAGAAGCATGAAGTGCTGTGGAAAAACATGAAGATCCTGAAAATCTGTGAAAAATATGAAGAGCTTCAAAAGGTGTGAAATACATGAGGAGCATGAAATGGGCTGAAAAATAGGAGAAGCATGAAGTGGTGTTTAAAAATATGAAGAGCTTGAAAAGGTGTGAAAAATATGAAAAGCTTCAAAAGGTGTCAAAAATGAGATGAGCATGAAACGGTCTGAAAGATAGGAGGATCATGAAACGGTGTTGAAAAACATGAAGAGCCTGAAAAGATGTGAAAAATATGAAGAGCTTCAAAAGGTGTCAAAAATATGAGGAGCATGAAACGTTCTGAAAAATAGGAGGAGCATCAACCTGTGTTCAAAAACATGAAGAGCCTGAAAAGGTATGAAAAATATGAAGAGCTTCAAAAGGTGTGAAAAATATGAGGAGCATGAAACGGTCTGAAAAATAGAAGCAGCATGAAACGGTGTTGAAAAATATGAAGAGCCTGAAAACGTGTGAAAAATATGAAGAGCTTCAAAAGGTGTGAAAAATATAAAGAGCTTCAAAGGGAACAAAAATGAGATGAGCATGATACGGTCTGAAAAATAGGAGGAGCATGAAGTGGTGGTGAAAAACATGAAGAGACTGAAAAAGTGTGAAAAATATGAAGAGCTTCAAAATGTTTCACAAATATGAAGAGCATGAAACGGTCGGAAAAATAGGAGGAGCATGAAGCGATCCTCAAAAACATGAAGAGCCTGAAAAGGTGTGAA
Source organism: Dama dama (assembly GCF_033118175.1). NCBI lineage: Eukaryota > Metazoa > Chordata > Mammalia > Artiodactyla > Cervidae > Dama > Dama dama. The sequence goes on from NW_026870938.1 coordinate 19,627, forward strand.
AAATATGAAGAGCTTCAAAAGGTGTGAAATACATGAGGAGCATGAAACGGGCTGAAAAATAAGAGAAGCATGAAGTGCTGTGGAAAAACATGAAGAGCCTGAAAAGCTGTGAAAAATATGAAGAGCATCAAAAGCTGTGAAATACATGAGGAGCATGAAATGGGCTGAAAAATAGGAGAAGCATGAAGTGGTGTTTAAAAATATGAAGAGCGTGAAAATGTGTGAAAAATATGAAAAGCTTCAAAAGGTGTCAAAAATGAGATGAGCATGAAACGGTCTGAAAAATAGGAGGAGCAATAGGCGGTGTTGAAAAACATGAAGAGCCTGAAAACGTGTGAAAAATATGAAGAGCTTCAAACGGTGTGAAAAATACGTAGAGCTTCAAAAGGTGGCAAAAATGAGATGAACACGAAACGGTCTGAAAAATAGGCGGAGCATGAAGTGGTGTTGAAAAAAAAGAAGAGACTGAAAAGGTGTGAAATATATGAAGAGCTTCAAAAATGTGAAAAATATGAAGAGGTTCAAAAGGTGTGAAATTCATGAGGTGTATGAAACGGTCTGAAAAATAGGAGCATGAAGTGTTGTTCAAAAACATGGACACCCTGAAACGGTCTGAAAAATACGAGGAGCATGAAACGGTCTGAAAAATAGGAGGAGCATGGAGCGGTGTTCAAAAGCATGAAGAGCCTGAAAAGGTGTGAAAAAAAGGAAGAGCTTCAAAAGGTGTGAAATATATGAGGAGCTTGAAACGCTCTGAAAAACAGGAGGAGCATGAAGAAGTGTTGAAAAACATGAAGAGCATGAAAAAGTGTGAAAAATATGAAGAGCTTCAAAAGGTGTGAAAAATATGAAGAGCTTAAAGAGGTGTCAAAAATATGAGGAGCATGAAACGGTCTGAAAAATAGGAGGAGCAAGAAGCTGTGTTGAAAAACAAGAAGAGTCTGAAAAGGTGTGAAATATATGAAGAGCTTCAAAAGGTGTCAAAAATGAGATGATAATGAAGCGGTCTGAAAAACTGGAGGAGCATGAATCGCTGTTGAAAACCATGAAGAGCCTGAAAAGGTGTGAAAAATATGAAGAGCTTCAAAAGGTGTGAAATATATGAAGAGCTTCAAAAGGAGACAAACATATAAGGAGCATGAAACGGTCTGAAAAATAGGAGGAGCATGAAACGGTGTTGAAAAACATGAAGAGCCTGAAAACGTGTGAAAAATATGAAGAGCTTCAAAAGGTGTCAAAAATATGAGGAGCATGAAACGGTCTGAAAAATAGGAGGAGCATGAAACGGTGATCAAAACATGAAGAGCCTGAAAAGGTGTGAAAAATATGAAGAGCTTCAAAAGTTGTGAAATACATGAGGAGCATGAAACGGGCTGAATAATAAGAGAAGCATGAAGTGCTGTGGAAAAACATGAAGAGCCTGAAAAGCTGTGAAAAATATGAAGAGCTTCAAAAGTTGTGAAATACATGAGGAGCATGAAATGGGCTGAAAAATAGGAGAAGCATGAAGTGGTGTTTAAAAATACGAAGAGCTTGAAAAGGTGTGAAAAATAAGAAAAGCTTCAAAAGGTGTCAAAAATGAGATGAGCATGAAACGGTCTGAAAAATAGGATTAACATGAAACGGTGTTGAAAATCATGAAGAGCCTGAAAAACTGTGAAAAATATAAAGAGCTTCAAAAGGTGTCAAAAATATGAGGAGCATGAAACGGTCTGATAAATAGGATGAGCATGAAGCTGTGTTCCAAAACATGAAGATCCTGAAAAGGTGTGAAAAATATGAAGAGCTTCAAAAGGTGTGAAAAATATGAGGAGCATGAAACGGTCTGAAAAATAGAAGCAGCATGAAACGGTGTTGAAAAATATGAAGAGCCTGAAAACGTGTAAAAATATGAAGAGCTTCAAAAGGTGTGAAAATTATAAAGAGCTTCAAAGGTGACAAAAATGAGATGAGCAAGATACGGTCTGAAAAATAGGAGGAGCATGAAGTGGTTGTGAAAAACATGAAGAGATTGAAAAGTTGTGAAAAATATGAAGAGCTTCAAAATGTTTCACAAATATGAAGAGCATGAAATGGTCTGAAAAACAGGAGGATCATGAAGCGGTGTTCAAAACATGAAGAGCCTGAAAAGGTGTGAAAAATATGAAGAGCTTCAAAAGATGTCAAAAATATGAGGAGCATGAAACGGTCTGAAAAATAGGAGGAGCATGAAACGGTGATCAAAAACATGAAGAGCCTGAAAAGGTGTGAAAAATATGAAGAGCTACAAAAGGTGTGAAATACATGAGGAGCATGAAACGGGCTGAAAAATAAGAGAAGCATGAAGTGCTGTGGAAAAACATGAAGAGCCTGAAAAGCTGTGAAAAATATGAAGAGCATCAAAAGCTGTGAAATACATGAGGAGCATGAAATGGGCTGAAAAATAGGAGAAGCATGAAGTGGTGTTTAAAAATATGAAGAGCGTGAAAATGTGTGAAAAATATGAAAAGCTTCAAAAGGTGTCAAAAATGAGATGAGCATGAAACGGTCTGAAAAATAGGAGGAGCAATAGGCGGTGTTGAAAAACATGAAGAGCCTGAAAACGTGTGAAAAATATGAAGAGCTTCAAACGGTGTGAAAAATACGTAGAGCTTCAAAAGGTGGCAAAAATGAGATGAACACGAAACGGTCTGAAAAATAGGCGGAGCATGAAGTGGTGTTGAAAAAAAAGAAGAGACTGAAAAGGTGTGAAATATATGAAGAGCTTCAAAAATGTGAAAAAATATGAAGAGGTTCAAAAGGTGTGAAATTCATGAGGTGTATGAAACGGTCTGAAAAATAGGAGCATGAAGTGTTGTTCAAAAACATGGACACCCTGAAACGGTCTGAAAAATACGAGGAGCATGAAACGGTCTGAAAAATAGGAGGAGCATGGAGCGGTGTTCAAAAGCATGAAGAGTCTGAAAAGGTGTGAAAAAAAGGAAGAGCTTCAAAAGGTGTGAAATATATGAGGAGCTTGAAACGCTCTGAAAAACAGGAGGAGCATGAAGAAGTGTTGAAAAACATGAAGAGCATGAAAAAGTGTGAAAAATATGAAGAGCTTCAAAAGGTGTGAAAAATATGAAGAGCTTAAAGAGGTGTCAAAAATATGAGGAGCATGAAACGGTCTGAAAAATAGGAGGAGCAAGAAGCTGTGTTGAAAAACAAGAAGAGTCTGAAAAGGTGTGAAATATATGAAGAGCTTCAAAAGGTGTCAAAAATGAGATGATAATGAAGCGGTCTGAAAAACTGGAGGAGCATGAATCGCTGTTGAAAACCATGAAGAGCCTGAAAAGGTGTGAAAAATATGAAGAGCTTCAAAAGGTGTGAAATATATGAAGAGCTTCAAAAGGAGACAAACATATAAGGAGCATGAAACGGTCTGAAAAATAGGAGGAGCATGAAACGGTGTTGAAAAACATGAAGAGCCTGAAAACGTGTGAAAAATATGAAGAGCTTCAAAAGGTGTCAAAAATATGAGGAGCATGAAACGGTCTGAAAAATAGGAGGAGCATGAAACGGTGATCAAAACATGAAGAGCCTGAAAAGGTGTGAAAAATATGAAGAGCTTCAAAAGTTGTGAAATACATGAGGAGCATGAAACGGGCTGAATAATAAGAGAAGCATGAAGTGCTGTGGAAAAACATGAAGAGCCTGAAAAGCTGTGAAAAATATGAAGAGCTTCAAAAGTTGTGAAATACATGAGGAGCATGAAATGGGCTGAAAAATAGGAGAAGCATGAAGTGGTGTTTAAAAATACGAAGAGCTTGAAAAGGTGTGAAAAATAAGAAAAGCTTCAAAAGGTGTCAAAAATGAGATGAGCATGAAACGGTCTGAAAAATAGGATTAACATGAAACGGTGTTGAAAATCATGAAGAGCCTGAAAAACTGTGAAAAATATAAAGAGCTTCAAAAGGTGTCAAAAATATGAGGAGCATGAAACGGTCTGATAAATAGGATGAGCATGAAGCTGTGTTCCAAAACATGAAGATCCTGAAAAGGTGTGAAAAATATGAAGAGCTTCAAAAGGTGTGAAAAATATGAGGAGCATGAAACGGTCTGAAAAATAGAAGCAGCATGAAACGGTGTTGAAAAATATGAAGAGCCTGAAAACGTGTAAAAATATGAAGAGCTTCAAAAGGTGTGAAAATTATAAAGAGCTTCAAAGGTGACAAAAATGAGATGAGCAAGATACGGTCTGAAAAATAGGAGGAGCATGAAGTGGTTGTGAAAAACATGAAGAGATTGAAAAGTTGTGAAAAATATGAAGAGCTTCAAAATGTTTCACAAATATGAAGAGCATGAAATGGTCTGAAAAACAGGAGGATCATGAAGCGGTGTTCAAAAACATGAAGAGCCTGAAAAGGTGTGAAAAATATGAAGAGCTTCAAAAGATGTCAAAAATATGAGGAGCATGAAACGGTCTGAAAAATAGGAGGAGCATGAAACGGTGATCAAAAACATGAAGAGCCTGAAAAGGTGTGAAAAATATGAAGAGCTACAAAAGGTGTGAAATACATGAGGAGCATGAAACGGGCTGAAAAATAAGAGAAGCATGAAGTGCTGTGGAAAAACATGAAGAGCCTGAAAAGCTGTGAAAAATATGAAGAGCATCAAAAGCTGTGAAATACATGAGGAGCATGAAATGGGCTGAAAAATAGGAGAAGCATGAAGTGGTGTTTAAAAATATGAAGAGCGTGAAAATGTGTGAAAAATATGAAAAGCTTCAAAAGGTGTCAAAAATGAGATGAGCATGAAACGGTCTGAAAAATAGGAGGAGCAATAGGCGGTGTTGAAAAACATGAAGAGCCTGAAAACGTGTGAAAAATATGAAGAGCTTCAAACGGTGTGAAAAATACGTAGAGCTTCAAAAGGTGGCAAAAATGAGATGAACACGAAACGGTCTGAAAAATAGGCGGAGCATGAAGTGGTGTTGAAAAAAAAGAAGAGACTGAAAAGGTGTGAAATATATGAAGAGCTTCAAAAATGTGAAAAATATGAAGAGCTTCAAAAGGTGTGAAATATATGAAGAGCTTCAAAAGGAGACAAACATATAAGGAGCATGAAACGGTCTGAAAAATAGGAGGAGCATGAAACGGTGTTGAAAAACATGAAGAGCCTGAAAACGTGTGAAAAATATGAAAAGCTTCAAACGGTGTCAAAAATGAGATGAGCATGAAACGGGCTGAAAAATAGGAATAACATGAAACGGTGTTGAAAATCATGAAGAGCCTGAAAAACTGTGTAAAATATAAAGAGCTTCAAAAGGTGTCAAAAATATGAGGAGCATGAAACGGTCTGATAAATATGAGGAGCATGAAGCTGTGTTCCAAAACATGAAGATCCTGAAAAGGTGTGAAAAATATGAAGAGCTTCAAAAGGTGTGAAAAATATGAGGAGCATGAAACGGTCTGAAAAATAGAAGCAGCATGAAACGGTGTTGAAAAATATGAAGAGCCTGAAAACGTGTGAAAAATATGAAGAGCTTCAAAAGGTGTGAAAAATATAAAGAGCTTCAAAGGTGACAAAAATGAGATGAGCATGATACAGTCTGAAAAATAGGAGGAGCATGAAGTGGTGGTGAAAAACATGAAGAGACTGAAAAGGTGTGAAAAATATGAAGAGCTTCAAATGGTTTGAAAAATATGAAGAGCATGAAACGGTCTGAAAAACAGGAGGATCATGAAGCGGTGTTCAAAAACATGAAGAGCCTGAAAAGGTGTGAAAAATATGAAGAGCTTCAAAAGGTGTCAAAAATATGAGGAGCATGAAACGTTCTGAAAAATAGGAGGAGCATGAAACGGTGATCAAAACATGAAGAGCCTGAAAAGGTGTGAAAAATATGAAGAGCTTCAAAAGGTGTGAAATACATGAGGAGCATGAAACGGGCTGAAAAATAAGAGAAGCATGAAGTGCTGTGGAAAAACATGAAGAGCCTGAAAAGCTGTGAAAAATATGAAGAGCTTCAAAAGGTGTGAAATACATGAGGAGCATGAAATGGGCTGAAAAATATGAGAAGCATGAAGTGGTGTTTAAAAATACGAAGAGCTTGAAAAGGTGTGAAAAATATGAAAAGCTTCAAAAGGTGTCAAAAATGAGATGAGCATGAAACGGTCTGAAAAATAGGATTAACATGAAACGGTGTTGAAAATCATGAAGAGCCTGAAAAGGTGTGAAAAATATGAAGAGCTTCAAAAGGTGTCAAAAATATGAGGAGCATGAAACGTTCTGAAAAGTAGGAGGAGCATGAAACGGTGATCAAAAACTTGAAGAGCCTGAAAAGGTGTGAAAAATATGAAGAGCTTCAAAAGGTGTCAAAAATGAGATGAGCATGAACCCGTCTGAAAAATAGGAGGAGCATGAAGCGGTGTTGAAAGACATGAAGAGCCTGAAAAGGTGTGAAAAATATGAAGAGCTTCAAAAGGTGTCAAAAATATGAGGAGCATGAAACGGTCTGAAAAATAGGAGGAGCATGAAACGGTGATCAAAAACATGAAGAGCCTGAAAAGGTGTGAAAAATATGAAGAGCTTCAAAAGGTGTGAAATACATGAGGAGCATGAAACGGGCTGAAAAATAAGAGAAGCATGAAGTGCTGTGGAAAAACATGAAGAGCCTGAAAAGCTGTGAAAAATATGAAGAGCATCAAAAGCTGTGAAATTCATGAGGAGCATGAAATGGGCTGAAAAATAGGAGAAGCATGAAGTGGTGTTTAAAAATATGAAGAGCCTGAAAATGTGTGAAAAATATGAAAAGCTTCAAAAGGTGTCAAAAATGAGATGAGCATGAAACGGTCTGAAAAATAGGAGGATCATGAAACGGTGTTGAAAAACATGAAGAGCCTGAAAAGATGTGAAAAATATGAAGAGCTTCAAAAGGTGTCAAAAATATGAGGAGCATGAAACGTTCTGAAAAATAGGAGGAGCATCAACCTGTGTTCAAAAACATGAAGAGCCTGAAAAGGTGTGAAAAATATGAAAAGCTTCAAAAGGTGTCAAAAATGAGATGAGCATGAACCCGTCTGAAAAATAGGAGGAGCATGAAGCAGTGTTGAAAGACATGAAGAGCCTGAAAAGGTGTGAAAAATATGAAAAGCTTCAAAAGGTGTCAAAAATGAGATGAGCATGAACCCGTCTGAAAAATAGGAGGAACATAAAACGGTGTTCAAAAACATGAAGGGCCTGAAAAGGTGTGAAATATATGAAAAGCCTAAAAACGTGTCAAAAATATGAGGAGCATGAAACGGTCTGAAAAATAGGAGGAACATGAAGCGGTGTTGAAAAACATTTAGAGACTGAAAACGTGTGAAAAATAAGAAGAGTTTCAAAAGGTGTGAAAAATATGAAGAGCTTCAAAAGGTGTCAAATATATGAGGAACATGAAACGGTCTCAACAATAGGAGGAGCATGAAGTGGTATTGAAATTCATGAAGAGCCTCAAAATGTGTGTAAATATGAAGAGCTTGAAAAGGTGTGAAATACATGAGGAGCATGAGACAGTCTGAAAAATAGGAGGAGCATGAAGCGGTGTGGAAAACATGAAGAGTTTGAAAAGGTGTGAAATATATGAAGAGCTTCAAAAGGTGTGAAAAATATGATGAGCTTTAAAAGCTGTCAAAAATGAGATGAACATGAGACGGTCTGAAAAATAGGAGGAGCATGAAGCGGTTTGGAAAACATGAAGAGCTTGAAAAAGCGTGAAATATATGAAGAGCTTCTAAAGGTGTGAAAAATATGAGGAGCTTCAAAAGGTGTCAAAAATATGACGAGCATGAAATGGTCAGAAAAATAGGAGGAGCATGAAATGGTGTTCAAAACATGAAGGGCCTGAAAAGGTGTGAAAAATATGAAGAGCTTCAAAAGGTGTGAAAAATATGAGGAGCATGAAACGGTCTGAAAAAGAAGAGGAGCATGAAGAGGTGTTCAAAAACATGAAGAGCCTGAAAAGGTGCGAAAAATATGAAGAACTTCAAAAGTTGTCAAAAATATGAGGAGCAAGAAACGGTCTGAAAAATAAAAGGAGCATGAAGCGGTGTTCAAAAACATGAAGAGCCTGAAAAGGTGTGAAAAATATGAAGAGCTTCAAAAGGTGTGAAATACATGAGGAGCATGAAACGGGCTGAAAAATAAGAGAAGCATGAAGTGCTGTGGAAAAACATGAAGATCCTGAAAAGCTGTGAAAAATATGAAGAGCTTCAAAAGGTGTGAAATACATGAGGAGCATGAAATGGGCTGAAAAATAGGAGAAGCATGAAGTGGTGTTTAAAAATATGAAGAGCTTGAAAAGGTGTGAAAAATATGAAAAGCTTCAAAAGGTGTCAAATATGAGATGAGCATGAAACGGTCTGAAAGATAGGAGGATCATGAAACGGTGTTGAAAAACATGAAGAGCCTGAAAAGATGTGAAAAATATGAAGAGCTTCAAAAGGTGTCAAAAATATGAGGAGCATGAAACGTTCTGAAAAATAGGAGGAGCATCAACCTGTGTTCAAAAACATGAAGAGCCTGAAAAGGTATGAAAAATATGAAGAGCTTCAAAAGGTGTGAAAAATATGAGGAGCATGAAACGGTCTGAAAAATAGAAGCAGCATGAATCGGTGTTGAAAAATATGAAGAGCCTGAAAACGTGTGAAAAATATGAAGAGCTTCAAAAGGTGTGAAAAATATAAAGAGCTTCAAAGGGAACAAAAATGAGATGAGCATGATACGGTCTGAAAAATAGGAGGAGCATGAAGTGGTGGTGAAAAACATGAAGAGACTGAAAAGGTGTGAAAAATTTGAAGAGCTTCAAAATGTTTCACAAATATGAAGAGCATGAAACGGTCTGAAAAACAGGAGGATCATGAAGCGGTGTTCAAAAACATGAAGAGCCTGAAAAGGTGTGAAAAATATGAAGAGCTTCAAAAGGTGTCAAAAATATGAGGAGCATGAAACGGTCTGAAAAATAGGAGGAGCATGAAACGGTGATCAAAAACATGAAGAGCCTGAAAAGGTGTGAAAAATATGAAGAGCTTCAAAAGGTGTGAAATACATGAGGAGCATGAAACGGGCTGAAAAATAAGAGAAGCATGAAGTGCTGTGGAAAAACATGAAGAGCCTGAAAAGCTGTGAAAAATATGAAGAGCATCAAAAGCTGTGAAATACATGAGGAGCATGAAATGGGCTGAAAAATAGGAGAAGCATGAAGTGGTGTTTAAAAATATGAAGAGCCTGAAAATGTGTGAAAAATATGAAAAGCTTCAAAAGGTGTCAAAAATGAGATGAGCATGAAACGGTCTGAAAAATAGGAGGAGCAATAGGCGGTGTTGAAAAACATGAAGAGCCTGAAAACGTGTGAAAAATATGAAGAGCTTCAAACGGTGTGAAAAATACGTAGAGCTTCAAAAGGTGGCAAAAATGAGATGAACACGAAACGGTCTGAAAAATAGGCGGAGCATGAAGTGGTGTTGAAAAAAAAGAAGAGACTGAAAAGGTGTGAAATATATGAAGAGCTTCAAAAATGTGAAAAATATGAAGAGCTTCAAAAGGTGTGAAATATATGAAGAGCTTCAAAAGGAGACAAACATATAAGGAGCATGAAACGGTCTGAAAAATAGGAGGAGCATGAAACGGTGTTGAAAAACATGAAGAGCCTGAAAACGTGTGAAAAATATGAAAAGCTTCAAACGGTGTCAAAAATGAGATGAGCATGAAACGGGCTGAAAAATAGGAATAACATGAAACGGTGTTGAAAATCATGAAGAGCCTGAAAAACTGTGAAAAATATAAAGAGCTTCAAAAGGTGTCAAAAATATGAGGAGCATGAAACGGTCTGATAAGTAGGAGGAGCATGAAGCTGTGTTCCAAAACATGAAGATCCTGAAAAGGTGTGAAAAATATGAAGAGCTTCAAAAGGTGTGAAAAATATGAGGAGCATGAAACGGTCTGAAAAATAGAAGCAGCATGAAACGGTGTTGAAAAATATGAAGAGCCTGAAAACGTGTGAAAAATATGAAGAGCTTCAAAAGGTGTGAAAAATATAAAGAGCTTCAAAGGTGACAAAAATGAGATGAGCATGATACAGTCTGAAAAATAGGAGGAGCATGAAGTGGTGGTGAAAAACATGAAGAGCCTGAAAAGGTGTGAAAAATATGAAGAGCTTCAAATGGTTTGAAAAATATGAAGAGCATGAAACGGTCTGAAAAACAGGAGGATCATGAAGCGGTGTTCAAAAACATGAAGAGCCTGAAAAGGTGTGAAAAATATGAAGAGCTTCAAAAGGTGTGAAAAATATGAGGAGCATGAAACGTTCTGAAAAATAGGAGGAGCATGAAACGGTGATCAAAACATGAAGAGCCTGAAAAGGTGTGAAAAATATGAAGACCTTCAAAAGGTGTGAAATACATGAGGAGCATGAAACGGGCTGAAAAATAAGAGAAGCATGAAGTGCTGTGGAAAAACATGAAGAGCCTGAAAAGCTGTGAAAAATATGAAGAGCTTCAAAAGGTGTGAAATACATGAGGAGCATGAAATGGGCTGAAAAATATGAGAAGCATGAAGTGGTGTTTAAAAATACGAAGAGCTTGAAAAGGTGTGAAAAATATGAAAAGCTTCAAAAGGTGTCAAAAATGAGATGAGCATGAAACGGTCTGAAAAATAGGAGGAGCAATAGGCGGTGTTGAAAAACATGAAGAGCCTGAAAACGTGTGAAAAATATGAAGAGCTTCAAACGGTGTGAAAAATACGTAGAGCTTCAAAAGGTGGCAAAAATGAGATGAACACGAAACGGTCTGAAAAATAGGCGGAGCATGAAGTGGTGTTGAAAAAAAAGAAGAGACTGAAAAGGTGTGAAATATATGAAGAGCTTCAAAAATGTGAAAAATATGAAGAGCTTCAAAAGGTGTGAAATATATGAAGAGCTTCAAAAGGAGACAAACATATAAGGAGCATGAAACGGTCTGAAAAATAGGAGGAGCATGAAACGGTGTTGAAAAACATGAAGAGCCTGAAAACGTGTGAAAAATATGAAAAGCTTCAAACGGTGTCAAAAATGAGATGAGCATGAAACGGGCTGAAAAATAGGAATAACATGAAACGGTGTTGAAAATCATGAAGAGCCTGAAAAACTGTGTAAAATATAAAGAGCTTCAAAAGGTGTCAAAAATATGAGGAGCATGAAACGGTCTGATAAATATGAGGAGCATGAAGCTGTGTTCCAAAACATGAAGATCCTGAAAAGGTGTGAAAAATATGAAGAGCTTCAAAAGGTGTGAAAAATATGAGGAGCATGAAACGGTCTGAAAAATAGAAGCAGCATGAAACGGTGTTGAAAAATATGAAGAGCCTGAAAACTTGTGAAAAATATGAAGAGCTTCAAAAGGTGTGAAAAATATAAAGAGCTTCAAAGGTGACAAAAATGAGATGAGCATGATACAGTCTGAAAAATAGGAGGAGCATGAAGTGGTGGTGAAAAACATGAAGAGCCTGAAAAGGTGTGAAAAATATGAAGAGCTTCAAATGGTTTGAAAAATATGAAGAGCATGAAACGGTCTGAAAAACAGGAGGATCATGAAGCGGTGTTCAAAAACATGAAGAGCCTGAAAAGGTGTGAAAAATATGAAGAGCTTCAAACGGTGTCAAAAATATGAGGAGCATGAAACGTTCTGAAAAATAGGAGGAGCATGAAACGGTGATCAAAACATGAAGAGCCTGAAAAGGTGTGAAAAATATGAAGAGCTTCAAAAGGTGTGAAATACATGAGGAGCATGAAACGGGCTGAAAAATAAGAGAAGCATGAAGTGCTGTGGAAAAACATGAAGAGCCTGAAAAGCTGTGAAAAATATGAAGAGCTTCAAAAGGTGTGAAATACATGAGGAGCATGAAATGGGCTGAAAAATATGAGAAGCATGAAGTGGTGTTTAAAAATACGAAGAGCTTGAAAAGGTGTGAAAAATATGAAAAGCTTCAAAAGGTGTCAAAAATGAGATGAGCATGAAACGGTCTGAAAAATAGGATTAACATGAAACGGTGTTGAAAATCATGAAGAGCCTGAAAAACTGTGAAAAATATAAAGAGCTTCAAAAGGTGTCAAAAATATGAGGAGCATGAAACGGTCTGATAAATAGGTGGAGCATGAAGCTGTGTTCCAAAAACTGAAGATCCTGAAAAGGTGTGAAAAATATGAAGAGCTTCAAAAGGTGTGAAAAATATGAGGAGCATGAAACGGTCTGAAAAATAGAAGCAGCATGAAACGGTGTTGAAAAATATGAAGAGCCTGAAAACGTGTGAAAAATATGAAGAGCTTCAAAAAGTGTGAAAATTATAAAGAGCTTCAAAGGTGACAAAAATGAGATGAGCAAGATACGGTCTGAAAAATAGGAGGAGCATGAAGTGGTTGTGAAAAACATGAAGAGATTGAAAAGTTGTGAAAAATATGAAGAGCTTCAAAATGTTTCACAAATATGAAGAGCATGAAATCGTCTGAAAAACAGGAGGATCATGAAGCGGTGTTCAAAAACATGAAGAGCCTGAAAAGGTGTGAAAAATATGAAGAGCTTCAAAAGGTGTCAAAAATATGAGGAGCATGAAACGTTCTGAAAAATAGGAGGAGCATGAAACGGTGATCAAAAACATGAAGAGCCTGAAAAGGTGTGAAAAATATGAAGAGCTTCAAAGGTGTCAAAAATGAGATGAGCATGAACCCGTCTGAAAAATAGGAGGAGCATGAAGCGGTGTCGAAAGACATGAAGAGCCTGAAAAGGTGTGAAAAATATGAAGAGCTTCAAAAGGTGTCAAAAATATGAGGAGCATGAAACGGTCTGAAAAATAGGAGGAGCATGAAACGGTGATCAAAAACATGAAGAGCCTGAAAAGGTGTGAAAAATATGAAGAGCTTCAAAAGGTGTGAAATACATGAGGAGCATGAAACGGGCTGAAAAATAAGAGAAGCATGAAGTGCTGTGGAAAAACATGAAGAGCCTGAAAAGCTGTGAAAAATATGAAGAGCATCAAAAGCTGTGAAATACATGAGGAGCATGAAATGGGCTGAAAAATAGGAGAAGCATGAAGTGGTGTTTAAAAATATGAAGAGCCTGAAAATGTGTGAAAAATATGAAAAGCTTCAAAAGGTGTCAAAAATGAGATGAGCATGAAACGGTCTGAAAAATAGGAGGATCATGAAACGGTGTTGAAAAACATGAAGAGCCTGAAAAGATGTGAAAAATATGAAGAGCTTCAAAAGGTGTCAAAAATATGAGGAGCATGAAACGTTCTGAAAAATAGGAGGAGCATCAACCTGTGTTCAAAAACATGAAGAGCCTGAAAAGGTGTGAAAAATATGAAAAGCTTCAAAAGGTGTCAAAAATGAGATGAGCATGAACCTGTCTGAAAAATAGGAGGAGCATGAAGCAGTGTTGAAAGACATGAAGAGCCTGAAAAGGTGTGAAAAATATGAAAAGCTTCAAAAGGTGTCAAAAATGAGATGAGCATGAACCCGTCTGAAAAATAGGAGGAACATAAAACGGTGTTCAAAAACATGAAGGGCCTGAAAAGGTGTGAAATATATGAAAAGCCTAAAAACGTGTCAAAAATATGAGGAGCATGAAACGGTCTGAAAAATAGGAGGAACATGAAGCGGTGTTGAAAAACATTTAGAGACTGAAAACGTGTGAAAAATAAGAAGAGTTTCAAAAGGTGTGAAAAATATGAAGAGCTTCAAAAGGTGTCAAATATATGAGGAACATGAAACGGTCTCAACAATAGGAGGAGCATGAAGTGGTATTGAAATTCATGAAGAGCCTCAAAATGTGTGTAAATATGAAGAGCTTGAAAAGGTGTGAAATACATGAGGAGCATGAGACAGTCTGAAAAATAGGAGGAGCATGAAGCTGTGTGGAAATCATGAAGAGTTTGAAAAGGTGTGAAATATATGAAGAGCTTCAAAAGGTGTGAAAAATATGATGAGCTTTAAAAGCTGTCAAAAATGAGATGAACATGAGACGGTCTGAAAAATAGGAGGAGCATGAAGCGGTTTGGAAAACATGAAGAGCTTGAAAAAGCGTGAAATATATGAAGAGCTTCTAAAGGTGTGAAAAATATGAGGAGCTTCAAAAGGTGTCAAAAATATGACGAGCATGAAATGGTCAGAAAAATAGGAGGAGCATGAAATGATGTTCAAAACATGAAGGGCCTGAAAAGGTGTGAAAAAGATGAAGAGCTTCAAAAGGTGTGAAAAATATGAGGAGCATGAAACGGTCTGAAAAAGAAGAGGAGCATGAAGAGGTGTTCAAAAACATGAAGAGCCTGAAAAGGTGCGAAAAATATGAAGAACTTCAAAAGTTGTCAAAAATATGAGGAGCAAGAAACGGTCTGAAAAATAAAAGGAGCATGAAGCGGTGTTCAAAAACATGAAGAGCCTGAAAAGGTGTGAAAAATATGAAGAGCTTCAAAAGGTGTGAAATACATGAGGAGCATGAAACGGGCTGAAAAATAAGAGAAGCATGAAGTGCTGTGGAAAAACATGAAGATCCTGAAAAGCTGTGAAAAATATGAAGAGCTTCAAAAGGTGTGAAATACATAAGGAGCATGAAATGGGCTGAAAAATAGGAGAAGCATGAAGTGGTGTTTAAAAATATGAAGAGCTTGAAAAGGTGTGAAAAATATGAAAAGCTTCAAAAGGTGTCAAAAATGAGATGAGCATGAAACGGTCTGAAAGATAGGAGGATCATGAAACGGTGTTGAAAAACATGAAGAGCCTGAAAAGATGTGAAAAATATGAAGAGCTTCAAAAGGTGTCAAAAATATGAGGAGCATGAAACGTTCTGAAAAATAGGAGGAGCATCAACCTGTGTTCAAAAACATGAAGAGCCTGAAAAGGTATGAAAAATATGAAGAGCTTCAAAAGGTGTGAAAAATATGAGGAGCATGTAACGGTCTGAAAAATAGAAGCAGCATGAAACGGTGTTGAAAAATATGAAGAGCCTGAAAACGTGTGAAAAATATGAAGAGCTTCAAAAGGTGTGAAAAATATAAAGAGCTTCAAAGGGAACAAAAATGAGATGAGCATGATACGGTCTGAAAAATAGGAGGAGCATGAAGTGGTGGTGAAAAACATGAAGAGACTGAAAAGGTGTGAAAAATATGAAGAGCTTCATAATGTTTCACCAATATGAAGAGCATGAAACGGTCTGAAAAACAGGAGGATCATGAAGCGGTGTTCAAAAACATGAAGAGCCTGAAAAGGTGTGAAAAATATGAAGAGCTTCAAAAGGTGTCAAAAATATGAGGAGCATGAAACGGTCTGAAAAATAGGAGGAGCATGAAACGGTGATCAAAAACATGAATAGCCTGAAAAGGTGTGAAAAATATGAAGAGCTTCAAAAGGTGTGAAATACATGAGGAGCATGAAACGGGCTGAAAAATAAGAGAAGCATGAAGTGCTGTGGAAAAACATGAAGAGCCTGAAAAGCTGTGAAAAATATGAAGAGCATCAAAAGCTGTGAAATACATGAGGAGCATGAAATGGGCTGAAAAATAGGAGAAGCATGAAGTGGTGTTTAAAAATATGAAGAGCCTGAAAATGTGTGAAAAATATGAAAAGCTTCAAAAGGTGTCAAAAATGAGATGAGCATGAAACGGTCTGAAAAATAGGAGGAGCAATAGGCGGTGTTGAAAAACATGAAGAGCCTGAAAACGTGTGAAAAATATGAAGAGCTTCAAACGGTGTGAAAAATACGTAGAGCTTCAAAAGGTGGCAAAAATGAGATGAACACGAAACGGTCTGAAAAATAGGCGGAGCATGAAGTGGTGTTGAAAAAAAAGAAGAGACTGAAAAGGTGTGAAATATATGAAGAGCTTCAAAAATGTGAAAAATATGAAGAGGTTCAAAAGGTGTGAAATTCATGAGGTGTATGAAACGGTCTGAAAAATAGGAGCATGAGGTGTTGTTCAAAATCATGGACACCCTGAAACGGTCTGAAAAATACGAGGAGCATGAAACGGTCTGAAAAATAGGAGGAGCATGGAGCGGTGTTCAAAAGCATGAAGAGCCTGAAAAGGTGTGAAAAATATGAAGAGCTTCAAAAGGTGTGAAAAATATGAAGAGCTTAAAGAGGTGTCAAAAATATGAGGAGCATGAAACGGTCTGAAAAATAGGAGGAGCAAGAAGCTGTGTTGAAAAACAAGAAGAGTCTGAAAAGGTGTGAAATATATGAAGAGCTTCAAAAGGTGTCAAAAATGAGATGATAATGAAGCGGTCAGAAAAACTGGAGGAGCATGAATCGCTGTTGAAAACCATGAAGAGCCTGAAAAGGTGTGAAAAATATGAAGAGCTTCAAAAGGTGTGAAATATATGAAGAGCTTCACAAGGAGACAAACATATAAGGAGCATGAAACGGTCTGAAAAATAGGAGGAGCATGAAACGGTGTTGAAAAACATGAAGAGCCTGAAAACGTGTGAAAAATATGAAGAGCTTCAAAAGGTGTCAAAAGTATGAGGAGCATGAAACGGTCTGAAAAATAGGAGGAGCATGAAACGGTGATCAAAAACATGAAGAGCCTGAAAAGGTGTGAAAAATATGAAGAGCTTCAAAAGGTGTGAAATACATGAGGAGCATGAAACGGGCTGAAAAATAAGAGAAGCATGAAGTGGTGTTTAAAAATACGAAGAGCTTGAAAAGGTGTGAAAAATAAGAAAAGCTTCAAAAGGTGTCAAAAATGAGATGAGCATGAAACGGTCTGAAAAATAGGATTAACATGAAACGGTGTTGAAAATCATGAAGAGCCTGAAAAACTGTGAAAAATATAAAGAGCTTCAAAAGGTGTCAAAAATATGAGGAGCATGAAACGGTCTAATAAATAGGATGAGCATGAAGCTGTGTTCCAAAACATGAAGATCCTGAAAAGGTGTGAAAAATATGAAGAGCTTCAAAAGGTGTGAAAAATATGAGGAGCATGAAACGGTCTGAAAAATAGAAGCAGCATGAAACGGTGTTGAAAAATATGAAGAGCCTGAAAACGTGTGAAAAATATGAAGAGCTTCAAAAGGTGTGAAAATTATAAAGAGCTTCAAAGGTGACAAAAATGAGATGAGCAAGATACGGTCTGAAAAATAGGAGGAGCATGAAGTGGTTGTGAAAAACATGAAGAGATTGAAAAGTTGTGAAAAATATGAAGAGCTTCAAAATGTTTCACAAATATGAAGAGCATGAAATGGTCTGAAAAACAGGAGGATCATGAAGCGGTGTTCAAAAACATGAAGAGCCTGAAAAGGTGTGAAAAATATGAAGAGCTTCAAAAGATGTCAAAAATATGAGGAGCATGAAACGGTCTGAAAAATAGGAGGAGCATGAAACGGTGATCAAAAACATGAAGAGCCTGAAAAGGTGTGAAAAATATGAAGAGCTTCAAAAGGTGTGAAATACATGAGGAGCATGAAACGGGCTGAAAAATAAGAGAAGCATGAAGTGCTGTGGAAAAACATGAAGAGCCTGAAAAGCTGTGAAAAATATGAAGAGCATCAAAAGCTGTGAAATACATGAGGAGCATGAAATGGGCTGAAAAATAGGAGAAGCATGAAGTGGTGTTTAAAAATATGAAGAGCCTGAAAATGTGTGAAAAATATGAAAAGCTTCAAAAGGTGTCAAAAATGAGATGAGCATGAAACGGTCTGAAAAATAGGAGGAGCAATAGGCGGTGTTGAAAAACATGAAGAGCCTGAAAACGTGTGAAAAATATGAAGAGCTTCAAACGGTGTGAAAAATACGTAGAGCTTCAAAAGTTGGCAAAAATGAGATGAACACAAAACGGTCTGAAAAATAGGCGGAGCATGAAGTGGTGTTGAAAAAAAAGAAGAGACTGAAAAGGTGTGAAATATATGAAGAGCTTCAAAAATGTGAAAAATATGAAGAGCTTCAAAAGGTGTGAAATATATGAAGAGCTTCAAAAGGAGACAAACATATAAGGAGCATGAAACGGTCTGAAAAATAGGAGGAGCATGAAACGGTGTTGAAAAACATGAAGAGCCTGAAAACGTGTGAAAAATATGAAAAGCTTCAAACGGTGTCAAAAATGAGATGAGCATGAAACGGGCTGAAAAATAGGAATAACATGAAACGGTGTTGAAAATCATGAAGAGCCTGAAAAACTGTGTAAAATATAAAGAGCTTCAAAAGGTGTCAAAAATATGAGGAGCATGAAACGGTCTGATAAGTAGGAGGAGCATGAAGCTGTGTTCCAAAACATGAAGATCCTGAAAAGGTGTGAAAAATATGAAGAGCTTCAAAAGGTGTGAAAAATATGAGGAGCATGAAACGGTCTGAAAAATAGAAGCAGCATGAAACGGTGTTGAAAAATATGAAGAGCCTGAAAACGTGTGAAAAATATGAAGAGCTTCAAAAGGTGTGAAAAATATAAAGAGCTTCAAAGGTGACAAAAATGAGATGAGCATGATACAGTCTGAAAAATAGGAGGAGCATGAAGTGGTGGTGAAAAACATGAAGAGCCTGAAAAGGTGTGAAAAATATGAAGAGCTTCAAATGGTTTGAAAAATATGAAGAGCATGAAACGGTCTGAAAAACAGGAGGATCATGAAGCGGTGTTCAAAAACATGAAGAGCCTGAAAAGGTGTGAAAAATATGAAGAGCTTCAAAAGGTGTGAAAAATATGAGGAGCATGAAACGTTCTGAAAAATAGGAGGAGCATGAAACGGTGATCAAAACATGAAGAGCCTGAAAAGGTGTGAAAAATATGAAGACCTTCAAAAGGTGTGAAATACATGAGGAGCATGAAACGGGCTGAAAAATAAGAGAAGCATGAAGTGCTGTGGAAAAACATGAAGAGCCTGAAAAGCTGTGAAAAATATGAAGAGCTTCAAAAGGTGTGAAATACATGAGGAGCATGAAATGGGCTGAAAAATATGAGAAGCATGAAGTGGTGTTTAAAAATACGAAGAGCTTGAAAAGGTGTGAAAAATATGAAAAGCTTCAAAAGGTGTCAAAAATGAGATGAGCATGAAACGGTCTGAAAAATAGGATTAACATGAAACGGTGTTGAAAATCATGAAGAGCCTGAAAAACTGTGAAAAATATAAAGAGCTTCAAAAGGTGTCAGAAATATGAGGAGCATGAAACGGTCTGATAAATAGGTGGAGCATGAAGCTGTGTTCCAAAACCTGAAGATCCTGAAAAGGTGTGAAAAATATGAAGAGCTTCAAAAGGTGTGAAAAATATGAGGAGCATGAAACGGTCTGAAAAATAAAAGCAGCATGAAACGGTGTTGAAAAATATGAAGAGCCTGAAAACGTGTGAAAAATATGAAGAGCTTCAAAAGGTGTGAAAATTATAAAGAGCTTCAAAGGTGACAAAAATGAGATGAGCAAGATACGGTCTGAAAAATAGGAGGAGCATGAAGTGGTTGTGAAAAACATGAAGAGATTGAAAAGTTGTGAAAAATATGAAGAGCTTCAAAATGTTTCACAAATATGAAGAGCATGAAATCGTCTGAAAAACAGGAGGATCATGAAGCGGTGTTCAAAAACATGAAGAGCCTGAAAAGGTGTGAAAAATATGAAGAGCTTCAAAAGGTGTCAAAAATATGAGGAGCATGAAACGGTCTGAAAAATAGGAGGAGCATGAAACGGTGATCAAAAACATGAAGAGCCTGAAAAGGTGTGAAAAATATGAAGAGCTTCAAAAGGTGTGAAATACATGAGGAGCATGAAACGGGCTGAAAAATAAGAGAAGCATGAAGTGCTGTGGAAAAACATGAAGAGCCTGAAAAGCTGTGAAAAATATGAAGAGCATCAAAAGCTGTGAAATACATGAGGAGCATGAAATGGGCTGAAAAATAGGAGAAGCATGAAGTGGTGTTTAAAAATATGAAGAGCCTGAAAATGTGTGAAAAATATGAAAAGCTTCAAAAGGTGTCAAAAATGAGATGAGCATGAAACGGTCTGAAAAATAGGAGGATCATGAAACGGTGTTGAAAAACATGAAGAGCCTGAAAAGATGTGAAAAATATGAAGAGCTTCAAAAGGTGTCAAAAATATGAGGAGCATGAAACGTTCTGAAAAATAGGAGGAGCATCAACCTGTGTTCAAAAACATGAAGAGCCTGAAAAGGTGTGAAAAATATGAAAAGCTTCAAAAGGTGTCAAAAATGAGATGAGCATGAACCCGTCTGAAAAATAGGAGGAGCATGAAGCAGTGTTGCAAGACATGAAGAGCCTGAAAAGGTGTGAAAAATATGAAAAGCTTCAAAAGGTGTCAAAAATGAGATGAGCATGAACCCGTCTGAAAAATAGGAGGAACATAAAACGGTGTTCAAAAACATGAAGGGCCTGAAAAGGTGTGAAATATATGAAAAGCCTCAAAACGTGTCAAAAATATGAGGAGCATGAAACGGTCTGAAAAATAGGAGGAACATGAAGCGGTGTTGAAAAACATTTAGAGACTGAAAACGTGTGAAAAATAAGAAGAGTTTCAAAAGGTGTGAAAAATATGAAGAGCTTCAAAAGGTGTCAAATATATGAGGAACATGAAACGGTCTCAACAATAGGAGGAGCATGAAGTGGTACTGAAATTCATGAAGAGCCTCAAAATGTGTGTAATTATGAAGAGCTTGAAAAGGTGTGAAATACATGAGGAGCATGAGACAGTCTGAAAAATAGGAGGAGCATGAAGCGGTGTGGAAAACATGAAGAGTTTGAAAAGGTGTGAAATATATGAAGAGCTTCAAAAGGTGTGAAAAATATGATGAGCTTTAAAAGCTGTCAAAAATGAGATGAACATGAGACGGTCTGAAAAATAGGAGGAGCATGAAGCGGTTTGGAAAACATGAAGAGCTTGAAAAAGCGTGAAATATATGAAGAGCTTCTAAAGGTGTGAAAAATATGAGGAGCTTCAAAAGGTGTCAAAAATATGACGAGCATGAAATGGTCAGAAAAATAGGAGGAGCATGAAATGGTGTTCAAAACATGAAGGGCCTGAAAAGGTGTGAAAAATATGAAGAGCTTCAAAAGGTGTGAAAAATATGAGGAGCATGAAACGGTCTGAAAAAGAAGAGGAGCATGAAGAGGTGTTCAAAAACATGAAGAGCCTGAAATGGTGCGAAAAATATGAAGAACTTCAAAAGTAGTCAAAAATATGAGGAGCAAGAAACGGTCTGAAAAATAAAAGGAGCATGAAGCGGTGTTCAAAAAAATGAAGAGCCTGAAAAGGTGTGAAAGATATGAAGGGCTTCAAAAGGTGTCAAAAATATTAGGAGCATGAAACGGTCTGAAAAATAGGAGGAACATAAATGGTGTTCAAAAACATGAAGGGCCTGAAAAGGTGTGAAATATATGAAGAGCCTCAAAACGTGTCAAAATATGAGGAGCATGAAACAGTCTGAAAAATAGGAGGAGCATGAAACAGTGTTGAAACACATGAAGAGACTGAACACGTGTGAAAAATATGAAGAGATTCAAAAGGTGTGAAATACATGAGGAGCATGAAACGGTGTGAAAAATAGGAGGAGCATGAAGCGGTGTTCAAAAACATGAAGAGCCTGAAAAGGTGTGAAATATATGAAGAGATTCAAAAGGTGTCAAAAATATGAGGAGCATGAGACGGTCTGAAAAATAGGAGGAGCATGACGGGGTTCAAAAACATGAAGAGCCTGAAAAGGTGTGAAAAATATGAAGAGTTTCAAAAGATGTGAAAAATATCAAGAGCTTCAAAAGCTCTCAAAAATTAAATGAGCATGAAACGGTCTGAAAAATAGGAGGAGCATGAAACAGTGTTCAAAAACATGAAGAGCCTGAAAAGGTGTGAAAGATATGAGATGTTCAAAACGTGTGAAATACATGAGAGGCATGAAACGGTTTGAAAAATAGAAGGAGAATGAAGCTGTTTTGAAAAACATGAAGAGACTGAAAAGGTGTAAAAAATATGAAGAGCTTCAAAAGGTTTCAAAAAAATGAGGAGAATGAAACGGTCTGAAAAATAGGAGGATCATGAAGCGGTGTTGAGAAACATGAAGAGCCTGAAAAGGTGTGCAAAATATGAAGAGCCTCAAAACGTGTCAAAAATATGAGGAGCATGAGAGGGTCTGAAAAATAGGAGGAGCATGACGGGGTTCAAAAACATGAAGAGCCTGAAAAGGTGTGAAAAATATGAAGAGTTTCAAAAGATGTGAAAAATATGAAGAGCTTCAAAAGCTCTCAAAAATTAAATGAGCATGAAACGGTCTGAAAAATAGGAGCAGCATGAAACCGTGTTCAAAAACATGAAGAGCCTGAAAAGGTGTGAAAAATATGAACAGCTTCAAAAGGTGTGAAAAATATGAAGAGCTCCAGAAGGTGTGAAATTCATGAGGAGCATGAAACGGTTTGAAAAATAGGAGGATCATGAAACGGTGTTCAAAAACATGAAGAGCCTGAAAAGGTGTGAAAAATATGAGGAGCCTCAAACGTGTCAAAAATACGAGGAGCATGAAACGGTTTGAAAAATAGGAGGAGCATGAAGCGGTTGTGAAAAACATGAAGAGCCTGAAAACGTGTAATAATATGAAGAGCTTCAAAACGTGTGAAAAATATGAAGAGCTTCAGAAGGTGTGAAATACATGAGGAGCATGAAACGGTCTGAAAAATAGGAGGAGCATGAAACCGTGTTCAAAAACATGAAGAGCCTGAAAAGGTGCGAAAAATATGAAGAGCTTCAAAAGGTGGCAAAAATAGGAGGAGCATGAAACGTTCTGAAAATTAGGAGGAGCATGAAGTGGTGTTGAAAAACATGATGAGCGTGAAAGGTGTGAAAAATTTGAAGAGCTTCAGAAGTTGTCAAAAATATAAGGAGCATGAAACGGTCTGAAAATTGGAGGAGCATGAAGCGGTGTTGAAAAACATGAAGAGCCTGAAAAGTTGTGAAATACATGAAGAGCTTCAAAAGGTGTCAAAAATATGAGGAGCATGAAACGGTCTGAAAAATAGGAGGAGCATGAAATGTTCTGAAAAATAGTAGGAGCATGAAGCGGTGTTGAATAACATGAAGAGCATGAAAAGGTGTCAAAAATATGAAGAGCTTCGAATGGTATCAAAACTATGAGGAGCATGAAATGGTCTGAAAAATAGGAAGAGAATGAAGCGGTGTTGAAAACCATGAAGAGCCTGAAAATGTGTGAAAAGTATGAAGAGCTTCAAAACGTGTGAAATACAAGAGGAGCATGAAACGGTCTGAAAAATAGGAGGAGCATGAAGCGGTGTTGAAAAACATGAAGAGCCTTAAAAGGTGTGAAAAATATGAAGAGATTCAAAATGTGTCAAAAATATAAGGAGCATGAGATGGTCTGAAAAATAGCAGGAGCATGAATGGTGTTCAAAAAATGAAGAGCCTGAAAACGTTTGAAAAATATGATGAGCTTCAAAAGGTGTGAAATACATGAGAAGCATGAAACGGTTTGAAAAATAGAAGGAGCATGAAGCTGTGTCGAAAAACATGAAGAGACTGAAAAGGTGTGAAAAATATGAAGAGCTTCAAAAGGTGTGAAAAATATGAAGAGCTTCAGAAGGTGTCAAAAATGAGATGAGCATGAAACGGTTTGAAAAATAGGAGGAGCATGAAGCGGTGTTGAAAAACATGAAGAGCCTGAAAAGGTGTGAAATATATGAAGAGCTTCAAAAGGTGTCAGAAATTAGAGGAGCATGAAACGGTCTGAAAAATAGGAGGAGCATGAAGCGGTGGTGAGAAACATGAAGAGCCTGAAAAGGTATTGAAAAATATGAAGAGCTTCAAAAGGTGTCAAAAATATGAGGAGCCTGAAACGGTCTGAAAAATAGGAGGAGCATGAAGCGCTGTTCAAAAAAATGAAGAGACTGAAAATGTGTGAAAAATATGAGGAGCTTCAAAAGGTGTCAAATTATGAGGAGCATGAAACGGTCTGAAAAATAGGAGGAACAAAAAACGGTGTTCAAAAACATGAAGGGCCTGAAAAGGTGTGAAATATATGAAAAGCCTCAAAACGTGTCAAAAATATGAGGAGCATGAAACGGTCTGAAAAATAGGAGGAACATGAAGCGGTGTTGAAAAACATTTAGAGACTGAAAACGTGTGAAAAATAAGAAGAGTTTCAAAAGGTGTGAAAATTATAAAGAGCTTCAAAGGTGACAAAAATGAGATGAGCAAGATACGGTCTGAAAAATAGGAGGAGCATGAAGTGGTTGTGAAAAACATGAAGAGATTGAAAAGTTGTGAAAAATATGAAGAGCTTCAAAATGTTTCACAAATATGAAGAGCATGAAATGGTCTGAAAAACAGGAGGATCATGAAGCGGTGTTCAAAAACATGAAGAGCCTGAAAAGGTGTGAAAAATATGAAGAGCTTCAAAAGATGTCAAAAATATGAGGAGCATGAAACGGTCTGAAAAATAGGAGGAGCATGACACGGTGATCAAAAACATGAATAGCCTGAAAAGGTGTGAAAAATATGAAGAGCTTCAAAAGGTGTGAAATACATGAGGAGCATGAAACGGGCTGAAAAATAAGAGAAGCATGAAGTGCTGTGGAAAAACATGAAGAGCCTGAAAAGCTGTGAAAAATATGAAGAGCATCAAAAGCTGTGAAATACATGAGGAGCATGAAATGGGCTGAAAAATAGGAGAAGCATGAAGTGGTGTTTAAAAATATGAAGAGCCTGAAAATGTGTGAAAAATATGAAAAGCTTCAAAAGGTGTCAAAAATGAGATGAGCATGAAACGGTCTGAAAAATAGGAGGATCATGAAACGGTGTTGAAAAACATGAAGAGCCTGAAAAGATGTGAAAAATATGAAGAGCTTCAAAAGGTGTCAAAAATATGAGGAGCATGAAACGTTCTGAAAAATAGGAGGAGCATCAACCTGTGTTCAAAAACATGAAGAGCCTGAAAAGGTGTGAAAAATATGAAAAGCTTCAAAAGGTGTCAAAAATGAGATGAGCATGAACCCGTCTGAAAAATAGGAGGAGCATGAAGCAGTGTTGAAAGACATGAAGAGCCTGAAAAGGTGTGAAAAATATGAAAAGCTTCAAAAGGTGTCAAAAATGAGATGAGCATGAACCCGTCTGAAAAATAGGAGGAACATAAAACGGTGTTCAAAAACATGAAGGGCCTGAAAAGGTGTGAAATATATGAAAAGCCTCAAAACGTGTCAAAAATATGAGGAGCATGAAACGGTCTGAAAAATAGGAGGAACATGAAGCGGTGTTGAAAAACATTTAGAGACTGAAAACGTGTGAAAAATAAGAAGAGTTTCAAAAGGTGTGAAAAATATGAAGAGCTTCAAAAGGTGTCAAATATATGAGGAACATGAAACGGTCTCAACAATAGGAGGAGCATGAAGTGGTACTGAAATTCATGAAGAGCCTCAAAATGTGTGTAAATATGAAGAGCTTGAAAAGGTGTGAAATACATGAGGAGCATGAGACAGTCTGAAAAATAGGAGGAGCATGAAGCGGTGTGGAAAACATGAAGAGTTTGAAAAGGTGTGAAATATATGAAGAGCTTCAAAAGGTGTGAAAAATATGATGAGCTTTAAAAGCTGTCAAAAATGAGATGAACATGAGACGGTCTGAAAAATAGGAGGAGCATGAAGCGGTTTGGAAAACATGAAGAGCTTGAAAAAGCGTGAAATATATGAAGAGCTTCTAAAGGTGTGAAAAATATGAGGAGCTTCAAAAGGTGTCAAAAATATGACGAGCATGAAATGGTCAGAAAAATAGGAGGAGCATGAAATGGTGTTCAAAACATGAAGGGCCTGAAAAGGTGTGAAAAATATGAAGAGCTTCAAAAGGTGTGAAAAATATGAGGAGCATGAAACGGTCTGAAAAAGAAGAGGAGCATGAAGAGGTGTTCAAAAACATGAAGAGCCTGAAATGGTGCGAAAAATATGAAGAACTTCAAAAGTAGTCAAAAATATGAGGAGCAAGAAACGGTCTGAAAAATAAAAGGAGCATGAAGCGGTGTTCAAAAAAATGAAGAGCCTGAAAAGGTGTGAAAGATATGAAGGGCTTCAAAAGGTGTCAAAAATATTAGGAGCATGAAACGGTCTGAAAAATAGGAGGAACATAAATGGTGTTCAAAAACATGAAGGGCCTGAAAAGGTGTGAAATATATGAAGAGCCTCAAAACGTGTCAAAATATGAGGAGCATGAAACAGTCTGAAAAATAGGAGGAGCATGAAACAGTGTTGAAACACATGAAGAGACTGAACACGTGTGAAAAATATGAAGAGATTCAAAAGGTGTGAAATACATGAGGAGCATGAAACGGTGTGAAAAATAGGAGGAGCATGAAGCGGTGTTCAAAAACATGAAGAGCCTGAAAAGGTGTGAAATATATGAAGAGATTCAAAAGGTGTCAAAAATATGAGGAGCATGAGACGGTCTGAAAAATAGGAGGAGCATGACGGGGTTCAAAAACATGAAGAGCCTGAAAAGGTGTGAAAAATATGAAGAGTTTCAAAAGATGTGAAAAATATCAAGAGCTTCAAAAGCTCTCAAAAATTAAATGAGCATGAAACGGTCTGAAAAATAGGAGGAGCATGAAACAGTGTTCAAAAACATGAAGAGCCTGAAAAGGTGTGAAAGATATGAGATGTTCAAAACGTGTGAAATACATGAGAGGCATGAAACGGTTTGAAAAATAGAAGGAGAATGAAGCTGTTTTGAAAAACATGAAGAGACTGAAAAGGTGTAAAAAATATGAAGAGCTTCAAAAGGTTTCAAAAAAATGAGGAGAATGAAACGGTCTGAAAAATAGGAGGATCATGAAGCGGTGTTGAGAAACATGAAGAGCCTGAAAAGGTGTGCAAAATATGAAGAGCCTCAAAACGTGTCAAAAATATGAGGAGCATGAGAGGGTCTGAAAAATAGGAGGAGCATGACGGGGTTCAAAAACATGAAGAGCCTGAAAAGGTGTGAAAAATATGAAGAGTTTCAAAAGATGTGAAAAATATGAAGAGCTTCAAAAGCTCTCAAAAATTAAATGAGCATGAAACGGTCTGAAAAATAGGAGCAGCATGAAACCGTGTTCAAAAACATGAAGAGCCTGAAAAGGTGTGAAAAATATGAACAGCTTCAAAAGGTGTGAAAAATATGAAGAGCTCCAGAAGGTGTGAAATTCATGAGTAGCATGAAACGGTTTGAAAAATAGGAGGATCATGAAACGGTGTTCAAAAACATGAAGAGCCTGAAAAGGTGTGAAAAATATGAGGAGCCTCAAACGTGTCAAAAATACGAGGAGCATGAAACGGTTTGAAAAATAGGAGGAGCATGAAGCGGTTGTGAAAAACATGAAGAGCCTGAAAACGTGTAATAATATGAAGAGCTTCAAAACGTGTGAAAAATATGAAGAGCTTCAGAAGGTGTGAAATACATGAGGAGCATGAAACGGTCTGAAAAATAGGAGGAGCATGAAACCGTGTTCAAAAACATGAAGAGCCTGAAAAGGTGCGAAAAATATGAAGAGCTTCAAAAGGTGGCAAAAATAGGAGGAGCATGAAACGTTCTGAAAATTAGGAGGAGCATGAAGTGGTGTTGAAAAACATGATGAGCGTGAAAGGTGTGAAAAATTTGAAGAGCTTCAGAAGTTGTCAAAAATATAAGGAGCATGAAACGGTCTGAAAATTGGAGGAGCATGAAGCGGTGTTGAAAAACATGAAGAGCCTGAAAAGTTGTGAAATACATGAAGAGCTTCAAAAGGTGTCAAAAATATGAGGAGCATGAAACGGTCTGAAAAATAGGAGGAGCATGAAATGTTCTGAAAAATAGTAGGAGCATGAAGCGGTGTTGAATAACATGAAGAGCATGAAAAGGTGTCAAAAATATGAAGAGCTTCGAATGGTATCAAAACTATGAGGAGCATGAAATGGTCTGAAAAATAGGAAGAGAATGAAGCGGTGTTGAAAACCATGAAGAGCCTGAAAATGTGTGAAAAGTATGAAGAGCTTCAAAACGTGTGAAATACAAGAGGAGCATGAAACGGTCTGAAAAATAGGAGGAGCATGAAGCGGTGTTGAAAAACATGAAGAGCCTTAAAAGGTGTGAAAAATATGAAGAGATTCAAAATGTGTCAAAAATATAAGGAGCATGAGATGGTCTGAAAAATAGCAGGAGCATGAATGGTGTTCAAAAAATGAAGAGCCTGAAAACGTTTGAAAAATATGATGAGCTTCAAAAGGTGTGAAATACATGAGAAGCATGAAACGGTTTGAAAAATAGAAGGAGCATGAAGCTGTGTCGAAAAACATGAAGAGACTGAAAAGGTGTGAAAAATATGAAGAGCTTCAAAAGGTGTGAAAAATATGAAGAGCTTCAGAAGGTGTCAAAAATGAGATGAGCATGAAACGGTTTGAAAAATAGGAGGAGCATGAAGCGGTGTTGAAAAACATGAAGAGCCTGAAAAGGTGTGAAATATATGAAGAGCTTCAAAAGGTGTCAGAAATTAGAGGAGCATGAAACGGTCTGAAAAATAGGAGGAGCATGAAGCGGTGGTGAGAAACATGAAGAGCCTGAAAAGGTATTGAAAAATATGAAGAGCTTCAAAAGGTGTCAAAAATATGAGGAGCCTGAAACGGTCTGAAAAATAGGAGGAGCATGAAGCGCTGTTCAAAAAAATGAAGAGACTGAAAATGTGTGAAAAATATGAGGAGCTTCAAAAGGTGTCAAATTATGAGGAGCATGAAACGGTCTGAAAAATAGGAGGAACAAAAAACGGTGTTCAAAAACATGAAGGGCCTGAAAAGGTGTGAAATATATGAAAAGCCTCAAAACGTGTCAAAAATATGAGGAGCATGAAACGGTCTGAAAAATAGGAGGAACATGAAGCGGTGTTGAAAAACATTTAGAGACTGAAAACGTGTGAAAAATAAGAAGAGTTTCAAAAGGTGTGAAAATTATAAAGAGCTTCAAAGGTGACAAAAATGAGATGAGCAAGATACGGTCTGAAAAATAGGAGGAGCATGAAGTGGTTGTGAAAAACATGAAGAGATTGAAAAGTTGTGAAAAATATGAAGAGCTTCAAAATGTTTCACAAATATGAAGAGCATGAAATGGTCTGAAAAACAGGAGGATCATGAAGCGGTGTTCAAAAACATGAAGAGCCTGAAAAGGTGTGAAAAATATGAAGAGCTTCAAAAGATGTCAAAAATATGAGGAGCATGAAACGGTCTGAAAAATAGGAGGAGCATGACACGGTGATCAAAAACATGAATAGCCTGAAAAGGTGTGAAAAATATGAAGAGCTTCAAAAGGTGTGAAATACATGAGGAGCATGAAACGGGCTGAAAAATAAGAGAAGCATGAAGTGCTGTGGAAAAACATGAAGAGCCTGAAAAGCTGTGAAAAATATGAAGAGCATCAAAAGCTGTGAAATACATGAGGAGCATGAAATGGGCTGAAAAATAGGAGAAGCATGAAGTGGTGTTTAAAAATATGAAGAGCCTGAAAATGTGTGAAAAATATGAAAAGCTTCAAAAGGTGTCAAAAATGAGATGAGCATGAAACGGTCTGAAAAATAGGAGGAGCAATAGGCGGTGTTGAAAAACATGAAGAGCCTGAAAACGTGTGAAAAATATGAAGAGCTTCAAACGGTGTGAAAAATACGTAGAGCTTCAAAAGGTGGCAAAAATGAGATGAACACGAAACGGTCTGAAAAATAGGCGGAGCATGAAGTGGTGTTGAAAAAAAAGAAGAGACTGAAAAGGTGTGAAATATATGAAGAGCTTCAAAAATGTGAAAAATATGAAGAGCTTCAAAAGGTGTGAAATATATGAAGAGCTTCAAAAGGAGACAAACATATAAGGAGCATAAAACGGTCTGAAAAATAGGAGGAGCATGAAACGGTGTTGAAAAACATGAAGAGCCTGAAAACGTGTGAAAAATATGAAAAGCTTCAAACGGTGTCAAAAATGAGATGAGCATGAAACGGGCTGAAAAATAGGAATAACATGAAACGGTGTTGAAAATCATGAAGAGCCTGAAAAACTGTGAAAAATATAAAGAGATTCAAAAGGTGTCAAAAACATGAGGAGCATGAAACGGTCTGATAAGTAGGAGGAGCATGAAGCTGTGTTCCAAAACATGAAGATCCTGAAAAGGTGTGAAAAATATGAAGAGCTTCAAAAGGTGTGAAAAATATGAGGAGCATGAAACGGTCTGAAAAATAGAAGCAGCATGAAACGGTGTTGAAAAATATGAAGAGCCTGAAAACGTGTGAAAAATATGAAGAGCTTCAAAAGGTGTGAAAAATATAAAGAGCTTCAAAGGTGACAAAAATGAGATGAGCATTATACAGTCTGAAAAATAGGAGGAGCATGAAGTGGTGGTGAAAAACATGAAGAGCCTGAAAAGGTGTGAAAAATATGAAGAGCTTCAAATGGTTTGAAAAATATGAAGAGCATGAAACGGTCTGAAAAACAGGAGGATCATGAAGCGGTGTTCAAAAACATGAAGAGCCTGAAAAGGTGTGAAAAATATGAAGAGCTTCAAAAGGTGTCAAAAATATGAGGAGCATGAAACGTTTTGAAAAATAGGAGGAGCATGAAACGGTGATCAAAACATGAAGAGCCTGAAAAGGTGTGAAAAATATGAAGACCTTCAAAAGTTGTGAAATACATGAGGAGCATGAAACGGGCTGAAAAATAAGAGAAGCATGAAGTGCTGTGGAAAAACATGAAGAGCCTGAAAAGCTGTGAAAAATATGAAGAGCTTCAAAAGGTGTGAAATACATGAGGAGCATGAAATGGGCTGAAAAATATGAGAAGCATGAAGTGGTGTTTAAAAATACGAAGAGCTTGAAAAGGTGTGAAAAATATGAAAAGCTTCAAAAGGTGTCAAAAATGAGATGAGCATGAAACGGTCTGAAAAATAGGAGGATCATGAAACGGTGTTGAAAAACATGAAGAGCCTGAAAAACTGTGAAAAATATAAAGAGCTTCAAAAGGTGTCAAAAATATGAGGAGCATGAAACGGTCTGATAAATAGGTGGAGCATGAAGCTGTGTTCCAAAACCTGAAGATCCTGAAAAGGTGTGAAAAATATGAAGAGCTTCAAAAGGTGTGAAAAATATGAGGAGCATGAAACGGTCTGAAAAATAGAAGCAGCATGAAACGCTGTTGAAAAATATGAAGACCCTGAAAACGTGTGAAAAATATGAAGAGCTTCAAAAGGTGTGAAAATTATAAAGAGCTTCAAAGGTGACAAAAATGAGATGAGCAAGATACGGTCTGAAAAATAGGAGGATCATGAAGCGGTGTTCAAAAACATGAAGAGCCTGAAAAGGTGTGAAAAATATGAAGAGCTTCAAAAGGTGTCAAAAATATGAGGAGCATGAAACGGTCTGAAAAATAGGAGGAGCATGAAACGGTGATGAAAAACATGAAGAGCCTGAAAAGGTGTGAAAAATATGAAGAGCTTCAAAAGGTGTGAAATACATGAGGAGCATGAAACGGGCTGAAAATTAAGAGAAGCATGAAGTGCTGTGGAAAAACATGAAGAGCCTGAAAAGCTGTGAAAAATATGAAGAGCATCAAAAGCTGTGAAATACATGAGGAGCATGAAATGGGCTGAAAAATATGAGAAGCATGAAGTGGTGTTTAAAAATATGAAGAGCCTGAAAATGTGTGAAAAATATGAAAAGCTTCAAAAGGTGTCAAAAATGAGATGAGCATGAAACGGTCTGAAAAATAGGAGGATCATGAAACGATGTTGAAAAACATGAAGAGCCTGAAAAGATGTGAAAAATATGAAGAGCTTCAAAAGGTGTCAAAAATATGAGGAGCATGAAACGTTCTTAAAAATAGGAGGAGCATCAACCTGTGTTCAAAAACATGAAGAGCCTGAAAAGGTGTGAAAAATATGAAAAGCTTCAAAAGGTGTCAAAAATGAGATGAGCATGAACCCGTCTGAAAAATAGGAGGAGCATGAAGCAGTGTTGAAAGACATGAAGAGCCTGAAAAGGTGTGAAAAATATGAAAAGCTTCAAAAGGTGTCAAAAATGAGATGAGCATGAACCCGTCTGAAAAATAGGAGGAACATAAAACGGTGTTCAAAAACATGAAGGGCCTGAAAAGGTGTGAAATATATGAAAAGCCTCAAAACGTGTCAAAAATATGAGGAGCATGAAACGGTCTGAAAAATAGGAGGAACATGAAGCGGTGTTGAAAAACATTTAGAGACTGAAAACGTGTGAAAAATAAGAAGAGTTTCAAAAGGTGTGAAAAATATGAAGAGCTTCAAAAGGTGTCAAATATATGAGGAACATGAAACGGTCTCAACAATAGGAGGAGCATGAAGTGGTACTGAAATTCATGAAGAGCCTCAAAATGTGTGTAAATATGAAGAGCTTGAAAAGGTGTGAAATACATGAGGAGCATGAGACAGTCTGAAAAATAGGAGGAGCATGAAGCGGTGTGGAAAACATGAAGAGCTTGAAAAGGTGTGAAATATATAAAGAGCTTCAAAAGGTGTGAAAAATATGATGAGCTTTAAAAGCTGTCAAAAATGAGATGAACATGAGACGGTCTGAAAAATAGGAGGAGCATGAAGCGGTTTGGAAAACATGAAGAGCTTGAAAAAGCGTGAAATATATGAAGAGCTTCTAAAGGTGTGAAAAATATGAGGAGCTTCAAAAGGTGTCAAAAATATGACGAGCATGAAATGGTCAGAAAAATAGGAGGAGCATGAAATGGTGTTCAAAACATGAAGGGCCTGAAAAGGTGTGAAAAATATGAAGAGCTTCAAAAGGTGTGAAAAATATGAGGAGCATGAAACGGTCTGAAAAAGAAGAGGAGCATGAAGAGGTGTTCAAAAACATGAAGAGCCTGAAAAGGTGCGAAAAATAGGAAGAACTTCAAAAGTTGTCAAAAATATGAGGAGCAAGAAACGGTCTGAAAAATAAAAGGAGCATGAAGCGGTGTTCAAAAAAATGAAGAGACTGAAAAGGTGTGAAAGATATGAAGGGCTTCAAAAGGTGTCAAAAATATTAGGAGCATGAAACGGTCTGAAAAATAGGAGGAACATAAATGGTGTTCAAAAACATGAAGGGCCTGAAAAGGTGTGAAATATATGAAGAGCCTCAAAACGTGTCAAAATATGAGGAGCATGAAACAGTCTGAAAAATAGGAGGAGCATGACGGGGTTCAAAAACATGAAGAGCATGAAAAGGTGTGAAAAATATGAAGAGTTTCAAAAGATGTGAAATACATGAGGAGCATGAAACGGTGTGAAAAATAGGAGGAGCATGAAGCGGTGTTCAAAAACATGAAGAGCCTGAAAAGGTGTGAAATATATGAAGAGATTCAAAAAGTGTCAAAAATATGAGGAGCATGAGACGGTCTGAAAAATAGGAGGAGCATGACGGGGTTCAAAAACATGAAGAGCCTGAAAAGGTGTGAAAAATATGAAGAGTTTCAAAAGATGTGAAAAATATCAAGAGCTTCAAAAGCTCTCAAAAATTAAATGAGCATGAAACGGTCTGAAAAATAGGAGGAGCATGAAACGGTGTTCAAAAACATGAAGAGCCTGAAAAGGTGTGAAAAATATGAGAGGTTCAAAACGTGTGAAATACATGAGAGGCATGAAACGGTTTGAAAAATAGAAGGAGAATGAAGCTGTTTTGAAAAACATGAAGAGACTGAAAAGGTGTAAAAAATATGAAGAGCTTCAAAAGGTTTCAAAAAAATGAGGAGAATGAAACGGTCTGAAAAATAGGAGGATCATGAAGCGGTGTTGAGAAACATGAAGAGCCTGAAAAGGTGTGCAAAATATGAAGAGCCTCAAAACGTGTCAAAAATATGAGGAGCATGAGAGGGTCTGAAAAATAGGAGGAGCATGACGGGGTTCAAAAACATGAAGAGCCTGAAAAGGTGTGAAAAATATGAAGAGTTTCAAAAGATGTGAAAAATATGAAGAGCTTCAAAAGCTCTCAAAAATTAAATGAGCATGAAACGGTCTGAAAAATCGGAGCAGCATGAAACCGTGCTCAAAAACATGAAGAGCCTGAAAAGCTGTGAAAAATATGAAGAGCTTCAAAACGTGTGAAAAATATGAAGAGCTCCAGAAGGTGTGAAATACATGAGGAGCATGAAACGGTTTGAAAAATAGGAGGATCATGAAACGGTGTTCAAAAACATGAAGAGCCTGAAAAGGTGTGAAAAATATGAGGAGCCTCAAACGTGTCAAAAATACGAGGAGCATGAAACGGTTTGAAAAATAGGAGGAGCATGAAGCGGTTGTGAAAAACATGAAGAGCCTGAAAACGTGTAAAAATATGAAGAGCTTCAAAACGTGTGAAAAATATGAAGAGCTTCAGAAGGTGTGAAATACATGAGGAGCATGAAACGGTCTGAAAAATAGGAGGAGCATGAAACCGTGTTCAAAAACATGAAGAGCCTGAAAAGTTGCGAAAAATATGAAGAGCTTCAAAAGGTGGCAAAAATAGGAGGAGCATGAAACGTTCTGAAAATTAGGAGGAGCATGAAGTGGTGTTGAAAAACATGATGAGCGTGAAAGGTGTGAAAAATATGAAGAGCTTCAGAAGTTGTCAAAAATATAAGGAGCATGAAACGGTCTGAAAATTGGAGGGGCATGAAGCGGTGTTGAAAAACATGAAGAGCCTGAAAAGTTGTGAAATACATGAAGAGCTTCAAAAGGTGTCAAAAATATGGGGAGCATGAAACGGTCTGAAAAAAAGGAGGAGCATGAAATGTTCTGAAAAATAGTAGGAGCATGAAGCGGTGTTGAATAACATGAAGAGCATGAAAAGGTGTCAAAAATATGAAGAGCTTCGAATGGTATCAAAACTATGAGGAGCATGAAACGGTCTGAAAAATAGGAAGAGAATGAAGCGGTGTTGAAAACCATGAAGAGCCTGAAAATGTGTGAAAAATATGAAGAGCTTCAAAACGTGTGAAATACAAGAGGAGCATGAAACGGTCTGAAAAATAGGAGGAGCATGAAGCGGTGTTGAAAAACATGAAGAGCCTTAAAAGGTGTGAAAAATATGAAGAGATTCAAAATGTGTCAAAAATATAAGGAGCATGAGATGGTCTGAAAAATAGCAGGAGCATGAATGGTGTTCAAAAAATGAAGAGCCTGAAAACGTTTGAAAAATATGATGAGCTTCAAAAGGTGTGAAATACATGAGAAGCATGAAACGGTTTGAAAAATAGAAGGAGCATGAAGCTGTGTCGAAAAACATGAAGAGACTGAAAAGGTGTGAAAAATATGAAGAGCTTCAAAAGGTGTGAAAAATATGAAGAGCTTCAGAAAAGTGTCAAAACTGAGATGAGCATGAAACGGTTTGAAAAATAGGAGGAGCATGAAGCGGTGTTGAAAAACATGAAGAGCCTGAAAAGGTGTGAAATATATGAAGAGCTTCAAAAGGTGTCAGAAATTAGAGGAGCATGAAATGATCTGAAAAATAGGAGGAGCATGAAGCGGTGGTGAGAAACATGAAGAGCCTGAAAAGGTATTGAAAAATATGAAGAGCTTCAAAAGGTGTCAAAAATATGAGGATCCTGAAACGGTCTGAAAAAAAGGAGGAGCATGAAGTGGCATTGAAAGACATGAGGAGACTGAAAAGGTGTGAAATATATGAAGAGCTTCAAAAGGTGTCAAAATTTTGAAGAGCTTCAAAGGTGTCAAAAATATGAGGAGCATGAAACGGTGTTCAAAAACATGAAGAGCCTGAAAAGGTGTGAAATATATGAAGAGCTTCAAAAGGTGTCAAAAATAGAGGGGGCATGAAACTATCTGAAAAATAGGAGGAGCATGAAGCGGTGTTGAAAAACATGAAGAACATGAAAATGTTTGAAAAATATGAAGAGCTTCAAAAGGTGTCAAAAATAAGAGGAGCATGAAGCGGTATAAAAATAGGAGGAGCATGAAGTGGTGTTGAAAAACATAAAGAGCCTGAAAAGGTGTGAAAAATATGAAGAGCTTCAAAAGCTGTCAAAAATATGAAGAGCATGGAACGGTCTGAAAAAAAGGAGGAGCATGAAGCGGTGCGGAAAAACATGAAGAGCCTGAAAAGATGTGAAAAATATGAAGACCTTCAAAAGGTGTTAAAAAGAAGAGGCACATGAAACTGTCTGAAAAATACGAGGAGCTTGAAGCGGTGTGGAAAAACATGAAGAGCCTGAAAAGTGTGAAAAATATGAAGAGCTTCAAAAGGTGTCAAAAATATGCAGAGCTTCAAAAGGTGTCAAAAATATGAGGAGCATGGAATTGTCTGAAATATAGGAGAAGCATCAAGCGGTGTTCAAAATCATGAAGAGCATTAAAAGGTGTGAAAAATATGAAGAGCTTCAAAAGGTGTCAAAAATATGAGGAGCATGAAATGGTCTGAAAAATAGGAGGAGCATGAAATCGTGTTCAAGAACATGAGGAGCCTGAAAACGTGTGAAAAATATAAAGAGCTTCAAAATGTATGAAATACATGAGGAGCATGAAACGGTCTGAAAAATAGGAGGAGCATGAAGCGGTGTTGAAAAACATGAAGAGCCTGAAAAGGTGTGAAAAACTTGAAGAGCTTCAATAGGTGTGATAAACATGAGGAACAAGAAGTGGTTTGAAAAATAGGAGGAGCATGAAGCGGTGTTCAAAAACATGAAGAGCCTGAAAATGTGTGAAAAATGTGAAGAGCTTCAAAAGGTGTGAAATAGAAGAGGAGCATGAAACGGTCTGAAAAAATGGAGGAGCATTAAGCGCTGTTCAAAAACATGAAGAGCCTGAAAAGGTTTGAAAAATGTGAAGAGCTTCAAAACGTTTCAAAAATATGAGGAGCATGAAACGGTCTGAAATAAAGAGGAGCATGAAACGGTCTGAAAAATAGGAGGAGCATGAAACGTTGTTCAAAAACATGAAGAGCCTAAAAAGGTGTGAAAAATATGAGGAGCTTCAAAAGGTGTGAAATACATGACGAACATGAAACAGTCTGAAAAATAGGAGGAGCATGAAACGGTATTCAAAACATGAAGAGCTTGAAAAGGTGTGAAAAATATGAGGAGCTTCACAAGTTGTCAAAAATATGAGGTGCATGAAATGGTCTGAAAAATAGGAGGAACATTAAGGGGTGTTGAGAAACATGAAGAGCCTGAAAAGGTGTGAAAAATATGAAGAGCTTCAACAGGTGTCAAAAATATGAGGAGCATGAAACAGTCTGAAAAATAGGAGAAGCAAGAAACGGTTTTCAAAAACATGAAGAGCCTGAAAGGTGTGAAAAATAGGAAGAGCTTCAAAAGGTGTGAAATACATGAGGAGCATTAAACGGTCTGAAAAATAGGAGGAGCATGAAGCTGTGTTCAAAAACTTGAGAGCCTGAAAATGTGTGAAAAATATGAAGAGCTTTAAAAGCTGTGAAAAATACGAGGAGCATAAAACGGTCTGAAAAATAGTAGGAGCATGAAGCGGTGATGAAAAATATGAAGAGCCTGAAAAAGTGTGAAAAATATGAAGAGCTTCAAAAGGTGTGAAAAATATGAAGAGCTTCAAAAGGTGTGAAAAATATGAAGAGCTTCAAATGGTTTGAAAAATAGGAAGAGCATGAAGCGGTGTTCAAAAACATGAAGAGCCTGAAAAGGTGAGACAAATATGATGAGCTTCAAAAGGTTTGAAAAATAGGAGGAGCATGAAGCGGTGTTCAAAAACGTGAAGAGCCTGAAAAGGTTTGAAAAATATGAAGAGCGTCAAAACGTGTCAAAAATATGAGGAGCATCAAACGGTCTGAAAAATACGAGGAGCAATAGGCGGTGTTGAAAAACATGAAGAGCCTGAAAACGTGTGAAAAATATGAAGAGCTTCAAAAGGTGTGAAAAATATGAAGAGCTTCAAAAGGTGGCAAAAATGAGATGAACATGAAACGGTCTGAAAAATAGGCGGAGCATGAAGTGGTGTTGAAAAAAAAGAAAAGACTGAAAAGGTGTGAAATATATGAAGAGCTTCAAAAATGTGAAAAATATGAAGAGGTTCAAAAGGTGTGAAATTCATGAGGTGTATGAAACGGTCTGAAAAATAGGAGCATGAAGTGGTGTTCAAAAACATGGACACCCTGAAACGGTCTGAAAAATACGAGGAGCATGAAACGCTCTGAAAAATAGGAGGAGCATGGAGCGGTGTTCAAAAGCATGAAGAGCCTGAAAAGGTGTGAAAAATAGGAAGAGCTTAAAGAGGTGTGAAAAATATGAAGAGCTTAAAGAGGTGTCAAAAATATGAGGAGCATGAAATGGTCTGAAAAATAGGAGGAGCAAGAAGCTGTGTTGAAAAACAAGAAGAGTCTGAAAAGGTGTGAAATATATGAAGAACTTGAAAAGGTGTCAAAAATGAGATGATAATGAAGCGGTCTGAAAAACTGGAGGAGCATGAATCGCTGTTGAAAAACATGAAGAGCCTGAAAAGGTGTGAAATATATGAAGAGCTTCAAAAGGTGTGAAATATATGAAGAGCTTCAAAAGGAGACAAACATATAAGGAGCATGAAACGGTCTGAAAAATAGGAGGAGCATGAAACGGTGTTGAAAAACATGAAGAGCCTGAAAACGTGTGAAAAATATGAAAAGCTTCAAACGGTGTCAAAAATGAGATGAGCATGAAACGGTCTGAAAAATAGGAATAACATGAAACGTTGTTGAAAATCATGAAGTGCCCGAAAAACTGTGAAAAATATAAAGAGCTTCAAAAGGTGTCAAAAATATGAGGAGCATGAAACGGTCTGACAAATAGGAGGAGCATGAA
Source organism: Dama dama (assembly GCF_033118175.1). NCBI lineage: Eukaryota > Metazoa > Chordata > Mammalia > Artiodactyla > Cervidae > Dama > Dama dama. The sequence goes on from NW_026870938.1 coordinate 58,357, forward strand.
GCTGTGTTCCAAAACATGAAGATCCTGAAAAGGTGTGAAAAATATGAAGAGCTTCAAAAGGTGTGAAAAATATGAGGAGCATGAAACGGTCTGAAAAATAGAAGCAGCAAGCAACGGTGTTGAAAAATATGAAGAGCCTGAAAACGTATGAAAAATATGAAGAGCTTCAAAAGGTGTGAAAATTATAAAGAGCTTCAAAGGTGACAAAAATGAGATGAGCATGATACGGTCTGAAATATAGGAGGAGCATGAAGTGGTGGTGAAAAACATGAAGAGACTGAAAAGGTGTGAAAAATATGAAGAGCTTCAAAATGTTTCACAAATATGAAGAGCATGCAACGGTCTGAAAAACAGGAGGATCATGAAGCGGTGTTGAAAAACATGAAGAGCCTGAAAAGATGTGAAAAATATGAAGAGCTTCAAAAGGTGTCAAAATTATGAGGAGCATGAAACGTTCTGAAAAATAGGAGGAGCATCAACCTGTGTTCAAAAACATGAAGAGCCTGAAAAGGTGTGAAAAATATGAAAAGCTTCAAAAGGTGTCAAAAATGAGATGAGCATTAAACGGTCTGAAAAGAAGGAATAACATGAAATAGTGTTGAAAATCATGAAGAGCCTGAAAAACTGTTAAAAATATAAAGAGCTTCAAAAGGTGTCAAAAATATGAGGAGCATGAAACGGTCTGATAAGTAGGAGGAGCATGAAGCTGTGTTCCAAAACATGAAGATCCTGAAAAGGTGTGAAAAATATGAAGAGCTTCAAAAGGTGTGAAAAATATGAGGAGCATGAAACGGTCTGAAAAATAGAAGCAGCATGAAACGGTGTTGAAAAATATGAAGAGCCTGAAAACGTGTGAAAAATATGAAGAGCTTCAAAAGGTGTGAAAAATATAAAGAGCTTCAAAGGTGACAAAAATGAGATGAGCATGATACGGTCTGAAAAATAGGAGGAGCATGAAGTGGTGGTGAAAACATGAAGAGACTGAAAAGGTGTGAAAAATATGAAGAGCTTCAAAATGTTTCACAAATATGAAGAGCATGAAACGGTCTGAAAAACAGGAGGATCATGAAGCGGTGTTCAAAAACATGAAGAGCCTGAAAAGGTGTGAAAAATATGAAGAGCTCAAAAGGTGTCAAAAATATGAGGAGCATGAAACGGTCTGAAAAATAGGAGGAGCATGAAACGGTGATCAAAAACATGAAGAGCCTGAAAAGGTGTGAAAAATATGAAGAGCTTCAAAAGGTGTGAAATACATGAGGAGCATGAAACGGGCTGAAAAATAAGAGAAGCATGAAGTGCTGTGGAAAAACATGAAGAGCCTGAAAAGCTGTGAAAAATATGAAGAGCTTCAAAAGGTGTGAAATACATGAGGAGCATGAAATGGGCTGAAAAATAGGAGAAGCATGAAGTGGTGTTTAAAAATATGAAGAGCTTGAAAATGTGTGAAAAATATGAAAAGCTTCAAAAGGTGTCAAAAATGAGATGAGCATGAAACGGTCTGAAAGATAGGAGGATCATGAAACGGTGTTGAAAAACATGAAGAGCCTGAAAAGATGTGAAAAATATGAAGAGCTTCAAAAGGTGTCAAAAATATGAGGAGCATGAAACGTTCTGAAAAATAGGAGGAGCATCAACCTGTGTTCAAAAACATGAAGAGCCTGAAAAGGTGTGAAAAATATGAAAAGCTTCAAAAGGTGTCAAAAATGAGATGAGCATGAAATGGTCTGAAAGATAGGAGGATCATGAAGCGGTGTTCAAAAACATGAAGAGCCTGAAAAGGTGTGAAAAATATGAAGAGCTTCAAAAGGTGTGAAATACATGAGGAGCATGAAACGGGCTGAAAAATAAGAGAAGCATGAAGTGCTGTGGAAAAACATGAAGAGCCTGAAAAGCTGTGAAAAATATGAAGAGCTTCAAAAGGTGTGAAATACATGAGGAGCATGAAATGGGCTGAAAAGTAGGAGAAGCATGAAGTGGTGTTTAAAAATATGAAGAGCTTGAAAAGGTGTGAAAAATATGAAAAGCTTCAAAAGGTGTCAAAAATGAGATGAGCATGAAACGGTCTGAAAGATAGGAGGATCATGAAACGGTGTTGAAAAACATGAAGAGCCTGAAAAGATGTGAAAAATATGAAGAGCTTCAAAAGGTGTCAAAAATATGAGGAGCATGAAACGTTCTGAAAAATAGGAGGAGCATCAACCTGTGTTCAAAAACATGAAGAGCCTGAAAAGGTGTGAAAAATATGAAAAGCTTCAAAAGGTGTCAAAAATGAGATGAGCATTAAACGGTCTGAAAAGTAGGAATAACATGAAATGGTGTTGAAAATCATGAAGAGCCTGAAAAACTGTTTAAAATATAAAGAGCTTCAAAAGGTGTCAAAAATGAGATGAGCATTAAACGGTCTGAAAAGTAGGAATAACATGAAATGGTGTTGAAAATCATGAAGAGCCTGAAAAACTGTTAAAAATATAAAGAGCTTCAAAAGGTGTCAAAAATATGAGGAGCATGAAACGGTCTGATATATAGGATGAGCATGAAGCTGTGTTCCAAAACATGAAGATCCTGAAAAGGTGTGAAAAATATGAAGAGCTTCAAAAGGTGTGAAAAATATGAGGAGCATGAAACGGTCTGAAAAATAGAAGCAGCATGAAACGGTGTTGAAAAATATGAAGAGCCTGAAAAGGTGTGAAAAATATGAAGAGCTTCAAAAGGTGTGAAAATTATAAAGAGCTTCAAAGGTGACAAAAATGAGATGAGCATGATACGGTCTGAAAAATAGGAGGAGCATGAAGTGGTGGTGAAAACATGAAGAGACTGAAAAGGTGTGAAAAATATGAAGAGCTTCAAAATGTTTCACAAATATGAAGAGCATGAAACGGTCTGAAAAACAGGAGGATCATGAAGCGGTGTTCAAAAACATGAAGAGCCTGAAAAGGTGTGAAAAATATGAAGAGCTCAAAAGGTGTCAAAAATATGAGGAGCATGAAACGGTCTGAAAAATAGGAGGAGCATGAAACGGTGATCAAAAACATGAAGAGCCTGAAAAGGTGTGAAAAATATGAAGAGCTTCAAAAGGTGTGAAATACATGATGAGCATGAAACGGGCTGAAAAATAAGAGAAGCATGAAGTGCTGTGGAAAAACATGAAGAGCCTGAAAAGCTGTGAAAAATATGAAGAGCTTCAAAAGGTGTGAAATACATGAGGAGCATGAAATGGGCTGAGAAATAGGAGAAGCATGAAGTGGTGTTTAAAAATATGAAGAGCTTGAAAAGGTGTGAAAAATATGAAAAGCTTCAAAAGGTGTCAAAAATGAGATGAGCATGAAACGGTCTGAAAGATAGGAGGATCATGAAACGGTGTTGAAAAACATGAAGAGCCTGAAAAGATGTGAAAAATATGAAGAGCTTCAAAAGGTGTCAAAAATATGAGGAGCATGAAACGTTCTGAAAAATAGGAGGAGCATCAACCTGTGTTCAAAAACATGAAGAGCATGAAAAGGTGTGAAAAATATGAAAAGCTTCAAAAGGTGTCAAAAATGAGATGAGCATGAACCCGTCTGAAAATTAGGAGGAGCATGAAGAGGTGTTGAAAAACATGAAGAGCCTGACAAGGTGTGAAAAATATGAAAAGCTTCAAAAGGTGTCAAAAATGAGATGAGCATTAAACGGTCTGAAAAATAGGAATAACATGAAACGGTGTTGAAAATCATGAAGAGCCTGAAAAACTGTGAAAAATATAAAGAGCTTCAAAAGGTGTCAAAAATATGAGGAGCATGAAACGGTCTGATAAGTAGGAGGAGCATGAAGCTGTGTTCCAAAACATGAAGATCCTGAAAAGGTGTGAAAAATATGAAGAGCTTCAAAATGTGTGAAAAATATGAGGAGCATGAAACGGTCTGAAAAATAGAAGCAGCATGAAACGGTGTTGTAAAATATGAAGAGCCTGAAAACGTGTGAAAAATATGAAGAGCTTCAAAAGGTGTGAAAAATATAAAGAGCTTCAAAGGTGACAAAAATGAGATGAGCATGATACGGTCTGAAAAATAGGAGGAGCATGAAGTGGTGGTGAAAAACATGAAGAGACTGAAAAGGTGTGAAAAATATGAAGAGCTTCAAAATGTTTCACAAATATGAAGAGCATGAAACGGTCTGAAAAACAGGAGGATCATGAAGCGGTGTTCAAAAACATGAAGAGCCTGAAAAGGTGTGAAAAATATGAAGAGCTTCAAAAGGTGTCAAAAATATGAGGAGCATGAAACGGTCTGAAAAATAGGAGGAGCATGAAACGGTGATCAAAAACATGAAGAGGCTGAAAAGGTGTGAAAAATATGAAGAGCTTCAAAAGGTGTGAAATACATGATGAGCATGAAACGGGCTGAAAAATAAGAGAAGCATGAAGTGCTGTGGAAAAACATGAAGAGCCTGAAAAGCTGTGAAAAATATGAAGGGCTTCAAAAGGTGTGAAATACATGAGGAGCATGAAATGGGCTGAAAAATAGGAGAAGCATGAAGTGGTGTTTAAAAATACGAAAAGCTTGAAAAGGTGTGAAAAATATGAAAAGCTTCAAAAGGTGTCAAAAATGAGATGAGCATGAAACGGTCTGAAAAATAGGAATAACATGAAACGGTGTTGAAAATCATGAAGAGCCTGAAAAACTGTGAAAAATATAAAGAGCTTCAAAAGGTGTCAAAAATATGAGGAGCATGAAACGTTCTGAAAAATAGGAGGAGCATCAACCTGTGTTCAAAAACATGAAGAGCCTGAAAAGGTGTGAAAAATATGAAAAGCTTCAAAAGGTGTCAAAAATGAGATGAGCATGAACCCGTCTGAAAATTAGGAGGAGCATGAAGCCGTGTTCAAAGACATGAAGAGCCTGACAAGGTGTGAAAAATATGAAGAGCTTCAAAAGGTGTCAAAAATGAGATGAGCATTAAACGGTCTGAAAAGTAGGAATAACATGAAATGGTGTTGAAAATCATGAAGAGCCTGAAAAACTGTTAAAAATATAAAGAGCTTCAAAAGGTGTCAAAAATATGAGGAGCATGAAAGGGTCTGATAAGTAGGAGGAGCATGAAGCTGTGTTCCAAAACATGAAGATCCTGAAAAGGTGTGAAAAATATGAAGAGCTTCAAAAGGTGTGAAAAATATGAGGAGCATGAAACGGTCTGAAAAATAGAAGCAGCATGAAACGGTGTTGAAAAATATGAAGAGCCTGAAAACGTGTGAAAAATATGAAGAGCTTCAAAAGGTGTGAAAAATATAAAGTGCTTCAAAGGTGACAAAAATGAGATGAGCTTGAAACGGTCTGAAAAATAGGAATAACATGAAACGGTGTTGAAAATCATGAAGAGCCTGAAAAACTGTGAAAAATATAAAGAGCTTCAAAAGATGTCAAAAATATGAGGAGCATGAAACGGTCTGATAAATAGGATGAGCATGAAGCTGTGTTCCAAAACATGAAGATCCTGAAAAGGTGTGAAAAATATGAAGAGCTTCAAAAGGTGTGAAAAATATGAGGAGCATGAAACGGTCTGAAAAATAGAAGCAGCATGAAACGGTGTTGAAAAATATGAAGAGCTTCAAAAGGTGTGAAAATTATAAAGAGCTTCAAAGATGACAAAAATGAGATGAGCATGATACGGTCTGAAAAATAGGAGGAGCATGAAGTGGTGGTGAAAACATGAAGAGACTCAAAAGTGTGAAAAATATGAAGAGCTTCAAAATGTTTCACAAATATGAAGAGCATGAAACGGTCTGAAAAACAGGAGGATCATGAAGCGGTGTTGAAAAACATGAAGAGCCTGAAAATGTGTGAAAAATATGAAGAGCTTCAAAACGTGTGAAATACAAGAGGAGCATGAAACGGTCTGAAAAATAGGAGGAGCATGAAGCGCTGGTGAGAAACATGAAGAGCCTGAAAAGGTATTGAAAAATATGAAGAGCTTCAAAAGGGGTCAAAAATATGAGGAGCCTGAAACGGTCTGAAAAATAGGAGGAGCATGAAGCGCTCTTCAAAAAAATGAAGAGACTGAAAATGTGTGAAAAATATGAGGAGCTTCAAAAGGTGTCAAATTATGAGGAGCATGAAACGGTCTGAAAAATAGGAGGAACATAAAACGGTGTTCAAAAACATGAAGGGCCTGAAAAGGTGTGAAATATATGAAAAGCCTCAAAACGTGTCAAAAATATGAGGAGCATGATGCGGTCTGAAAAATAGGAGGAACATGAAGCGGTGTTGAAAAACATTTAGAGACTGAAAACGTGTGAAAAATAAGAAGAGTTTCAAAAGGTGTGAAAAATATGAAGAGCTTCAAAAGGTGTCAAATATATGAGGAACATGAAACGGTCTCAACAATAGGAGGAGCATGAAGTGGTATTGAAATTCATGAAGAGCCTCAAAATGTGTGTAAATATGAAGAGCTTGAAAAGGTGTGAAATACATGAGGAGCATGAGACAGTCTGAAAAATAGGAGGAGCATGAAGCGGTGTGGAAAACATGAAGAGCTTGAAAAGGTGTGAAATATATGAAGAGCTTCAAAAGGTGTGAAAAATATGATGAGCTTCAAAAGCTGTCAAAAAAGAGATGAACATGAGATGGTCTGAAAAATAGGAGGAGCATGAAGCGGTTTGGAAAACATGAAGAGCTTGAAAAAGTGTGAAATATATGAAGAGCTTCTAAAGGTGTGAAAAATATGAGGAGCTTCAAAAGGTGTCAAAAATATGACGAGTATGAAATGGTCAGAAAAATAGGAGGAGCATGAAACGGTGTTCAAAACATGAAGGGCCTGAAAAGGTGTGAAAAATATGAAGAGCTTCAAAAGGTGTGAAAAATATGAGGAGCATGAAACGGTCTGAAAAAGAAGAGGAGCATGAAGAGGTGTTCAAAAACATGAAGAGCCTGAAAAGGTGCGAAAAATATGAAGAGCTTCAAAAGTTGTCAAAAATATGAGGAGCAAGAAACGGTCTGAAAAATAAAAGGAGCATGAAGCAGTATTCAAAAAAATGAAGAGCCTGAAAAGGTGTGAAAGATATGAAGGGCTTCAAAAGGTGTCAAAAATATTAGGAGCATGAAACGGTCTGAAAAATAGGAGGAACATAAATGGTGTTCAAAAACATGAAGAGCCTGAAAAGGTGTGGAAAATATGAGAGCGTCAAAAAGGTGTGAAATACATGAGAAGCATGAAACGGTCTGAAAAATAGAAGGAGAATGAAGCTGTGTTGAAAAACATGAAGAGACTGACAAGGTGTAAAAAATATGAAGAGCTTCAAAAGGTTTCAAAAAAATGAGGAGAATGAAACGGTCTGAAAAATAGGAGGAGCATGAAGCGGTGTTCAAAAACATGAAGACCCTGAAAAGGTGTGAAATATATGAAGATCCTCAAAACGTGTCAAAAATATGAGGAGCATGGAACGGTCTGAAAAATAGGAGGAGCATGAAGCGGTGTTGAAAAACATTTAGAGACTGAAAACGTGTGAAAAATAAGAAGAGTTTCAAAAGGTGTGAAAAATATGAAGAGATTCAAAGGTGTCAAAAATATGAGGAGCATGAAACTGTGTGAAAAATAGGAGGAGCATGAAACGCTGTTCAAAAACATGAAGAGCCGTAAAAGGTGTGAAAAATATGAAGAGCTTCAATAGGTGTGAAAAATATGAGGAGCATGAAACGGTCTGAAAAATAGGAGGAGCATGAAGCCGTGTTCAAAAACATGAAGAGCCTGAAAAGAGGTAAAAAATATGAAGAGCTTCAAAAGGTGTCAAATATATGAGGAGCATGAAACCGTCTGAAAAATAGGAAGAGCAGGAAGCGTTGCTGAAAAACATGAAGAGCCAGAACAGGTGTGAAATATATGAAGAGCTTCAAAAGGTGTCAACAATATGAGGAGCATGAAACGGTCTGAAAAATAGGAGGAGCATGAAACGGTGTTCAAAAACATGAAGAGCCTGAAAAGGTGTAATATATGAAGAGATTCAAAAGGTGTGAAAACTATGAAGAGCTTCAAATGCTATGAAACACATGAGGAGCATGAAACGATCTGAAAAATAGGAGGAGCATGAAGCGGTGTTCAAAAACATGAAGAGCCTGAAAAGGTGTGAAATATATGAAGAGCTTCAAAAGGTGTCAAAAATAGAGGGGGCATGAAACTATCTGAAAAATAGGAGGAGCATGAAGCAGTGTTGAAAAACATGAAGAACATGAAAATGTTTGAAAAATATGAAGAGCTTCAAAAGGTGTCAAAAATAAGAGGAGCATGAAACGGTATAAAAAATAGGAGGAGCATGAAGTGGTGTTGAAAAACATAAAGAGCCTGAAAAGGTGTGAAAAATATGAAGAGCTTCAAAAGCTGTCAAAAATATGAAGAGCATGGAACGGTCTGAAAAAAAGGAGGAGCATGAAGCGGTGCGGAAAAACATGAAGAGCCTGAAAAGATGTGAAAAATATGAAGACCTTCAAAAGGTGTTAAAAAGAAGAGGCACATGAAACTGTCTGAAAAATACGAGGAGCTTGAAGCGGTGTGGAAATACATGAAGAGCCTGAAAAAGTGTGAAAAATATGAAGAGCTTCAAAAGGTGTCAAAAATATGCAGAGCTTCAAAAGTTGTCAAAAATATGAGGAGCATGGAATTGTCTGAAATATAGGAGAAGCATCAAGCGGTGTTCAAAATCATGAAGAGCATTAAAAGGTGTGAAAAATATGAAGAGCTTCAAAAGGTGTCAAAAATATGCAGAGCTTCAAAAGGTGTCAAAAATATGAGGAGCATGGAATTGTCTGAAATATAGGAGAAGCATCAAGCGGTGTTCAAAATCATGAAGAGCATTAAAAGGTGTGAAAAATATGAAGAGCTTCAAAAGGTGTCAAAAATATGAGGAGCATGAAACGGTCTGAAAAAATGGAGGAGCATTAAGCGGTGTTCAAAAACATGAAGAGCCTGAAAAGGTTTGAAAAATGTGAAGAGCTTCAAAACGTTTCAAAAATATGAGGAGCATGAAACGGTCTGAAATAAAGAGGAGCGTGAAACGGTCTGAAAAATAGGAGGAGCATGAAACGTTGTTCAAAAACATGAAGAGCCTAAAAAGGTGTGAAAAATATGAGGAGCTTCAAAGGTGTGAAATACATGACGAACATGAAACGGTCTGAAAAATAGGAGGAGCATGAAACGGTATTCAAAATATGAAGAGCTTGAAAAGGTGTGAAAAATATGAGGAGCTTCACAAGTTGTCAAAAATATGAGGTGCATGAAATGGTCTGAAAAATAGGAAGAACATTAAGGGGTGTTGAGAAACATGAAGAGCCTGAAAAGGTGTGAAAAATATGAAGAGCTTCAACAGGTGTCAAAAATATGAGGAGCATGAAACGTTCTGAAAAACAGGAGGAGCATGAAACGGTGTTGAAAAACATGAAAAGCCTGAAAAGGTGTGAAAAATATGAAGAGCTTCAAAACGTGTCAAATATATGAGGAGCATGTTAAGATCTGAAAAATAGGGGGAGCATGCAGCGGTGTTGAAAAACATGAAGAGCCTGAAAAGGTGTGAAAAACATGAAGAACTTCAAAAGGTGTGAAAAATATGAGGTGCATGAAACGGTCTGAAACATTGGAAGAGCATGAAGCTTTGCTGAAAAACATGAAGAGCCTGAAAATGTAGGAAATATATGAAGAGCTTCAAAAGGTGTCAAAAAATATGAGGAGCATGAAACTGTCGGAAAAATAGGAGGAGCATGAAGTGGTGTTGAAAAACATGAAGAGACAGAAAAGGGGTGAAATATATGAAGAGCTTCAAAAGGTGTCAAAAATATGAGGAGCATGAAACGTTCTGAAAAAGAGGAGGAGCATGAAACGGTGTTCAAAAACATGAAGTGCCTGAAAAGATGTGAAAAATATGAAGAGCTTCAAAAGGTTTAAAAAATATGAAGAGCTTCAAAAGCTGTGAAATAGATGAGGAGCATGAAACGGTCTGAAAAATAGGAGGAGCATGAAGCGGTGTTCAAAAACATGAAGAGCTTGAAAAGGTGTGAAAAATATGAAGAGTTTCAAAAGGTGTCAAAAATATGAGGAGCATGAAACTGTCTGAAAAACAGGAAGAGCATGAAACCGTGTTCAAAAACATAAAGAGCTTGAAAAGGTGTGAAAAATATGAAGAGCTTCAAAAGGTGTGAAATACATGAGGAGCATGAAACGGTCTGAAAAATAGGAGGAGCATGAAGCGGTGTTGAGAAACATGGAGAGCCTGAAAATGTGTGAAAAATATGAAGAGCTTCAAAAGTTGTTAAAAATATGAGGAGCATGAAACGGTCTGAAAAATAGGAGGAGCATGAAGCGGTTTTGAGAAACATGGAGAACCTAAAAAGGTGTGAAAAATATGAAGAGCTTCAAAAGGTGTCAAAAATATGAGGAGCATGAAACGGGCTGAAAAATACGAGGAGCATGAAACGGTGTTGAAAAACATGAAGAGCCTGAAAGGTGTGAAAAATATGAAGAGCTTCAAAAGGTGTCTAAAATATGAGGAGCATGAACTGGACTGAAATATAGGAGGAGCATGAAGCAGTGTTGAAAAACGTGAAAAGCCTGAAAAGGTGTGAAAAATATGAAGAGCTTCAAAAGGTGTCAAGAAGATGAGGAGGATGAAACGGTCTGAAAAATACGAGGAGCATGAAGCGAAGTTGAAAAACATGAAGAACCTGAAAAGATGTGAAAAATATGAAGAGATTCAAAAGGTGTCAGAAATGAGAGGAGCATGAAACGGTATGAAAAATAGGAGAAGCATGAAGTGGCTTTGAAAAACATGAAGAGCCTGAAAAGATGTGAAAAATATGAAGAGCTGCAAAAGGTGTCAAAAAGAGGAGGCACATGAAACTGTCTGAAAAATAGGAGGAGCATGAAGTGGTGTAGAAAAACATGAAGAGACTGAAAAGCTGTGAAAAATATGAAGAGCTTCTAAAGGTGTCAAAAATAGGAGGATCCTGAAACGATGTGAAAAACAGGAAGAGCATGAAGTTGTGTTGAGAAACATGAAGAGACTGAAAAGGTGTGAAAAATATGAATAGCTTCAAAAGTTGTCAAAAATATGAGTAGCATGAAACGGTCTGAAAAATAGGAGGAGCATGAAGCGGTGTGGAAAAACATGAAGAGCCTGAAAAAGTGTGAAAAATATGAAGAGCTTCAAAAGGTGTTCAAAAATATGAAGAGCTTCAAAAGGTGTCAAAAATAATGAGGAGAATGAAACGGTATGAATAAGAGGAGGAGCATCAAGTGGTGTTCAAAATCATGAAGAGCCTTAAAAGGTGTGAAAAATATGAAGAGCTTCAAAAGGTGTGAAAAAAATGAAGAGCTTCAAAATGTGTCAAAAATATGAGGAGCATGAAACGATCTGAAAAATAGGAGCAGCATGAAACGGTGTTCAAAGACATGAAGAGCCTGAATAGGTGTGAAAAATATGAAGAGCTTCAAAAGCTGTCAAAAATATGAGGAGCATGAAACGATCTGAAAAATAGGAGGAGCAAGAAGCGGTGTTGAAAAAAATGAAGAGCCTGGAATCGTTTGAAAAATATGAAGAGCTTCAAAAGGTGTGGAAAATATGAAGAGCTTCAAAATGTGTCAAAAGTGAGATGAGCATGAAACGGTCTGAAAAATCTGAGGAGCATGAAGTGGTGTTGAAAAACATGAAGAGCCTAAAAAGGTGTGAAAAATATAAAGAGCTTCAAAAGGTGTGAAATACATGAGGATCATGAAACGGTCTGAAAAATAGGAGGAGCATGAAGTGGTGTTGAAAAACATGAAGAGCCTGAAAATGTGTGAAATATATGAAGAGCTTCAAAAGGTGTCAGAAATGAGAGGAGCATGAAACAGTCTGAAAAATAGGAGAAGCATGAAGTGGCTTTGAAAAACATGAAGAGCCTGAAAAGGTGTGAAAAATATGAAGAGCTTCAAAAGGTGTCAAAACTATGAGGAGCATGAAACGGTCTGAAAAATAGGAGGAGCATGAAACGGTGTTCAAAAACATGAAGAGCCTGAAAAGGTGTGAAAAATATGAAGAGCTTCACATGGTGTTAAAAATATGAGGAGCATGAAACGGTCTGAAATATAGGAGTAGAATGAAGCGGTGTTGAAAAACCTGAAGAGCCTGAAAAGGTGTGAAAAATATGAAGAGCTTCAAAAGGTGTGAAAAATATGAGTAGCCTGAAAGGGTCTGAAAAATAGGAGGAGAATGAAACGGTGATGAAGAACATGAAGAGCATGAAAAGGTGTCAAAAATATGAAGATCATCAAAGGGTCTGAAAAATAGGAGGAGAATGAAGCGGTGTTCAAAAACATGAAGAGCCTGAAAAGGTGTGAAAAATATGAGGAGCATGAAACGGTCTAAAAAATAGGAGGAGGATGAATTGGTGTTGAAAAACATGAAGAGCATGAAAATGTGTGAAATATATGAAGAGCTTCAAAAGGTGTCAGAAATGATAGAAGCATGAAACGGTCTGAAAAATAGGATGAGCAAGAAGGGGTGTTGAAAAAGATGAAGAGCCTGAAAACGTTTGAGAAATATGAAGAGATTCAAAAGGTGTGAAAAATATGAAGAGCTTCAAAAGGTGTCAAAATTGAGATGAGCATGAAACAGTCCGAAAAATAGGATGAGCCTGAAATCGTGTTCAAAAACATGAAGAGCCTAAAAAGGTGTGAAAAATATAAAGAGCTTCAAAAGGTGTGAAATACATGAGGAGCATGAAACGGTCTGAAAAATAAGAGGAGCATGAAGTGGTGTTGAAAAACATGAAGAGCCTGAAAATGTGTGAAATATATGAAGAGCTTCAAAAGGTGTCAGAAATGAGAGGAGCATGAAACGGTCTGAAAAATAGGAGAAGCATGAAGTGGCTTTGAAAAACATGAAGAGCCTGAAAAGGTGTGAAAAATATGAAGAGCTTTAAAAGGTGTCAAAAATATGAGGAGCATGAAACGGTCTGAAAAATAGGAGGAGCATGAAACGGTGTTCAAAAACATGAAGAGCATGAAAAGGTGTGAAAAATATGAAGAGCTTCAAAACGTGTCAAAAATATGAGGAGCATGAAACGGTCTGAAAAATAGGAGGAGCAAGAAATGGTTTTCAAAAACATGAAGAGCCTGAAAAGCTGTGAAAAATATGAAGAGCTTCACATGGTGTTAAAAATATGAGGAGCATGAAACGGTCTGAAATATAGGAGTAGAATGAAGCGGTGTTGAAAAACCTGAAGAGTCTGAAAAGGTGTGAAAAATATGAAGAGCTTCAAAAGGTGTGAAAAATATGAGTAGCCTGAAACGGTCTGAAAAATAGGAGGAGAATGAAACGGTGATGAAGAACATGAAGAGCATGAAAAGGTGTCAAAAATATGAAGATCATCAAAGGGTCTGAAAAATAGGAGGAGAATGAAGCGGTGTTCAAAAACATGAAGAGCCTGAAAAGGTGTGAAAAATATGAGGAGCATGAAACGGTCTAAAAAATAGGAAGAGGATGAATTGGTGTTGAAAAACATGAAGAACATGAAAAGGCGTGCAAAATATGAAGAGCCTCAAAAGGTGTGAAAAATATGAGGAGCATGAAATGGTGTTCAAAAACATGAAAAGGTGTGAAATATATGAGGAGCTTGAAAAGTTGTCAAAAATATGAGTAGCCTGAAACAGTCTGAAAAATAGGAGGAGAATGAAACACTGATGAAAAACATGAAGGGCATAAAAAGGTGTGAAAAATATGAAGAGCTTCAAAAGATGTCAAAAATATGAGGAGCATGAAACAGTCTGAAAAATAGGAGGAGCATGAAACGGTGTTGAAAAACATGAACAGCTTGAAAAGGTGTGAAAAATATGAAGAGCTTCAAAATCGTCATAAATATGAAGAGCATGGATCGGTCTGAAAAATAAGAGAAGCATGAAGCGGTGTTGAAAAACATTAAGAGCCTGAAAAGATGTGAAATATATGAAGAGCTTCAAAAGGTGTCAAAAATATGAAGAGCATCAAAGGGTCTGAAAAATAGGAGGACCATGAAGCGGTGTTCAAAAACATGAAGAGCCTGAAAAGGTGTGAAAAATATGAAGAGCTTCAAAAGGTGTGAAAAATACGGGGAGCATAAAACGGTCTGAAAAATAGAAGAAGCATGAAGTGGTGCTGAAAACCATGAAGAGCCTGAAAACGTGTGAAATATATGAAGAGCTTCAAAAGGTGTCAAAAATATGAGGAGCATGAAACGGTCTGAAAAATAGGAGGACCACAAGTGGTGTTTGAAAACATGAAGAGCCTGAAAAGGTGTGAAAAATATGAAGAGATTCAAAAGGTGTCAAAAATGTGAGGAGCATGAATCGGTCTCAAAAATATGAGGAGCATCAAGTGGTGTTGAAAAACATGAAGAGCCTGAAAAGGTGTGAAAATTATGAAGAGCTTCAAAAGGTGTCAAAATATGACGCGCATGAATCAGTTTGAACAATAAGAGGAGCATGAAGTGGTGTTGAAAATCATGAAGAACCTGAAAAGTTGTGAAATATATGAAGAGCTTCAAAAGGTGTCAAAAATATGTGGAGCATGAAACGGTCTGAAAAGTAGGAGGAGCATGAAGTGGTGTTGAAAAACATTAAGAGCCTGAAAAGGTGTGAAATATATGAAGAGCTTCAAAAGTTGTCAAAAATATGAGGAAGATAAAACGGTCTGAAAAGTAGGAGGAGCATGAAACGGTGTTGAAAAACATGAAGAGCCTGAAAAGGTGTGAAAAATATGAAGAGCTTCAAAAGATGTCAAAAATATGAAGAGCATCAAAGGGTCTGAAAAATAGGAGGAGCATGAAGCGGTTTTGAAAAACATGAAAAGCCTGAAAACATGTGAAAAATCTGAAGCATTTCAAAAGGTTTCAGAAATATGAGGAGCATGAAACGGTCTGAAAAATAGGAGGAGCATGAAACGGTTTTCAAATCGTGAAGAGCCTGAAAAGGTGTGAATAATATGAAGAACTTCAAAAGCTGTCAAAAATATGAGGAGTATGAAACGGTCTGAAATATAGGAGTAGAATGAAGCGGTGTTGAAAAACCTGAAGAGCCTGAAAAGGTGTGAAAAATATGAAGAGCTTCAAAAGGTGTGAAATACATGAGGAGCATGAAACGGTCTGAAAAATAGGAGGAGCATGAAGTGGTGTTGAAAAACATGAAGAGCCTGAAAATGTGTGAAATATATGAAGAGCTTCAAAAGGTGTCAGAAATGAGAGGAGCATGAAACAGTCTGAAAAATAGGAGAAGCATGAAGTGGCTTTGAAAAACATGAAGAGCCTGAAAAGGTGTGAAAAATATGAAGAGCTTCACATGGTGTTAAAAATATGAGGAGCATGAAACGGTCTGAAATATAGGAGTAGAATGAAGCGGTGTTGAAAAACCTGAAGAGCCTGAAAAGGTGTGAAAAATATGAAGAGCTTCAAAAGGTGTGAAAAATATGAGTAGCCTGAAACGGTCTGAAAAATAGGAGGAGAATGAAACGGTGATGAAGAACATGAAGAGCATGAAAAGGTGTCAAAAATATGAAGATCATCAAAGGGTCTGAAAAATAGGAGGAGAATGAAGCGGTGTTCAAAAACATGAAGAGCCTGAAAAGGTGTGAAAAATATGAGGCGCATGAAACGGTCTAAAAAATAGGAGGAGGATGAATTGGTGTTGAAAAACATGAAGAGCATGAAAATGTGTGAAATATATGAAGAGCTTCAAAAGGTGTCAGAAATGATAGAAGCATGAAACGGTCTGAAAAATAGGATGAGCAAGAAGGGGTGTTGAAAAACATGAAGAGCCTGAAAACGTTTGAGAAATATGAAGAGATTCAAAAGGTGTGAAAAATATGAAGAGCTTCAAAAGGTGTCAAAATTGAGATGAGCATGAAACAGTCCGAAAAATACGATGAGCCTGAAATCGTGTTCAAAAACATGAAGAGCCTAAAAAGGTGTGAAAAATATAAAGAGCTTCAAAAGGTGTGAAATACATGAGGAGCATGAAACGGTCTGAAAAATAAGAGGAGCATGAAGTGGTGTTGAAAAACATGAAGAGCCTGAAAATGTGTGAAATATATGAAGAGCTTCAAAAGGTGTCAGAAATGAGAGGAGCATGAAACGGTCTGAAAAATAGGAGAAGCATGAAGTGGCTTTGAAAAACATGAAGAGCCTGAAAAGGTGTGAAAAATATGAAGAGCTTTAAAAGGTGTCAAAAATATGAGGAGCATGAAACGGTCTGAAAAATAGGAGGAGCATGAAACGGTGTTCAAAAACATGAAGAGCATGAAAAGGTGTGAAAAATATGAAGAGCTTCAAAACGTGTCAAAAATATGAGGAGCATGAAACGGTCTGAAAAATAGGAGGAGCAAGAAATGGTTTTCAAAAACATGAAGAGCCTGAAAAGCTGTGAAAAATATGAAGAGCTTCACATGGTGTTAAAAATATGAGGAGCATGAAACGGTCTGAAATATAGGAGTAGAATGAAGCGGTGTTGAAAAACCTGAAGAGTCTGAAAAGGTGTGAAAAATATGAAGAGCTTCAAAAGGTGTGAAAAATATGAGTAGCCTGAAACGGTCTGAAAAATAGGAGGAGAATGAAACGGTGATGAAGAACATGAAGAGCATGAAAAGGTGTCAAAAATATGAAGATCATCAAAGGGTCTGAAAAATAGGAGGAGAATGAAGCGGTGTTCAAAAACATGAAGAGCCTGAAAAGGTGTGAAAAATATGAGGAGCATGAAACGGTCTAAAAAATAGGAAGAGGATGAATTGGTGTTGAAAAACATGAAGAGCATGAAAAGGCGTGCAAAATATGAAGAGCCTCAAAAGGTGTGAAAAATATGAGGAGCATGAAATGGTGTTCAAAAACATGAAAAGGTGTGAAATATATGAGGAGCTTGAAAAGTTGTCAAAAATATGAGTAGCCTGAAACAGTCTGAAAAATAGGAGGAGAATGAAACACTGATGAAAAACATGAAGGGCATAAAAAGGTGTGAAAAATATGAAGAGCTTCAAAAGATGTCAAAAATATGAGGAGCATGAAACAGTCTGAAAAATAGGAGGAGCATGAAACGGTGTTGAAAAACATGAACAGCTTGAAAAGGTGTGAAAAATATGAAGAGCTTCAAAATCGTCATAAATATGAGGAGCATGAATCGGTCTGAAAAATAGGAGAAGCATGAAGCGGTGTTGAAAAACATTAAGAGCCTGAAAAGATGTGAAATATATGAAGAGCTTCAAAAGGTGTCAAAAATATGAAGAGCATCAAAGGGTCTGAAAAATAGGAGGACCATGAAGCGGTGTTCAAAAACATGAAGAGTCTGAAAAGGTGTGAAAAATATGAAGAGCTTCAAAAGGTGTGAAAAATACGGGGAGCATAAAACGGTCTGAAAAATAGAAGAAGCATGAAGTGGTGTTGAAAACCATGAAGAGCCTGAAAACGTGTGAAATATATGAAGAGCTTCAAAAGGTGTCAAAAATATGAGGAGCATGAAACGGTCTGAAAAATAGGAGGACCACAAGTGGTGTTTGAAAACATGAAGAGCCTGAAAAGGTGTGAAAAATATGAAGAGATTCAAAAGGTGTCAAAAATGTGAGGAGCATGAATCGGTCTCAAAAATATGAGGAGCATCAAGTGGTGTTGAAAAACATGAAGAGCCTGAAAAGGTGTGAAAATTATGAAGAGCTTCAAAAGGTGTCAAAATATGACGCGCATGAATCAGTTTGAACAATAAGAGGAGCATGAAGTGGTGTTGAAAATCATGAAGAACCTGAAAAGTTGTGAAATATATGAAGAGCTTCAAAAGGTGTCAAAAATATGTGGAGCATGAAACGGTCTGAAAAGTAGGAGGAGCATGAAGTGGTGTTGAAAAACATTAAGAGCCTGAAAAGGTGTGAAATATATGAAGAGCTTCAAAAGTTGTCAAAAATATGAGGAAGATAAAACGGTCTGAAAAGTAGGAGGAGCATGAAACGGTGTTGAAAAACATGAAGAGCCTGAAAAGGTGTGAAAAATATGAAGAGCTTCAAAAGATGTCAAAAATATGAAGAGCATCAAAGGGTCTGAAAAATAGGAGGAGCATGAAGCGGTTTTGAAAAACATGAAAAGCATGAAAACATGTGAAAAATCTGAAGCATTTCAAAAGGTTTCAGAAATATGAGGAGCATGAAACGGTCTGAAAAATAGGAGGAGCATGAAACGGTTTTCAAATCGTGAAGAGCCTGAAAAGGTGTGAATAATATGAAGAACTTCAAAAGCTGTCAAAAATATGAGGAGTATGAAACGGTCTGAAATATAGGAGTAGAATGAAGCGGTGTTGAAAAACCTGAAGAGCCTGAAAAGGTGTGAAAAATATGAAGAGCTTCAAAAGGTGTGAAATACATGAGGAGCATGAAACGGTCTGAAAAATAGGAGGAGCATGAAGTGGTGTTGAAAAACATGAAGAGCCTGAAAATGTGTGAAATATATGAAGAGCTTCAAAAGGTGTCAGAAATGAGAGGAGCATGAAACAGTCTGAAAAATAGGAGAAGCATGAAGTGGCTTTGAAAAACATGAAGAGCCTGAAAAGGTGTGAAAAATATGAAGAGCTTCAAAAGGTGTCAAAACTATGAGGAGCATGAAACGGTCTGAAAAATAGGAGGAGCATGAAACGTTGTTCAAAAACATGAAGAGCCTGAAAAGGTGTGAAAAATATGAAGAGCTTCACATGGTGTTAAAAATATGAGGAGCATGAAACGGTCTGAAATATAGGAGTAGAATGAAGCGGTGTTGAAAAACCTGAAGAGCCTGAAAAGGTGTGAAAAATATGAAGAGCTTCAAAAGGTGTGAAAAATATGAGTAGCCTGAAACGGTCTGAAAAATAGGAGGAGAATGAAACGGTGATGAAGAACATGAAGAGCATGAAAAGGTGTCAAAAATATGAAGATCATCAAAGGGTCTGAAAAATAGGAGGAGAATGAAGCGGTGTTCAAAAACATGAAGAGCCTGAAAAGGTGTGAAAAATATGAGGCGCATGAAACGGTCTAAAAAATAGGAGGAGGATGAATTGGTGTTGAAAAACATGAAGAGCATGAAAATGTGTGAAATATATGAAGAGCTTCAAAAGGTGTCAGAAATGATAGAAGCATGAAACGGTCTGAAAAATAGGATGAGCAAGAAGGGGTGTTGAAAAAGATGAAGAGCCTGAAAACGTTTGAGAAATATGAAGAGATTCAAAAGGTGTGAAAAATATGAAGAGCTTCAAAAGGTGTCAAAATTGAGATGAGCATGAAACAGTCCGAAAAATAGGATGAGCCTGAAATCGTGTTCAAAAACATGAAGAGCCTAAAAAGGTGTGAAAAATATAAAGAGCTTCAAAAGGTGTGAAATACATGAGGAGCATGAAACGGTCTGAAAAATAAGAGGAGCATGAAGTGGTGTTGAAAAACATGAAGAGCCTGAAAATGTGTGAAATATATGAAGAGCTTCAAAAGGTGTCAGAAATGAGAGGAGCATGAAACGGTCTGAAAAATAGGAGAAGCATGAAGTGGCTTTGAAAAACATGAAGAGCCTGAAAAGGTGTGAAAAATATGAAGAGCTTTAAAAGGTGTCAAAAATATGAGGAGCATGAAACGGTCTGAAAAATAGGAGGAGCATGAAACGGTGTTCAAAAACATGAAGAGCATGAAAAGGTGTGAAAAATATGAAGAGCTTCAAAACGTGTCAAAAATATGAGGAGCATGAAACGGTCTGAAAAATAGGAGGAGCAAGAAATGGTTTTCAAAAACATGAAGAGCCTGAAAAGCTGTGAAAAATATGAAGAGCTTCACATGGTGTTAAAAATATGAGGAGCATGAAACGGTCTGAAATATAGGAGTAGAATGAAGCGGTGTTGAAAAACCTGAAGAGTCTGAAAAGGTGTGAAAAATATGAAGAGCTTCAAAAGGTGTGAAAAATATGAGTAGCCTGAAACGGTCTGAAAAATAGGAGGAGAATGAAACGGTGATGAAGAACATGAAGAGCATGAAAAGGTGTCAAAAATATGAAGATCATCAAAGGGTCTGAAAAATAGGAGGAGAATGAAGCGGTGTTCAAAAACATGAAGAGCCTGAAAAGGTGTGAAAAATATGAGGAGCATGAAACGGTCTAAAAAATAGGAAGAGGATGAATTGGTGTTGAAAAACATGAAGAGCATGAAAAGGCGTGCAAAATATGAAGAGCCTCAAAAGGTGTGAAAAATATGAGGAGCATGAAATGGTGTTCAAAAACATGAAAAGGTGTGAAATATATGAGGAGCTTGAAAAGTTGTCAAAAATATGAGTAGCCTGAAACAGTCTGAAAAATAGGAGGAGAATGAAACACTGATGAAAAACATGAAGGGCATAAAAAGGTGTGAAAAATATGAAGAGCTTCAAAAGATGTCAAAAATATGAGGAGCATGAAACAGTCTGAAAAATAGGAGGAGCATGAAACGGTGTTGAAAAACATGAACAGCTTGAAAAGGTGTGAAAAATATGAAGAGCTTCAAAATCGTCATAAATATGAGGAGCATGAATCGGCCTGAAAAATAGGAGAAGCATGAAGCGGTGTTGAAAAACATTAAGAGCCTGAAAAGATGTGAAATATATGAAGAGCTTCAAAAGGTGTCAAAAATATGAAGAGCATCAAAGGGTCTGAAAAATAGGAGGACCATGAAGCGGTGTTCAAAAACATGAAGAGTCTGAAAAGGTGTGAAAAATATGAAGAGCTTCAAAAGGTGTGAAAAATACGGGGAGCATAAAACGGTCTGAAAAATAGAAGAAGCATGAAGTTGTGTTGAAAACCATGAAGAGCCTGAAAACGTGTGAAATATATGAAGAGCTTCAAAAGGTGTCAAAAATATGAGGAGCATGAAACGGTCTGAAAAATAGGAGGACCACAAGTGGTGTTTGAAAACATGAAGAGCCTGAAAAGGTGTGAAAAATATGAAGAGATTCAAAAGGTGTCAAAAATGTGAGGAGCATGAATCGGTCTCAAAAATATGAGGAGCATCAAGTGGTGTTGAAAAACATGAAGAGCCTGAAAAGGTGTGAAAATTATGAAGAGCTTCAAAAGGTGTCAAAATATGACGAGCATGAATCAGTTTGAACAATAAGAGGAGCATGAAGTGGTGTTGAAAATCATGAAGAACCTGAAAAGTTGTGAAATATATGAAGAGCTTCAAAAGGTGTCAAAAATATGTGGAGCATGAAACGGTCTGAAAAGTAGGAGGAGCATGAAGTGGTGTTGAAAAACATTAAGAGCCTGAAAAGGTGTGAAATATATGAAGAGCTTCAAAAGTTGTCAAAAATATGAGGAAGATAAAACGGTCTGAAAAGTAGGAGGAGCATGAAACGGTGTTGAAAAACATGAAGAGCCTGAAAAGGTGTGAAAAATATGAAGAGCTTCAAAAGATGTCAAAAATATGAAGAGCATCAAAGGGTCTGAAAAATAGGAGGAGCATGAAGCGGTTTTGAAAAACATGAAAAGCCTGAAAACATGTGAAAAATCTGAAGCATTTCAAAAGGTTTCAGAAATATGAGGAGCATGAAACGGTCTGAAAAATAGGAGGAGCATGAAACGGTTTTCAAATCGTGAAGAGCCTGAAAAGGTGTGAATAATATGAAGAACTTCAAAAGCTGTCAAAAATATGAGGAGTATGAAACGGTCTGAAAAATAGGAGTAGAATGAAGCGGTGTTGAAAAACCTGAAGAGCCTGAAAAGGTGTGAAAAATATGAAGAGCTTCAAAAGGTGTGAAATACATGAGGAGCATGAAACGGTCTGAAAAATAGGAGGAGCATGAAGTGGTGTTGAAAAACATGAAGAGCCTGAAAATGTGTGAAATATATGAAGAGCTTCAAAAGGTGTCAGAAATGAGAGGAGCATGAAACAGTCTGAAAAATAGGAGGAGAATGAAGCGGTGTTCAAAAACATGAAGAGCCTGAAAAGGTGTGAAAAATATGAGGAGCATGAAACGGTCTAAAAAATAGGAGGAGGATGAATTGGTGTTGAAAAACATGAAGAGCATGAAAATGTGTGAAATATATGAAGAGCTTCAAAAGGTGTCAGAAATGATAGAAGCATGAAACGGTCTGAAAAATAGGATGAGCAAGAAGGGGTGTTGAAAAACATGAAGAGCCTGAAAACGTTTGAGAAATATGAAGAGATTCAAAAGGTGTGAAAAATATGAAGAGCTTCAAAAGGTGTCAAAATTGAGATGAGCATGAAACAGTCCGAAAAATAGGATGAGCCTGAAATCGTGTTCAAAAACATGAAGAGCCTAAAAAGGTGTGAAAAATATAAAGAGCTTCAAAAGGTGTGAAATACATGAGGAGCATGAAACGGTCTGAAAAATAAGAGGAGCATGAAGTGGTGTTGAAAAACATGAAGAGCCTGAAAATGTGTGAAATATATGAAGAGCTTCAAAAGGTGTCAGAAATGAGAGGAGCATGAAACGGTCTGAAAAATAGGAGAAGCATGAAGTGGCTTTGAAAAACATGAAGAGCCTGAAAAGGTGTGAAAAATATGAAGAGCTTTAAAAGGTGTCAAAAATATGAGGAGCATGAAACGGTCTGAAAAATAGGAGGAGCATGAAACGGTGTTCAAAAACATGAAGAGCATGAAAAGGTGTGAAAAATATGAAGAGCTTCAAAACGTGTCAAAAATATGAGGAGCATGAAACGGTCTGAAAAATAGGAGGAGCAAGAAATGGTTTTCAAAAACATGAAGAGCCTGAAAAGCTGTGAAAAATATGAAGAGCTTCACATGGTGTTAAAAATATGAGGAGCATGAAACGGTCTGAAATATAGGAGTAGAATGAAGCGGTGTTGAAAAACCTGAAGAGTCTGAAAAGGTGTGAAAAATATGAAGAGCTTCAAAAGGTGTGAAAAATATGAGTAGCCTGAAATGGTCTGAAAAATAGGAGGAGAATGAAACGGTGATGAAGAACATGAAGAGCATGAAAAGGTGTCAAAAATATGAAGATCATCAAAGGGTCTGAAAAATAGGAGGAGAATGAAGCGGTGTTCAAAAACATGAAGAGCCTGAAAAGGTGTGAAAAATATGAGGAGCATGAAACGGTCTAAAAAATAGGAAGAGGATGAATTGGTGTTGAAAAACATGAAGAGCATGAAAAGGCGTGCAAAATATGAAGAGCCTCAAAAGGTGTGAAAAATATGAGGAGCATGAAATGGTGTTCAAAAACATGAAAAGGTGTGAAATATATGAGGAGCTTGAAAAGTTGTCAAAAATATGAGTAGCCTGAAACAGTCTGAAAAATAGGAGGAGAATGAAACACTGATGAAAAACATGAAGGGCATAAAAAGGTGTGAAAAATATGAAGAGCTTCAAAAGATGTCAAAAATATGAGGAGCATGAAACAGTCTGAAAAATAGGAGGAGCATGAAACGGTGTTGAAAAACATGAACAGCTTGAAAAGGTGTGAAAAATATGAAGAGCTTCAAAATCGTCATAAATATGAGGAGCATGAATCGGTCTGAAAAATAGGAGAAGCATGAAGCGGTGTTGAAAAACATTAAGAGCCTGAAAAGATGTGAAATATATGAAGAGCTTCAAAAGGTGTCAAAAATATGAAGAGCATCAAAGGGTCTGAAAAATAGGAGGACCATGAAGCGGTGTTCAAAAACATGAAGAGTCTGAAAAGGTGTGAAAAATATGAAGAGCTTCAAAAGGTGTGAAAAATACGGGGAGCATAAAACGGTCTGAAAAATAGAAGAAGCATGAAGTGGTGTTGAAAACCATGAAGAGCCTGAAAACGTGTGAAATATATGAAGAGCTTCAAAAGGTGTCAAAAATATGAGGAGCATGAAACGGTCTGAAAAATAGGAGGACCACAAGTGGTGTTTGAAAACATGAAGAGCCTGAAAAGGTGTGAAAAATATGAAGAGATTCAAAAGGTGTCAAAAATGTGAGGAGCATGAATCGGTCTCAAAAATATGAGGAGCATCAAGTGGTGTTGAAAAACATGAAGAGCCTGAAAAGGTGTGAAAATTATGAAGAGCTTCAAAAGGTGTCAAAATATGACGCGCATGAATCAGTTTGAACAATAAGAGGAGCATGAAGTGGTGTTGAAAATCATGAAGAACCTGAAAAGTTGTGAAATATATGAAGAGCTTCAAAAGGTGTCAAAAATATGTGGAGCATGAAACGGTCTGAAAAGTAGGAGGAGCATGAAGTGGTGTTGAAAAACATTAAGAGCCTGAAAAGGTGTGAAATATATGAAGAGCTTCAAAAGTTGTCAAAAATATGAGGAAGATAAAACGGTCTGAAAAGTAGGAGGAGCATGAAACGGTGTTGAAAAACATGAAGAGCCTGAAAAGGTGTGAAAAATATGAAGAGCTTCAAAAGATGTCAAAAATATGAAGAGCATCAAAGGGTCTGAAAAATAGGAGGAGCATGAAGCGGTTTTGAAAAACATGAAAAGCCTGAAAACATGTGAAAAATCTGAAGCATTTCAAAAGGTTTCAGAAATATGAGGAGCATGAAACGGTCTGAAAAATAGGAGGAGCATGAAACGGTTTTCAAATCGTGAAGAGCCTGAAAAGGTGTGAATAATATGAAGAACTTCAAAAGCTGTCAAAAATATGAGGAGTATGAAACGGTCTGAAATATAGGAGTAGAATGAAGCGGTGTTGAAAAACCTGAAGAGCCTGAAAAGGTGTGAAAAATATGAAGAGCTTCAAAAGGTGTGAAATACATGAGGAGCATGAAACGGTCTGAAAAATAGGAGGAGCATGAAGTGGTGTTGAAAAACTAGAAGAGCCTGAAAATGTGTGAAATATATGAAGAGCTTCAAAAGGTGTCAGAAATGAGAGGAGCATGAAACAGTCTGAAAAATAGGAGAAGCATGAAGTGGCTTTGAAAAACATGAAGAGCCTGAAAAGGAGTGAAAAATATGAAGAGCTTCAAAAGGTGTGAAAACTATGAGTAGCCTGAAACGGTCTGAAAAATAGGAGGAGAATGAAACGGTGATGAAGAACATGAAGAGCATGAAAAGGTGTCAAAAATATGAAGATCATCAAAGGGTCTGAAAAATAGGAGGAGAATGAAGCGGTGTTCAAAAACATGAAGAGCCTGAAAAGGTGTGAAAAATATGAGGAGCATGAAACAGTCTGAAAAATAGGAGGAGAATGAAGCGCTGTTCAAAAACATGAAGAGCCTGAAAAGGTGTGAAAAATATGAGGAGCATGAAACGGTCTAAAAAATAGGAGGAGGATGAATTGGTGTTGAAAAACATGAAGAGCATGAAAATGTGTGAAATATATGAAGAGCTTCAAAAGGTGTCAGAAATGATAGAAGCATGAAACGGTCTGAAAAATAGGATGAGCAAGAAGGGGTGTTGAAAAACATGAAGAGCCTGAAAACGTTTGAGAAATATGAAGAGATTCAAAAGGTGTGAAAAATATGAAGAGCTTCAAAAGGTGTCAAAATTGAGATGAGCATGAAACAGTCCGAAAAATAGGATGAGCCTGAAATCGTGTTCAAAAACATGAAGAGCCTAAAAAGGTGTGAAAAATATAAAGAGCTTCAAAAGGTGTGAAATACATGAGGAGCATGAAACGGTCTGAAAAATAAGAGGAGCATGAAGTGGTGTTGAAAAACATGAAGAGCCTGAAAATGTGTGAAATATATGAAGAGCTTCAAAAGGTGTCAGAAATGAGAGGAGCATGAAACGGTCTGAAAAATAGGAGAAGCATGAAGTGGCTTTGAAAAACATGAAGAGCCTGAAAAGGTGTGAAAAATATGAAGAGCTTCAAAAGGTGTGAAAAATACGGGGAGCATAAAACGGTCTGAAAAATAGAAGAAGCATGAAGTGGTGTTGAAAACCATGAAGAGCCTGAAAACGTGTGAAATATATGAAGAGCTTCAAAAGGTGTCAAAAATATGAGGAGCATGAAACGGTCTGAAAAATAGGAGGACCACAAGTGGTGTTTGAAAACATGAAGAGCCTGAAAAGGTGTGAAAAATATGAAGAGATTCAAAAGGTGTCAAAAATGTGAGGAGCATGAATCGGTCTCAAAATTATGAGGAGCATCAAGTGGTGTTGAAAAACATGAAGAGCCTGAAAAGGTGTGAAAATTATTAAGAGCTTCAAAAGGTGTCAAAATATGACGCGCATGAATCAGTTTGAACAATAAGAGGAGCATGAAGTGGTGTTGAAAATCATGAAGAACCTGAAAAGTTGTGAAATATATGAAGAGCTTCAAAAGGTGTCACAAATATGTGGAGCATGAAACGGTCTGATAAGTAGGAGGAGCATGAAGTGGTGTTGAAAAACATTAAGAGCCTGAAAAAGTGTGAAATATATGAAGAGCTTCAAAAGTTGTCAAAAATATGAGGAAGATAAAACGGTCTGAAAAGTAGGAGGAGCATGAAACGGTGTTGAAAAACATGAAGAGCCTGAAAAGGTGTGAAAAATATGAAGAGCTTCAAAAGATGTCAAAAATATGAAGAGCATCAAAGGGTCTGAAAAATAGGAGGAGCATGAAGCGGTTTTGAAAAACATGAAAAGCCTGAAAACATGTGAAAAATCTGAAGCATTTCAAAAGATTTCAGAAATATGAGGAGCATGAAACGGTCTGAAAAATAGGAGGAGCATGAAACGGTTTTCAAATCGTGAAGAGCCTGAAAAGGTGTGAATAATATGAAGAACTTCAAAAGCTGTCAAAAATATGAGGAGTATGAAACGGTCTGAAATATAGGAGTAGAATGAAGCGGTGTTGAAAAACCTGAAGAGCCTGAAAAGGTGTGAAAAATATGAAGAGCTTCAAAAGGTGTGAAAAATATGAGTAGCCTGAAACGGTCTGAAAAATAGGAGGAGAATGAAACGGTGATGAAGAACATGAAGAGCATGAAAAGGTGTCAAAAATATGAAGATCATCAAACCGTCTGAAAAATAGGAGGAGAATGAAGCGGTGTTCAAAAACATGAAGAGCCTGAAAAGGTGTGAAAAATACGAGGAGCATGAAACGGTCTAAAAAATAGGAGGAGGATGAATTGGTGTTGAAAAACATGAAGAGCATGAAAATGTGTGAAATATATGAAGAGCTTCAAAAGGTGTCAGAAATGATAGAAGCATGAAACGGTCTGAAAAATAGGATGAGCAAGAAGGGGTGTTGAAAAACATGAAGAGCCTGAAAACGTTTGAGAAACATGAAGAGATTCAAAAGTTGTGAAAAATATGATGAGCTTCAAAAGGTGTCAAAATTGAGATGAGCATGAAACAGTCCCAAAAATAGGATGAGCCTGAAATCGTGTTCAAAAACATGAAGAGCCTAAAAAGGTGTGAAAAATATAAAGAGCTTCAAAAGTTGTGAAATACATGAGGAGCATGAAACGGTCTGAAAAATAAGAGGAGCATGAAGTGGTGTTGAAAAACATGAAGAGCCTGAAAATGTGTGAAATATATGAAGAGCTTCAAAAGGTGTCAGAAATGAGAGGAGCATGAAACGGTCTGAAAAATAGGAGAAGCATGAAGTGGCTTTGAAAAACATGAAGAGCCTGAAAAGGTGTGAAAAATATGAAGAGCTTTAAAAGGTGTCAAAAATATGAGGAGCATGAAACGGTCTGAAAAATAGGAGGAGTATGAAACGGTGTTCAAAAACATGAAGAGCATGAAAAGGTGTGAAAAATATGAAGAGCTTCAAAAGGTGTCAAAAATATGAGGAGCATGAAACGGTCTGAAAAATAGGAGGAGCAAGAAATGGTTTTCAAAAACATGAAGAGCCTGAAAAGCTGTGAAAAATATGAAGAGCTTCACATGGTGTTAAAAATATGAGGAGCATGAAACGGTCTGAAATATAGGAGTAGAATGAAGCGGTGTTGAAAAACCTGAAGAGCCTGAAAAGGTGTGAAAAATATGAAGAGCTTCAAAAGGTGTGAAAAATATGAGTAGCCTGAAACGGTCTGAAAAATAGGAGGAGAATGAAACGGTGATGAAGAACATGAAGAGCATGAAAAGGTGTCAAAAATATGAAGATCATCAAAGGGTCTGAAAAATAGGAGGAGAATGAAGCGGTGTTCAAAAACATGAAGAGCCTGAAAAGGTGTGAAAAATATGAGGAGCATGAAACGGTCTAAAAAATAGGAAGAGGATGAATTGGTGTTGAAAAACATGAAGAGCATGAAAAGGCGTGCAAAATATGAAGAGCCTCAAAAGGTGTGAAAAATATGAGGAGCATGAAATGGTGTTCAAAAACATGAAAAGGTGTGAAATATATGAGGAGCTTGAAAAGTTGTCAAAAATATGAGTAGCCTGAAACAGTCTGAAAAATAGGAGGAGAATGAAACACTGATGAAAAACATGAAGGGCATAAAAAGGTGTGAAAAATATGAAGAGCTTCAAAAGATGTCAAAAATATGAGGAGCATGAAACAGTCTGAAAAATAGGAGGAGCATGAAACGGTGTTGAAAAACATGAACAGCTTGAAAAGGTGTGAAAAATATGAAGAGCTTCAAAATCGTCATAAATATGAGGAGCATGAATCGGTCTGAAAAATAGGAGAAGCATGAAGCGGTGTTGAAAAACATTAAGAGCCTGAAAAGATGTGAAATATATGAAGAGCTTCAAAAGGTGTCAAAAATATGAAGAGCATCAAAGGGTCTGAAAAATAGGAGGACCATGAAGTGGTGTTCAAAAACATGAAGAGTCTGAAAAGGTGTGAAAAATATGAAGAGCTTCAAAAGGTGTGAAAAATACGAGGAGCATAAAACGGTCTGAAAAATTGAAGAAGCATGAAGTGGTGTTGAAAACCATGAAGAGCCTGAAAACGTGTGAAATATATGAAGAGCTTCAAAAGGTGTCAAAAATATGAGGAGCATGAAACGGTCTGAAAAATAGGAGGACCACAAGTGGTGTTTGAAAACATGAAGAGCCTGAAAAGGTGTGAAAAATATGAAGAGATTCAAAAGGTGTCAAAAATGTGAGGAGCATGAATCGGTCTCAAAAATATGAGGAGCATCAAGTGGTGTTGAAAAACATGAAGAGCCTGAAAATGTGTGAAAATTATGAAGAGCTTCAAAAGGTGTCAAAATATGACGCGCATGAATCAGTTTGAACAATAAGAGGAGCATGAAGTGGTGTTGAAAATCATGAAGAATCTGAAAAGTTGTGAAATATATGAAGAGCTTCAAAAGGTGTCAAAAATATGTGGAGCATGAAACGGTCTGAAAAGTAGGAGGAGCATGAAGTGGTGTTGAAAAACATTAAGAGCCTGAAAAGGTGTGAAATATATGAAGAGCTTCAAAAGTTGTCAAAAATATGAGGAAGATAAAACGGTCTGAAAAGTAGGAGGAGCATGAAACGGTGTTGAAAAACATGAAGAGCCTGAAAAGGTGTGAAAAATATGAAGAGCTTCAAAAGATGTCAAAAATATGAAGAGCATCAAAGGGTCTGAAAAATAGGAGGAGCATGAAGCGGTTTTGAAAAACATGAAAAGCCTGAAAACATGTGAAAAATCTGAAGCATTTCAAAAGGTTTCAGAAATATGAGGAGCATGAAACGGTCTGAAAAATAGGAGGAGCATGAAACGGTTTTCAAATCGTGAAGAGCCTGAAAAGGTGTGAATAATATGAAGAACTTCAAAAGCTGTCAAAAATATGAGGCGCATGAAACGGTGTTCAAAAACATGAAAAGCCTGAAAAGGTGTGAAATATATGAAGAGCTTCAGAAGGTGTCAAAAATAGGAGGAGCATGAAGAGGTGAAGAAAAACATGAAGAGCCTGAAAAGGTGTGAAATATATGAAGAGCTTCAAAAGGTGTAAAAAATATGAAGAGCTTGAAACGGTCTGAAAAATAAGAGGATCTGGTTTCCTCAGTGTGTATGCCCAGAAGTGGGATTGCTGGGTCATATGGCAGTTCTATTTCCAGTTTTTTAAGAAATCTCCACACTGTTTTCCATAGGGGCTGTACTAGTGTGCATTCCCACCAACAGTGTAAGAGGGTTCCCTTTTCTCCACACCATCTCCAGCATTTATTGCTTGTAGACTTTTGGATAGCAGCCATCCTGACTGGCATGTAATGGTACCTCATTGTGGTTTTGATTTGCATTTCTCTAATAATGAGTGATGTTGAGCATCTTTTCATGTGTTTGTTATCCATCTGTATGTCTTCTTTGGAGAAATGTCTGTTTAGTTCTTTGGCTCATTTTTTATTGGGTCATTTATTTTTCTGGAATTGAGCTGCAGGATTTGCTTGTATATTTTTGAGATTAATCCTTTGTCTGTTTCTTCATTTGCTATTATTTTCTCCCAATTTGAGGGCTGTCTTTTCACCTTACTTATAGTTTCCTTTGTAGTGCAAAAGCTTTTAAGTTTCATTAGGTCCCATTTGTTTAGTTTTGCTTTTATTTCCAATATTCTGGGAGGTGGGTCATAGAGGATCTTGCTTTGATTTATGTCGGAGAGTGTTTTGCCTATCTTCTCCTCTAGGAGTTTTATAGTTTCTGGTCTTACATTTAGATCTTTAATCCATTTTGAGTTTATTTTTGTGTATGGTGTTAGAAAGTGTTCTATTTTCATTCTTTTACAAGTGGTTGACCAGTTTTCCCAGCACCACTTGTTAAAGAGGTTGTCTTTTTTCCATTGTATATCCTTGCCTCCTTTGTCAAAGATAAGTTGTCCATAGGTTCGTCTGAAAGAGACACGTGCACCCCAATGTTCATCGCAGCACTGTTTATAATAGCCAGGACATGGAAGCAACCTAGATGCCCGTCAGCAGATGAATGGATAAGAAAGCTGTGGTACATATACACCATGGAATATTACTCAGCCATTAAAAAGAATTCATTTGAATCAGTCCTAATGAGATGGATGAAGCTGGAGCCCATTATACAGAGTGAAGTAAGCCAGAAAGATAAAGAACATTAGAGCATGCTGACACATGTATATGGAACTTAGAAAGGTGATAACGATAACCCTATATGCAGAACAGAAAAAGAGACACAGAAATACAGAACAGACTTTTGAAATTTGTGGGAGAATGCGAGGTTGGGATATTTCAAAAGAACAGCATGTATGCTATCTATGGTGAAAGAGATCACCAGCCCAGGTAGGATGCACGAGACAAGTGCTCCGGCTTGGTGCACTGGAAAGACCGAGAGGAATCGGGTGGAGAGGGAGGTGGGAGGGGGGATTGGGATTGGGAATACATGTATATCCATGGCTGATTCATATCAATGTATGACAAAACCGACTAGGAAAAAAAAATAAAAATAATAAAAAAAATTTTAAAAAAATAACAATAAAAAAAAAATAAGAGGAGCATGAAATGGTGTTCAAAAACATGAAGAGCCTGAAAAGGTGTGGAAATTATGAAGAGCTTCAAAAGGTGTCAAATATATGAGGAGCATAAAACGGTCTGAAACACAGGAGGAGCATGAAGCGGTGTTGAAAATCATGAAGAGCCTGAAAAGGTGTGAAAAATATGAAGAGCTTCAAAAGGTGCCAAAAATATGAAGAGCATGAAACGGTCTGAAAAATAGGAGGAGCATGAAATGGTGTTCAAAAACATGAAGACCTGAAAAGGTGTGAAAAATATGAAGAGCTTCAAAAGGTGCCAAAAATATGAGGAGCATGAAACGGTCTGACAAAGTGGAGGAGCATGAAGCGGTGTTGAAAAACATAAAGAGCCTGAAAAGTTGTGAAAAATATGAAGAGCTTGAAAAGGTGTCAAAATATGAGAAGCATGAAACGGTCTGAAAAATAGGAGGAGCATGAAACGGTCTGAAAAATAGGAGGAGCATGAAGCAGTGTTGAAAAACATGAAGAGTCTGAAAAGGTGTGAAAAATATGAAGAGCTTCAAAGGTGTCAAAAATATGAGGAGCATGAAACGGTCTGAAAAATAGGAGGAGCATGAAGCGGTGTTGAAAAACATGAAGAGCCTGAAAAGGTGTGTAAAATATGAAGAGCTTCAAAATATGTGAAAAATATGAAGAGCTTCAAAAATTGTCAAAAATGAGATGAGCATGAAACGGTCGGAAAAATAGGAGGAGCAATAAGCGGTGTTGAAAAATATGAAGAGCCTGAAAAGGTGTAAAAAATATGAAGAGCTTCTAAAGGTGTCAAAAATATGAAGAGCTTCAAAAGGTGTCAAAAATGAGATGAGCATTAAACGGTGTGAAAAAAATGAGGAGCATGAAGCGGTGTTGGAAATCATGAAGAGTCTGAAAAGGAATGAAATATAGGAGGAGCTTCAAAAGGTGTCAAAAATATGAGTGTCATGAAACGGTCTGAAAATTAGGGGGAGCATGAAGCGGTGTTAAAACATGAAGAGCCTGAAAAGTTGTCAAAAATATGAAGAGCTTCTAAAGGGGTTAAAAGTAGAGGAGCTTCAAAAGGTGTCAAAAATGAGATGAGCATGAAATGGAGTGAAAATATGAGGAGCATGAAGCCGTTTTGAAAATCATGAAGAGTCTGAAAAGGTGTGAAAAATATGAAGAGCATCAAAAGGTGTCAAAAATATGAGGAGCATGAAACGGTCTGAAAAAGAGGAGGAGCATGAAGCGGTGTTGAAAAACATGAAGAGCCTGAAAAGGTGTGAAAAATATGAAGAGCTTCAAAATGTGTCAAAAATATGAGGATCATGAAACGGTCTGAAAAATAGGAGAAGCAGGAAGTGGTGTTGAAAAACATGAAGAGCCTGAAAACGTGTGAAAAATATGAAGAGCTTCAAAAGGTGTGAAAAATATGAAGAGCTTCAAAAGGTGATAAAAATGAGATGAGCATGAAACGGTCTGAAAAATATGAGGAGCATGAAACGTTGTTCAAAAACATGAAGAGCCTGAAAAGGTGTGAGAAATATGAAGAGATTTAAAAGGTGTGAAAATTATGAGGAGTCTGAAACGGTCTGTAAAATAGGAGGAACATGAAGAGGTGTTCAAAAACATGAAGCGCCTGAAAAGCTGTGAAAAATATGCAAAGCTTCAAAAGCTGTCAAAACAGAGATGAGCATGAAACGGTCTGCAAAATAGGAGGAGCATGAAATGGTGTTCAAAAACATAAAGAGCCTGAAAAGGTGTGAAAAATATGAAGAGATTCAAAAGGTGTGGAATACATGTGGAGGATTAAACGGTCTGAAACATAGGCGTAGCATGAAGCGGTGTTTAAAAACATGAAGAGCCTGAAAAGGTGTGAAAAGTATGAAGAGCTTCAAAAGGTGTGAAATACATGACGAGCATGAAACTCTCTGAAAAATAGGAAGAGCATGAAGTGGTGTGGAAAAACATGAAGAGCCTGAAAAGGTGTGAAATGCATGAAGAGCTTCAAAAGGTGTGAAATACATGATGAGCATGAAACTCTATGAAAAATAGGAGGAGCATGAAGTGCTGTACAAAAACATGAAGAGCCTGAAAAGGTGAGAAAAATATGAAGAGCTTCAAAAGGGGTGAAAAATATGAGGAGCATGATACGGTCGAAAAAATAGGAGGAGCATGAAGCGGAGTTCAAAAACATGAAGAGCCTGAAAAGGTGTGAATAATATGAAAAGCTTCAAAAGGTGTCAAAAATGAGAAGAGCATGAAACGGTCTGAAAATTAGGAGGAGCATGAAGCGATGTTGAAAAATATGAAGAGATTGAAAAGGTGTGAGACATATGAAGAGCTTTAAAAGGTGTCAACAATATGAGGAGCATGAAACGGTCTTAAAAATAGGAGGAGGATGAAGCGGTGTTCAAAAACTTGAAGAGGATTTAAAGGTGTGAAAAATATGAAGAGCTTTAAAAGGTGTCAAAAATATAAGGAGCATGAAACGGTCTGAAAATAGGAGGATTATGAAACGGTGTTCAAAAACATGAAGAGCCTGAAAAGGTGTGAAAAATATGAAGAGCCTCAAAACGAGTCAAAAATATGAGGAGTATGAAACGGTATGATAAATAG
This sequence comes from Dama dama, assembly GCF_033118175.1. Classification (NCBI taxonomy): domain Eukaryota; kingdom Metazoa; phylum Chordata; class Mammalia; order Artiodactyla; family Cervidae; genus Dama; species Dama dama. The sequence continues at coordinate 92,221 of NW_026870938.1, forward strand.
CAGGAGCATGAACCGGTGTTGTAATACATGAAGAGTCTGAAATCATGTGAAAAATATGAAGAGTTTCAAAAATGTGAAAAATATGAAGAGCTTGAAAAGATGTGAAAAATATGCAAAGCTTCAAAAGGTGTCAAAAATGAGATGAGCATGAAACGGTCCGAAGAAAAAGAGGAGCATGAAGTCGTGTTTAAAAATATGAAGAGCCTGAAAAGGTGTGAAAAATATGAAGAGCTTCAAAAGGTGTGAAAAATATGAGGAGCATGATACGGTCTGAAAAATAGGAGGAGCATGAAGCGGTGTTCAAAAACATGAAGAGCCTGAAAAGGTCGGAGAAATATGAAGACCTTCAAAAGGTGTGAAAATTATGAGGAGTCTGAAACGGTCTGAAACATAGGAGGAGCATGAAGAGGTGTTCAAAAACATGAAGAGCCTGAAAAGCTGTGAAAAATATGCAAAGGTTCAAAAGGTGTCAAAACTGAGATGAGCATGAAACGGTCTGAAAAATAGGAGGAGCATGAAGTGGTGTTGAAAAACATGAAGAGCCTGAAAAGGTGTGAGAAATATGAAGAGCTTCAAAAGGTGTGAAAATTATGAGGAGCCAGAAACGGTCTGCAAAAAAGGAGGAGCATGAAGTGGTGTTGAAAAATATGAAGAGCTTGAAAAGGTGTGAAAAATATGAAAGCTTCAAAAGGTGTCAAAAATATGAGGAGCATGAAACGGTCTGAAAAATAGGAGGAGCATGAAGCGGTGTTCAAAAACATGAAGAGCCTGAAAAGGTGTGAAAAATATGAGGAGCTTCAAAATGTGTCAAAAATATGACAAGCATGAAACCCTCTTAAAAATAGGAGGAGGATGAAGCGGTGTTCAAAAACATGAAGAGCCTGAAAATGTGTGCAAAATATGAAGAGCTTCAAAAGGAGTGAAATACATGAGGAGCATGAAAAGGTGTTGAAAAACATGCAGAGACTTAAAAGGTGTGAAAAATATGAAGAGCTTCAAAAGATGTCAAAAATGAGATAGCATGAAACGGTCCGAAAAATGGGAGGATCATGAAGCGGTGTTGAAAAACATGAAGAGCCTGAAAAGGTGTGTAAAATATGAAGAGCTTCAAAAGGTGTCAAAAATATGAGGAGCATGAAAAGGTCTGAAAAATAGGACGAGCATAAGCGGTGTTCAAAAACATGAACAGCCTGAAAAGGTGTGAAAAATATGAAGACCTTAAAAAGGTGTGAAAAATATGAAGAGCTTCAAAAGGTGTCAAAAAATCAGATTAGCATGAAAGGGTGTGAAAAATAGGAGGAGCATGAAGTGCTGTTGAAAAACATCAAGAGCCTGAAAAGGTGTGAAATATATGAACAGCTTCAAAAGGTGTGAAAAATATGAAGAGCTTCAAAAGGTGTCAAAAATGAGATGAGCATTAAACGGTCTGAAAAATAGGAATAACATGAAACGGTGTTGAAAATCATGAAGAGCCTGAAAAACTGTTAAAAATATAAAGAGCTTCAAAAGGTGTCAAAAATATGAGGAGCATGAAACGGTCTGATAAGTAGGAGGAGCATGAAGCTGTGTTCCAAAACATGAAGATCCTGAAAAGGTGTGAAAAATATGAAGAGCTTCAAAAGGTGTGAAAAATATGAGGAGCATGAAACGGTCTGAAAAATAGAAGCAGCATGAAACGGTGTTGAAAAATATGAAGAGCCTGAAAACGTGTGAAAAATATGAACAGCTTCAAAAGGTGTGAAAAATATAAAGAGCTTCAAAGGTGACAAAAATGAGATGAGCATGAAACGGTCTGAAAAATAGGAATAACATGAAACGGTGTTGAAAATCATGAAGAGCCTGAAAAACTGTTAAAAATATAAAGAGCTTCAAAAGGTGTCAAAAATATGAGGAGCATGAAACGGTCTGATAAATAGGATGAGCATGAAGCTGTGTTCCAAAACATGAAGATCCTGAAAAGGTGTGAAAAATATGAAGAGCTTCAAAAGGTGTGAAAAACATGAGGAGCATGAAACGGTCTGAAAAATAGAAGCAGCATGAAACGGTGTTGAAAAATATGAAGAGCCTGAAAACGTGTGAAAAATATGAAGAGCTTCAAAAGGTGTGAAAATTATAAAGAGCTGCAAAGGTGACAAAATGAGATGAGCATGATACGGTCTGAAAAATAGGAGGAGCATGAAGTGGTGGTGAAAACATGAAGAGACTGAAAAGGTGTGAAAAATATGAAGAGCTTCAAAATGTTTCACAAATATGAAGAGCATGAAACGGTCTGAAAAACAGGAGGATCATGAAGCGGTGTTCAAAAACATGAAGAGCCTGAAAAGGTGTGAAAAATATGAAGAGCTTCAAAAGGTGTCAAAAATATGAGGAGCATGAAACGGTCTGAAAAATAGGAGGAGCATGAAACGGTGATCAAAAACATGAAGAGCCTGAAAAGGTGTGAAAAATATGAAGAGCTTCAAAAGGTGTGAAATACATGAGGAGCATGAAACGGGCTGAAAAATAAGAGAAGCATGAAGTGCTGTGGAAAAACATGAAGAGCCTGAAAAGCTGTGAAAAATATGAAGAGCTTCAAAAGGTGTGAAATACATGAGGAGCATGAAATGGGCTGAAAAATAGGAGAAGCATGAAGTGGTGTTTAAAAATATGAAGAGCTTGAAAAGGTGTGAAAAATATGAAAAGCTTCAAAAGGTGTCAAAAATGAGATGAGCATGAAACGGTCTGAAAGATAGGAGGATCATGAAACGGTGTTGAAAAACATGAAGAGCCTGAAAAGATGTGAAAAATATGAAGAGCTTCAAAAGGTGTCAAAAATATGAGGAGCATGAAACGTTCTGAAAAATAGGAGGAGCATCAACCTGTGTTCAAAAACATGAAGAGCCAGAAAAGGTGTGAAAAATATGAAAAGCTTCAAAAGGTGTCAAAAATGAGATCAGCATGAACCCATCTGAAAATTAGGAGGAGCATGAAGAGGTGTTGAAAAACATGAAGAGCCTGACAAGGTGTGAAAAATATGAAAAGCTTCAAAAGGTGTCAAAAATGAGATGAGCATTAAAAGGTCTGAAAAATAGGAATAACATGAAACGGTGTTGAAAATCATGAAGAGCCTGAAAAACTGTTAAAAATATAAAGAGCTTCAAAAGGTGTCAAAAATATGAGGAGCATGAAACGGTCTGATAAGTAGGAGGAGCATGAAGCTGTGTTCCAAAACATGAAGATCCTGAAAAGGTGTGAAAAATATGAAGAGCTTCAAAAGGTGTGAAAAATATGAGGAGCATGAAACGGTCTGAAAAATAGAAGCAGCATGAAACGGTGTTGAAAAATATGAAGAGCCTGAAAACGTGTGAAAAATATGAAGAGCTTCAAAAGGTGTGAAAAATATAAAGAGCTTCAAAGGTGACAAAAATGAGATGAGCATGATACGGTCTGAAAAATAGGAGGAGCATGAAGTGGTGGTGAAAAACATGAAGAGACTGAAAAGGTGTGAAAAATATGAAGAGCTTCAAAATGTTTCACAAATATGAAGAGCATGAAACGGTCTGAAAAACAGGAGGATCATGAAGCGGTGTTCAAAAACATGAAGAGCCTGAAAAGGTGTGTAAAATATGAAGAGCTTCAAAAGGTGTCAAAAATATGAGGAGCATGAAACGGTCTTAAAAATAGGAGGAGCATGAAACGGTGATCAAAAACATGAAGAGCCTGAAAAGGTGTGAAAAATATGAAGAGCTTCAAAAGGTGTGAAATACATGAGGAGCATGAAACGGGCTGAAAAATAAGAGAAGCATGAAGTGCTGTGGAAAAACATGAAGAGCCTGAAAAGCTGTGAAAAATATGAAGGGCTTCAAAAGGTGTGAAATACATGAGGAGCATGAAATGGGCTGAAAAATAGGAGAAGCATGAAGTGGTGTTTAAAAATACGAAGAGCTTGAAAAGGTGTGAAAAATATGAAAAGCTTCAAAAGGTGTCAAAAATGAGATGAGCATGAAACGGTCTGAAAGATAGGAGGATCATGAAACGGTGTTGAAAAACATGAAGAGCCTGAAAAGATGTGAAAAATATGAAGAGCTTCAAAAGTTGTCAAAAATATGAGGAGCATGAAACGTTCTGAAAAATAGGAGGACCATCAACCTGTGTTCAAAAACATGAAGAGCCTGAAAAGGTGTGAAAAATATGAAAAGCTTCAAAAGGTGTCAAAAATGAGATGAGCATGAACCCATCTGAAAATTAGGAGGAGCATGAAGAGGTGTTGAAAAACATGAAGAGCCTGAGAAGGTGTGAAAAATATGAAAAGCTTCAAAAGGTGTCAAAAATGAGATGAGCATTAAAAGGTCTGAAAAATAGGAATAACATGAAACGGTGTTGAAAATCATGAAGAGCCTGAAAAACTGTTAAAAATATAAAGAGCTTCAAAAGGTGTCAAAAATATGAGGAGCATGAAACGGTCTGAAAAATAGGAGGAGCATGAAGCTGTGTTCCAAAACATGAAGATCCTGAAAAGGTGTGAAAAATATGAAGAGCTTCAAAAGGTGTGAAAAATATGAGGAGCATGAAACGGTCTGAAAAATAGAAGCAGCATGAAACGGTGTTGAAAAATATGAAGAGCCTGAAAACGTGTGAAAAATATGAAGAGCTTCAAAAGGTGTGAAAAATATAAAGAGCTTCAAAGGTGACAAAAATGAGATGAGCATGATACGGTCTGAAAAATAGGAGGAGCATGAAGTGGTGGTGAAAAACATCAAGAGACTGAAAAGGTGTGAAAAATATGAAGAGCTTCAAAATGTTTCACAAATATGAAGAGCATGAAACGGTCTGAAAAACAGGAGGATCATGAAGCGGTGTTCAAAAACATGAAGAGCCTGAAAAGGTGTGTAAAATATGAAGAGCTTCAAAAGGTGTCAAAAATATGAGGAGCATGAAACGGTCTGAAAAATAGGAGGAGCATGAAACGGTGATCAAAAACATGAAGAGCCTGAAAAGGTGTGAAAAATATGAAGAGCTTCAAAAGGTGTGAAATACATGAGGAGCATGAAACGGGCTGAAAAATAAGAGAAGCATGAAGTGCTGTGGAAAAACATGAAGAGCCTGAAAAGCTGTGAAAAATATGAAGGGCTTCAAAAGGTGTGAAATACATGAGGAGCATGAAATGGGCTGAAAAATAGGAGAAGCATGAAGTGGTGTTTAAAAATACGAAGAGCTTGAAAAGGTGTGAAAAATATGAAAAGCTTCAAAAGGTGTCAAAAATGAGATGAGCATGAAACGGTCTGAAAAATAGGAATAACATGAAACGGTGTTGAAAATCATGAAGAGCCTGAAAAACTGTGAAAAATATAAAGAGCTTCAAAAGGTGTCAAAAATATGAGGAGTATGAAACGGTCTGATAAATAGGATGAGCATGAAGCTGTGTTCCAAAACATGAAGATCCTGAAAAGGTGTGAAAAATATGAAGAGCTTCAAAAGGTGTGAAAAATATGAGGAGCATGAAACGGTCTGAAAAATAGAAGCAGCATGAAACGGTGTTGAAAAATATGAAGAGCTTCAAAAGGTGTGAAAATTATAAAGAGCTTCAAAGGTGACAAAAATGAGATGAGCATGATACGGTCTGAAAAATAGGAGGAGCATGAAGTGGTGGTGAAAACATGAAGAGACTGAAAAAGTGTGAAAAATATGAAGAGCTTCAAAATGTTTCACAAATATGAAGAGCATGAAACGGTCTGAAAAATAGGAGGAGCATGAAACGGTGATCAAAAACATGAAGAGCCTGAAAAGGTGTGAAAAATATGAAGAGCTTCAAAAGGTGTCAAAAATATGAGGAGCATGAAACGGTCTGAAAAATAGGAGGAGCATGAAACGGTGATCAAAAACATGAAGAGCCTGAAAAGGTGTGAAAAATATGAAGAGATTCAAAAGGTGTGAAATACATGAGGAGCATGAAACGGGCTGAAAAATAAGAGAAGCATGAAGTGCTGTGGAAAAACATGAAGAGCCTGAAAAGCTGTAAAAAATATGAAGAGCTTCAAAAGGTGTGAAATACATGAGGAGCATGAAATGGGCTGAAAAATAGGAGAAGCATGATGTGGTGTTTAAAAATATGAAGAGCTTGAAAAGGTGTGAAAAATATGAAAAGCTTCAAAAGGTGTCAAAAATGAGATGAGCATGAAACGGTCTGAAAGATAGGAGGATCATGAAACGGTGTTGAAAAACATGAAGAGCCTGAAAAGATGTGAAAAATATGAAGAGCTTCAAAAGGTGTCAAAAATATGAGGAGCATGAAACGTTCTGAAAAATAGGAGGAGCATCAACCTGTGTTCAAAAACATGAAGAGCATGAAAAGGTGTGAAAAATATGAAAAGCTTCAAAAGGTGTCAAAAATGAGATGAGCATGAAACGGTCTGAAAAATAGGAATAACATGAAACGGTGTTGAAAATCATGAAGAGCCTGAAAAACTGTGAAAAATATAAAGAGCTTCACAAGGTGTCAAAAATATGAGGAGCATGAAACGGTCTGATAAATAGGATGAGCATGAAGCTGTGTTCCAAAACATGAAGATCCTGAAAAGGTGTGAAATATATGAAGAGATTCAAAAGGTGTGAAATACATGAGGAGCATGAAACGGTCTGAAAAATAGGAGGAGCATGAAGCGGTGTTCAAAAACATGAAGAGCCTGAAAAGGTGTGAAATATATGAAGAGATTCAAAAGGTGTCAAAAATATGAGGAGCATGAAACGGTCTGAAAAATATGAGGATCATGAAGCGGTTGTGAAAAACATGAAAAGCCTGAAAAGGTGTGAAAAATGAAGAGCTTCAAACGTTGTCAAAAATATGAGGAGCATGAAACGGTCTGAAAAATAGGAGGATCATGAAGCGGTGTTGAGAAACATGAAGAGCCTGAAAAGGTGTGAAAAATATGAAGAGCCTCAAAACGTGTCAAAAATATGAGGAGCATGAGACGGTCTGAAAAATAGGAGGAGCATGACGGGGTTCAAAAACATGAAGAGCCTGAAAAGGTGTGAAAAATATGAAGAGTTTCAAAAGATGTGAAAAATATGAAGAGCTTCAAAAGCTCTCAAAAATTAAATGAGCATGAAAGGGTCTGAAAAATAGGAGCAGCATGAAACCGTGTTCAAAAACATGAAGAGCCTGAAAAGGTGTGAAAAATATGAACAGCTTCAAAAGGTGTGAAAAATATGAAGAGCTCCAGAAGGTGTGAAATTCATGAGGAGCATGAAACGGTCTGAAAAATAGGAGGAGCATGAAGCGCTGGTGAGAAACATGAAGAGCCTGAAAAGGTATTGAAAAATATGAAGAGCTTCAAAAGGGGTCAAAAATATGAGGAGCCTGAAACGGTCTGAAAAATAGGAGGAGCATGAAGAGCTGTTCAAAAAAATGAAGAGACTGAAAATGTGTGAAAAATATGAGGAGCTTCAAAAGGTGTCAAATTATGAGGAGCATGAAACGGTCTGAAAAATAGGAGGAACATAAATGGTGTTCAAAAACATGAAGAGCCTGAAAAGGTGTGGAAAATATGAGAGCGTCAAAAGGTGTGAAATACATGAGAAGCATGAAACGGTCTGAAAAATAGAAGGAGAATGAAGCTGTGTTGAAAAACATGAAGAGACTGACAAGGTGTAAAAAATATGAAGAGCTTCAAAAGGTTTCAAAAAAATGAGGAGAATGAAACGGTCTGAAAAATAGGAGGAGCATGAAGCGGTGTTCAAAAACATGAAGACCCTGAAAAGGTGTGAAATATATGAAGATCCTCAAAACGTGTCAAAAATATGAGGAGCATGAAACGGTCTGAAAAATAGGAGGAGCATGAAGCGGTGTGGAAAAACATTTAGAGACTGAAAACGTGTGAAAAATAAGAAGAGTTTCAAAAGGTGTGAAAAATATGAAGAGATTCAAAGGTGTCAAAAATATGAGGAGCATGAAACGGTGTGAATAATAGGAGGAGCATGAAACGCTGTTCAAAAACATGAAGAGCCGTAAAAGGTGTGAAAAATATGAAGAGCTTCAATAGGTGTGAAAAATATGAGGAGCATGAAACGGTCTGAAAAATAGGAGGAGCATAAAGCCGTGTTCAAAAACATGAAGAGCCTGAAAAGAGGTAAAAAATATGAAGAGCTTCAAAAGGTGTCAAATATATGAGGAGCATGAAACCGTCTGAAAAATAGGAAGAGCAGGAAGCGGTGCTGAAAAACATGAAGAGCCAGAAAAGGTGTGAAATATATGAAGAGCTTCAAAAGGTGTCAACAATATGAGGAGCATGAAACGGTCTGAAAAAGAGGAGGAGCATGAAACGGTGTTCAAAAACCTGAAGAGCCTGATAAGCCGTGAAAAATATGAAGAGCTTCAAAAGGTGTGAAAACTATGAAGAGCTTCAAATGCTGTGAAATACATGAGGAGCATGAAACGATCTGAAAAATAGGAGGAGCATGAAGCGGTGTTCAAAAACATGAAGAGCCTGAAAAGGTGTGAAATATATGAAGATCCTCAAAACGTGTCAAAAATATGAGGAGCATGAAACGGTCTGAAAAATAGGAGGAGCATGAAGCGGTGTGGAAAAACATTTAGAGACTGAAAACGTGTGAAAAATAAGAAGAGTTTCAAAAGGTGTGAAAAATATGAAGAGATTCAAAGGTGTCAAAAATATGAGGAGCATGAAACGGTGTGAATAATAGGAGGAGCATGAAACGCTGTTCAAAAACATGAAGAGCCGTAAAAGGTGTGAAAAATATGAAGAGCTTCAATAGGTGTGAAAAATATGAGGAGCATGAAACGGTCTGAAAAATAGGAGGAGCATAAAGCCGTGTTCAAAGACATGAAGAGCCTGAAAAGAGGTAAAAAATATGAAGAGCTTCAAAAGGTGTCAAATATATGAGGAGCATGAAACCGTCTGAAAAATAGGAAGAGCAGGAAGCGGTGCTGAAAAACATGAAGAGCCAGAAAAGGTGTGAAATATATGAAGAGCTTCAAAAGGTGTCAACAATATGAGGAGCATGAAACGGTCTGAAAAAGAGGAGGAGCATGAAACGGTGTTCAAAAACATGAAGAGCCTGATAAGCCGTGAAAAATATGAAGAGCTTCAAAAGGTGTGAAAACTATGAAGAGCTTCAAATGCTGTGAAATACATGAGGAGCATGAAACGATCTGAAAAATAGGAGGAGCATGAAGCGGTGTTCAAAAACATGAAGAGCCTGAAAAGGTGTGAAATATATGAAGAGATTCAAAAGGTGTCAAAAATATGAGGAGCATGAAACGGTCTGAAAAATAGGAGGAGCCTGAAGTGGCATTGAAAGACATGAGGAGACTGAAAAGGTGTGAAATATATGAAGAGCTTCAAAAGGTGTCAAAATTTTGAAGAGCTTCAAAGGTGTCAAAAATATGAGGAGCATGAAACGGTGTTCAAAAACATGAAGAGCCTGAAAAGGTGTGAAATATATGAAGAGCTTCAAAAGGTGTCAAAAATAGAGGGGGCATGAAACTATCTGAAAAATAGGAGGAGCATGAAGCGGTGTTGAAAAACATGAAGAACATGAAAATGTTTGAAAAATATGAAGAGCTTCAAAAGGTGTCAAAAATAAGAGGAGCATGAAACGGTATAAAAAATAGGAGGAGCATGAAGTGGTGTTGAAAAACATAAAGAGCCTGAAAAGGTGTGAAAAATATGAAGAGCTTCAAAAGCTGTCAAAAATATGAAGAGCATGGAACGGCCTGAAAAAAAGGAGGAGCATGAAGCGGTGCGGAAAAACTTGAAGAGCCTGAAAAGATGTGAAAAATATGAAGACCTTCAAAAGGTGCTAAAAAGAAGAGGCACATGAAACTGTCTGAAAAATACGAGGAGCTTGAAGCGGTGTGGAAAAACATGAAGAGCCTGAAAAAGTGTGAAAAATATGAAGAGCTTCAAAAGGTGTCAAAAATATGCAGAGCTTCAAAAGGTGTCAAAATTATGAGGAGCATGGAATTGTCTGAAATATAGGAGAAGCATCAAGCGGTGTTCAAAATCATGAAGAGCATTAAAAGGTGTGAAAAATATGAAGAGCTTCAAAAGGTGTCAAAAATATGAGGAGCATGAAACGGTCTGAAAAATAGGAGGAGCATGAAATCGTGTTCAAAAACATGAGGAGCCTGAAAACGTGTGAAAAATATAAAGAGCTTCAAAATGTATGAAATATATGAGGAGCATGAAACGGTCTGAAAAATAGGAGGAGCATGAAGCGGTGTTGAAAAACATGAAGAGCCTGAAAAGGTGTGAAAAACTTGAAGAGCTTCAATAGGTGTGATAAACATGAGGAACAAGAAGTGGTCTGAAAAATAGGAGGAGCATGAAGCGGTGTTCAAAAACATGAAGAGCCTGAAAATGTGTGAAAAATGTGAAGAGCTTCAAAAGGTGTGAAATACAAGAGGAGCATGAAACGGTCTGAAAAAATGCAGGAGCATTAAGCGGTGTTCAAAAACATGAAGAGCCTGAAAAGGTTTGAAAAACGTGAAGAGATTCAAAACGTTTCAAAAATATGAGGAGCATGAAACGGTCTGAAATAAAGAGGAGCATGAAACGGTCTGAAAAATAGGAGGAGCATGAAACGTTGTTCAAAAACATGAAGAGCCTAAAAAGGTGTGAAAAATATGAGGAGCTTCAAAAGGTGTGAAATACATGACGAACATGAAACGGTCTGAAAAATAGGAGGAGCATGAAACGGTATTCAAAACATGAAGAGCTTGAAAAGGTGTGAAAAATATGAGGAGCTTCACAAGTTGTCAAAAATATGAGGTGCATGAAATGGTCTGAAAAATAAGAGGAACATTAAGGGGTGTTGAGAAACATGAAGAGCCTGAAAAGGTGTGAAAAATATGAAGAGCTTCAACAGGTGTCAAAAACATGAGGAGCATGAAACGTTCTGAAAAACAGGAGGAGCATGAAACGGTGTTGAAAAACATGAAAAGCCTGAAAAGGTGTGAAAAATATGAAGAGCTTCAAAACGTGTCAAATATATGAGGAGCATGTTAAGATCTGAAAAATAGGAGGAGCATGCAGCGGTGTTGAAAAACATGAAGAGCCTGAAAAGGTGTGAAAAATAAAAAGAGTTTCAAAAGGTGTGAAAAATATGAAGAGCTTCAAAAGGTGTCAAATATATGAGGAACATGAAACGGTCTCAACAATAGGAGGAGCATGAAGTGGTATTGAAATTCATGAAGAGCCTCAAAATGTGTGTAAATATGAAGAGCTTGAAAAGGTGTGAAATACATGAGGAGCATGAGACAGTCTGAAAAATAGGAGGAGCATGAAGCGGTGTGGAAAACATGAAGAGCTTGAAAAGGTGTGAAATATATGAAGAGCTTCAAAAGGTGTGAAAAATATGATGAGCTTCAAAAGCTGTCAAAAAAGAGATGAACATGAGACGGTCTGAAAAATAGGAGGAGCATGAAGCGGTTTGGAAAACATGAAGAGCTTGAAAAAGTGTGAAATATATGAAGAGCTTCTAAAGGTGTGAAAAATATGAGGAGCTTCAAAAGGTGTCAAAAATATGACGAGTATGAAATGGTCAGAAAAATAGGAGGAGCATGAAACGGTGTTCAAAACATGAAGGGCCTGAAAAGGTGTGAAAAATATGAAGAGCTTCAAAAGGTGTGAAAAATATGAGGAGCATGAAACGGTCTGAAAAAGAAGAGGAGCATGAAGAGGTGTTCAAAAACATGAAGAGCCTGAAAAGGTGCGAAAAATATGAAGAGCTTCAAAAGTTGTCAAAAATATGAGGAGCAAGAAACGGTCTGAAAAATAAAAGGAGCATGAAGCGGTGTTCAAAAAAATGAAGAGCCTGAAAAGGTGTGAAAGATATGAAGGGCTTCAAAAGGTGTCAAAAATATTAGGAGCATGAAACGGTCTGAAAAATAGGAGGAACATAAATGGTGTTCAAAAACATGAAGAGCCTGAAAAGGTGTGGAAAATATGAGAGCGTCAAAAGGTGTGAAATACATGAGAAGCATGAAACGGTCTGAAAAATAGAAGGAGAATGAAGCTGTGTTGAAAAACATGAAGAGACTGACAAGGTGTAAAAAATATGAAGAGCTTCAAAAGGTTTCAAAAAAATGAGGAGAATGAAACGGTCTGAAAAATAGGAGGAGCATGAAGCGGTGTTCAAAAACATGAAGACCCTGAAAAGGTGTGAAATATATGAAGATCCTCAAAACGTGTCAAAAATATGAGGAGCATGAAACGGTCTGAAAAATAGGAGGAGCATGAAGCGGTGTTGAAAAACATTTAGAGACTGAAAAGGTGTGAAAAATAAGAAGAGTTTCAAAAGGTGTGAAAAATATGAAGAGATTCAAAGGTGTCAAAAATATGAGGAGCATGAAACGGTGTGAAAAATAGGAGGAGCATAAAGCCGTGTTCAAAAACATGAAGAGCCTGAAAAGAGGTAAAAAATATGAAGAGCTTCAAAAGGTGTCAAAAATATGAGGAGCATGAAACGTTCTGAAAAATAGGAGGAGCATCAACCTGTGTTCAAAAACATGAAGAGCATGAAAAGGTGTGAAAAATATGAAAAGCTTCAAAAGGTGTCAAAAATGAGATGAGCATGAACCCGTCTGAAAAATAGGAGGAGCATGAAGTGGTGTTGAAAGACATGAAGAGCCTGACAAGGTGTGAAAAATATGAAAAGCTTCAAAAGGTGTCAAAAATGAGATGAGCATGAAACGTTCTGAAAAATAGGAATAACATGAAACGGTGTTGAAAATCATGAAGAGCCTGAAAAACTGTGAAAAATATAAAGAGCTTCACAAGGTGTCAAAAATATGAGGAGCATGAAACGGTCTGATAAATAGGATGAGCATGAAGCTGTGTTCCAAAACATGAAGATCCTGAAAAGGTGTGAAATATATGAAGAGATTCAAAAGGTGTGAAATACATGAGGAGCATGAAACGGTCTGAAAAATAGGAGGAGCATGAAGCGGTGTTCAAAAACATGAAGAGCCTGAAAAGGTGTGAAATATATGAAGAGATTCAAAAGGTGTCAAAAATATGAGGAGCATGAAACGGTCTGAAAAATATGAGGATCATGAAGCGGTTGTGAAAAACATGAAAAGCCTGAAAAGGTGTGAAAAATGAAGAGCTTCAAACGTTGTCAAAAATATGAGGAGCATGAAACGGTCTGAAAAATAGGAGGATCATGAAGCGGTGTTGAGAAACATGAAGAGCCTGAAAAGGTGTGAAAAATATGAAGAGCCTCAAAACGTGTCAAAAATATGAGGAGCATGAGGCGGTCTGAAAAATAGGAGGAGCATGACGGGGTTCAAAAACATGAAGAGCCTGAAAAGGTGTGAAAAATATGAAGAGTTTCAAAAGATGTAAAAAATATGAAGAGCTTCAAAAGCTCTCAAAAATTAAATGAGCATGAAAGGGTCTGAAAAATAGGAGCAGCATGAAACCGTGTTCAAAAACATGAAGAGCCTGAAAAGGTGTGAAAAATATGAACAGCTTCAAAAGGTGTGAAAAATATGAAGAGCTCCAGAAGGTGTGAAATTCATGAGGAGCATGAAACGGTCTGAAAAATAGGAGGAGCATGAAGCGCTGGTGAGAAACATGAAGAGCCTGAAAAGGTATTGAAAAATATGAAGAGCTTCAAAAGGGGTCAAAAATATGAGGAGCCTGAAACGGTCTGAAAAATAGGAGGAGCATGAAGAGCTGTTCAAAAAAATGAAGAGACTGAAAATGTGTGAAAAATATGAGGAGCTTCAAAAGGTGTCAAATTATGAGGAGCATGAAACGGTCTGAAAAATAGGAGGAACATAAAACGGTGTTCAAAAACATGAAGGGCCTGAAGAGGTGTGAAATATATGAAGAGCCTCAAAACGTGTCAAAAATATGAGGAGCATGATGCGGTCTGAAAAATAGGCGGAACATGAAGCGATGTTGAAAAACATTTAGAGACTGAAAACGTGTGAAAAATAAGAAGAGTTTCAAAAGGTGTGAAAAATATGAAGAGCTTCAAAAGGTGTCAAATATATGAGGAGCATGAAACCGTCTGAAAAATAGGAAGAGCAGGAAGCGGTGCTGAAAAACATGAAGAGCCAGAAAAGGTGTGAAATATATGAAGAGCTTCAAAAGGTGTCAACAATATGAGGAGCATGAAACGGTCTGAAAAATAGGAGGAGCATGAAACGGTGTTCAAAAACATGAAGAGCCTGATAAGCCGTGAAAAATATGAAGAGCTTCAAAAGGTGTGAAAACTATGAAGAGCTTCAAATGCTGTGAAATACATGAGGAGCATGAAACGATCTGAAAAATAGGAGGAGCATGAAGCGGTGTTCAAAAACATGAAGAGCCTGAAAAGGTGTGAAATATATGAAGAGATTCAAAAGGTGTCAAAAATATGAGGAGCATGAAACGGTCTGAAAAATAGGAGGAGCCTGAAGTGGCATTGAAAGACATGAGGAGACTGAAAAGGTGTGAAATATATGAAGAGCTTCAAAAGGTGTCAAAATTTTGAAGAGCTTCAAAGGTGTCAATAATATGAGGAGCATGAAACGGTGTTCAAAAACTTGAAGAGCCTGAAAAGGTGTGAAATATATGAAGAGCTTCAAAAGGTGTCAAAAATAGAGGGGGCATGAAACTATCTGAAAAATAGGAGGAGCATGAAGCGGTGTTGAAAAACATGAAGAACATGAAAATGTTTGAAAAATATGAAGAGCTTCAAAAGGTGTCAAAAATAAGAGGAGCATGAAACGGTATAAAAAATAGGAGGAGCATGAAGTGGTGTTGAAAAACATAAAGAGCCTGAAAAGGTGTGAAAAATATGAAGAGCTTCAAAAGCTGTCAAAAATATGAAGAGCATGGAACGGCCTGAAAAAACGGAGGAGCATGAAGCGGTGCGGAAAAACATGAAGAGCCTGGAAAGATGTGAAAAATATGAAGACCTTCAAAAGGTGTTAAAAAGAAGAGGCACATGAAACTGTCTGAAAAATACGAGGAGCTTGAAGCGGTGTGGAAAAACATGAAGAGCCTGAAAAAGTGTGAAAAATATGAAGAGCTTCAAAAGGTGTCAAAAATATGCAGAGCTTCAAAAGGTGTCAAAAATATCAGGAGCATGGAATTGTCTGAAATATAGGAGAAGCATCAAGCGGTGTTCAAAATCATGAAGAGCATTAAAAGGTGTGAAAAATATGAAGAGCTTCAAAAGGTGTCAAAAATATGAGGAGCATGAAACGGTCTGAAAATTAGGAGGAGCATGAAATCATGTTCAAAAACATGAGGAGCCTGAAAACGTGTGAAAAATATAAAGAGCTTCAAAATGTATGAAATACATGAGGAGCATGAAACGGTCTGAAAAATAGGAGGAGCATGAAGCGGTGTTGACAAACCTGAAGAGCCTGAAAAGGTGTGAAAAATATGAAGAGCTTCAATAGGTGTGATAAACATGAGGAACAAGAAGTGGTCTGAAAAATAGGAGGAGCATGAAGCGGTGTTCAAAAACATGAAGAGCCTGAAAATGTGTGAAAAATGTGAAGAGCTTCAAAAGGTGTGAAATACAAGAGGAGCATGAAACGGTCTGAAAAAATGGAGGAGCATTAAGCGGTGTTCAAAAACATGAAGAGCCTGAAAAGGTTTGAAAAACGTGAAGAGCTTCAAAACGTTTCAAAAATATGAGGAGCATGAAACGGTCTGAAATAAAGAGGAGCATGAAACGGTCTGAAAAATAGGAGGAGCATGAAACGTTGTTCAAAAACATGAAGAGCCTAAAAAGGTGTGAAAAATATGAGGAGCTTCAAAAGGTGTGAAATACATGACGAACATGAAACGGTCTGAAAAATAGGAGGAGCATGAAACGGTATTCAAAACATGAAGAGCTTGAAAAGGTGTGAAAAATATGAGGAGCTTCAGAAGTTGTCAAAAATATGAGGTGCATGAAATGGTCTGAAAAATAGGAGGAACATTAAGGGGTGTTGAGAAACATGAAGAGCCTGAAAAGGTGTGAAAAATATGAAGAGCTTCAACAGGTGTCAAAAATATGAGGAGCATGAAACGTTCTGAAAAACAGGAGGAGCATGAAACGGTGTTGAAAAACATGAAAAGCCTGAAAAGGTGTGAAAAATATGAAGAGCTTCAAAACGTGTCAAATATATGAGGAGCATTTTAAGATCTGAAAAATAGGAGGAGCATGCAGCGGTGTTGAAAAACATGAAGAGCCTGAAAAGGTGTGAAAAATAAAAAGAGTTTCAAAAGGTGTGAAAAATATGAAGAGCTTCAAAAGGTGTCAAATATATGAGGAACATGAAACGGTCTCAACAATAGGAGGAGCATGAAGTGGTATTGAAATTCATGAAGAGCCTCAAAATGTGTGTAAATATGAAGAGCTTGAAAAGGTGTGAAATACATGAGGAGCATGAGACAGTCTGAAAAATAGGAGGAGCATGAAGCGGTGTGGAAAACATGAAGAGCTTGAAAAGGTGTGAAATATATGAAGAGCTTCAAAAGGTGTGAAAAATATGATGAGCTTCAAAAGCTGTCAAAAAAGAGATGAACATGAGACGGTCTGAAAAATAGGAGGAGCATGAAGCGGTTTGGAAAACATGAAGAGCTTGAAAAAGTGTGAAATATATGAAGAGCTTCTAAAGGTGTGAAAAATATGAGGAGCTTCAAAAGGTGTCAAAAATATGACGAGTATGAAATGGTCAGAAAAATAGGAGGAGCATGAAACGGTGTTCAAAACATGAAGGGCCTGAAAAGGTGTGAAAAATATGAAGAGCTTCAAAAGGTGTGAAAAATATGAGGAGCATGAAACGGTCTGAAAAAGAAGAGGAGCATGAAGAGGTGTTCAAAAACATGAAGAGCCTGAAAAGGTGCGAAAAATATGAAGAGCTTCAAAAGTTGTCAAAAATATGAGGAGCAAGAAACGGTCTGAAAAATAAAAGGAGCATGAAGCGGTGTTCAAAAAAATGAAGAGCCTGAAAAGGTGTGAAAGATATGAAGGGCTTCAAAAGGTGTCAAAAATATTAGGAGCATGAAACGGTCTGAAAAATAGGAGGAACATAAATGGTGTTCAAAAACATGAAGAGCCTGAAAAGGTGTGGAAAATATGAGAGCGTCAAAAGGTGTGAAATACATGAGAAGCATGAAACGGTCTGAAAAATAGAAGGAGAATGAAGCTGTGTTGAAAAACATGAAGAGACTGACAAGGTGTAAAAAATATGAAGAGCTTCAAAAGGTTTCAAAAAAATGAGGAGAATGAAACGGTCTGAAAAATAGGAGGAGCATGAAGCGGTGTTCAAAAACATGAAGACCCTGAAAAGGTGTGAAATATATGAAGATCCTCAAAACGTGTCAAAAATATGAGGAGCATGAAACGGTCTGAAAAATAGGAGGAGCATGAAGCGGTGTTGAAAAACATTTAGAGACTGAAAAGGTGTGAAAAATAAGAAGAGTTTCAAAAGGTGTGAAAAATATGAAGAGATTCAAAGGTGTCAAAAATATGAGGAGCATGAAACGGTGTGAAAAATAGGAGGAGCATAAAGCCGTGTTCAAAAACATGAAGAGCCTGAAAAGAGGTAAAAAATATGAAGAGCTTCAAAAGGTGTCAAAAATATGAGGAGCATGAAACGTTCTGAAAAATAGGAGGAGCATCAACCTGTGTTCAAAAACATGAAGAGCATGAAAAGGTGTGAAAAATATGAAAAGCTTCAAAAGGTGTCAAAAATGAGATGAGCATGAACCCGTCTGAAAAATAGGAGGAGCATGAAGTGGTGTTGAAAGACATGAAGAGCCTGACAAGGTGTGAAAAATATGAAAAGCTTCAAAAGGTGTCAAAAATGAGATGAGCATGAAACGGTCTGAAAAATAGGAATAACATGAAACGGTGTTGAAAATCATGAAGAGCCTGAAAAACTGTGAAAAATATAAAGAGCTTCACAAGGTGTCAAAAATATGAGGAGCATGAAACGGTCTGATAAATAGGATGAGCATGAAGCTGTGTTCCAAAACATGAAGATCCTGAAAAGGTGTGAAATATATGAAGAGATTCAAAAGGTGTGAAATACATGAGGAGCATGAAACGGTCTGAAAAATAGGAGGAGCATGAAGCGGTGTTCAAAAACATGAAGAGCCTGAAAAGGTGTGAAATATATGAAGAGATTCAAAAGGTGTCAAAAATATGAGGAGCATGAAACGGTCTGAAAAATATGAGGATCATGAAGCGGTTGTGAAAAACATGAAAAGCCTGAAAAGGTGTGAAAAATGAAGAGCTTCAAACGTTGTCAAAAATATGAGGAGCATGAAACGGTCTGAAAAATAGGAGGATCATGAAGCGGTGTTGAGAAACATGAAGAGCCTGAAAAGGTGTGAAAAATATGAAGAGCCTCAAAACGTGTCAAAAATATGAGGAGCATGAGGCGGTCTGAAAAATAGGAGGAGCATGACGGGGTTCAAAAACATGAAGAGCCTGAAAAGGTGTGAAAAATATGAAGAGTTTCAAAAGATGTAAAAAATATGAAGAGCTTCAAAAGCTCTCAAAAATTAAATGAGCATGAAAGGGTCTGAAAAATAGGAGCAGCATGAAACCGTGTTCAAAAACATGAAGAGCCTGAAAAGGTGTGAAAAATATGAACAGCTTCAAAAGGTGTGAAAAATATGAAGAGCTCCAGAAGGTGTGAAATTCATGAGGAGCATGAAACGGTCTGAAAAATAGGAGGAGCATGAAGCGCTGGTGAGAAACATGAAGAGCCTGAAAAGGTATTGAAAAATATGAAGAGCTTCAAAAGGGGTCAAAAATATGAGGAGCCTGAAACGGTCTGAAAAATAGGAGGAGCATGAAGAGCTGTTCAAAAAAATGAAGAGACTGAAAATGTGTGAAAAATATGAAGAGCTTCAAAAGGTGTCAAATTATGAGGAGCATGAAACGGTCTGAAAAATAGGAATAACATAAAACGGTGTTCAAAAACATGAAGAGCCTGAAAAGGTGTGAAATATATGAAGAGATTCAAAAGGTGTCAAAAATATGAGGAGCATGAAACGGTCTGAAAAATAGGAGGAGCCTGAAGTGGCATTGAAAGACATGAGGAGACTGAAAAGGTGTGAAATATATGAAGAGCTTCAAAAGGTGTCAAAATTTTGAAGAGCTTCAAAGGTGTCAATAATATGAGGAGCATGAAACGGTGTTCAAAAACTTGAAGAGCCTGAAAAGGTGTGAAATATATGAAGAGCTTCAAAAGGTGTCAAAAAATAGAGGGGGCATGAAACTATCTGAAAAATAGGAGGAGCATGAAGCGGTGTTGAAAAACATGAAGAACATGAAAATGTTTGAAAAATATGAAGAGCTTCAAAAGGTGTCAAAAATAAGAGGAGCATGAAACGGTATAAAAAATAGGAGGAGCATGAAGTGGTGTTGAAAAACATAAAGAGCCTGAAAAGGTGTGAAAAATATGAAGAGCTTCAAAAGCTGTCAAAAATATGAAGAGCATGGAACGGCCTGAAAAAACGGAGGAGCATGAAGCGGTGCGGAAAAACATGAAGAGCCTGGAAAGATGTGAAAAATATGAAGACCTTCAAAAGGTGTTAAAAAGAAGAGGCACATGAAACTGTCTGAAAAATACGAGGAGCTTGAAGCGGTGTGGAAAAACATGAAGAGCCTGAAAAAGTGTGAAAAATATGAAGAGCTTCAAAAGGTGTCAAAAATATGCAGAGCTTCAAAAGGTGTCAAAAATATCAGGAGCATGGAATTGTCTGAAATATAGGAGAAGCATCAAGCGGTGTTCAAAATCATGAAGAGCATTAAAAGGTGTGAAAAATATGAAGAGCTTCAAAAGGTGTCAAAAATATGAGGAGCATGAAACTGTCTGAAAAACAGGAAGAGCATGAAACCGTGTTCAAAACCATGATGAGCTTGAAAAGGTGTGAAAAATATGAAGAGCTTCAAAAGGTGTGAAATACATGAGGAGCATGAAACGGTCTGAAAAATAGGAGGAGCATGAAGCGGTGTTGAGAAACATGGAGAGCCTGAAAATGTGTGAAAAATATGAAGAGCTTCAAAAGTTGTTAAAAATATGAGGAGCATGAAACGGTCTGAAAAATAGGACGAGCATGAAGCGGTGTTGAGAAACATGGAGAACCTGAAAAGGTGTGAAAAGTATGAAGAGCTTCAAAAGGTGTCAAAAATATGAGGAGCATGAAACGGGCTGAAAAATACGAGGAGCATGAAACGGTGTTGAAAAACATGAAGAGCCTGAAAAGGTGTGAAAAATATGAAGAGCTTCAAAAGGTGTCAAAAATATGCGGAGCATGTACTGGACTGAAATATAGGAGGAGCATGAAGCGGTGTTGAAAAACGTGAAAAGCCTGAAAAGGTGTGAAAAATATGAAGAGCTTCAAAAGGTGTCAAGAAGATGAGGAGGATGAAACGGGCTGAAAAATACGAGGAGCATGAAACGGTGTTGAAAAACATGAAGAGCCTGAAAAGGTGTGAAAAATATGAAGAGCTTCAAAAGGTGTCAAATATATGAGGAGCATGAAATGGTCTGAAAAATACGAGGAGCATGAAGCGAAGTTGAAAAACATGAAGAACCTGAAAAGATGTGAAAAATATGAAGAGATTCAAAAGGTGTCAGAAATGAGAGGAGCATGAAACGGTATGAAAAATAGGAGAAGCATGAAGTGGCTTTGAAAAACATGAAGAGCCTGAAAAGATGTGAAAAATATGAAGAGCTGCAAAAGGTGTCAAAAAGAGGAGGCACATGAAACTGTCTGAAAAATAGGAGGAGCATGAAGTGGTGTAGAAAAACATGAAGAGACTGAAAAGCTGTGAAAAATATGAAGAGCTTCTAAAGGTGTCAAAAATAGGAGGATCCTGAAACGGTGTGAAAAACAGGAGGAGCATGAAGTTGTGTTGAGAAACATGAAGAGACTGAAAAGGTGTGAAAAATATGAATAGCTTCAAAAGTTGTCAAAAATATGAGTAGCATGAAACGGTCTGAAAAATAGGAGGAGCATGAAGCGGTGTGGAAAAACATGAAGAGCCTGAAAAAGTGTGAAAAATATGAAGAGCTTCAAAAGGTGTCAAAAATAATGAGGAGAATGAAACGGTATGAATAAGAGGAGGAGCATCAAGTGGTGTTCAAAATCATGAAGAGCCTTAAAAGGTGTGAAAAATATGAAGAGCTTCAAAAGGTGTGAAAAAAATGAAGAGCTTCAAAATGTGTCAAAAATATGAGGAGCATGAAACGAT
This sequence comes from Dama dama, assembly GCF_033118175.1. Taxonomy (NCBI): domain Eukaryota; kingdom Metazoa; phylum Chordata; class Mammalia; order Artiodactyla; family Cervidae; genus Dama; species Dama dama. The sequence continues at coordinate 113,428 of NW_026870938.1, forward strand.
CTGAAAAATAGGAGCAGCATGAAACGGTGTTCAAAGACATGAAGAGCCTGAAAAGGTGTGAAAAATATGAAGAGCTTCAAAAGGTGTCAAAAATATGAGGAGCATGAAACGATCTGAAAAATAGGAGGAGCAAGAAGCGGTGTTGAAAAAAATGAAGAGCCTGGAAACGTTTGAAAAATATGAAGAGCTTCAAAAGGTGTGAAAAATATGAAGAGCTTCAAAATGTGTCAAAATTGAGATGAGCATGAAACGGTCTGAAAAATCTGAGGAGCATGAAGTGGTGTTGAAAAACATGAAGAGCCTGAAAATGTGTGAAATATATGAAGAGCTTCAAAAGGTGTCAGAAATGATAGAAGCATGAAACGGTCTGAAAAATAGGAGAAGCATGAAGTGGCTTTGAAAAACATGAAGAGCCTGAAAAGGTGTGAAAAATATGAAGAGCTTTAAAAGGTGTCAAAAATATGAGGAGCATGAAACGGTCTGAAAAATAGGAGGAGCATGAAACGGTGTTCAAAAACATGAAGAGCATGAAAAGGTGTGAAAAATATGAAGAGCTTCAAAACGTGTCAAAAATATGAGGAGCATGAAATGGTCTGAAAAATAGGAGGAGCAAGAAATGGTTTTCAAAAACATGAAGAGCCTGAAAAGCTGTGAAAAATATGAAGAGCTTCACATGGTGTTAAAAATATGAGGAGCATGAAACGGTCTGAAATATAGGAGTAGAATGAAGCGGTGTTGAAAAACCTGAAGAGCCTGAAAAGTTGTGAAAAATATGAAGAGCTTCAAAAGGTGTGAAAAATATGAGTAGCCTGAAACGGTCTGAAAAATAGGAGGAGAATGAAACGGTGATGAAGAACATGAAGAGCATGAAAAGGTGTCAAATTATGAAGATCATCAAAGGGTCTGAAAAATAGGAGGAGAATGAAGCGGTGTTCAAAAACATGAAGAGCCTGAAAAGGTGTGAAAAATATGAGGAGCATGAAACGGTCTAAAAAATAGGAAGAGGATGAATTGGTGTTGAAAAACATGAAGAGCATGAAAAGGCGTGCAAAATATGAAGAGCCTCAAAAGGTGTGAAAAATATGAGGAGCATGAAATGGTGTTCAAAAACATGAAAAGGTGTGAAATGTATGAGGAGCTTGAAAAGTTGTCAAAAATATGAGTAGCCTGAAACAGTCTGAAAAATAGGAGGAGAATGAAACACTGATGAAAAACATGAAGGGCATAAAAAGGTGTGAAAAATATGAAGAGCTTCAAAAGATGTCAAAAATATGAGAAGCATGAAACAGTCTGAAAAATAGGAGAAGCATGAAGCGGTGTTGAAAAACATTAAGAGCCTGAAAAGATGTGAAATATATGAAGAGCTTCAAAAGGTGTCAAAAATATGAAGAGCATCAAAGGGTCTGAAAAATAGGAGGACCATGAAGCGGTGTTCAAAAACATGAAGAGTCTGAAAAGGTGTGAAAAATATGAAGAGCTTCAAAAGGTGTGAAAAATATGAGGAACATAAAACGGTCTGAAAAATAGAAGAAGCATGAAGTGGTGTTGAAAACCATGAAGAGCCTGAAAACGTGTGAAATATATGAAGAGCTTCAAAAGGTGTCAAAATTATGAGGAGCATGAAACGGTCTGAAAAATAGGAGGACCACAAGTGGTGTTTGAAAACATGAAGAGCCTGAAAAGGTGTGAAAAATATGAAGAGATTCAAAAGGTGTCAAAAATGTGAGGAGCATGAATCGGTCTCAAAAATATGAGGAGCATCAAGTGGTGTTGAAAAACATGAAGAGCCTGAAAAGGTGTGAAAATTATGAAGAGCTTCAACAGGTGTCAAAATATGACGAGCATGAATTAGTGTGAACAATAAGAGGAGCATGAAGTGGTGTTGAAAATCATGAAGAACCTGAAAAGTTGTGAAATATATGAAGAGCTTCAAAAGGTGTCAAAAATATGTGGAGCATGAAACGGTCTGAAAAGTAGGAGGAGCATGAAGTGGTGTTGAAAAACATTAAGAGCCTGAAAAGGTGTGAAATATATGAAGAGCTTCAAAAGTTGTCAAAAATATGAGGAAGATAAAATGGTCTGAAAAGTAGGAGGAGCATGAAACGGTGTTGAAAAACATGAAGAGCCTGAAAAGGTGTGAAAAATATGAAGAGCTTCAAAAGATGTCAAAAATATGAAGAGCATCAAAGGGTCTGAAAAATAGGAGGAGCATGAAGCGGTTTTGAAAAACATGAAAAGCCTGAAAACATGTGAAAAATCTGAAGCATTTCAAAAGGTTTCAGAAATATGAGGAGCATGAAACGGTCTGAAAAATAGGAGGAGCATGAAACGATTTTCAAATCGTGAAGAGCCTGAAAAGGTGTGAATAATATGAAGAACTTCAAAAGCTGTCAAAAATATGAGGAGTATGAAACGGTCTGAAATATAGGAGTAGAATGAAGCGGTGTTGAAAAACCTGAAGAGCCTGAAAAGGTGTGAAAAATATGAAGAGCTTCAAAAGGTGTGAAAAATATGAGTAGCCTGAAACGGTCTGAAAAATAGGAGGAGAATGAAACGGTGATGAAGAACATGAAGAGCATGAAAAGGTGTCAAAAATATGAAGATCATCAAACCTTCTGAAAAATAGGAGGAGAATGAAGCGGTGTTCAAAAACATGAAGAGACTGAAAAGGTGTGAAAAATATGAGGAGCATGAAACGGTCTAAAAAATAGGAGGAGGATGAATTGGTGTTGAAAAACATGAAGAGCATGAAAATGTGTGAAATATATGAAGAGCTTCAAAAGGTGTCAGAAATGATAGAAGCATGAAACGGTCTGAAAAATAGGATGAGCAAGAATGGGTGTTGAAAAACATGAAGAGCCTGAAAACGTTTGAGAAATATGAAGAGATTCAAAAGGGGTGAAAAATATGAAGAGCTTCAAAAGGTGTCAAAATTGAGATGAGCATGAAACAGTCCGAAAAATACGATGAGCCTGAAATCGTGTTCAAAAACATGAAGAGCCTAAAAAGGTGTGAAAAATATAAAGAGCTTCAAAAGGTGTGAAATACATGAGGAGCATGAAACGGTCTGAAAAATAAGAGGAGCATGAAGTGGTGTTGAAAAACATGAAGAGCCTGAAAATGTGTGAAATATATGAAGAGCTTCAAAAGGTGTCAGAAATGAGAGGAGCATGAAACGGTCTGAAAAATAGGAGAAGCATGAAGTGGCTTTGAAAAACATGAAGAGCCTGAAAAGGTGTGAAAAATATGAAGAGCTTTAAAAGGTGTCAAAAATATGAGGAGCATGAAACGGTCTGAAAAATAGGAGGAGCATGAAACGGTGTTCAGAAACATGAAGAGCATGAAAAGGTGTGAAAAATATGAAGAGCTTCAAAAGGTGTCAAAAATATGAGGAGCATGAAACGATCTGAAAAATAGGAGGAGCAAGAAATGGTTTTCAAAAACTTGAAGAGCCTGAAAAGCTGTGAAAAATATGAAGAGCTTCACATGGTGTTAAAAATATGAGGAGCATAAAACGGTCTGAAATATAGGAGTAGAATGAAGTGGTGTTGAAAAACCTGAAGAGCCTGAAAAGGTGTGAAAAATATGAAGAGCTTCAAAAGGTGTGAAAAATATGAGTAGCCTGAAACGGTCTGAAAAATAGGAGGAGAATGAAACGGTGATGAAGAACATGAAGAGCATGAAAAGGTGTCAAAAATATGAAGATCATCAAAAGGTCTGAAAAATAGGAGGAGAATGAATCGGTGTTCAAAAACATGAAGAGCCTGAAAAGGTGTGAAAAATATGAGGAGCATGAAACGGTCTAAAAAATAGGAAGAGGATGAATTGGTGTTGAAAAACATGAAGAGCATGAAAAGGCGTGCAAAATATGAAGAGCCTCAAAAGGTGTGAAAAATATGAGGAGCATGAAATGGTGTTCAAAAACATGAAAAGGTGTGAAATGTATGAGGAGCTTGAAAAGTTGTCAAAAATATGAGTAGCCTGAAACAGTCTGAAAAATAGGAGGAGAATGAAACACTGATGAAAAACATGAAGGGCATAAAAAGGTGTGAAAAATATGAAGAGCTTCAAAAGATGTCAAAAATATGAGGAGCATGAAACAGTCTGAAAAATAGGAGGAGCATGAAACTGTGTTGAAAAACATGAACAGCTTGAAAAGGTGTGAAATATATGAAGAGCTTCAAAATCGTCCTAAATATGAGGAGCATGAATCGGTCTGAAAAATAGGAGAAGCATGAAGCGGTGTTGAAAAACATTAAGAGCCTGAAAAGATGTGAAATATATGAAGAGCTTCAAAAGGTGTCAAAAATATGAAGAGCATCAAAGGGTCTGAAAAATAGGAGGACCATGAAGCGGTGTTTAAAAACATGAAGAGTCTGAAAAGGTGTGAAAAATATGAAGAGCTTCAAAAGGTGTGAAAAATACGGGGAGCATAAAACGGTCTGAAAAATAGAAGAAGCATGAAGTGGTGTTGAAAACCATGAAGAGCCTGAAAACGTGTGAAATATATGAAGAGCTTCAAAAGGTGTCAAAAATATGAGGAGCATGAAACGGTCTGAAAAATAGGAGGACCACAAGTGGTGTTTGAAAACATGAAGAGCCTGAAAAGGTGTGAAAAATATGAAGAGATTCAAAAGGTGTCAAAAATGTGAGGAGCATGAATCGGTCTCAAAAATATGAGGAGCATCAAGTGGTGTTGAAAAACATGAAGAGCCTGAAAAGTTGTGAAAATTATGAAGAGCTTCAAAAGGTGTCAAAATATGACGAGCATGAATCAGTTTGAACAATAAGAGGAGCATGAAGTCGTGTTGAAAATCATGAAGAACCTGAAAAGTTGTGAAATATATGAAGAGCTTCAAAAGGTGTCAAAAATATGTGGAGCATGAAACGGACTGAAAAGTAGGAGGAGCATGAAGTGGTGTTGAAAAACATTAAGAGCCTGAAAAGGTGTGAAATATATGAAGAGCTTCAAAAGGTGTCAAAAATATGAGGAAGATAAAACGGTCTGAAAAGTAGGAGGAGCATGAAACGGTGTTGAAAAACATGAAGAGCCTGAAAAGGTGTGAAAAATATGAAGAGCTTCAAAAGATGTCAAAAATATGAAGAGCATCAAAGGGTCTGAAAAATAGGAGGAGCATGAAGCGGTTTTGAAAAACATGAAAAGCCTGAAAACATGTGAAAAATCTGAAGCATTTCAAAAGGTTTCAGAAATATGAGGAGCATGAAACGGTCTGAAAAATAGGAGGAGAATGAAACGGTTTTCAAATCGTGAAGAGCCTGAAAAGGTGTGAATAATATGAAGAACTTCAAAAGCTGTCAAAAATATGAGGCGCATGAAACGGTGTTCAAAAACATGAAAAGCCTGAAAAGGTGTGAAATATATGAAGAGCTTCAGAAGGTGTCAAAAATAGGAGGAGCATGAAGAGGTGAAGAAAAACATGAAGAGCCTGAAAACGTGTGAAATATATGAAGATCTTCAAAAGGTGTAAAAATATGAAGAGCTTGAAACGGTCTGAAAAATAAGAGGATCTGGTTTCCTCAGTGTGTATGCCCAGAAGTGGGATTGCTGGGTCATATGGCAGTTCTATTTCCAGTTTTTTAAGAAATCTCCACACTGTTTTCCATAGGGGCTGTACTAGTGTGCATTCCCACCAACAGTGTAAGAGGGTTCCCTTTTCTCCACACCATCTCCAGCATTTATTGCTTGTAGACTTTTGGATAGCAGCCATCCTGACTGGCATGTAATGGTACCTCATTGTGGTTTTGATTTGCATTTCTCTAATAATGAGTGATGTTGAGCATCTTTTCATGTGTTTGTTATCCATCTGTATGTCTTCTTTGGAGAAATGTCTGTTTAGTTCTTTGGCTCATTTTTTATTGGGTCATTTATTTTTCTGGAATTGAGCTGCAGGATTTGCTTGTATATTTTTGAGATTAATCCTTTGTCTGTTTCTTCATTTGCTATTATTTTCTCCCAATTTGAGGGCTGTCTTTTCACCTTACTTATAGTTTCCTTTGTAGTGCAAAAGCTTTTAAGTTTCATTAGGTCCCATTTGTTTAGTTTTGCTTTTATTTCCAATATTCTGGGAGGTGGGTCATAGAGGATCTTGCTTTGATTTATGTCGGAGAGTGTTTTGCCTATCTTCTCCTCTAGGAGTTTTATAGTTTCTGGTCTTACATTTAGATCTTTAATCCATTTTGAGTTTATTTTTGTGTATGGTGTTAGAAAGTGTTCTATTTTCATTCTTTTACAAGTGGTTGACCAGTTTTCCCAGCACCACTTGTTAAAGAGGTTGTCTTTTTTCCATTGTATATCCTTGCCTCCTTTGTCAAAGATAAGTTGTCCATAGGTTCGTCTGAAAGAGACACGTGCACCCCAATGTTCATCGCAGCACTGTTTATAATAGCCAGGACATGGAAGCAACCTAGATGCCCGTCAGCAGATGAATGGATAAGAAAGCTGTGGTACATATACACCATGGAATATTACTCAGCCATTAAAAAGAATTCATTTGAATCAGTCCTAATGAGATGGATGAAGCTGGAGCCCATTATACAGAGTGAAGTAAGCCAGAAAGATAAAGAACATTAGAGCATGCTGACACATGTATATGGAACTTAGAAAGGTGATAACGATAACCCTATATGCAGAACAGAAAAAGAGACACAGAAATACAGAACAGACTTTTGAAATTTGTGGGAGAATGCGAGGTTGGGATATTTCAAAAGAACAGCATGTATGCTATCTATGGTGAAAGAGATCACCAGCCCAGGTAGGATGCACGAGACAAGTGCTCCGGCTTGGTGCACTGGAAAGACCGAGAGGAATCGGGTGGAGAGGGAGGTGGGAGGGGGGATTGGGATTGGGAATACATGTAAATCCATGGCTGATTCATATCAATGTATGACAAAACCGACTAGGAAAAAAAAATAAAAATAATAAAAAAAATTAAAAAAAAATAACAATAAAAAAAAATAAGAGGAGCATGAAATGGTGTTCAAAAACATGAAGAGCCTGAAAAGGTGTGGAAATTATGAAGATCTTCAAAAGGTGTCAAATATATGAGGAGCATAAAACGGTCTGAAACACAGGAGGAGCATGAAGCGGTGTTGAAAATCATGAAGAGCCTGAAAAGGTGTGAAAAATATGAAGAGCTTCAAAAGGTGCCAAAAATATGAAGAGCATGAAACGGTCTGAAAAATAGGAGGAGCATGAAATGGTGTTCAAAAACATGAAGACCTGAAAAGGTGTGAAAAATATGAAGAGCTTCAAAAGGTGCCAAAAATATGAGGAGCATGAAACGGTCTGACAAAGTGGAGGAGCATGAAGCGGTGTTGAAAAACATAAAGAGCCTGAAAAGTTGTGAAAAATATGAAGAGCTTGAAAAGGTGTCAAAATATGAGAAGCATGAAACGGTCTGAAAAATAGGAGGAGCATGAAACGGTCTGAAAAATAGGAGGAGCATGAAGCAGTGTTGAAAAACATGAAGAGTCTGAAAAGGTGTGAAAAACATGAAGAGCTTCAAAGGTGTCAATAATATGAGGAGCATGAAACGGTCTGAAAAATAGGAGGAGCATGAAGCGGTGTTGAAAAACATGAAGAGCTTGAAACGGTGTGTAAAATATGAAGAGCTTCAAAATATGTGAAAAATATGAAGAGCTTCAAAAATTGTCAAAAATGAGATGAGCATGAAACGGTCTGAAAAATAGGAGGAGCAATAAGCGGTGTTGAAAAATATGAAGAGCCTGAAAAGGTGTAAAAAATATGAAGAGCTTCTAAAGGTGTCAACAATATGAAGAGCTTCAAAAGGTGTCAAAAATGAGATGAGCATTAAACGGTGTGAAAAAAATGAGGAGCATGAAGCGGTGTTGGAAATCATGAAGAGTCTGAAAAGGAATGAAATATACGAGAAGTTTCAAAAGGTGTCAAAAATATGAATGTCATGAAACGGTCTGAAAATTAGGGGGAGCATGAAGCGGTGTTGAAAACATGAAGAGCCTGAAAAGTTGTCAAAAATATGATGAGCTTCTAAAGGGGTCAAAAGTAGAGGAGCTTCAAAAGGTGTCAAAAATGAGATGAGCATGAAATGGAGTGAAAATATGAGGAGCATGAAGCCGTTTTGAAAATCATGAAGAGTCTGAAAAGGTGTGAAAAATATGAAGAGCATCAAAAGGTGTCAAAAATATGAGGAGCATGAAACGGTCTGAAAAAGAGGAGGAGCATGAAGCGGTGTTGAAAAACATGAAGAGCCTGAAAAGGTGTGAAAAATATGAAGAGCTTCAAAATGTGTCAAAAATATGAGGATCATGAAACGGTCTGAAAAATAGGAGAAGCAGGAAGTGGTGTTGAAAAACATGAAGAGCCTGAAAACGTGTGAAAAATATGAAGAGCTTCAAAAGGTGTGAAAAATATGAAGAGCTTCAAAAGGTGATAAAAATGAGATGAGCATGAAACGGTCTGAAAAATATGAGGAGCATGAAGCGGTGTTGAAATACATGAAGAGCCTGAAAAGGTGTGAAAAATATGAAGAGCTTCAAAATGTGTCAAAAATATGAGGAACATGAAACGGTCTGGAAAATAGGATGAGCATGAAGTTGTGTTGAAAAACATGAAGAGACTGAAAAGGTGTGAAAAATATGAAGAGGTTCAAAAGGTGTGAAAAATATGACGAGTATGATACGGTCTGAAAAATAAGAGGAGCATGAAGCTCTGTTCAAAAACATGAAGAGCCTGAAAAGTTGTGAAAAATATGAAAAGCTTCAAAAGTTGTCAAAAATATGAGGAGCATGAAACATTCTGAAAAATAGGAGGATCATGAAGCGGTGTTCAAAATCATGAAGAGGCTGAAAAGGTGTGAAAAATATGAAGAGCTTCAAAACGTGTGAAATACATGAGGAGCATGAAACGGTCTGAAAAATAGGAGGAGCATGAAGCAGTGTTCAAAAACATGAAGAGCCTGAAAAGGTGTGAAAAATATGAAGACCTTCAAAAAATGTCAAAAATATGAGGAGCATTAAACGGTCTGAAAAATAGGAGCAGCATGAAACGGTGTTCAAAAACATGAAGATCCTGAAAAGGTATGAAAAATATGAAGAGCTTCAAAACGTGTCAAAAATATGAGGAGCATGAAACGGTCTGAAAATTAGGAGGGGCAAGAAGTGGTGTTGAAAAACATGAACAGCCTGAAAACGTGTGAGAAATATGAAGAGCTTCAAAACCTGTGAAAAATATGAAGTGCTTCAAAAGGTGTCAAAAATGAGATGAGCATGAAACGGTCTGAAAAATAGGAGGAGCATGAAGTTGTGTTGAAAAACATGAAGAGCCTGAAAAGGTGTGAAAAATATGAAGAGCTTCAAAAGGTATGAAATACATGAGGAGGATGAAATTCTCTGAAATACAGGAGGAGCATGAAGTGGTGTTGAAAAACATGAAGAGGCTGAAAACGTGTGAAAATTATGAGGAGGTTCAAAAGGTGTGAAACCTATGAGGAGCATGATACGGTCTGAAAAATAGGAGGAGCATGAAGCGGTGTTCAAAAACATGAAGAGCCTGAAAAGTTGTGAAAAATATGAAAAGCTTCAAAAGGTGTCAAAAATATGAGGAGCATGGAACGGTCTGAAAAATAGGAGGAGCATGAAGCGGTGTTCAAAAACATGAAGAGCCTGAAAAGGTTTGAAAAATATGAAGAGCTTCAAAAGGTGTCAAAAATATGAGGAGCATGAAACGGTCTGAAAAAAGGGAGGAGCATGAAGCGGTGTTCAAAAACATGAAGAGCCTGAAAAGGTGTGAAAAATATGAAGAGCTTCAAAAGGTGTGAAAAATATGAAGAGCTTCAAAAGGTGTCAAAAATCGATGAGCAGGAAAAAGTCTGAAAAATAGGAGAAGCATGAAGTGGTGTTAAAAACATGAAGAGCCTGAAAAGGTGTGAAATATATGAAGAGCTTCAAAAGGTGTCAAAAATATGAGGAGAATGAAACGGTCTGAAAAATAGGAGGAGCATGAAGTGGTGTTGAAAAACATGAAGATCCTGAAATGGAGTGAAATATATAAAGAGCTTCACAATGTGTGAAAAATAGGAGGAGCATGAAATGGTGTTGAAACACATGAGGAGCCTGAAAAGTGTGAAAAATATGAAAAGCTTCAAAAGGTGTCAAAAATATGAGGAGCATGAAACGCTCTGAATAATAGGAGGAGCATGAAGCGGTGTTGAAAAACATGAAGAGGCTGAAAACGTGTGAAAATATGAAGAGCTTCAAAAGCGGTCAAGAATAGGAGGAGCACGAAACGGTCTGAAAAATAGGAGGAGTGTGAAGCGGTGTTAGAGAAGATGAAGAGCCTGAAAAAGTGTGAAAAACATGAAGAGCTTCAAAAGGCGTCAAAAATATGAGGAGAATGAAACGGTCTGAAAAATAGGAGGAGCATGAAGTGGTGTTGAAAAACATGAAGAGCCTGAAACGGTGTGAAATATATGAAGAGCTGCAAAATGTGTCAAAAATATGAGAAGCATGAAACTGTCTGAAAAATAAGAAGAGCATGAAGTGGTGTTGAAATACATGAAGAGCCTGAAAAGGTGTGAAAAATATGAAGAGCTTGAAAAGGTGTCAAAAATATGAGGAACATGAAACGGTCTGAAAAATAGAGGTGCATGAAGCGGTGTTGAAAAACATGAAGAGCCTGAAAAGGTGTGAAAAATATGAAGAGCTTCAAAAGGTGTGAAAAATATGAAGAGCTTCAAAAGGTGTGATAAATATGAAGAGCTTCAAAAGGTGTCAAAAATTAGATGAGCATGAAACGGTCTGAAAAATAGGAGGAGCTTGAAGTGGTGTTGAAAAACATGAAGAGCCTGAAAAGGTGTGAAAATTATGAAGAGCTTCAAAAGGTGTGAAAAATATGAAGAGCTTCAAAAGGTGTCAAAAATTAGATGAGCATGAAACGGTCTGAAAAATAGGAGGAGCTTGAAGTGGTGTTGAAAAAAATGAAGAACCTGAAAAGGTGTGAATAATATGAAGTGTCTCAAAAGATGTCAAAAATATGAGGACTATGAAACGGTATGATAAATAGCAGGAGCATGAAGCGGTGTTGAAAAACATGAAGAGTCGGAAATCGTGTGAAAAATATGAAGAGCTTCAAAAATGTGACAAATATGAAGAGCTTCAAAAGGTGTCAAAAATATGAGAAGCATGAAACGGTTTGAAAAAGAGGAGGAGCATGAAGAAATGTTCAAAAACATGAAGAGCCTGAAAAGGTGTGAAAAATATGAAGAGCTTCAAAAGGTGTCAAAAATTAGATGAGCATGAAACGGTCTGAAAAATAGGAGGAGCATGAAGCGGTGTTGAAAATCATGAAGATAAAGAAAAGGTGTGAAAAATATGAAGAGCTTCAAAAGGTGTCAAAATGAGATGAGCATGAAACGTCTGAAAAATAGGAGGAGCATGAAGTGGTTTGAAAAACATGAAAAGCCTGAAAATGTGTGAAAAATATGAAGAGCTTCAAAAGGTGTGAAATATATGAGGTGCAAGAAACGGTCTGAAAAATAGGAGGAGCATTAAGCGTTGTTGAAAAACATGAAGAGCCTGAAAAGGTGTGAAAAATATGAAGAGCTTCAAAAGGTGTCAAAAATATGAGGAGCATGAAACGTTCTGAAAAATAGGAGGTGCATGAAGCGTTGTTGAAAAACATGAAGAGCCTGAAAAGGTGTGAAAAATATGAAGAGCTTCAAAAGGTGTCAAAAATATGAGTAGCAAGGAATGGTCTGAAAAATAGGAGGAGCATGAAGCGGTGTTGAAAAACATGAAGAGCCGGAAAACGTGTGAAAAATATGAAGAGCTTCAAAAGGTGTGAAAAATATGAAGAGCTTCAAAAGGTGTCAAAAATATGAGGAGCATGAAACGTTCTGAAAAATATTAAGATAATGAAACGTTGTTCAAAAACATGAAGAGCTTGACAAGGTGTGAAAAATATGAAGAGCCTCAAAACGTGTCAAAAATATGAGGAGTATGAAATGGTCTGGAAATTAGCAGGAGCATGAAGCGGTGTTCAAAAACATGAAGAGCCTGAAAAGGTATGAAAAATATGAAGAGCTTCAAAAGGTGTCAAAAATATGAGGAGCATGAAACGGTCTGAAAATTAGGAGGAGCATGAAGTGGTGTTCAAAAACATGAAGAGCCTGAAAAGGTGTGAAAAATATGAAGAGCTTCAAAGGGTGTCAAAAATTAGATTAGCATGAACAGGTCTGAAAAGTAGCAGGATCATGAATCGGTGTTGAAAAACATGAAGAGCCTGAAAAGGTGTGTAAAATATGAAGAGCTTGAAAAGGTGTCAAAAATATGAGGAACATGAAACGGTCTGAAAAATAGAGGTGCATGAAGCGGTGTTGAAAAACATGAAGAGCCTGAAAAGGTGTGAAAAATATGAAGAGCTTCAAAAGGTGTCAAAATATGAGGAGCATGAAACGGTCTGAAAAATAGGAGGAGCATGAAGTCGTGTTGAAAAAAAGGAAAAGTCTGAAAAGTTGTGAAATATATGAAGAGCCTCAAAGGTGTCAAAAATATGAGGAGCAGGAAACGGTCTGAAAAATAGGAGGAGCATGAAGCGGTGTTCAAAAACATGAAGAGACTGAAAAGGTGTGAAAAATATGAAGAGCTTCAAAAGGTGTAAAAATATGAGGAGCATGAAACGGTCTGAAAAATAGGAGGAGCATGAAGCGATGTTGAAAACCATGAAGAGTCTGAAAACGTGTGGAAAATATGAAGAGCTTCAAAAATGTGAAAATGATGAAGAGCTTCAAAAGGTGTGAAAAATATGAAGAGCTTCAAAAGGTGTGAAATACATGAGGAGCATGAAACGGTCTGAAAAAAAGAGGAGCATGAAGCGGTGTTGAAAAACATGAAGAGTCTGAAAAGGTGTGAAAAATATGAAGAGCTTCAAAAGGTGTCAAAAATATGAGGAGCAGGAAACGGTCTGAAAAATAGGAGGAGCATGAAGCGGTGTTCAAAAACATGAAGAGCCTGAAAAGTTGAGAAAAATATGAAAAGCTTCAAAAGGTGTCAAAATTGAGATGAGCATGAAACGGTCTGAAAAACTGAGGTGCATGAAGCGGTGTGGAAAAACATGAAGAGTCTGAAAAGGTGTGAAAAATATGAAGAGCTTGAAAAGGTGTCAAAAATATGAGGAGCAGGAAACGGTCTGAAAAATAGGAGGAGCATGAAGCGGTGATCAAAAACATGAAGAGCCTGAAAAGGTGTGAAAAATATGAAGAGCTTCAAAATGTGTGAAATACATGAGGAGCATGAAACGGATGAAAAATAGGAGAAGCATGAAGTGGTGTGGAAAAACATGAAGAGCCTGAAAAGGTGTGAAAAATATGAAGAGCTTCAAAAGGTGTGAAATACATGAGGAGCATGAAACTCTCTGAAAAAGAGGAGGAGCATGAAGTGCTGTTCAAAAACATTAGGAGCCTGAAAAGGTGAGAAAAATATGAAGAGCTGCAAAAGGTGTCAAAAATATGAGGAGCATGATACGATCGAAAAAACAGGAGGAGCATGAAGCGGAGTTCAAAAACATGAAGAGCCTGAAATCGTGTGAAAAATATGAAGAGCCTCAAAACGTGTCAAAATATGAGGAGTATGAAACGGTATGATAAATAGAAGGAGCATGAAGCGGTGTTGAAAAACATGAAGAGTCTGAAATTGTGTGAAAAATATGAAGAGCTTCAAAAATGTGAAAAATATGAAGAGCTTCGAAAGGTGTCGAAAATTAGATGAGCATGATACGGTCTGAAAAATAGGAGGAGCATGAAGCGGTGTTCAAAAACATGAAGAGCCTTAAAAGTTGTGAAAAATATGCAAAGCTTCGAATGGTGTGAAAAATGAGATGAGCATGAAACGTTCTGAAAAATAGGAGGAACATGAAGCGGTGTTGAAAAACATGAAGAGCCTGAAAAGGTGTGAGAAATATGAACGGCTTCAAAAGGTGTGAAATATATGAGGAGCCTGAAACGGTCTGAAAAAAAGGAGGAGCGTGAAGTGGTGTTGAAATACATGAAGAGCCTGAAAAGGTGTGAAAAAAAGGAAGACCTTCAAAAGGTGTCAAAAATATGAGGAGCATGAAACGGTCTGAAAAATACGAGGAGTATGAAGAAGTGTTCAAAAACATGAAGAGCCTGAAAAGGTGTGAAAAATATGAAGAGCTTGAAAAGGTGTCAAAATATGAGGAGCATGAAACGATCTGAAAAATAGGAGGATCATGAAGCGGTGTTGAAAAACATGAAGAGCCAGAAAAGGTGTGGAAAATATGAAGAGCTTCAAAAGGTGTCAAAAATATGAGGAGTATGAAACGGTCTGAAAAATAGGAGGAGCATGTAGCGATGTTGAAAAATATGAAGTGTCTGAAAAGGTGTGAAAAATATGAAGATCTTCAAAAGTTGTCAAAAATATGAGGAGCATGAAACGGTCTGAAAAGTAGGAGCAGCATGAAACGGTGATCAGAAACATGAAGAGCCTGAAAAGGTGTGAAAAATATGAAGAGCTTCAAAATGTATGAAATACATGAGGAGCATGAAACGGTCAGAAAAATAGGAGAAGCATGAAGTGATGTGGAAAAACTTGAAGAGCCTGAAAAGGTGTGAAAAATATGAAGAGCTTCAAAAGGTGTCAAAAATATGAGGAGCATGAAACTGTCTGAAAAAGAGGAGGAGCATGAAGAAGTGTTCAAAAACATGAAGAGCCTGAAAAGGTGTGAAAAATATGAAGAGCTTCAAAAGGTGTCAGAATATGAGGAGCATGAAACGATCTGAAAAATAGGAGGAGCATGAAGCGGTGTTGAAAACATGAAGAGACTGAAAAGGTGTGAAAAATATGAAGAGCTTCAAAAGGTATCAAAAATATGAGGAGTATGAAACGGTCTGAAAAATAGGAGAAGCATGAAGTGCTGTTCAAAAACATGAAGAGCCTGAAAAGGTGTGAAAAATATGAAGAGCTTCAAAAGGTGTGAAAAATATGAGGAGCATGATACGGTAGAAAAAATAGGAGGAGCATGAAGCTGTGTTCAAAAACATGAAGAGCCTGAAAAGGTGTGAAAAATATGAAGAGCCTCAAAACGTGTCAAAAATATGAGGAGTATGAAACGGTATGATAAATAGGAGGAGCATGAAGTGGTTTTGAAAAACATGAAGAGTCTGAAATTGTGTGAAAAATATGAAGAGCTTCAAAAATGTGAAAAATATGAAGAGCTTCAAAAGGTGTAAAAAATATGAAGAGCCTCAAAAAGTGTCAAAAATTAGATGAGTATGAAACGTTCTAAAAAATAGGAGGAGCAACAAGTAGTGTTGAAAAAAATGAAGAGCCTGAAAAGGTGTGAAAAAAATGAAGAACTTCAAAAGTTGTGAAAAATATGAGGAGCATGATACGGTCTGAAAAATAGGAGGAGCATGAAGCGGTGTTCAAAAACATGAAGAGCTGGAAAAGTTGTGAAAAATATGCAAAGTTTCAAAATGTGTCAAAAATGAGAGGAGCATGAAACGGTCTGAAAAATAGGAGGAGCAAGAAGTCGTGTTCAAAAATATGAAGAGTCTGACAAGGTGTGAAAAAATGAAGATCTTCAAAAGGTGTGAAAAATATGAGGAGCATGTATGGTCTGAAAAATAGGAGGAGCATGAAGCGGTGTTCAAAAACATGAAGAGTCTGAAAAGTTCTGAAAAGTATGCAAAGCTTCAAAAGGTGTCAAAAATATGAGGAGCAAGAAACGGTCTGAAAAATAGGAGGAGCATGAAACGGTGTTCAAAAACATGAAGAGCCTGAAAATTTGTGAAAAATATGAAGAGCTTCAAAAGGTGTGAAATACATGAGGAGCATGATATGGTTTGAAAAATAGGATTAGCATGAAGCGGTCTTCAAAACATGAAGAGCCTGAAAAGGTGTGAAAAATATGAAGAGCTTCAAAAGGTGTCAAAAATATGAGGAGCATGAAACGGTCTGAAAATTAGGAGGAGCATGAAGCGGTGTTCAAAAACATGAAGAGCCTGAAAAGGTGTGAAAAATATGAAGAGCTTCAAAAGGTGTCAAAAATTAGATTAGCATGAACAGGTCTGAAAAGTAGCAGAATCATGAATCGGTGTTGAAAAACATGAAGAGCCTGAAAAGGTGTGAAAAATATAAAGAGCTTGAAAAGGTGTCAAAATATGAGGAGCATGAAACGGTCTGAAAAATAGAGGTGCATGAAACGGTGTTGAAAAACATGAAGAGCCTGAAAAGGTGTGAAAAATATGAAGATCTTCAAAAGGTGTCAAAATATGAGAAGCATGAAACGGTCTGAAAAATAGGAGGAGCATGAGTCGTGTTGAAAAAAAGGAAAAGTCTGAAAAGTTGTGAAATATATGAAGAGCTTCAAAGGTGTCAAAAATATGAGGAGCAGGAAACGGTCTGAAAAATAGGAGGAGCATGAAGCGGTGTTCAAAAACATGAAGAGCCTGAAAAGGTGTGAAAAATATGAAGAGCTTCAAAAGGTGTAAAAATATGAGGAGCATGAAACGATCTGAAAAATAGGAGGAGCATGAAGCGATGTTGAAAAACATGAAGAGTCTGAAAACGTGTGGAAAATATGAAGAGCTTCAAAAATGTGAAAAATATGAAGAGCTTCAAAAGGTGTGAAAAATATGAAGAGCTTCAAAAGGTGTGAAATACATGAGGAGCATGAAACGGTCTGAAAATAAGAGGAGCATGAAGCAGTGTTGAAAAACATGAAGAGTCTGAAAAGGTGTGAAAAATATGAAGAGCTTCAAAAGGTGTCAAAAATATGAGGAGCAGGAAACGGTCTGAAAAATAGGAGGAGCATGAAGCGGTGATCAAAAACATGAAGAGCCTGAAAAGGTGTGAAAAATATGAAGAGCTTCAAAATGTGTGAAATACATGAGGAGCATGAAACGGATGAAAAATAGGAGAAGCATGAAGTGGTGTGGAAAAACATGAAGAGCCTGAAAAGGTGTGAAAAATATGAAGAGCTTCAAAAGGTGTGAAATACATGAGGAGCATGAAACTCTCTGAAAAAGAGGAGGAGCATGAAGTATGTTCAAAAACATTAAGAGCCTGAAAAGGTGAGAAAAATATGAAGAGCTGCAAAAGGTGTGAAAAATATGAAGAGCATGATACGATCGAAAAAACAGGAGGAGCATGAAGCGGAGTTCAAAAACATGAAGAGCCTGAAATGGTGTGAAAAATATGAAGAGCCTCAAAACGTGTCAAATATGAGGAGTATGAAACGGTATGATAAATAGAAGGAGCATGAAGCGGTGTTGAAAAACATGAAGAGTCTGAAATTGTGTGAAAAATATGAAGAGCTTCAAAAATGTGAAAAATATGAAGAGCTTCGAAAGGTGTCAAAAATTAGATGAGCATGATACGGTCTGAAAAATAGGAGGAGCATGAAGCAGTGTTCAAAAACATGAAGAGCCTTAAAAGTTGTGAAAAATATGCAAAGCTTCAAAAGGTGTCAAAAATGAGAGGACCATGAAATGGTCTGAAAAATAGGAGGAGCATGAAGTCGAGTTCATAAATATGAAGAGCCTGAAAAGGTGTGAAAAATATGAAGAGCTTCAAAATGTGTGAAATATATGAGGAGCATGATACGGTCTGAAAAATAGGAGGAGCATGAGGCGGTGTTCAAAAACATGAAGACCCTGAAAAGTTGTGAAAAATATGCAAAGCTTCAAATGGTGTGAAAAATGAGATGAGCATGAAACGTTATGAAAAATAGGAGGAGCATGAAGCGGTGTTGAAAAACATGAAGAGCCTGAAAAGGTGTGAGAAATATGAACGGCTTCAAAAGGTGTGAAAAATATGAGGAGCCTGAAACGGTCTGAAAAAAAGGAGGAGCGTGAAGTGGTGTTGAAATACATGAATAGCCTGAAAAGGTGTGAAAAATAGGAAGACCTTCAAAAGGTGTCAAAAATATGAGGAGCATGAAACGGTCTGAAGAATACGAGGAGTATGAAGAAGTGTTCAAAAACATGAAGAGCCTGAAAAGGTGTGAAAAATATGAAGTGCTTCAAAAGGTGTCAAAATATGAGCAGCTTGAAACGATCTGAAAAATAGGAGGATCATGAAGCGGTGTTGAAAAACATGAAGAGCCAGAAAAGGTGTGGAAAATATGAAGAGCTTCAAAAGGTGTCAAAAATATGAGGAGTATGAAACGGTCTGAAAAATAGGAGGAGCATGTAGCGATGTTGAAAAATATGAAGTGTCTGAAAAGGTGTGAAAAATATGAAGATCTTCAAAAGTTGTCAAAAATATGAGGAGCATGAAACGGTCTGAAAAGTAGGAGCAGCATGAAACGGTGATCAGAAACATGAAGAGCCTGAAAAGGTGTGGAAAATATGAAGAGCTTCAAAAGGTGTCAAAAATATGAGGAGTATGAAACGGTATGATAAATAGCAGGAGCATGAAGTGGTTTTGAAAAACATGAAGAGTCTGAAATCGTGTGAAAAATATGAAGAGCTTCAAAAATGTGAAAAATATGAAGAGCTTCAAAAGGTGTAAAAAATATGAAGAGCCTCAAAAGGTGTCAAAAATTAGATGAGTATGAAACGTTCTACAAAATAGGAGGAGCAACAAGTAGTGTTGAAAAAAATGAAGAGCCTGAAAAGGTGTGAAAAAAATGAAGAACTTCAAAAGTTGTGAAAAATATGAGGAGCATGATAAGGTCTGAAAAATAGGAGGAGCATGAAGCGGTGCTCAAAACCATGAAGAGCTGGAAAAGTTGTGAAAAATATGCAAAGTTTCATAATGTGTCAAAAATGAGAGGAGCATGAAACGGTCTGAAAAATAGGAGGAGCAAGAAGTCGTGTTCAAAAATATGAAGAGTCTGACAAGGTGTGAAAAAATGAAGATCTTCAAAAGGTGTGAAAAATATGAGGAGCATGATATGGTCTGAAAAATAGGAGGAGCATGAAGCGGTGTTCAAAAACATGAAGAGTCTGAAAATTTCTGAAAAATATGCAAAGCTTCAAAAGCTGTCAAAAATATGAGGAGCAAGAAACGGTCTGAAAAATAGGAGGAGCATGAAACGGTGTTCAAAAACATGAAGAGCCTGAAAATTTGTGAAAAATATGAAGAGCTTCAAAAGGTGTGAAATACATGAGGAGCATAAAACTCTCTGAAAAAGAGAAGGAGCATGAAGTGGTGTTCAAAAACATGAAGAGCCTGAAAAGATGTGAAATTTATGAAGAGTTTCAAAAGGTGTGAAAAATATGAGGAGCATGATATGGTTTGAAAAATAGGATTAGCATGAAGCGGTGTTCAAAAACATGAAGAGCCTGAAAAGTTGTGAAAAATATGAAAAACTTCAAAGGGTGTCAAAAATGAGATGAGCATTAAACGGTCTGAAAAATAGGACGTGCATGAAGCGGTGTTGAAAAACATGAAGAGCCTGAAAAGTTGTGAAAAATATGAAGAGCTTCAAAAGGTGTCAAAAATATGAGGAGCATGAAACGGTCTGAAAAATAGGAGGAGCATGAAGCGGTGTGCAAAAACATGAAGAGCCTGAAAAGGTGTGAAAAATATGAAGAGCTTCAAAAGGTGTCAAAAATATGAGGAGCATGTAACGGTCTGAAAAATCGGAGGAGCATGAAGCGTTGTTGAAAAACATGAAGAGCCTGAAAAGGTGTGAGAAATATGAAGAGCTTCAAAAGGTGTTAAAAATATGAGTAGCATGAAACGGTCTGCAAAAAAGGAGGAGCATGAAATAGTGTTCAAAAACATGAAGAGCCTGAAAAGGTGTGACAAATATGAAGAGCTTCAAAAGGTGTGAAATACATGAGGAGGATTAAACGGTCTGAAAAATAGGAGGAGCATGAAGTGGTGTTCAAAAACATGAAGAGCCTGGAAAGGTGTGAAAAATATGAAGAGCTTCAATAGATGTCAAAAATATGAGGAGGATGAAACGGTCTGAAAAATAGGAGGAGCATGAAGCCGTGTTCAAAAACATGAAGAGCCTGAAAAGGTGTGAAAAATATGAAGAGCTTCAAAAGGTGTCAAAAATATGAGGAGCATGAACCGGTCTGAAAAATAGCAGGAGCATGAAGCGGTGTTCAAAAACATGAAGAGCCTGAAAATGTGTGAAAAATATAAAGAGCTTCAAAAGATGTGAAAAATATGAAGAGCTTCAAAAGGTGTCAAAAATGAGATGAGCATGAAACGGTCTGAAAAATAGGAGGAGCATGAAGCGGTGTTGAAAAACATGAAGAACCTGAAAAGGTGTGAGAAATATCAAGAGCTTCAAAAGGTGTCAAATATATGAGGAGCATGAAACGTTCTGAAAAACAGGAGGATCATGAAGCGGTGTTCAAAAACATGAAGAGCCTGAAAAGGTGTGAAAAATATGAAGAGCTTCAAAAGCTTTGAAAAATATGAAGAGCTACCAAAGGTGTCAAAAATGAGATGAGCATGAAACGGTCTGAAAAATAGGAGGAGCATGAAGTGATGTTCAAAAACATGAAGAGCCTGAAAAGTTGTGAAAAATATGAAAGGCTTCAAAAAGTGTGAAAAATATGAGGAGCATGAAACGGTCTGAAAAATCGGAGGAGCATGAAGCGGAGTTGAAAAACATGAAGAGCCTGAAAATGTGTGAAAAAAATGAAGAGCTTCAAAAGGTGTCAAAAATATGAGGAGCATGAAACGTTCTGAAAAATAGGAGGAGCATGAAGCGGTGTTGAAAAACATAAAGAGCCTGAAAAGGTTTGAAAAATATGAAGAGCGTCAAAACGTGTCAAAAATATGAGGAGCATGAAACGGTCTGAAAAAATATGAGCAGCATGAAGCGGTGTTGAAAAACATGAAGAGCCTGAAAAGGTGTGAAAAATATGAAGAGCTTCAAAAGGTGTGAAATACATGAGGAACATCAAACTCTCTGAAAAAGAGAAGGAGAATGAAGTGGTGTTCAAAAACATGAAGAGCCTGAAAAGGTGTGAAATATATGAAGAGCTTCAAAAGGTGTGAAAAATATGAGGAGCATGATATGGTTTGAAAAATAGGATTAGCATGAAGTGGTGTTCAAAAACATGAAGAGCCTGAAAAGTTGTGAAAAATATGAAAAACTTCAAAAGGTGTCAAAAATGAGATGAGCATGAAACAGTCTGAAAAATAGGACGTGCATGAAGCGGTGTTGAAAAAGATGAAGAGCCTGAAAATATGTGAAAAATATGAAGAGCTTCAAAAGGTGTTAAAAATATGAGTAGCATGAAACGGTCTGCAAAAAGGAGGAGCATGAGGTGGTGTTGAAAAAGATGAAGAGCCTGAAAAGGTGTTAAAAATATGAAAGCTTCAAAAGGTGTCAAAATTATGAGGAGCATGAAACGGTCTGAAAAATAGGAGGAGCATGACGTGGTGGTGAAAAACATGAAGAGCCTGAAAAGGTGTGAAATATATGAAGAGCCTCAAAGGTGTGAACTATATGAAGAGCTTCAAAAGGTGTCAAAAATATGAGGAGCATTAAACGGTCTGAAAAATAGGAGTAATATGAATCAGTGTTCGAAAACATGAAGAGCCTGAAAAGGTGTGAAAAACATGAAGAGCCTCAAAACGTGTCAAAAATATGAGGAGCATGCAACGGTCTAGAAAATAGGACGACAATAAAACGGTGTTGAAAAACATGAAGAGCCTGAAAATGTGTGAAATATATGAAGAGCTTCAAAAGGTGTCAAAAATATGAGGAGCATGAAACGGTCTGAAAAATAAGAGGAGCATGAAGCGGTGTTGAAAAACATGAAGAGCCTGAAAAGGTGTGAAAAAAATGAAGAGCTTCAAAACGTGTGAAAAATATGAAAAGCTTCAAAAGCTGTCAAAAATGAGATGAGCATGAAATGGTCTGAAAAACAGGAGGAGCATGAAGTGGTGTTGAAAAACATGAAGGGCCTGAAAAAGTGTGAAATATATGAAGAGCTCAAAAGGTGTGAAAAATATCTGGAGCTTCAAAAGGTGTCAAAAATATGAGGAGCATGAAACTGTCTGAAAAATAGGAAGAGCAAGAAGCGGTGTTGAAAAACATGAAGAGCATGAAAAGGTGTGAAAAATATGAAGAGGTTCAAAAGGTGTCAAAAATATGAGGAGCATGAAAAGGACCGAAAAATAGGAGGAGCATGAATCGTTGTTGAAAAACATGAAGTGCCTAAAAAGGTGAAAAAAATATGAAGAGCTTCAAAAGGTGTCAAAAATATGAGGAGCATGAACCGGTCTGAGAAATAGGAAAAGGATGAAGCAGTGTTGAAAAAAATGAAGAGCCTGAAAAGGTGTGAAATATATGAAGAGCTTCAAAACCTGTGAAAAATATGAGGAGCATGAAATGGTCTGAAAAATTGGAGGAACATCAGGCGGTGTTGAAAAACATGAAGAGACTGAAAAGGGTTGAAAAATATGAAGAGCTTCAAAAGATGTCAAAAATATGGGGACCATGAAACGGTCTGAAAAATAGGAGGAGCATGAAGCGTTGTTGAAAAACATGAAGAACCTGAAAAAGTGTGAAATATATGAAGAGCTTCAAAAGGTGTCAAAAAGATGAGGAGCATGAAACGGCCGGAAAAATAGGAGGAGCATGAAACGGTGTTCAAAAACATGAAGAGCCTGAAAAGATGTGAAAATATGAAGAGCTTCAAAACGTGTGAAATACATGAGGAGCATGAAACATTCTGAAAAATAGGAGGAGCATGAAACAGTGTTCAAAAACATGAAGGGCTTCAAAATGTGTCAAATGTATGAGGAGCATGAAACGATCTGAAAAATATGAGTAGCATGAGGCGGTGTTCAAAAACATGAGGAGCCTGAAAAGGTGTGAAAAAAATGAAGAGCTTCAAAATGTGTCAAAAATATGAGGAGCCTGAAACGGTCTGAAAAATAGGAGGAGCATGAAGCGGTGTTCAAAAAAATGAAGAGACTGAAAATGTGTGAAAAATATGAGGAGCTTCAAAAGGTGTCAAATTATGAGGAGCATGAAAAGGTCTGAAAAATAGGAGAAACATAAAACGGTGTTCAAAAACATGAAGGGCCTGAAAAAGTGTGAAATATATGAAGAGCGTCAAAAAGTGTGAAAACTATGAAGAGATTCAAAGGTGTCAAAAATATGAGGAGCATTAAACGGTATGAAAAATAGGAGGAGCATGAAACGGTGTTCAAAAACATGAAGAGCTTGAAAAGGTGTGAAAAATATGAAGAGCTTCAAAAGTTGTCGAAAATATGAGGAGCATGAAACGGTCTGAAAAATAGGAGGAGCATTGAAGGGTTGTTCAAAACCTTGAAGAGCCTGAAAAGGTGTGAAAAATATGAAGAGCTTCAAAAGGTGTCAAAAATATGAGGAGCATGAGACGGTCTGAAAAATAGGAGGAGCATGAAGCGATGTGGGAAACATGAAGAGCCTGAAAAGGTGTGAAAAATATGAAGAGCTTCAAAAGGTGTCAAAAATATGAGGGGCATGAAACGGTCTGAAACATAGGAGGAGCATGAAACGTTGTTCAAAAACACGAAGAGCCTAAAAAGGTGTGAAAAATATGAGGCGCTTCAAAAGGTGTGAAATACATGATGAACATGAAACGGTCTGAAAAACAGGAGGAGCATGAAACGGTATTCAAAACATGAAGAGCTTGAAAAGGTGTGAAAAATATGAAGAGCTTCAAAAGGTGTGAAAAATATGAGGAGCTTCACAAGTTGTCAAAAATATGAGGTGCATGAAATGGTCTGAAAAATAGGAGGAACATTAAGTGGTGTTGAGAAACATGAAGAGCCTGAAAAGGTGTGAAAAATATGAAGAGCTTCAACAGGTGTCTAAAATATGAGGAGCATGAAACGTTCTGAAAAACAGGAAGAGCATGAAACGGTATTCAAAACATGAAGAGCTTGAAAAGGTGTGAAAAATATGAAGAGCTTCAAAACCTGTCAAAAGAATGAGGAGCATGAAATGGTCTGAAAGGTAGGAGGAGCATGAAGCAGTGTTGAAGAACATGAAGAGCCTGAAAAGTTGTCAAATATATGAAGAGCTTCAAAAGGTGTCAAAAATATCAGGAGAGAGAAACGGTGTTCAAAATCGTGAAGAGCCTTAAAAGGTGTGAAAAATACGAAGAGATTCAAAAGATGTCAAAAATAGGAGGAGCCTGAAACGTTGTTGAAAAACATGAAGAGCATGAAAAGGTGTGAAAAATATGAAGAGCTTCAAAAGGTGTCAAAAATATGAAGAGCATGAAACGGTCTGAAATATAGGAGACGCATGAAGCGGTGTTGAAAAACATGAAGAGTCTGAAAACGTGTGAAAAATATGAAGAGCTTCAAAAGGTGTCAAAAATATGAGGAGTATGAAAAGGTCTGAAAAATAGGAGGAGCATGAAGCGGTGTTGAAAAACATGAAAAGCCTGAAAAGGTGTGAAAAATATGAAGAGCTTCAAAACGTGTCAAATATATGAGGAGCATGTTAAGATCTGAAAAATAGGAGGAGCATGCAGTGGTGTTGAAAAACATGAAGAGCCTGAAAAGGTGTGAAAAATATGAAGAGCTTCAAAAGGTGTGAAAAATATGAGGTGCATGAAACGGTCTGAAAAATAGGAGTAGCATGAAGCTTTGTTGAAAAACATGAAGAGCCTGAAAATGTAGGAAATATATGAAGAGATTCAAAAGGTTTCAAAAATATGAGGAGCATGAAACGGTCTGAAAAATAGGAGGAGCATGAAGCGGTGTTCAAAAACATGAAGAGCCTGAAAAGTTATGAAATATATGAAGAGATTCAAAAGGTGTCAAAAATATGAGGAGCATAAAACGCTCTGAAAAATAGGAGGATCATGAAGCGGTGTTGAAAAACATGAAAAGCCTGAAAAGGTGTGAAAAATATGAAGAGTTTCAAAAGGTGTCAAAAATATGAGGAGCATGAAACTGTCTGAAAAACAGGAAGAGCATGAAACCGTGTTCAAAAACATGAAGAGCTTGAAAAGGTGTGAAAAATATGAAGAGCTTCAAAAGTGTGAAATACATGAGGAGCATGAAATGGTCTGAAAAATAGGAGGAGCATGAAGTGGTGTTGAAAAACATGAAGAGCTTGAAAAGGTGTGAAAAATATGAAAAGCTTCAAAAGGTGTGAAAAATATGACGAGCATAAAGCGGTCTGAAAAATAGGAGGAGCATGAAGCGGTGTTGAGAAACATGGAGAGCCTGAAAAGGTGTGAAAAATATGAAGTGCTTCAGAAGGTGTGAAATACATGAGGAGCATGAAACGGTCTGAAAAATAGGCGGAGCATGAAGCGGTGTTGAGAAACATGGAGAGCCTGAAAATGTGTGAAAAATATGAAGAGCTTCAAAAGTTGTCAAAAATATGAGGAGAATCAACTGGACTGAAAAGTAGGAGGAGCATGAAGCGGTGTTGAAAAACGTGAAAAGCCGGAAAAGGTGTGAAAAATATGAAGAGCTTCAAAAGGTGTCAAGAAGATGAGGAGGATGAACGGTCTGAAAAATACGAGGAGCATGAAGCGAAGTTGAAAAACATGAAGAACCTGAAAAGATGTGAAAAATATGAAGAGATTCAAAAGGTGTGAAAAATATGAGAAGCATGAAACGGTCTGAAAAATAGGAGGAGCATGAAAAGGTGTTCAAAAACATGAAGAACCTGAAAAGGTGTGAAGTATATGTAGAGCTTCAAAAGGTGTCAAAAATATGAGGAGCATGAAACGGTCTGAAAAATAGGATGAGCAAGAAGGGGTGTTGAAAAACATGAAGAGCCTGAAAACGTTTGAGAAATATGAAGAGCTTCAAAAGGTGTGAAATATATGAAGAGCTTCAAAAGGTGTCAGAAATGAGAGAAGCATGAAACGGTCTGAAAAATAGGATGAGCAAGAAGGGGTGTTGAAAAACATGAAGAGCCTGAAAACGTTTGAGAAATATGAAGAGCTTCAAAAGGTGTGAAATATATGAAGAGCTTCAACAGGTGTCAAAAATGAGATGAGCATGAAACAGTCTGAAAAATAGGAGGAGCATGAAACCGTGTTGAAGAATATGAAGAGCCTAAAAAGGTGTGAAAAATATAAAGAGCTTCAAAAGTTGTGAAATACATGAGGAGCATGAAACGGTCTGAAAAATAGTAGGAGCATGAAGCGGTGTTCAAAAACATGAAGAGCCTGAAAAGGTGTGAAAAATATGAAGAGTTTCAAAAGGTGTCAAAATATGAGGAGCATTAAACGGTCTGAAAAATAGGAGGAGCATGAAACGGTCTGAAAAATAGGAGGAGCATGAAACGGTGTTGAAAAACATGAAGAGCCTGAAAAGGTGTGAAAAATATGAAGAGCTTCAAAAGGTGTGAAAAACATGAGGAGCATGAATCGATCTGAAAAATAGTAGAAGCATGAGGTGGTGTTGAAAAACATGAAGAGCCAGAAAACGTGTGAAAAATTTGAAGAGCTTCAAAAGGTGTGAAAAATATGAAGAGCTTCAAAAGGTGTCAAAAATATGAGGAGCATGAAACGGTCTGAAAAATAGGATGAGCATGAAGCGGTGTTGAAAAACATGAAGAGCCTGAAAAGGTGTGAAAAATATGAAGAGCTTCAAAAGGTGTTAAAAATAAAGTGGAGCATGAAACGGTCTGAAAAATAGGAGGAGCAGGAAGCGATGTTGAAAAACATGAAGAGCCTGAAAAGGTGTGAAAAATATGAAGGGATTCAAAAGCTGTCAAAAATATGAGAATCATGAAACGATCTGAAAAAATAGCAGGAGCATGAAGCCGTGTTCAAAAACATGAAAAGGCTGAAAAGGTTTGAAATATATGAAGAGCTTCAAAAGGTGTCAAAAATAGGAGGAGCATGAAATGGTCTGAAAAATAGGAGGAGCATGAAGCGGTGTTTAAAAACATGAAGAGCCTGAAAAGGTGTGAAAAGTATAAAGAGCTTCAAAACGTGTCAAAAATATGACGACCATGAAACGGCCTGAAAAATAGGAGGAGGCTGAAGTGGTGTTGAAAAACATGAAGAGCTTGAAAACGTGGAAAAATATGAAGAGTTTCAAATGGTGTGAAAAATATGAAGAGTTTTAAAAGGTGTCAAAAAAGAAATGAGCATAAAACAGTCTGAAAAATAGGAGGAGCATGAAGTGGTGTTCAAAAAAATGAAGAGCGTGAAAAGGTGTGAATAATATGAAGAGCTTCAAAAGGTGTCAAAAATATGAGGAGCATGAAACAGTCTGAAAAATAGGAGGAGCATGAAGCGGTGTTCAAACAAATGAAGAGCCTGAAACGGTGTGAAATATATGAAGAGCTTCAAAGGTGTCAAAAATATGAGGAGCATGAAACAGTCTGAAAACGCGGCGGATCATGAACCGGTGTTCAAAAACGTGAAGAGCCTGAAAAGTTGTGAAAAATATGAAGAGCTTGAAAAGGTGTCAAATATATGAGTAGCATGAAACGGTCTGAAAAATGGGACGAGCATGAAACGGTGTTCAAAAACATGAAGAGCCTGAAAAGGTGTGAAAAATATGAGGAGCTTCAAAAGGTGTAAAAAATAAGAGGAGCATGAAGCGGTGTTCAAAACATGAAGAGTCTGAAAAGGTGTGAAAATTTTGAAGAGCTTCAAAAGGTTTCAAAATATGAGAAGCATGAAACGGTCTGAAAAATAGGAGGAACATGAAACGGTGTTGAAAAACATGAAGAGCCTGAAAAAGTGTGAAAAATATGAAGAGATTCAAAAGGTGTGAAAAATATGAAGAGCTTCCAAAGGTGTCAAAAATGAGATGAGCATGAAGCGGTCTGAAAAATAGGAGGAGTATGAAGTGGCGTTGAAAACACAAAGAGCCTGAAAAGATGTGAAATATATGAAGAGATTCAAAAGGTGTAAAATATATGAAGAGTGTCGAAAAGTGTCAAAAATATGAGAAGCATGAAACGGTCTGTAAAATAGGACGAGCATGAAGAGGTGTGGAAAAACATGAAGAGCCTGAAAACATGTGAAAAATATGAAGAGCTTCAAAAGGTGTGAAAAATATGAAGAGCTTCAAAAGGTGTCAAAAATATGAGGAGCATGAAACGGTCTGAAAAAAAGGAGGAGCATGAATCAGTGTTGAAAAACATGAAGAGCATGAAAAGGTGTGAAAAATATGAAGAGCTTCAAAAGGTGTGAAAAATATGAGGAGCCTGAAACAGTTTGAAAAATAGAAGGAGCATGAAACGGTGATGAACAACATGAAGAGCCGAAAAGGGTGTGAAAAATATGAAGAGCTTCAAAACGTGTCAAAATATGAGGAGCATGAAAAGGTCTGAAATATAGAAGGAGCATGAAGAGGTGTTGAAAAACATGAAGAGCCTGAAAAGGTGTGAAAAATATGAAGAGCATGAAAATGTGTGAAAAATATGCGGAGCATGAAACTGTGTTCAAAAACATGAAGAGCCTGAAAAGTTGTGAAAAATATGAAGAGCTTCAAAAGGTGTCAAAAATATGAGGAGCATGAAACGGTCTTAAAAATAGGAGGACCATGAAACGTTGTTCAAAAACAAGAAGAGCCTGAAAAGGTGTGAAAAATACGAAGAGCTTCAAAAGGTGTCAAAAATATGAGGAGCATGAAACGGTCTTAAAAATAGGAGCAGCATGAAACGGTGTTCAAAAACATGAAGAGCCTGAAAAGGTGTGAGAAATATGAAGAGCTTCAAAAGGTGTGAAAAATATGAAGAGCTTCAAAAGGAGTGAAGAATATGAAGAGCTTCAAAAGGTGTCAAAAATGAGATGAGCATGAAACGGTCTGACAAACAGGAGGAGCATGATGCGGTGTTGAAAAACATGAAGAGCCTGAAAACGTGTGAAAAATATGAAGAGCTTCAAAAGGTGTCAAAAATGATATGAGCATGAAACGGTCTCAAAAATAAGAAGATCATGAAGCTGTGTTCAAAAACATGAAGACCCTGAAAAAGTGTGAAAAATATGAAGAGCTTCAAAAGGTATGAAAAATAGGAAGAGCTTCAAAAGGTGTCAAAAAAGAGATGAGCATGAAACGGTCTGACAAACAGGAGGAGCATGATGCGCTGTTGAAAAACATGAAGAGACTGAAAAGGTGTGAAAAATATGAAGAGCTTCAAAATGTGTGAAATACATGAGGAGCAAGAAACGGTCTGAAAAATAGGAGGAGCATGAAGTGGTGTTCAAAAACATGTACAGCCTGAAAAGGTGTGAAAAATATGAAGAGCTTCAAAAGGTGTGAAAAATAGGAGGAGCATGAAACGGTCTGAAAAATAGGAGGAGCATGAAGTGGTGTTGAAAAACATGAAGAGCCTGAAAAGGTGTGAAAAATATGAAGAGTTTCAAAACGTGTCAAAAATATGAGAAGCATGCAACGTTCTGAAAAATAGGATTAGTAAGAACCGTTATTGAAATACATGAAGAGCCTGAAAACGTGTGAAGAATGTGAAGAGCTCAAAAGTTTTGAAAAAAATGAAGAGCTTCAGAAGGTGTCAAAAATGAGATGAGCATTAAACCGTCGGAAAAATAGGAGGAGCATGAAGTGGTGTTCAAAAACATGAAGAGCCTGAAAAGGTGTGAAAAATATGAAGAGCTTCAAAAGGTGTCAGAAATATGAAGAGCTTCAAAAGGTGTCAAAAATGATATGAGCATGAAGCGGTCTGAAAAATAGGAGGAGCATGAAGCGGTGTTCAAAAACATGAAGAGCCTGAAAAGATGTGAAAAATATGAAGAGCTTCAAAAGGTGTGAAAAATGAGAGGATCATGAAACGGTCTGAAAAATAGGAGGAGCATGAAGCAGTGTTCAAAAACATGAAGAGCCTGAAAAGGTTTGAAAAATATGAAGGGCTTCAAAAAGTGTCAAAAATATGAGGAGCATGAAACGGTCTCAAAAATAGGAGGAGCATGAAGCGGTGTTAAAAATATGGAGAGCGTGAAAAGGTGTGAAAAATATGAAGAGCGTCAAAAGCTGTGAAAATTATGAGGAGCATGAAACAGTCTGAAAAATAGTAGGAGCATGAAGCGGTGTTGAAAAACATGAAGAGCCTGAAAAGGTGTGAAAAATATGAAGAGCTTCCAAAATTGTCAAAAATATGAGGAGCATGAAACGGTATGAAAAATAGGACGAGCCTGAAACAGTCGGAAAAAAAGGAGGACATTGAAACGGTGTTGAAAAACATGAAGAGCCTGAAAACGTGTGAAAAATAGGAGGAGCTTCAAAAGGTGTCAAAAATATGAGGAGCATGAAACGGTCTGAAAAATAGGAGGAGAAAGAAGCGGCGTGCAAAAACAGGAAGAGCCTGAAAAGGTGTGAAAAATATGAAGAGCTTCAAAAGGTGTGAAAAATGAAAGGAGTATGAAACGGTATGAAAAATAGAAGGAGCATGAAGTGGTGTTGAAAAAAAAGAAGAGCCTGAAAATGTGTGAAAAATATGAAGAGCTTCAAAAGGTGTGAAATACATGAGGAACATTAAACGTTCTGAAAAATAGGAGGAACATGAAGCGGTGTTCAAAAACATGAAGAGCCTGAAAAGGTGTGAAAAATATGAAGAGCTTCAAAAAGTGTGAAAAACAGGAGGAGCATGAAGCGGTGTTCAAAAACATGAAGAGCCTGAAAAGGTTTGAAAAATATGAAGAGCTTCAAACGGTCTGAAATACATGAGGAGCATGAAACGGTCTGAAAAATAGGAAGAGAATCAAATGGTGTTCAAAAATAAGAAGAGCCTGAAAAGCTGTGAAAAATATGAAGACCTTCAAAAGGTGTCAAAATTATGAGGAGCATGAATCGGTCTGAAAAATAGGAGTAGCATGAAGCGGTGTTCAAAAACATGAAGATCCTAAAAGGTGTGAAAAATATAGAGCTTCAAAAGGTGTCAAAGATATGAGGAGCATGAAACGGTCTGAAAAGTAGGAGGAACATGAAACGGTGTTCCAAAACATGAACAGCCTGAAAAGTTGTGAAAAATATGAAGAGCTTCAAAAGGTGTCAAAAATATGAGGAGCATGAAAAAATCTGAAAAATAGGAGGAGCATGAAACGGTGTTCCAACACATGAATAGCCTGAAAAGATGTCAAAAATATGAAGAGCATCAAAAGGTGTGAAAAGTATGACGAGCATGAAACGGTCTGAAAAATAGGAGGAGCATGAATCGGTGTTCAAAAACATGAAGAGCCTGAGAACGTGTGAAAAATATGAAGAGCTTCAAAAGTTGTGAAATACATGAGGAGCATGAAACTGTCTGAAAAATAGGAGGAGGATGAAGTGGTGTTCAAAAACATGAAGAGCCTGAAAAGGTGTGAAAATATGAAGAGCTTCAAAAGGTGTGAAATACATGAGAGATATGAAACTATCTGAAAAATAGGAGGAGCATGAAGCCGTGTTGAAAAACATGAAGAGCCTGAAAAGGTGTGAAAAATATGAAGAGGTTCAAAAATGTGAAAAATATGAAGAGCTTCAAAGGTGTCAAATATATGAAGAGCTTCAAACGGTGTCAAAAATATGAGGAGCATGAAAGGTCTGAAAAATAGGACGAGCATGAAGTGGTGCTAAAACACATGAAGAGCCTGAAAAGTTGTGAAATAATGAAGAGCTTCTAAAGGTGTCAAAAATATGAGGAGGATGAAACGGTCTGAAAAATAGGAGGAGCATGAAGTGGTGTTGAAAAACCTGAAGAGCCTGAAAAGGTGTGAAAAATATGAAGAGCTTCAAAATGTGTCAAAAATATGAGGAGCATGAAACGGTCTGAAAAATAGGAGGAGCATGAAGTGGTGTTCAAAAACATGAAGAGTCTGAAAACGTGTGAAAAATATGAAGAGCTTCAAAAGGTGTCAAATATATTAGGGGCATGAAACGGTCTGAAAAATACGAGGAGCATGAAGTGGTGTTGAAAAACATGAAGAGCCTGAAAAGGTGTGAAAATTATGAAGAGCTTCAAAAGGTGTCAAAAATATGAGGAGCATGAAACGGTCTGAAAAATAGGAGAAGCGTGAAGCTGTGTTCAAAAACATGAATAGCCTGAAAAGGTGTGAAAAATATGAAGAGCTTCAAAAGGTGTGAAAAATATGAGGAGCATGAAAAGGTCTGAAAAATAGAAGCAGCATGAAATGGTGTTGAAAAACATGAAGAGCCTGAAAAGGTGTGAAAAATATGAAGAGCTTCAAAAATGTGAAAAATATGAATAGCTTCAAATGATGTGAAATATATGAAGAGTTTCAAAAGGTGTTAAAAATTAGATGAGCATGAAACGACTGAAAAATAGGAGGAGCATGAAGTGGTGTTGAAAAACATGAAGAGCCTGAAAAGGTGTGAAAAATATAAAGAGCTTCAAAAGGTGTGAATTAAATGAGGAGCATGAAAAAGTCTGAAAAAAAGGAGGAGCATAAGGCGGTGTTCAAAAACATGAAGAGCCTGAAAAGGTGTGAAAAATATGAAGAGATTCAAAAGGTGAGAAACATATGAAGAGCATGAAACGGTTTGAAAATTTGGAGGATCATGAGCAGTGTTCAAAAACATGAGGAGCCTGAAAAGGTGTGAAAAATATGAAGAGCTTCAAATGGTGTCAAAAATATGAGGAGCATGAAACGGCCTGAAAAATAGAAGCAGCATGTTACGGTGTTGAAAAATATGAAGAGCCCAAAAAGGTGTGAAAAATATGAAGAGCTTCAAAAGGGATCAAAAATATAAAGAGCATGAAACGGTCTGTAAAATAGGAGGTTCATGAAGCGGTGTTCAAAATCATGAAGAGCCTGAAAACGTGTGAAAAATATGAAGTGCTTCAAAAGGTGTCAAAAATATGAGGAGCATGAAACGTTCTGAAAAATAGGAGGAGCATGAAACGGTGATCAAAAACATGAGGAGCCTGAAAAGGTGTGAGAAATATGAAGAGCTTCAAAAGGTGTCAAATTCATGAGGAGCATGAAACGGTCTGAAAAATATGAGAAGCATGAAGTGGTGTGGAAAAACATGAAGAGCCTGAAAAGGTGTGAAAAATATGAATAGCTTCGAAAGGTGTGAAATTCATGAGGAGCATGAAATGGTCTGAAAAATATGAGAAGCATGAAGTGGTGTGGAAAAACATGAAGAACCTGAAAAGGTGTGAAAAATATGAAGAGTTTCAAAAGGTGTCAAAAATATGAAGAGCAGGAAACGGTCTGAAAATTCGGAGGATCATGAGCAGTGTTCAAAAACATGGGGAGCCTGAAAAGGTGTGAAAAATATGAAGAGCTTTAAATGGTGTCAAAAATATGAGGAGCATGAAACGGTCTGAAAGATAGGAGGAGCATGAAACGGTGATCAGAAACATGAAGGGCCTGAAAAGTTGTGAAAAACATGAAGAGCTTCAAAAGGTCTGAAATTCATGAGGAGCATGAAACGGTCTGAAAAATAGAAGCATGAAGTAGTGTGGAAAAACATGAAGAGCCTGAAAAGGTGTGAAAAATATGAAGAGCTTGAAAAGGTGTGAAATACATGAGGAGCATGAAACTCTCTGAAAAATAGGAGGAGCATGAAGTGGTGTTCAAAAACATGAAGAGTCTGAAAAGGTGTGAAAAATATGAAGAGCTTCAATAGGTGTGAAAAATATGAGGAGCTGTATACCTTGTGAAAAACAGTAGAGGCATGAAGCGGTGTTCAAAAACATGAAGAGCCTGAAAAGGTGTGAAAAATATGAAAAGTTTGAAAAGGTGTCAAAAATGAGGTGAGCATGAAACGGTCTGAAAAATAGGAGGAGCATGAAGTGGTGTTGAAAAACATGAAGAGCCTGAAAAGGTGTGAAAAATATGAAGAGATTCTAAAGGTTTCAAAAATGAGATGAGCATGAAACGGTCTGAAAAATAGGAGGAGCATGAAGTGGTGGTGCAAACCATGAAGAGCCTGAAAATGCGTGAAAAATATGAAGAGGTTCAAAATGTGTGAAATACATGAGGAGCATGAAACTCTGTAAAATAGGAGGAGCATGAAGCGGTGTTCAAAAACATGAAGAGCCTGAAATGTTGTGAAAAATTTGAAAAGCTTCAAAAGGTGTCAAAAATGAGATGAGCATGAAACTGTCTGAAAAATAGGAGGACCGTGAAGCGGTGTTGAAAAACATGAAGAGCCTGAAAAGGAGTGAAAAATATGAAGAGCTTCAATAAGTGTCAAAAATATGAGGAGCATGAAACGGTCTGAAAAATATGAGGAGCATGAAACGGTGATCAAAAACATGAAGAGTCTGAAAAGGTGTGAAAAATATGAAGAGCTTCCAAAGGTGTGAAAAATATGAGATGCATGAAACGGTCTGAAAAATAGAAGCAGCATGAAATGGTGTTGAAAAACATGAAGAGCCTGAAAAGGTGTGAAAAATATGAAGAGCTTCAAAAATGTGAAAAATATAAAGAGCTTCAAAAGGTGTGAATTACATGAGGAGCATGAAACAGTCTCAAAAAAAGGAGGAGCATAAGGCGGTCTTGAAAAACATGAAGAGCCTGAAAAGGTGAGAAAAATATGAAGAGATTCAAAAGGTGTCAATAATATGAGGAGCATGAAACGGTCAGAAAAATGGGAGGAGCATGAAGCTGTGTTCAAAAACATGAAGAGCCTGAAAAGGTGTGAAAAATATGAGGAGAATGAAATTGTCTGAAAAATAGGAGAAGCATGAAGTGGTGTTCAAAAACATGAAGAGACTGAAAAGTTGTGAAAAATATGAAGAGCTTCAAAAGGTGTCAAAAATACGAGGAGCATGAAACGGTCTGAAAAATAGGAGGAGAATGAAGCGTTGTTCAAAAATATGAAGAACCTGAAAAGGTGTGAAATATATGAAGAGATTCAAAAGGTGTCAAAAATATGAGGAGCATGAAACAATCTCAAAAATAGGAGGAGCATGAAGCGGTGTTCAAAAATATGAAGAACCTGAAAAGTTGTGAAAAATATGAAGAGCTTCAAAAGGTGACAAAAATATGAGGAGCATGAAACAATCTCAAAAATAGGAGGAGCATGAAGCGGTGTTCAAAAATATGAAGAACCTGAAAAGGTGTGAAAAATATGAAGAGATTCAAAAGGTGAGAAATATATGAAGAGCATGAAACGGTTTGAAAATTCGGAGGATCATGAGCAGTGTTCAAAAACATGAGGAGCCTGAAAAGGTGTGAAAAATATGAAGAGCTTCAAATGGTGTCAAAAATATGAGGAGCTGTATACCTTGTGAAAAACAGTAGAGGCATGAAGCGGTGTTCAAAAACATGAAGAGCCTGAAAAGGTGTGAAAAATATGAAAAGTTTGAAAAGGTGTCAAAAATGAGGTGAGCATGAAACGGTCTGAAAAATAGGAGGAGCATGAAGTGGTGTTGAAAAACATGAAGAGCCTGAAAAGGTGTGAAAAATATGAAGAGATTCTAAAGGTTTCAAAAATGAGATGAGCATGAAACTGTCTGAAAAATAGGAGGAGCATGAAGTGGTGGTGCAAACCATGAAGAGCCTGAAAATGCGTGAAAAATATGAAGAGGTTCAAAATGTGTGAAATACATGAGGAGCATGAAACTCTGTAAAATAGGAGGAGCATGAAGCGGTGTTCAAAAACATGAAGAGCCTGAAATGTTGTGAAAAATTTGAAAAGCTTCAAAAGGTGTCAAAAATGAGATGAGCATGAAACTGTCTGAAAAATAGGAGGACCGTGAAGCGGTGTTGAAAAACATGAAGAGCCTGAAAAGGAGTGAAAAATATGAAGAGCTTCAATAAGTGTCAAAAATATGAGGAGCATGAAACGGTCTGAAAAATATGAGGAGCATGAAACGGTGATCAAAAACATGAAGAGTCTGAAAAGGTGTGAAAAATATGAAGAGCTTCCAAAGGTGTGAAAAATATGAGATGCATGAAACGGTCTGAAAAATAGAAGCAGCATGAAATGGTGTTGAAAAACATGAAGAGCCTGAAAAGGTGTGAAAAATATGAAGAGCTTCAAAAATGTGAAAAATATAAAGAGCTTCAAAAGGTGTGAATTACATGAGGAGCATGAAACAGTCTCAAAAAAAGGAGGAGCATAAGGCGGTCTTGAAAAACATGAAGAGCCTGAAAAGGTGAGAAAAATATGAAGAGATTCAAAAGGTGTCAATAATATGAGGAGCATGAAACGGTCAGAAAAATGGGAGGAGCATGAAGCTGTGTTCAAAAACATGAAGAGCCTGAAAAGGTGTGAAAAATATGAGGAGAATGAAATTGTCTGAAAAATAGGAGAAGCATGAAGTGGTGTTCAAAAACATGAAGAGACTGAAAAGTTGTGAAAAATATGAAGAGCTTCAAAAGGTGTCAAAAATACGAGGAGCATGAAACGGTCTGAAAAATAGGAGGAGAATGAAGCGTTGTTCAAAAATATGAAGAACCTGAAAAGGTGTGAAATATATGAAGAGATTCAAAAGGTGTCAAAAATATGAGGAGCATGAAACAATCTCAAAAATAGGAGGAGCATGAAGCGGTGTTCAAAAATATGAAGAACCTGAAAAGTTGTGAAAAATATGAAGAGCTTCAAAAGGTGACAAAAATATGAGGAGCATGAAACAATCTCAAAAATAGGAGGAGCATGAAGCGGTGTTCAAAAATATGAAGAACCTGAAAAGGTGTGAAAAATATGAAGAGATTCAAAAGGTGAGAAAAATATGAAGAGCATGAAACGGTTTGAAAATTCGGAGGATCATGAGCAGTGTTCAAAAACATGAGGAGCCTGAAAAGGTGTGAAAAATATGAAGAGCTTCAAATGGTGTCAAAAATATGAGGAGCATGAAACGGCCTGACAAATAGAAGCAGCATGTTACGGTGTTGAAAAATATGAAGAGCCCAAAAAGGTGTGAAAAATATGAAGAGCTTCAAAAGGGATCAAAAATATAAAGAGCATGAAACGGTCTGTAAAATAGGAGGTTCATGAAGCGGTGTTCAAAATCATGAAGAGCCTGAAAACGTGTGAAAAATATGAAGTGCTTCAAAAGGTGTCAAAAATATGAGGAGCATGAAACGTTCTGAAAAATAGGAGGAGCATGAAACGGTGATCAAAAACATGAGGAGCCTGAAAAGGTGTGAGAAATATGAAGA
Source organism: Dama dama (assembly GCF_033118175.1). NCBI lineage: Eukaryota > Metazoa > Chordata > Mammalia > Artiodactyla > Cervidae > Dama > Dama dama. The sequence goes on from NW_026870938.1 coordinate 150,429, forward strand.
GCTTCAAAAGGTGTCAAATTCATGAGGAGCATGAAACGGTCTGAAAAATATGAGAAGCATGAAGTGGTGTGGAAAAACATGAAGAGCCTGAAAAGGTGTGAAAAATATGAATAGCTTCGAAAGGTGTGAAATTCATGAGGAGCATGAAATGGTCTGAAAAATATGAGAAGCATGAAGTGGTGTGGAAAAACATGAAGAACCTGAAAAGGTGTGAAAAATATGAAGAGTTTCAAAAGGTGTCAAAAATATGAAGAGCAGGAAACGGTCTGAAAATTCGGAGGATCATGAGCAGTGTTCAAAAACATGGGGAGCCTGAAAAGGTGTGAAAAATATGAAGAGCTTTAAATGGTGTCAAAAATATGAGGAGCATGAAACGGTCTGAAAGATAGGAGGAGCATGAAACGGTGATCAGAAACATGAAGGGCCTGAAAAGTTGTGAAAAACATGAAGAGCTTCAAAAGGTCTGAAATTCATGAGGAGCATGAAACGGTCTGAAAAATAGAAGCATGAAGTAGTGTGGAAAAACATGAAGAGCCTGAAAAGGTGTGAAAAATATGAAGAGCTTGAAAAGGTGTGAAATACATGAGGAGCATGAAACTCTCTGAAAAATAGGAGGAGCATGAAGCGGTCTTGAAAAACATGAAGAGCCTGAAAACGTGTGAAAAATATGAAGAGCTTCAAAAGGTGTGAAAAATATGAAGAGCTTCAAAAGGTGTCAAAAATTAGATGAGCATGAAAGGGTCTGAAAAATAGGAGGAACATGAAGTGGTGTTGAAAATAATGAAGAGCCTGAAAAGGCGTGAAAAATATGAAGAGCTTCAAAAGTTGTCAAATATATGAGGAGCATGAATAGGTCTGAAAAATAGTAGGAGCATGAAGCGGTGTTCAAAAACATGAAGAGCCTGAAAAGGTGTAAAAAATATGAAGAGCTACAAAAGGTGTCAAAAATATGAGGAGCAAGAAATTGTCTGAAAAATAGAAGGAGCATGAAACGGTCTTCAAAAACATGAAGAGTCTGAAAAGGTGTGAAAAATATGAAGAGCTTCAAAAGGTGTCAAAAATGTGAGGAGCATGAAACGGTCTGAAAAATAGGAGGAGCATGAAGCGGTGTTCAAAAACATGAAGAGCCTGAAATTGTGTGAAAAATATGAAGAGCTTCAAAAGGTGTCAAAAATATGAGGAGCATGAAACGGTCTGAAAAAAGGAAGAGCAAGAAAGGGTGTTGAAAAACATGAAGAGACTGAAAAGGTGTGAAAAATATGAAGAGCTTCCAAAGATGTGAAAAATATGAAGAGCTTCAAAAGGTGTCAAAAATGAGATGAGCATGAAATGGTCTGAAAAATACGAGGAGCATGAAGGTGTGTTGAAAATCATGAAAAGCCTGAAAAGGCGTGAAAAATATGAAGAGCTTCAAAAGATGTGAAAAATATGAAGAGCATCAAAAGATGTGAAAATGAGATGAGCATGAAACGGTCTGAAAAATAGGAGGAGCATGAAGTGTTGTTCAAAAAAATGAAAAGCCTGAAAAGGTTTGAAATATTTGAAGAGCTTCAAAAGGTGTTAAAAATATGAGGAGAAAGAAACGGTCTGCAAAATAGGAGGAGCATGAAATGGTGTTCAAAAACACGAAGAGCATGAAAAGCTGTGAGAAATATGAAGAGCTTCAAAAGGTGTGAAAAATATGAGGAGCATGAAATGGTCTGAAAAATAGGAGGAGCATGAAGCGGTGTTCAAAAACATGACGAGCCTGAAAAGGTGTGAAAAATATGAAGAGCTTCAAAAGGTGTGAAATAAATGAGGAGCATGAAACGGTCTGAAATATAGGAGGACCAAGAAGCGGTGTTAAAAACATGAAGAGCCTGAAAAGGTGTTAAACCTATGAAGAGCTTCTAAAGGTGTCAAAAATATGAGGAGCATGAAACGGTCTGAAAAACAGGAGTAGCATGAAGTGGTGTTGAATAACCTCAAGAGCCTGAAAAGGTGTGAAAAATATGAAGAGCTTCAAAAGGTGTTAAAAATATGAAGAGCATGAAACGGTCTGAAAATTTGGAGGATCATGAGCGGTGTTCAAAAACATGAAGAGCCTGAAAAGGTGTGAAAAATATGAAGATCTTCAAATGGTGTCAAAATATGAGAAGAATGAAACGGTCTGAAAGATAAATGCGGCATGAAATGGTGTTGAAAAACATGAAGACCCTGAAAAGGTGTGAAAAATATGAAGAGCTTCAAAAGGAGTGAATATATTAGGAGCATGAAACTCTCTGAAAAATAGGAGGAGGATGAAGCGGTGTTCAAAAATATGAAGAGCCTGATAAAGTGTGAAAAATAGGATGAGCTTCAAAGGTTTCAAAAATATGAGGAGCATGAAACGGTCTGAAAAATAGAAGGGGCATGAAGCGGTGTTCAAAAACATGAAGAGCCTGAAAAGGTGTGAAAAATATGAAGAGCTTCAAAGGTTTCAAAAATATGAGGAGCATGAAACAGTCTGAAAAATACGAGGAGCATGAAGCGGTGTTCAAAAACATGAAGAGCCTGAAAAGGTGTGAAAAATAGGATGAGCTTCAAAAGGTGTGAAATACATGAGGAGAATGAAACGGTCTCTAAAATAGGAGGTGCATGAAGCGGTGTTCAAAAACATGAAGAGCCTGGAAAGGTGTGAAAATATGAAGAGCTTCAAAAATATGAAAAATATGAAGAGCTTCAAAGGGTGAGAAAAATATGAAGTGCTTCAAAAGGTGTCAAAAATATGAGGAGCATGAAACGTTCTGAAAAATAGGAGGAGCATGAAGCGGTGTTGAAATACATGAAGAGCCTGAAAACGTGTGAAAAATATGAAGAGCTTCAAAAGGTGTGAAAAATATGAAGAGCTTCAAAAGGTGTGAAATACATGAGGAGCATGAAACGGGCTGAAAAATAGGAGAAACATGAAGTGGTGTGGAAAAACATGAAGAGCATGAAAAGGTGTGAAATACATGAATAGGTTCAGAACGTGTCAAAAATATGAGGAGCATGAAACGGTCTGAAAAATAGGAGGTGCATGAGGCGTTGATGAAAAAAAAGAAGAGCATGAAAAGGTTTGTAGAATATAAGGAGCTTCAAAAGGTATCAAAAATAGTAGTAGCATGAAACGGTGTTCAAAAACTTGAAGAGCCTGAAAATGTGTAAAATATGAACAGGTTAAAAGGTGTCAAAATATGAGGAGCATGAAACGTTCTGAAAAATAGGAGGAGCATGAAACGGTGTTCAAAAACATGAAGAGCATGAAAAGGTGTGAAAAATATGAAGAGCTTCAAAACGTGTTAAAAACATGAGGAGCATGAAACGTTCTCAAAAATAGGAGGAGCAGCAAACGGTGTTCAAAATATGAAGAGCCTGAAAAGGTGTGAAAAATATGAAGAGCATGATACGGTCTGAAAAATAGGAGGAGCATGAAGCGGTGTTCAGAAACATGAAGAGCCTGAAAACTGTGAAAAATATGAAGAGCTTCAAAAACTGTGAAAAATATGAAGAGCTTCAAAAGGTGTGAAGAATATGAGGAGCATGAAACGGTCTGAAAAATTGGAGGAGCATGAAACAGTGTGGAAAAAATGAAGAGCATGAATAGGTGTGAAAATTATGAAGAGCTTTAAAAGGTTTGAAAAATATGACGAGCATGAAACGGTCTGAAAAATTGGAGGAGCATGAAGCGGGTTGAAATATATGAAGAGCCTCTAAAGGTTTGAAAAATATGAAGAGCTTCAAAAGGTGACAAAAATATGAGGAGCATGAAACAGTCTCAAAAATAGGAGGAGCATGAAGCGGTGTTGAAAAAAATGAAGAGCATGAAATGGTGTGAAAAAAATGAAGAGCTTCAAAAGGTGTTTAAAATATGAGGAGCATGAAGGGGTGTTCAAAAACATGAAGAACTTGAAAAGGTATGAAAAATATGAAGAGCTTCAAAAGGTGTCAAAAATATGAGGAGCATGAAACGGTCTGAAAAATAGGAGGAGAATGAAACGATGTTCAAAAACTTGAAGAGTCTGAAAAGGTGTGAAAAATATGAAGAGCTTCAAAAGGTGTCAAAAATATGAGGAGCATGAAACGGTATGAAAAATGGGAGGAGAATGAGGCGGTGTTGAAAAACATTAAGAGCCTGAAAAGGTGTGAAATATATGAAGAGCTTCAAAACGTGTCAAAAAGATGAGGAGCACAAAACGGTCTGAAAAATAGGAGGAGCATGAAGCGGTGTTGAAAAACATGAAGAGCCTGAAAAGGTGTAAAAACAAGAAGAGCCTGAAAAGGTGTGAAATATATGAAGAGCTTCAAAAGGTGTCAAAAATATGAGGAGCAGGAAACGGTCTGAAAAATAGGAGGAGCATGAAGCGGTGTTGAAAAATTGAAGAGCCTGAAAAGGTGTGAAAATTATGAAGAGATTCAAAGGTTTCAAAAATATGAGGAGCATGAAATGGCCTGAAAAATGGGAGGAGCATGAAATGGTGATCAAAAACATGAAGAGCCTGAAAAGGTGTGAAAAATATGAAGAGCTTCAAAAGGTGTGATATACATGAGGAGCATGAAACGGGCTGAAAAATAGGAGAAGAATGAAGTGGTGTTGAAAAACATGAAGAGCCTGAAAAAGTGTGAAAAATATGAAAAAGCTTCAAAAGGTGTGAAATACATGAGGAGCATGAAGCCCTCTGAAAAATAGAAGGAGCATAAAGTGGTGTTCAAAAACATGAAGAGCCTGAAAAGGTGTGAAAATATGAAGAGCTTCAAAAATATGAAAAATATGAAGAGCTTCAAAGGGTGAGAAAAATATGAAGAGCTTCAAAAGGTGTCAAAAATATGAGGAGCATGAAACGGTCAGAAAAATATGAGGAGCATGAAGATGTGTTAAAAAACATGACGAGCCTGAAAAGGTGTGAAAAATAGGAAGAGCTTCAAAAGGTGTGAAAAATATGAGGAGCATGATACAGTTTTAAAAATAGGAGGAGCATGAAGCGATGTTGAAAAACATGAAGAGCCTGAAAACGTGTAAAAATATAAAGAGCTTTAAAAATATGAAAAATATGAAGAGCTTCAAAGGGTGAGAAAAATATGAAGTGCTTCAAAAGGTGTCAAAAATATGAGGAGCATGAAACGTTCTGAAAAATAGGAGGACCATGAAGCGGTGTTGAAATACATGAAGAGCCTGAAAACGTGTGAAAAATATGAAGAGCTTCAAAGGTGTGAAAAATATGAAGAGCTTCAAAAGGTGTGAAATACATGAGGAGCATGAAACGGGCTGAAAAATAGGAGAAGCATGAAATGGTGTGGAAAAATATGAAGAGCGTGAAAAGGTGTGAAATATATGAAGAGCTTCTAAAGGTGTCAAAAATGAGATGAGCAAGAAATGGTCTGAAAAATAGGAGGATCATGAAATGGTGTTGAAAAACATGAAGAGCCTGAAAAGGTGGGAAAAATATGAAAAGCTTCAAAAGGTGTCAAAAATATGAGGAGCATCAAACGGTCTGAAAAACAGGAGGAGCATGAAGCTGTGTTCAAAAACATGAAGAGCATGAAAATGTGTGAAAAATATGAAGTGCTTCAAAAGGTGTGAAAAATATGAGGAGCATGAAACGGTCTGAAAAATAGAAGCAGCATGAAACGGAGTTAAAAAACTTGAAGAGCCTGAAAAGGTGTGAAAATTATGAAGAGCTTCAAAAGGAGTGAAATACATGAGGAGCATGAAACGGTCTGAAAATTAGGAGAAGCATGAAGTGGTGTTCAAAAACATGAAGAGCCTTAAAAAGGGGTGAAAAATATGAAGAGCTTCAAGAGGTGTCAAATATATGAAGAGCATCAAACGGTCTGAAAAATAGGAGGAGCATGATGTTGTGTTGAAAAAATAGAAGAGCCTTAAAATGTGTGAAATATATGAAGAGCTTCAAAAGATGTGAAATACATGAGGAGAATGAAACGGTCTCTAAAATAGGAGGAGCATGAAGCGGTGTTTAAAAACATGAAGAGCCTGAAAAGGTATGAAAAATTGAAGTAGCTTCAAAATGTGTCAAAAATATGAGGAGCATGAAACGGTCTGAAAAATAGAAGGAGCATGAAGCGGTGTTCAAAAACATGAAGAGCCTGAAAAGGTGTGAAAAATATGAAGAGCTTCAAAAGGTTTCAAAAATATGAGGAGCATGAAACGGTCTGAAAAATACGAGGAGCATGAAGCGGTGTTCAAAAACATGAAGAGCCTGAAAAGGTGTGAAAAATACGAAGAGCTTCAAAAGATTTGAAATATATGAGGAGCTAGAAAAGTTCTAAAAAATAGGAGGAGCATGAAGTTGTGTTAAAAAAAAAGAAGAGCCTGAAAAGTTGTAAAAAATATGAAGAGCTTCAAAAGGTGTCAATAATAAGAGGTGCATGAAACGTCCTGAAAAATATGAGGAGCACGAAACTGTCTGAAAAATAGGAGGAGCATGAAGCGGTCTTGAAAACCAAGAAGAGCCTGAAAACGTGTGAAAAATATGAAGAGCTTCAAAAGGTTTCAGAAATATGAGGAGCATGAAACGGTCTGAAAAATAGGAGGAGCATGAAGCGGTGTTGAAAAACATGAAGAGCCTGAAAACGTGTGAAAAATATGAAGAGCTTCAAAATGTGTGAAAGATATGAGGAGCATGAAACGGTCTGAAAAATATCACCAGCATGAAACGGTGTTGAAAAACATAAAGAGACTGAAAAGGTGTGAAAAATATGAAGAGCTTCAAAAGCTGTGAAATACATGAGGAGCCTGAAACTCTCTGTAAAATACGAGGAGCATGAAGTGGTGTTCAAACACATGAAGAGCCTGCAAAGTTGTGAAAAATATGAAGAGCTTCAAAAGGTGTGAAAAATATGAGGAGCAGGATACGGTCTGAAAAATAGGAGGAGCATGAAGCGGTGTTCAAAAACATGAAGAGCCTGAAAAGGTGTGAAAAATATGAAGAGCTTCAAAAGGTGTGAAAAATATGAGGAGCATGAAACGGCTTGAAAAATAGGAGGAGCATGAAGAGGTGTTGCAAAACATGAAGAGCCTGAAAAGGTGTGAAAAATATGAAGAGCTTCAAAAGGTGTAAAAAATGAGATGAGCATGAAACGGTCTGAAAAATAGGAGGAGCATGAAGTGGTGTAGCAAAACATGAAGAGCCTGAAAAGGTGTGAAAAATAAGAAGAGCTTCTAAAGGTGTCAAATATGAGATGAGCATGAAACAGTCTGAAAAATAGGAGGAGCATGAAGTGTTGTTAAAAAACATGAAGAGCCTGAAAAGTGTGAAAAATATGAAGACCTTCAAAAGGTGTCAAAAATATGAGGGGAAAGAAACGGTCTGAAAAATACGAAGAGCGTGAAGTGGTGTTGAAAAACATGAAGAGCCTGAAAAGGTGTGAAATATATGAAGAGCTTCAAAATGTGTGAAAAATATGAAGAGCATCAAAACGTGTCAAAAATATCAGGAGCATGAAACGTTCTAGAAAATAGGATGAGCATGAAGCGGTGGTGAAAAACATGAAGAGACTGAAAACGTGTGAAAAATATGAAGAGCTTCAAAAGGTGTGAAAAATATGAAGAGCTTCAAAAGATGTCAAAAACGAGATGAGCATGAAACGGTCTGAAAAATAGGAGAAGCAAGAAGTGATGTTGAAAAACATGAAGAGCCTGAAAAGGTGTGAAAAATATGAAGAGCTTCAAAACGTGTGAAAAATATGAAGAGCTTCAAAAGGTGTCAAATATATGAGGATCATTAATCGGTCTGAAAAATAGAAGCAGCATGAAATGGTGTTCAAAAACATGAAGAGCCTGAAAATGTGTGAAAAATATGAAAGCTTCAAAACGTGTCAAAAATATGAGGAGCATGAGACGGTCTGAAAAATAGGAGGAGCATGAAGTGGTGTGGAAAAACATGAAGAGCCTGAAAACGCGTGAAAAATATGAAGAGCTTCAAAAGGTCTCAAAATGTAGATGAGCATGATACGGTCTGAAAAATAGGAGGAGCATGAAGCGGTGTTGAAATACATGAAGAACCAGAAAAGTTGTGAGAAATATGAAGAGCTTCATATGGTGTCAAAATTATGAGGAGCAAAAATGGTCTGAAAAAGAGGAGGAGCATGAAGCGGTGTTGAAAAACATGAAGAGCCTGAAAAGGTGTGGAAAATATGAAGAGCTTCTAATGGTGTCAAAAATATGAGGAGCATGTAACGGTCTGAAAATTAGGAGGAGCATGAAGCTGTCTCCAAAAACCTGAAGAGCCTTAAAGGTGTGAAATATATGAAGAGTTTCAAAAGGTGTCAAAAATGAGATGAGCATGAAACGGTCTGAAAAGTAGGAGGAGCATGAAACGGTGATCAAAAACATGAAGAGCCTGAAAAGGTGTGAAAAATATGAAGACCTTCAAAAGGTGTCAAAAATATGAGGAGCAGGAAACGGTCTGAAAAATAGGAGGAGCATGAAGCGGTGTTGAAAAAATGGAAGAGCCTGAAAAGGTGTGAAAAATATGAAGAGCTTCAAAAGGTGTCAAATATATGAGGAGCATGAAACGGTCTGAAAAATAGGAGGAGCATGAAGCGGTGTTCTAAAACATGAAGAGCCTGAAAAGGTGTGAAAAATATGAAAACCTTCAAAAGGTGTCAAAAATGAGATGAGCATGAAATGGTCTGAAATATAGGAGGAGCATGAAGCGGTGTTGAAAAACATGAAGAGCCTGAAAAGGTGTGAGAAATATGAAGAGCTTCAAAAAGCGTCAAAAATATGAGGAGCATGAAACGGTCTGAAAAATTTCAGGAGCATGAAGCGGTGTTGAAAAACATGAAGAGTCTGAAAACGTGTGAAAATATGAAGAGCTTCAAAAATATGAAAAATATGAAGAACTTCAAATTGTGAAAAATATGAAGAGCTTCAAAGGGTGTCAAAAAAGAGATTAGCATGAAACGGTCTGAAAATTAGGAGGAGCATGAAGCGGTGTTGAAATTCATGAAGAGCCTGAAAACGTGTGAAAAATATGAAAAGCTTCAAAAGAAGTGAAAAATATGAAGAGCTTCAAAATGTGTCAAAATGAGATAAGCATGAAACAGTCTGAAAAATAGGAGGAGAATGAAGTGGTGTTGAAAAAAATGAAAAGCCTGAAAAGGTGTGAAATACATGAAGAGCTTCAAAAGGTGTCAAAAATATGAGGAGAATGAAACGGTCTGCAAAATAGGAGGAGCATGAAATGGTGATCAAAAACATGAAGAGCCTGAAAATGTGTGAAAAATATGAAGAGCTTCAAAAGGTGTGAAAAATATGAAGAGCTTCAAAAGGTGTCAAAAATTAGATGAGAATGAAACGGTCTGAAAAAAAAGAGGGGCATGAAGTGGTGTTGAAGAAAATTAAGAGCTTGAAAAGTTGTGAAAAATATGAAAAGCTTCAAAAGGTGTCAAAAATATGAGGAGCATGAAACTGTCTCAAAAATAGGAGGAGCATGAAGTGGCATTCAAAAACAAGAAGAGCTTGAAAATGTGTGAAAAATATGAAGAGCTTCAAAAGGTGTCAAAAATATGAGGAGCATGAAACGGTCTGAAAAATAGGAGGAGCATGAAGCTGTGTTCAAAAACATGAAGAGCCTGAAAAGGCGTGAAAAATATGAGGAGCTTCAAAAGGTGAGAAATACATGAGGAGCATTAAACGGTCTGAAAAATAGGAGGAGCATGAAGCGGTGTTCAAAAACATGAAGAGCCTGAAAAGGTGTGAAAAATATGAAGAGCTTCAAAAGGCGTCAAAAATATGAGGAGTATGAAACGGTTTAAAAATAGGAGGACCATGAAGCGGTGTTCAAAAACATGAAGAGCCTGAAAAGGTGAGAAAAATATGAAGAGCTTCAAAAGGTGTCAAAAATATGAGGAGCTTGAATCGGTCTGAAAAATAGGAGGATCATGAAGCGATGTTGAAAAACATGAAGAGCCTGAAAACGTGTGAAAATTATGAAGAGCTTCAAAAGGTGTGAAAAATACGAAGAGCATCAAAAGGTGTCAAAAATGAGATGAGAATGAAACGGTCTGAAAAATAGGAGGACCAAGAAGGGGTGTTGAAAAACATGAAGAGCCGGAAAACGCGTGAAAAATATGAAGAGCTTCAAAAGGTGTCAAAAATATGAGGAGCATGAAACGGTCTGCAGAAAAGGAGGAGCATGAAGTGGTGTTGAAAAACATGAAGAGCCTGAAAAGGTGTGAAAAGTATGAAAAGCTTCAAAAGGTGTCAAAATTATGAGGAGCATGAAACGGTCTGAAATAGGAGGAGCATGAAGCGGTGTTCAAAAACATGAAGAGCCTGAATAGGTGTGAAAAATATGAAGAGCTTCAAAAGGTGTCAAAATTATGAGGAGCATGAAACGGTCTGAAATAGGAGGAGCATGAAGCGGTGTTCAAAAACATGAAGAGCGTGAATAGGTGTGAAAAATATGAAGAGCTTCAAAAGGTGTCAAAAATATGAGGAGCATGAAACGGTCTGAAAAATAGGAGGACTTAGAAGGGGTGTTGAAAAACATGAAGAGACTGAAAACGCGTGAAAAATATGAAGAGCTTCAAAAGGTCTCAAAAATTAGATGAGCATGACACGGTCTGAAAAATAGGAGGAGCATGAAGCGGTGTTGAAATACATGAAGAACCAGAAAAGTTGTGAGAAATATGAAGAGCTTCATATGGTGTCAAAATTATGAGGAGCATGAAACGGTCTGAAAATTAGGAGGAGCATGAAGCGGTCTCCAAAAACCTGAAGAGCCTTAAAGGTGTGAAATATATGAAGAGTTTAAAAGGTGTCAAAAATGAGATGAGCATGAAACGGTCTGAAAAATAGGAGGAGCATGAAACGGTGATCAAAAACATGAAGAGCCTGAAAAGGTGTGAAAAATATGAAGAGTTCAAAAGTTCAAAAATATGAGGAGTGTGAAACTGTGTTGAAAAACATGACAAGAATGAAAAGGTGTGAAAAATATGAAGATCTTCAAAACGTGTCAAATATGAGGAGCATGAAACGGTCTGAAAAATAGGAGGAGCATGAAGCGGTGTTCAAAACATGAAGACTCTGAAAAGGTGTGAAAAATATGAAGATCTTCAAAACGTGTCAAATATGAGGAGCATGAAACGCTCTGAAAAATAGAAGGAGCATGAAGCGGTGTTCAAAACATGAAGACTCTGAAAAGGTGTGAAAAATATGAAGAGCTTCAAAATGTGTCAAATATGAGGAGCATGAAACGGTCTGAAAAATAGGAGGAGCATGAAACGGTGTTCCAAAACATGAAAGCTTGAAAAGGTGTGAAAAATATGAAGAGCTACAAAAGGTGTCAAAAATGTGAGGAGCATGAAACCGTGTTCAAAAACATGAAGAGACTGAAAATGTCTGAAAAATATGAAGAGCCTCAAAACGTATCAAAAATATGAAGAGCTTCAGAAGGTGTGAAAAATATGAGGAGCATGAAACGTTGTGAAAAATTAGAGAGGAATGAAACGGTGTTCAAAACATGAAGAGCCTGAAAACGTGTGAAAAATATGAAAAGCTTGAAAAGGTGTCAAAAATATGAACAGCTTCAAAAGGTGTCAAAAATGAGATGAGCATGAAGCGATCAGAAAAATAGTAGGAGCATGAAGCGGTGTTCAAAAACATGAAGAGCCTGAAAACGTGTGAAAAATATGAAGAGCTTCAAAAGGTGTCAAAAATGAGATGATAATGAAGCGGTCTGAAAAACTGGAGGAGCATGAAGCGCTGTTGAAAACTATGAAGAGCCTCAAAAGGTGTGAAAAATATGAAGAGCTTCAAAAGCTGTGAAAAATATGAAGAGCTTCAAAAGGAGACAAACATATAAGGAGCATGAAACGGTCTGAAAAATAGGAGCAGCATGAAGTTTGCTCAAAAACATGAAGAGCCTGAAAAGGTGTGAAAAATATGAAGAGCTTCAAAAGGTGTCAAAATATGAGGAGCATGAAACGGTCTGAAAAATTGGAGGAGCATGAAGCGATGTTGAAAACATGAAGAGCCTGAAAAGGTGTGAAATATATGAAGAGCTTCAAAAGGTATCAAAGAAATGAGGAGCATGAAACGGTCTGAAAAATTGGAGGAGCATGAAGCGATGTTGAAAACATGAAGAGCCTTAAAAAGGTGTGAAATATATGAAGAGCTTCAAAGGTGTCAAAAATGAGATGAGCATGAAACGGTCTGAAAAATAGGAGGAGGATGAAGTGGTGTTGAAAACATGAAGAGCCTGAAGAGTTGTGAAAAATATGAAGAGCTTCAAAAGTTGTCAAAATATGAGGAGCATGAAACAGTCTGAAAAATAGGAGGAGCATGAAACGGTGTTGAAAAACATGAAGAGCCTGAAAAGTTTTGAAAAATAGGAAGAGCTTGAAAAGGTGTGAAATACATGAGGAGAATATAACGGTCTGTAAAATAGCAGAAGCATGAAGCGGTGTTCAAAAACATGAAGAGCCTGGAAAGGTGCGAAAAATATGAAGAGCTTCAAAAGGTTTGAAAAATATGAGGAGCATGAAAATGTCTGAAAAATAGGAGGAGCATGAAGCGGTGTTTAAAAACATGCAGATACTGAAAAGGTGTGAAAAATATGAAGAGCTACAAATGATGTGAAAAATATCAAGAGCTTCAAAAGGTGTCAAAAATGAGATGAGCATGAAACGGTCTGAATAATAGGAGGAACATGAAGTGGTGTTGAAAAACATGAAGAGACTGAAAAGGTGTGAAAAATATGAATTGCTTCAAATGGTGTGAAACACATGAGGAGCATGAAACGGTCGGAAAAATGGGAGGAGCATGAAGGTGTGCTCCAAAACATGAAGAGCCTGAAAAGGTGTGAAAAATATGAAGAGCTTCAAAAGGTGTGAAAAATATGAGGAGCATGAAACAGTCTGAAAATTAGTAGGAGCATATAGCGGTGTTGAAAAACATGAAGAGCCTGAAAAGGTGTGAAAAACATGAAGAGCTTCCAAAATTGTCAAAAATATGAGGAGCATGAAACGGTCTGAAAAATAGGAGGAGCATGAAACGGTAGGAAAAATAGGAGGAGCATGAAACGGTTTTGAAAAACATGAAGAGCCTGAAAACGTGTGAAAAATAGGAGGAACTTCAAAAGGTGTCAGAAATATGAGGAGCATGAAACAGTCAGAAAAATAGGAGGAGCATGAAGTGGTGTTCAAAAACATGAAGAGCCTGAAAAGGTGTGAAAAATATGAACAGCTTCAAAATCTGTAAAAAATATGAAGAGCTTCAAAAGGTGTCAAAAATGAGATGAGCATGAAATGGTCTGAAAAATAGGAGGAGCATGAAGCGGTGTTCAAAATCATGAAGAGTCTGAAAAGGTGTGAAAAATATGAAGAGGTTCAAAAGGTGTCAAAAATGAGATGAACATGAAACGGTGTGAAAAATATGAGGAGCATGAAACGGTGTTCAAAAACATGAAGAGCCTGAAAAGGTGTGAAGAATATGAAGAGCTTCAAAAGGTGTGAAATACTTGATTAGCATGAAACGGTCTGAAAAATAGGAGGAGCATGAAGCGGTGTTGAAAAATATGAAGAGCCTAAAAGGTGTGAAAAATAGGAAGAGCTTCAAAAAGTGTCAAAAATATGAGGAGCAGGAAACGGTCTGAAAAATAGGAGAAGGATGAAACGGTGTTCAAAAACATGAAGAGCCTGAAAAGGTGTGAAAAATATGAAGAGCTTCAAACGGTGTGAAAAATATGAGGAGCATGAATCGGTCTGAAAAATAGGAGGAGCACGAAGTGGTGTTGAAAAACATGAAGAGCCTGAAAAGGTGTGAAATATATGAAGAGCTTCAAAAAGTGTCAAAAATATGAGGAGCATGAAACGGTCTGAAAAATAGGAGGATCATGAAGCGGTGTTGAAAATCATGAAGAGCCTGACAAGGTGTGAAATATATGAAGAGCTTCAAAAGGTATGAAAAATATGAAGAGCTTCAAAAGTTGTCAAAAATATGAGGAGCATGATAAGGTCTGAAAAATAGGGGGAGCCTGAAGTGGTGTTCAAAAACAGGAAGAGTCTGAAAAGGTTTGAAAAATATGAAGAGCTACAAAAGGTGTGAAAAATATAAGTAGCATGAAACGATCTGAAAAATAGGAGAAGCATGAAGGGGTGTTGAAAAACATGAAAAGCCTGAAAAGTTGTGAAAAATATGAAGAGCTTCAAAAGTGTCAAAAATATGAGGAGCAAGAAATGGTCAGAAAAATAGGAGGAACATTTAACGGTCTGTAAAATAGGAGGAGCATGAAGTGGTGTTATAAAATATGAAGAGCCTGAAAAGGTGGGAAAATATGAATACCTTCAAAAGTTCTCAAAAATATGAGGAAGAAGAAATGGTCAGAAAAATATGAGGAGCATGAAACGGTCTGAAAAATCGGAGGATCATGAAGCGGTGTTGATAAGCATGAAGAGCCTGAAAAGGTGGGAAAATATGAAGAGCTTAAAAAGGTGTCAAAAATATGAGGAGCATGAAATGGTCTGAAAAATAGGAGGATCATGAAGCGGTGTTAATAAACATGAAGAGCCTGAAAAGTTGTGAAAAATATGAAGAGCTTCAAAAGGTGTCAAAAATATGAGGAGCGTGAAACTGTCTGAAAAATAGGATGAGCATGAAACGGTTTTTAAAGATGAAGAGCATGAAAAGATGTGAAAAATATTTAGAGCTTCAAAATTTGTCAAAATTATGAGAAGCATAAAACGGTCTGAAGAATAGGAGGAACATGAAGTGTTGTTGAAAAACATGAAGAGCCTGAAAAAGTGTGAAATATATGAAGAGCTTCAAAAGGTCTGAAAAATATGAGGAGCAGGAAACGGTCTGAAAAATATGAGGAGCATCGAGCGGTCGTCAAAAACATGAAGAGCCTGAAAAGGTGTGAAAAATATGAAGAGCTTCTAAAGGTGTGAAAAATATGAGGAGCATGAAACGATCTGAAAAATATGAGGAGCATGAAGTGGTCGTCAAAAACAGGAAGAGCCCGAAAAGATGTGAATAATATGAAGAGCTGCAAAAGGTGTCAAAAATATGAGGAGCATGAAAAGGTCTGAAAAATAGGAGGAGCATGAAACAGTTATCAAAAACATGAAGAGCCTGAAAAGGTGGTAAAAATATTAAGAGATTCAAAGGGTGTTAAAAATTTGAGGAGCATGAACGGTCTGAAAAATAGGATGAGCATGAAACAGTTATCAAAAACATGAAGAGCATGAAAAGGTGGGAAAAATATGAAAAGCTTCAAAACCTGTCAAAAATATGAGGAGCATGAAACGGTTTGAAAAATAGCAGGAGCATGAAGCGGTGTTGAAAAACATGAAGAGTCTGAAAACGTGTAAAAATATGAAGAGCTTCAAAAATATGAAAAATATGAAGAGCTTCAAAAGGTGTGAAAAATATGAAGAGCTTCAAATGGTGTCAAAATGAGATGAGCATGAAAAGTCCTGAAAATTAGGAGGAGCATGAAGCGGTGTTGAAAATCATAAATAGCCTGAAAAGTTGTGAAAACTATGAAGAGCTTCAAAAGATGTGAAAAATATGAAGAGCTTCAAAAGGTGTCAAAATGAGATGAGCATGAAACGGTCTGAAAAATAAGAGGAGCATGAAGGGGTGTTGAAAAAAATGAAAAGCCTGAAAAGGTGTGAAAAATATGAAGAGCTTCAAAAGGTGTGAAATACATGAGGAGCATGAAACGGGCTGAAAAATAGGAGAAGCATGAAGTGGTGTGGAAAAACATGAAGAGCCTGAAAAGGTGTGAGAAATATGAAGAGCTTCAAAAGGTGTGAAATACATGAGGAGCATGAAACCGTCTGAAAATTAGGAGAAGCATGAAGTGGTGTGGAAAAACATGAAGAGCCTGAAAAGGTGTGAAAAATATGAAGAGCTACAAAAGGTGTCAAAAATGAGATGAGAATGGAACGGTCTGAAAAATAGGAAGATCATGAAACGGTGTTGAAAAACATGAAGAGCCTAAAAGGTGTGAAAAATATGAACAGCTTCAAAAGGTGTCAAAAAATATGAGGAGCATCAAATGGTCTGAAAAATAGGAGGAGCATGAAGCGGTCGTCAAAAACATGAAGAGCCTGAAAAGGTGTGAAAAATATGAAGATCTTCTAAAGGTGTAAAAAATATGAGGAGCATGAAACGGTCTTAAAAATAGGAGGAGCATGAAGCGGTGTTGAAAATCATGAAGGGCCTGAAAAGGTGTGAAAAATATGAAGAGTTTCAAAAGGTGTGAAAAATATGAAGAGCTTCAAAAGGTGTCAAAAATGAGATCAACATGAAACCGTCTGAAAAATAGGAGGAGCATGAAGCGGTGTTGAAAAATATGAAGAGCCTGAAAAGGTGTGAAAATATGAAGAGTTTCTAAATGTGTCAAATATATGAGAACCATGAAACGTTCTGAAAAATAGGAGGAGCATGAAGTGGTGTTGAAAAACATGAAGAGCCTAAAAAGGTGTGAAAAATATGAAGAGCTTCAAAAAGTGTCAAAAATATGAGGAGCATGAAACGGTCTGAAAAATAGAAGGAGCATGAAACGGTGATCAAAAACATGAAGAGCCTAAAAAGGTTTGAAAAATATGAAGAGCTTCAAAAGGTCTGAAAAATATGAGGAGCAGGAAACGGTCTGAAAAATATGAGGAGCATCGAGCGGTCGTCAAAAACATGAAGAGCCTGAAAAGGTGTGAAAAATATGAAGAGCTTCTAAAGGTGTGAAAAATATGAGGAGCATGAAACGATCTGAAAAATATGAGGAGCATGAAGTGGTCGTCAAAAACAGGAAGAGCCCGAAAAGATGTGAATAATATGAAGAGCTTCAAAAGGTGTCAAAAATATGAGGAGCATGAAAAGGTCTGAAAAATAGGAGGAGCATGAAACAGTTATCAAAAACATGAAGAGCCTGAAAAGGTGGTAAAAATATTAAGAGATTCAAAGGGTGTTAAAAATTTGAGGAGCATGAAGGGTCTGAAAAATAGGATGAGCATGAAACAGTTATCAAAAACATGAAGAGCATGAAAAGGTGGGAAAAATATGAAAAGCTTCAAAACCTGTCAAAAATATGAGGAGCATGAAACGGTTTGAAAAATAGCAGGAGCATGAAGCGGTGTTGAAAAACATGAAGAGTCTGAAAACGTGTAAAAATATGAAGAGCTTCAAAAATATGAAAAATATGAAGAGCTTCAAAAGGTGTGAAAAATATGAAGAGCTTCAAAAGGTGTCAAAATGAGATGAGCATGAAAAGTTCTGAAAATTAGGAGGAGCAGGAAGCGGTGTTGAAAATCATAAATAGCCTGAAAAGTTGTGAAAACTATGAAGAGCTTCAAAAGATGTGAAAAATATGAAGAGCTTCAAAAGGTGTTAAAATGAGATGAGCATGAAACGGTCTGAAAAATAAGAGGAGCATGAAGGGGTGTTGAAAAAAATGAAAAGCCTGAAAAGGTGTGAAAAATATGAAGAGCTTCAAAAGGTGTGAAATACATGAGGAGCATGAAACGGGCTGAAAAATAGGAGAAGCATGAAGTGGTGTGGAAAAACATGAAGAGCCTGAAAAGGTGTGAGAAATATGAAGAGCTTCAAAAGGTGTGAAATACATGAGGAGCATGAAACCGTCTGAAAATTAGGAGAAGCATGAAGTGGTGTGGAAAAACATGAAGAGCCTGAAAAGGTGTGAAAAATATGAAGAGCTACAAAAGGTGTCAAAAATGAGATGAGAATGAAACGGTCTGAAAAATAGGAAGATCATGAAACGGTGTTGAAAAACATGAAGAGCCTAAAAGGTGTGAAAAATATGAACAGCTTCAAAAGGTGTCAAAAAATATGAGGAGCATCAAATGGTCTGAAAAATAGGAGGAGCATGAAGCGGTCGTCAAAAACATGAAGAGCCTGAAAAGGTGTGAAAAATATGAAGATCTTCTAAAGGTGTCAAAAATATGAGGAGCATGAAAAGGTCTTAAAAATAGGAGGAGCATGAAGCGGTGTTGAAAATCATGAAGGGCCTGAAAAGGTGTGAAAAATATGAAGAGTTTCAAAAGGTGTGAATAATATGAAGAGCTTCAAAAGGTGTCAAAAATGAGATCAACATGAAACCGTCTGAAAAATAGGAGGAGCATGAAGCGGTGTTGAAAAATATGAAGAGCCTGAAAAGGTGTCAAAATATGAAGAGCTTCTAAATGTGTCAAATATATGAGGACCATGAAACGTTCTGAAAAATAGGAGGAGCATGAAGTGGTGTTGAAAAACATGAAGAGCCTGAAAAGGTGTGAAAAATATGAAGAGCTTCAAAAAGTGTCAAAAATATGAGGAGCATGAAACGGTCTGAAAAATAGAAGGAGCATGAAACGGTGATCAAAAACATGAAGAGCCTGAAAAGGTTTGAAAAATATGAAGAGCTTCAAAAGGTTTGAAATACATGAGGAGCATGAAACGGGCTGAAAAATAGGAGAAGCATGAAGTGGTGTGGAATACCATGAAGAGCCTGAAAAGGTGTGAAAAATATGAAGAGCTTCAAAAGGTGTGAAATACATGAGGAGCATGAAACGGTCTGAAAATTAGGAGAAGCATGAAGTGGTGTGGAAAAACATGAAGAGCCTGAAAAGCTGTGAAAAATATGAAGAGCTTCAAAATGTGTCAAAAATATGAAGAGTTGAAACGATCTGAAAAATAGGAGAATCATGAAGCGGTGTTAAAAAACATGAACAGCCTGAAAAGGTGTGAAAAATATGAAGAGCTTCAAAAGTTGTGAAATACATGAGGAGCATGAAACTCTCTGAAAAATAGGAGGAGCATGAAGCGGTGTTCAAAAACATCAAGAGCCTAAATTAGTGAAAATTATGAAAAGCTTCAAAAGGTGTCAAAAATGAGATGAGCATGAAACGGTCTGAAAAATAGGAGGATCATGAAACGGTGTTCAACAACATGAAGAGCCTGAGTAGGTGTGAAAAATATGAAGAGCTTCAAAAGATGTCAAAATATGACGAGCATGAAACGGTCTGAAAAATAGGAGGAGCATGAAGCTGTGTTCAAAAACATGAAGAGCCTGAAAAGGTGTGAAAAATATGAAGAGCTTCAAAAGGTGTGAATAATATGAGGAGCATGAAACGGTCTGAAAAATAGAAGCAGCATGAAACGGTGTTGAAAAACATGAAGAGCTTGAAAAGGTGTGAAAAATATGAAGAGCTTCAAAAGGTGTGAAAAATATGAGGAGCATGAAACGGTCTGAAAAATAAAAGCAGCATGAAACTGTGTTGAAAAACATGAAGAGCCTGAAAATGTGTGAAAAATATGAAGAGCTTCAAAAGGTGTAAAAAATATGAAGAGCATGAAATGATCTGAAAAATAAGAGGATCATGAAGCGTTGTTCAAAAACATGAAGCGCCTGAAAAGGTGTAAAAAATATGACGAGCTTCAAAAGTTGTGAAATACATGAGGAGCATGAAACGGCCTGAAATATAGGAGGAACATGATCCGGTGTTCAAATACAAGAAGAGCCTGAAAAGTTGTGAAAAATATGAAGAGCTTCAAAAGGTGTGAAAATATGAAGAGCTTCAAAAGGTTTCAAAACGGAGATGAGCATGAAACCGTCTGAAAAATAGGAGGAGCATGAAGTGGTGTTCAAAAACATGAAGAGCCTGAAAAATGTGAAAAATATGAAGAGCTTCAAAAGGTGTCAAAATTGAGATGAGCATGAAACGGTCGGAAAAATAGGAGGAGCATGAAGTGGTGCTGAAAAAAAAGAAGAGACTGAAAAGGTGTGAAATATATGAAGAGCTTCAAAAGGTGTCAAAAATATGAAGATAATGAAACGCTCTGAAAAATAGGATGAGCATGAAGCTGTGTTGAAAAACATGAAGAGCCTGAAAAGGTGTGAAAAATATGAAGAGCTTCTGAAGGTGTCAAAAATATGAGGAGCATGAAACGATCTGAAAAATAGGAGGAACATGAAGTGGTGTTCAAAAACATGAAGCCTGAAAAGGTGTGAAAAATATGAAGAGCTTAAAAAGGTGTCAAAAATATGAGGAGCATGAAACGTTCTGACAAATAGGATGATCATGAAACGGTGTTCAAAAACATGAAGAGCCTGAGAAGTTGTGAAAAATATTAAGAGCCTCGAAACGTTTCAAAAATATGAGGAGTATAAAATGGTCTGAAAATTAGCAGGAGCATGAAGCGGTGTTGAAAAATATGAAGAGCCTGAAAACGTGTGAAAAATATGAAGAGCTTCAAAAATGTGCAAAATTTGAAGAGCTTCAAAAGGTGTGAAATATATGAAGAGCTTCAAAAGGTGTCAAAAATTAGATGAGCATGAAACGGTCTGAAAAATAGGAGGAGCATGAAGTGGTGTTGAAAAACCTGAAGAGCCAGAAAAGGTGTGAAAAATATGAAGAGCTTCTAAAGGTGTCAAAAATATGAGGAGGATTAAACGGTCTGAACAATAGGAGGAGCATGAAGCGGTGTTCAAAAACATGAAGAGCCTGAAAAGGTGTGAAAAATATGAAGAGCTTCTAAAGGTGTCAAAAATATGAGGAGCATGAAACGATCTGAAAAATAGGAGGAACATGAAGTGGTGTTGAAAAACATGAAGATCCTGAAAAGGTGTGAAAAATATGAAGAGATTGAAAACGTGTCAAATATATGAGGAGCATGAAACGGTCTGAAAAATAGGAGGAGCATGAAGCGGTGTTGAAAAATCTGAAGAGCCAGAAAAGGTGTGAAAAATATGAAGAGCTTCTAAAGGTGTCAAAAATATGAGGAGCATGAAACGGTCTGAAAAGTATGAGGAGCATGAAGCGGTGTCCAAAAACATGAAGCCTGAAAAGGTGTGAAAAATATGAAGAGCTTCAAAAATGTGCAAAATTTGAAGAGCTTCAAAAGGTGTGAAATATATGAAGAGCTTCAAAAGGTGTCAAAAATTAGATGAGCATGAAAAGGTCTGAAAAATAGGAGGAGCATCAAGTGGTTTTGAAAAACCTGAAGAGCCAGAAAAGGTGTGAAAAATATGAAGAGCTTCTAAAGGTGTCAAAAATATGACGAGCATGAAACGATCAGAAAAATAGGAGGAACATGAAGTGGTGTTGAAAAACATGAAGATCCTGAAAAGGTGTGAAAAATATGAAGAGCTTCAAAACGTGTCAAATATATGAGGAGCATGAAACGGTCTGAAAAATAGGAGGAGCATGAAGCGGTGTTGAAAAACGTGAAAAGCCTCAAAACGTGTGAAAAATATTAATAGCTTCAAAAGGTGTTAAAAATATGAAGAGCTTCAAAAGGTGTCAAAAATCGATGAGCAGGAAATGGTCTGAAAAATAGGAGGAGCATGAAGTGGTGTTAAAATCATGAAGAGCCTGAAAAGGTGTGAAATATATGAAGAGCTTCAAAAGGTGTCAAAAATATGAGGAGCATGTAACGGTCTGAAAAATATGAGGAGCATGAAACGTTGTTCAAAAACATGAAGAGCCTGAAAAGGTGTGAAAAATATGAAGAGCTTCAAAAGGTTTGAATAATATGAGGAGCATGAAACGGTCTGAAAAATAGAAGCAGCATGAAACTGTGTTGAAAAACATGAAGAGCATGAAAAGGTGTGAAAAATATGAAGAGCTTCAGAAGGTGTGAAATACATGAGGAGCATGAAACGTCTGAAAATTAAGAGAAGCATGAGGTGGTGTGGAAAAACATGAAGAGCCTGAAAATGTGTGAAAAATATGAAGAGCTTCAAAAGGTGTGAAATACATGAGGAGCATGAAACGTCTGAAAATTAAGAGAAGCATGAGGTGGTGTGGAAAAACATGAAGAGCCTGAAAATGTGTGAAAAATATGAAGAGCTTCAAAAGGTGTAAAAAATATGAAGAGCATGAAATGATCTGAAAAATAAGAGGATCATGAAGCGTTGTTCAAAAACATGAAGCGCCTGAAAAGGTGTAAAAAATATGACGAGCTTCAAAAGTTGTGAAATACATGAGGAGCATGAAACGGCCTGAAATATAGGAGGAACATGAACCAGTGTTCAAATACAAGAAGAGCCTGAAAAGTTGTGAAAAATATGAAGAGCTTCAAAAGGTGTGAAAATATGAAGAGCTTCAAAAGGTTTCAAAACGGAGATGAGCATGAAACCGTCTGAAAAATAGGAGGAGCATGAAGTGGTGTTCAAAAACATGAAGAGCCTGAAAAAGTGTGAAAAATATGAAGAGCTTCAAAAGGTGTGAAAAATATCAGGAGCATGATACGGTCAGAAATATAGGAGGAGCATGAAGTGGTGGTCAAAAACATGAAGAGCCTGTAAAGTTGTGAAAAATATGAAAAGCTTCAAAAGGTGTCAAAAATGAGCTGAGCATGAAACGGTCTGAAAAATAGGAGGAGCATGAAGCGGTGTTGAAAAAATGAAGAGCCTGAAAAGGTGTGAAAAATATGAAGAGCATCAAAAGGTGTCAAAAATATGAGGAGCATGAAACGGTCTGCAAAAAAGGAAGAGCATGAAGTGGTGTTGAAAAACTTGAAGAGCATGAAAAGGTGTGAAAAATATGAAAAGCTTCAAAATGTGTCAAAATATGAGGAGCATGAAACGGTCTGAAAAATAGAAGAAGCATGAAGCAGTGTTCAAAAACATGAAGAGCCTGAAAAGGTTTGAAAAATATGAAGAGCTTCTAAAGGTGTCAAAAATATGAGGAGCATGAAACTGTCTGAAAAATAAGAGGAGCATGTAAGGGTGTTGAAAAACATGAAGAGTCTGAAAACGTGTGAAAAATATGAAGAGCTTCAAAAGGTGTGAAATATATGAGGAGCATGAAACGGTCTGAAAATTAGGAGGAGCATGAAGTGGTGTTCAAAAACATGAAGAGCCTGAAAAGTTGTAAAAAATATGAAGAGCTTCAAAAGGTGTCAAAATTGAGATGAGCATGAAACGGTCTGAAAAATAGGAGGAGCATGAAGTGATGCTGAAAAAAAAGAAGAGACTGAAAAGGTGTGAAATATATGAAGAGCTTCAAAAGGTGTCAAAAATATGAAGATAATGAAACTCTCTGAAAAATAGGATGAGCATGAAGCTGTGTTGAAAAACATGAAGAGCCTGAAAAGGTGTGAAAAATATGAAGAGCTTCTAAAGGTGTCAAAAATATGAGGAGCATGAAACGATCTGAAAAATAGGAGGAACATGAAGTGGTGTTGAAAAACATGAAGAGCCTGAAAAGGCGTGAAAATATGAAGAGCTTCAAAAGGTGTCAAAAATATGAGGAGCATGAAACGGTCTGAAAATTAGGAGGAGCATGAAGTGGTGTTCAAAAACATGAAGAGCTTGAAAAGGTGTGAAAAATATGAAGAGCTTCAAATGGTGTCAAAATTATGAGGAGCATGAAACGGTCTGAAAAGTATGAGGAGCATGAAGCGGTGTTCAAAAACATGAAGCCTGAAAAGGTGTGAAAAATATGAAGAGCTTCAAAAGGTGTCAAAAATATGAGGAGCATGAAACGTTCTGAAAAATAGGAGGATCATGAAACGGTGTTCAAAAACATGAAGAGCCTGAAAAGGTGTGAAAAATATGAAGAGCCTCGAAACGTTTCAAAAATATGAGGAGTATAAAATGGTCTGAAAATTAGCAGGAGCATGAAGCGGTGTTCAAAAACATGAAGCCTGAAAAGGTGTGAAAAATATGAAGAGCTTCTAAAGGTGTCAAAAATATGAGGAGGATTAAACGCTCTGAACAATAGGAGGAGCATGAAGCGGTGTTCAAAAACATGAAGAGCCTGAAAAGGTGTGAAAAATATGAAGAGCTTCTAAAGGTGTCAAAAATAGGAGGAGCATGAAACGATCTGAAAAATAGGAGGAACCTGAAGTGGTGTTGAAAAACATGAAGATCCTGAAAAGGTGTGAAAAATATGAAGAGCTTCTAAAGGTGTCAAAATTATGAGGAGCATGTAACGGTCTGAAAAATAGGAGGATCATGAAACGGTGTTCAAAAACATGAAGAGCCTGAAAGGTGTGAAATATATGAAGACTTTCTAAAGGTGTCAAAAATATGAGGAGTATTCAACTGTCTGAAAAATAGGAGGAGCATGAAGCGATGTTCAAAAACATGAAGTGCCTGATAGGTGAGAAATATATGAAGAGTTTTAAAGGTGTCAAAAATATGAGGAGCAAGTAACGGTCTGAAAAATAGGAGGAGCATGAAGCAGTATTCACAAACATGAAGAGCCTGAAAAGGTGTGAAAAATATGAAGAGCTTCAAAAGGTGTGAAAACTATGAAGAGCTTCAAAATGTGTCAAAAATGAGATGAGCATGAAACGGTCTGAAAAATAGTAGGATCATGCAGTGGTGTTGAAAAACATGAAGAGCCTGAAAAGGTGTGAAAAATATGAAGAGCTTCAAAAGGAGTCAAATACATGAGGAGCATGAAACGGTCTGAAAAATAGGAGGAGCATGAAGTGGTGTGGAAAAAGATGGAGAGGCTGAAAAGTTGTGAAAAATATGAAGAGCTTCAAAAGGTGTAAAAAATATGAGGAGCATTAAACGGTCTGAAAAATAGGAGGAGCATGAAACGCTGATCAAAAACATGAAGAGCCTGAAAAGGTGTGAAAAATATGAAGAGCCTCAAAACATGTCAAAAATATGAGGAGCATGAAACGGTCTGAAAAATAGGAGGAGCATGAAATGTTGTTGAAAAAGTTTAAGAGCCTGAAAACGTGTGAAAAAATATGAAGAGTTTCCAAAGGTGTCAAAAATGAGATGAGCATGAAACAGTCTGAAAAATAGGATGAGTATGAAGCGGTGTTGAAAATCATGAAGAGCCTGAAAAGGTGTGAATAATATGTAGAGCTTCAAAAGGTGTGAAAATATGAAGAGCTTCAAAAGCTGTCAAAATAAGATGATCATGAAACGGTCTGAAAATTAGGAGGAGCATGAAGTGGTGTTGAAAAAAATGAAGAGCCTGAAAAGGTGTGAAATATATGAAGAGCTTCAAAAGGAGTGAAAATATGAAGAGCTTGAAAAGCTGTCAAAATGAGATGAGAATGAAACGGTCTGAAAATTAGGAGCAGCATGAAACGGTGTTCAAACAAATGAAGAGCCTGAAAAGGTGTGAAAAATAAGAAGAGCTTCAAAAGGTGTGAAATACATGAGGAGCATGAAACTGTGTGTAAAATAGGAGGAGCATGAAGTGGTGTTCAAAAACATGAAGAGCCTGAAAATGTGTGAAAAATATGAAGAGCTTCAAAAGGTGTGAAATACATGAGAGGAATGAAACTGTGTGAAAAATAGGAGGAGCATGAAGCGGTTGTGAAAAACATGAAGAGCCTGAAAAGTTGTGAAAAATATAAAGAGCTTCTAAAGGTGTCAAAAATATGAGGACAATGAAACGCTCTGGAAAACAGGAGGAGCATGAAGTGGTGTTGAAAAAGATGAAGAGCCTGAAAAGGTGTGAAAAATTTGAAGAGCTTCAAAACGTGTCAAAATTATGAGGAGCATGAAACGGTCTGAAAAATAGGAGGAGCATGAAGTATTCTTCAAAAACATGAAGAGCCTGAAATGATGTGAAATATATGAAGAGGTTCAAAAGGTGCGAAAAATATGAGGAGTTTCAAAAAGGGTCAAAAATATGAGGAGCATGAAACGGACAGAAAAATACGAGGAGCATGAAAAGGTGTTCAAAAACATGAATAGCCTGAAAAGGTGTGAAAAATATGAAGAGCTTCAAAAGGTGTCAAAATTGAGATGAGCATGAAACGGTCTGAAAAATAGTAGGATCATGCAGTGGTGTTGAAAAACATGAAGAGCCTGAAAAGGTGTTAAAAATATGAAGAGATTCAAAAGCTGTGAAATACATGTGGAGCATAAAACGGTCTCAAAAATAGGAGGAGCATGAAGCGGTTTTCGAAAATATGAAGAGCCTGAAAAGGTGTGAAAACTATGAAGAGTTTCAAAACGTGTCAAAAATGAGATGAGCATGAAACGGTCTGAAAAATAGTAGGATCATGCAGTGGTGTTGAAAAACATGAAGAGCCTGAAAAGGTGTGAAAAATATGAAGATTCTCAAAACGTGTTAAAATATGAGGAGCATGAAACGGTCTGAAAAATAGGAGCAGTATGAAACGGTGTTCAAAAACATGAAGAGCCTGAAAAGGTATGTAAAATATGAAGAGGTTCAAAAGGTGTGAAATTCATGAGGTGTATGGAACGGTTTGAAAAATAGGAGAAGCAAGTAAGTTGTGTTCAAAAACATGAAGAGCCTGAAAACGTGTGAAAAATATGAAGAGCTTCAAAAGGTTTCAAGTATATGAGGAGCATGAAACGGTAGGAAAAATAGGAGGAACATGAAGCGGTGTTCAAAAACATGAAGAGCCTAAACAGGTTTGAAATATAAGAAGAGCTTCAAAGTGTGTCAAAATTATGAGGAGCATGAAACGGTCTGAAAAATTAGAGGAGCATGAAACAGTGTTGAAAAACATGAAGAGCCTGAATAGGTGTGAAAAATATGAAAAGCTTCAAAACGTGTCAAAAATATGAGGAGCATGAAACGCTGATCAAAATCATGAAGAGCCTGAAAATGTGTGAAAAATATAAAGAGCTTGAAAAGGTGTGAAATACATGAGGAGCATGAAACGGTCTGAAAAATATGAGAAGCATGAACTGGTGTTCAAAAAGATGAAGAGCCTGAAAAGGTGTGAAAAATATGAAGAGCTTCAAAAGGTGTGAAAAATATGAGGAGCATGATACGGTCTCAAAAATAGGAAGAGCATGAAGCGGTGTTCGAAAACATGAAGAGCCTGAAAAGGTGTGAAAAATATGAAGAGCCTCAAAACGTGTCAAAAATAGGAAGAGCATTAAACGGTCTGAAAAAATAGGAGGAGCATGAAGCGGTGTTGAAAAACATGAAGAGCCTGAAAACGTGTGAAAAATATGAAGAGCTTCAAAAGGTGTGAAAACTATGAAGAGCTTCAAAATGTGTCAAAAATGAGATGAGCATGAAACGGTCTGAAAAATAGGAGGATCATGCAGTGGTGTTGAAAAACATGAAGAGCCTGAAAAGGTGTGAATAATATGTAGAGCTTCAAAAGATGTGAAAATACGAAGAGCTTCAAAAGCTGTCAAAATAAGATGATCATGAAACGGTCTGAAAATTAGGAGGAGCATGTAGTGGTTTCGAAAAATATGAAGAGCCTGAAAAGGTGTGAAATATATGAAGAGCTTCAGAAGGAGTGAAAATATGAAGAGCTTCAAAAGCTGTCAAAATGAGATGAGAATGAAATGGTCTGAAAATTAGGAGGAGCATGAAACGGTGTTCAAACAAATGAAGAGCCTGAAAAGGTGTGAAAAATAAGAAGAGCTTCAAAAGTTGTGAAATACATGAGGAGCATGAAACTGTGTGTAAAATAGGAGGAGCATGAAAACGTGCTCAAAAACATGAAGAGACTGAAAAGGTGTGAAAAATATGAAGAGCTTCAAAAGGTGTGAAATACGTGAAAGGAATGAAACTGTCTGAAAAATAGGAGGAGCATGAAGCCGTGTTGAAAACATGAACAGCCTGAAAAGTTGTGAAAAATATGAAGAGCTTCAAAAGGTGTCAAAAATATGAGGAGCATGAAACATCTGAAAAATAGGAGGAGCATGAAACGGTGTTCCAAAAAATGAAGAGCCTGAAAAGGTGTGAAAAATAATAAAGAGCTACAAAAGATGTGAAACATATGAGGAGAATGAAACGGACTGAAATATAGGAGGAGCATGAAGTGGTTTTGAAAAACATGAAGATCCTGAAAAGGTGTGAAATATATGAAGAACTTCAAAAGGTGTCAAAAATATGAGGAGCATGAAACGGTGTTCAAAAACATGAAAATCATGAAAAGGGGTGAAAAATATGAGGAGCTTCAAAAGGTGTGAAAACAGGAGGAGCATGAAGCTGTGTTCAAAAACATGAAGAGCCTGAAAAGGTGTGAAAAATATAAAAAGCTTCAAAAGGTGTCAAAAATACGTTTAGCATGAAACGGTCTGAAAAATAGGAGGAAGATGAAACGGTGTTGAAAAAAATGAAGAGCCTGAAAACGTGTGAAAAATATGAAGAGCTTCAAAAGGTGTGAAAAATATGAAGAGCTTCAAAAGGTGTCATAAATGAGATGTGCATGAAATGGTCTGAAAAATAGGAGGAGCATGAAGCAGTGTTGAAAAACATGAAGAGCCTGAAAAGGAGTGAAAATTATGAAGAGAATCAAAAGGTGTCAAAAATATGCGGAGCATGAAACGGTCTGAAAAATAGGAGGAGCATGAAGCGGTGTTTAAAAACATGAAGAGCCTGAAATTTTGTGAAAAATATGAAGAGCTTCAAAAGGTGTCAAAATTATGAGGAGCATGAAACGGTCTGAAAAATAGGAGGAGCATGAAAAGGTGTTGAAAAAAATGAAAAGCCTGAAAAGTTGTGAAAAATAAGAAGAACTTCAAAAGGTGTGAAAAATATTAGGAGCATGAAACGGTCTGAAAAATAGGAGGAGCATGAAGCGGTGTTGAAAAACATGAAGAGCCTGAAAACGTGTGAAAAATATGAAGAGCTTCAAAAGTTGTCAAAATTATGAGGAGCATGAACCGGTCTGAAAAATAGGAGGAGCATGAAGCGGTGTTGAAAAACGTGAAGAGCCTGAAAATGTGTGAAAAATATGAAGAGCTTCAAAATGTGTCAAAAATATGAGGAGCATTAAAAGGTCTGAAAAATAGGAGGAGCATGAAACAGTGTTGAAAAACATGAAGAGCCTAAAAGGTGTGAAAAATATGAAGAGCTTCAAAAGGTGTCAAAATATGAGGATCATGAAACTGTCTAAAAAATAGGAGGAGCATGAAGCGGTGTTGAAAAACATGAAGAGCCTGAAAAGGTGTGAATAATATGAAGAGCTTCAAAATGTGTCAAAAATATGAAGAGCATAAAAAGGTCTGAAATATAGGAGGAGCATGAAATGGTGTTCAAAAACATGAAGAGAATGAAAAGGTGTGAAAAATATGAAGATCTTCAAAAGGTGTGAAATACATGAGGAGCATGAAACGGTCTGAAAAATTGGATGAGCATGATACGGTGTTGAGAAACATGAAGAGCATTAAAAGTGTGAAAAATAAAAAGAGCTTCAAAAGCTCTCAAAAATATGAGGAGCAAGAAACGGTATGAAAAATATGAGGAGCATGAAACGGTCTGAAAAATAAGAGGAGCATGAAGCGGTGTTCAAAAATATGAAGAGCCTGAAAAGGTGTGAAAAATATGAAGAGATTCAACAGGTGTCAAAATTATGAGGAGCATGAAACAGTCTGAATAATAGGAGGAGCATGAAGCGATTTTGAAAATCATGAAGAGCCTGAAAAAGTGTGAAAAATATGAAGAGTTTCAAAAGGTGTCAAAAATATGAGGAGCATGAAACAGTTTGAAAAATAGGAGGAGCATGAACTGGTGTTGAAAAAGATGAAGAGTCTGAAAAGGTGTAATATATATGAAGAGCTTCAAAAGGTGTCAAAAATATGAGGAGTATGAAACGATCTGAAAAAAAGGAGAAGCATAAAGCAGTTTTCAAAAACATGAAGAGCCTGAAAAGGTGTGAAAAATATGAAGAGCTTCAAAAGGTGTGAAATACATGAGGTGCATGAAACGGTCTGAAAATTAGGAGGAGCATGAAGCGGTGTTGAAAAACGTGAAGGGCCTGAAAAGTCGTGAAAAATATGAAGAGCTTCAAAAGGTGTCAAAAATATGAGGAGCATGAAACGGTCTGAAAAATAGGAGGAGAATGAAGCGATGTTGAAAAACATGAACAGCCTGAAAAGGTGTGAAAAATATGAAGTGCTTCAAAAGGTGTCAAAATTATGAGGAGCATGAACCGGTCTGAAAAATAGGAGGAGCATGAAGCGGTGTTCAGAAACATGAAGAGCCTGAAAAGGTGTGAAAAATATGAAGAGCTTCAAAATGTTTCAAAAATATGAGGAGCATGAAAAGGTCTGAAAAATAGGAGGAGAATGAAGCGGTGTGCAAAAACATGAAGAGCCTGAAACTGTGTGAAAAATATGAAGAACTTCAAAAGGTGTCAAAAATATGAGGAGCATGGAACGGACTGAAAAATTAGAGGAGCATGAAGCAGTGTTGAAAAACATAAAGAGCCTGAAAAGGTGTGAAAAATATGAAGAGCTTCAAAAGGTGTCAAAAATATGAAGAGCTTCAAAAGGAGTCAAAAATATGAGAAGCATGAAACGAAAGAAAAATAGGAGGAGCATGAAGTCGTGGTGAAAAACTTGAAGAGCCTGAAAAGGTTTGAAATATATGAAGAGCTTAAAAAGGTGTCAAAAATATGAGGAGCATGAAACAGCCTGAAAAACAGGATGAGCATGAAACGGTTTTTAAACAGATGAAGAGGATTAAAATGTGTGAAAAATATGAAGAGCTTCAAAACGTGTCAAAATTATGAGGAGCATGGAACAGTCTGAAAAATAGGAGGAGAATGAAGCGGTTTTCAAAAACACGAAGAGCCTGAAAAGGTGTGAAAAATATGAAGAGCTTCAAAAGCTGTCAAAAATATGAGGAGCAGGAAACGGTCTGAAAAATAGGAGGAGCATGAATCTGTTTAGAAAAAGATGAAGAGCCTGAAAATGTGTAAAAAATATGAAGAGCTTAAAAATGTGTCAAAAATATGAGGAGCATGGAACAGTCTGAAAAATAGGATGAGTATGAAACGGTTTTGAAAAAGATGAAGAGCATGAAAAGGTATGAGAAATATGAAGAGCTTCAAAAGGTGTCAAAATATGAGGAGCATGAAACGACTGAAATATACGAGGAGCATGAGGAGGATTTGAAAAACATGAAGAGCCTGAAAAGCTGTGAAATATATGAAGAGCTTCAAAAGGTGTCAAAATTATGAGAAGCATGAAACGGTCTGAAAAATAGGAGGAGCATGAAGCAGTGTTCAAAAATATGAAGAGCCTGAAAAGGTGTGAAATATATGAAGAGCACCAAAAGGTGTGAAAATTATGAGGAGCAGGAAACGGTCTGAAAAATAGGAGGAGCATGAAGCGGTGTTCCAAAACTTGAAAAGCCTGAAAAGGTGTGAAAAATATGAAGAGCTTCAAAAGGTGTCAAAAATATAAGGAGCATGAAACGGTCTGAAAAATAGGAGCAGCATGAAGCGGTGATCCAAAACATGAAGAGCCTGAAAATGTGTGAAAAATATGAAGAGCTTCAACAGGTGTCAAAAATATGAGAAACATGAAACGACTGAAAAATAGGAGGAGCATGAAGTGGTGGTCAAAAACATGAAGTGCCTGAAAAGGTGTGAAAAATATGAAGAGCTTCAAAAGGTGTCAAAAATATGAGAAGCATGAAACGACTGAAAAATAGGAGGAGCATGAAGTAGTGTACAAAAACATGAAGAGCCTGAAAAGGTGTGAAAAATATGAAGAGCTTCAAAGGTGTCAAAAACATGAAGAACATGAAACGGTCTGAAATATAGTAGGAGCATGAAGCGGTGTTGAAAAACATGAAGAGCCTGAAAAGGTGTGAAAAATATGAAGAGCTTCAAAGGTGTCAACAACATGAAGAACATGAAACGGTCTGAAATATAGTAGGAGCATGAAGCTGTGTTGAAAAACATGAAGAGCCTGAAAAGGTGTGAAAAATATGAAGAGCTTCCAAAGCTTTTCAAAAATATGAGGAGCATGAAACATTCTGGAAAATAGGAGGAGCATGAAACGGTGTTGAAAAACATGAAGAGCCTGAAAAGGTGTGAAAAATATGAAGAGTTTCAAAACGAGTAAAAAAATGAGGAACATGAAACCGTCTGAAAAATAGGAGGAGCATGAAACGGTGTTAAAAAACATGAAGAGCCAAAAAATTGTGAAAAATAAGAAGAGCTTCAAAAGGTGTGAAAAGGAAGCGGAGCAAGAAACGGTCTAAAAAATAGGAGGAGCATGAAGCGGTGTACAAAAATATGAAGAGCCTGAAAAAGTGTGAAAAATATGAAGACCTTGAAATGGTGTGAAAAATATGAGGAGCAAGAAACGGTCTGAAAAATAGAAGGAGCATGAAGGGGTGTACAAAAATATGAAGAGACTGAAAAGGTGTGAAAAATATGAAGAATTTCAAAAGGTGTGAAAAATATGAGGAGCATGAAACAGTCTGAAAAATAGGAGGAACATGAAGCGGTGTTCAAAAACATGAAGATCCTGGAAAGTGTGAAAAATAAGAAGAGCTTCAAAAGGTGTCAAAAATATGAGGAGCATGAACCAGTCTCAAAAATAGGAAGAGCATGAAACGGTGTTCAAAAACATATAGACTCTGAAAAGGTGTGAAAAATATGAAGAACTTCAAAAGGTATTAAAAATATGAAGAGCTTGAAAAGGTGTCAAAAATGAGAGGAGCATGAAACGGGGTTCAAAAACATGAAGAGCCTGAAAATGAGTGAAAAATATGAAGAGCTTCATAATGTGTGAAAAAGATGAGGAGCACGAAATGGTCTGAAAAATAGGAGGAGCATGAAGCGGTGTTGAAAAATATTAAGACCATGAAGAGGTGTGAAAATTATGAAGAGCTTCAAAAGGTGTCAAAAATAAGAGAAACATGAAACAGTCTGAAAAATAGGAGGAGCATGAAACGGTGTTTAAAAACATGAAGAGCCTGAAAAGATGTGAACAATATGAAGAGCTTCAAACGGTCTCAAAAATATGAGGAGCATGAAACGGTCTGAAAAATAGGAGGAGCATGAAGCGGTGATGAAAAACATGAAGAACCTGAAAAGGTGTGAAATATATGAAGAGCTTCCAAAGGTGTGAAAAATATGAAGAGCTTCAAAACGTGTCAAAAATGAGAGGAGCATGAAACGGTCTGAAAAATAGGAGGAGCATGAAGTGGTGTTGAAAAACATGAAGAGCCTGAAAAGGTGTGAAATATATGAAGAGCTAAAAAAGATTTCAAAAATATGAGGAGCATGAAACGGTATGAAAAATAGGAGGAGCATGAAGCGGTGTTGAAAAACATGAAGAGCCTCAAAAGTTGTGAAAGATATGAAGAGCTTCATAAGGTGTCAAAAATATGAGGAGCATGAAACGGTCTGAAAAATAGGAGGAGCATGAAATGGTGTTCAAAAACAGGAAGAGCCTAAAAAGATGTGAAAAATATGAATAGATTCAAAAGCTGTGAAAAACATGAGGAGCATGAAACGGTCTGAAAAATAGGAGGAGCATGAAGTGGTGTTCAAAAACATCAAGAGCCTGAAAAGGTGTGAAAAATATGCAGAATTTCAAAATGTGTGAAATATATAAGGAGCATGAAACGCTGTGAAAAATAGGAGAAGCATGAAGCGGTGTTGAAAAACATGAAGAGCCTGAAAAGGTGTAAAATATATGAAGAGCTTCCAAAGGTGTCAAAAATATGAGAAGCATGAAACGGTCTGAAAAATAGGAGAAGCATGAAGCGGTGTTGAAAAACATGAAGAGCCTGAAAAGGTGAGAAAAATATGAAGAGCTTCAAACGGTGTCAAAAATATGAGGAGCATGAAACGGTCTGAAAAATAGTAGGGGCATGAAATGGTGTTGAAAAACATAAAGTGCCTGAAAAGGTGTGAAAAATATGAAGAGCTTCAAAAGGTGTCAAAAATCTGAGGAGCATGAAACGGTCTGAAAAATAGGAGGAGCATGAAGCAGTGTTCAAAAATATGAAGAGCCTGAAAAGGTGAGAAAAATATGAAGAACTTCAAAAGGTGTGAAAAATATGAAGACCTTTAAAACGTGTCAAAAATGAGAGGAGCATGAAACGGTCTGAAAAATAGGAGGAGCATGAAGTGGTGTTGAAAAACTTGAAGAGCCTGAAATGGTGTGAAATATATGAAGAACTTCAAAAGGAGTCAAAAATATGAGGAGCATGAAACGGTATGTAAAATAGGAGGAGAATGAAGCGGTGTTGAAAAACATCAAGAGCCTCAAAAGGTGTAAAAAATATGAAGAGCTTCAAAAGGTGTTAAAAATATGAGGAGCATGAAACGGGCTGAAAAATAGGAGGAGCATGAAGTAGTGTTGAAAAACATGAAGAGCGTGAAAAGGTGGGAAAAATATGAAGAGCTTCAAAACTAGTAAAAAACATGAGGAGCATGAAACTCTCTGCAAAATAGGAGGAGGATGAAGTAGTGTTGAAAAACATAAAGAGCCTGAAAAGGTGGGAAAAATATGAAGAGCTTCAAAAGTTTTTCAAAAATATGAGGAGCGTGAAACCGTCTGGAAAATAGGAGGAGCATGAAACGCTGTTGAAAAACATGAAGAGCCTGAAAAGGTGTGAAAAATATGAATAGCTTCAAAACTAGTAAAAAACATGAGGAGCATGAAACTCTCTGCAAAATAGGAGGAGGATGAAGTGGTGTTTAAAAACATGAAGAGCTTGAAAAGGTGTAAAAAATATGAAGAGCTTAAAATGTGTGAAAAATATGAGGAGCATGAAACTGTCTGAAAAATAGGAGGAGCATGAAGCGGTGTTCAAAAACATGAAGAACCTGAAAAGGTGTGAAAAATATGAAGTGCTTCAAAAGGTGTGAAAAATATGAAGAGCTTCAAAAGGTGTCAAAAATAAGAGAGGCATGAAATGGTGTTCAAAAACATGAAGAGCCTGAAAAGGTGTGAAAAATAGGAAGAGCTTCAAAAGGTGTCAAATTTATGAGGAGCATGAAACGGTCTGAAAAATAGGTGAAGCATGACACGGTGATCAAAAACATGAAGAGCCTGAAAAGTTTTGAAAAATATGAAAAGCTACAAAACGTGTCAAAAATATGAGGAGCATGAAACGGTCTGAAAAATAGGAGGAGCATGAAGTGGTTTTGAAAACATGAATAGTCTGAAAAGTTATGAAAAATATGAAGAGCTTCAAAAAGAGTCAAAAATATGAGGAGCATGAAACGGTCTGAAAAATAGGAGGAGCATGAAATGGTGTTCAAAATATGAAGAGCATGAAAAGGTGTGGAAAATATGAAGATCTTCAAAAGGTGTCAAAAATATGAGGAGCATGAAACGGCGTGAAAAATAGGAGGAGCATGAAACGGTGTTGAAAACATGAAGAGCATGAAAAGGTGTGAAAAATATGAAGAGCTTCAAAGGTTTGAAAAATATGAGGAGCATGAAACGGTCTGAAAATTGGAGTAGCATGAAGTGGTTTTGAACACATGAAGAGCCTGAAAAGTTGTGAAAAATATGAAGAGCTTCAAAAGGTGTCAACTATATGAGGAGCATGAAACGGTCTGAAAAATAGGAGGAGCATGAAGTAGTGTTGAAAAACATGAAGAGCCTGAAAAGGTGGGAAATATATGAAGAGCCTTAAAAGGTTTTAAAAAATATGAGGAGCGTGAAACCGTCTGGAAAATAGGAGGAGCATGAAACGGTGTTGAAAACCATGAAGAGCCTGAAAAGGTGTTAAAAATATGAATAGGTTCAAAACAAGTAAAAAACGTGAGGAGCATGAAACTATCTGGAAAATAGGAGGAGCATCAAGCGGTGTTCAAAAACATGAAGAGCCTGAAAAGGTGTAAAAAATATGAAGAGCTTAAAAAGGTGTGAAAAATATGAGGAGCATGAAACTGTCTGAAAAATAGGAGGAGCATGAAACGGTGTTGTAAAACATGATAAGCATGAAAAGGTGTGAAAAATATGAAGAGTTTCAAAAGTTGTCAAAATGTGAGGAGCATGAAACGGTCTGAAAAATAGGAGGAGCATGAAACAGTCTGAAAAATAGGAGGAGCACGAAACGGTGTTGAAAAACATGAAGAGCCTGAAAAGAAGTGAAAAATATGAAGAGTTTCAAAAGTTGTCAAAAATGTGAGGAGCATGAAACGGTCTGAAAAATAGGAGGAGAATGAAACGGTGTTGTAAAACATGATAAGCATGAAAAGGTGTGAAAAATATGAAGAGCTTCAAAAGGTGTCAAAAATATGAGGAGTATGAAATGGTCTGAAAAATATGAAAAGCATGAAATGGTCTGAAAAATATGAGGATCTTGAAATGGTGTTGAAAAAAATGAAGAGCCTGTAAAGGTGTGAAAAATATGAAGAGCTTCAAAAGCTGTCAAAAACAGGAGGAGCATGAAATGGTTTTCAAAATAGGAGGAGCATGTAACGGTGTTGAAAAACATGAAAAGATTCAAAAGGTGTGAAAAATATAAGGAGCATGAAACGGTCTGAAAAATATGAAGTAGCATGAAACGGTGTTGAAAAACATGAAGAGACTGAAAAGGTGTAAAAAATATGAAGAGCTTCAAAAGCTGTCAAAAATATGAAGAGCATGAAACGGTCTGAACAATAGGAGGAGCATGAAACGGTGTGGAAAAACATGAAGAGCCTGAAAAGGTGGAAAAATATGAAGAGCTTCAAAAGGTGTCAAAAATATGAGGAGAATGGAACGGTCTGAAAAATAGCAGGAGCATGAAACGGTGCTGAAAAACATGAAGAGCATGAAAAGGTGTAAAAATTATGTAGAGCTCAAAAGGTGTCAAAATTATGAGGAGCATGAAACGGTCTGAAAAATATGACGAGCACAAAATTATATAAATAATAGTAGGAGCATGAAACGGTGTTGAAAAACATGGAGAGCATTAAAAGGAGTGAAAAATATGAAGAGCTTCAAAAGGTGTTAATAATATGAGGAGCATGAAACGGTCTGAAAATTAGGAGGAGCATGAATCGGTCTGAAAAATAGGAGGAGCCTGAAACGGTGTGAAAAATAAGGGGAGCATAAAGCGGTGTTGAAAAATATGAAGAGCATGAAAAGGAGTGAAAAATATGAAGAGCTTCAAAAGGTGTTAAAAATATGAGGAGTATGAAACGGTCTGAAAAATATGAAGAGCATGAAATGGTCTGCAAAATAGGAGGAGCATGTACGGTGTTGAAAATCTTGAAGAGCTTCAAAAGGTGTCAAAAATATGAGGAGCATGAAATGGTCAGAAAAATATGAGGAGCACGAAACTGTCTGAAAAATAGGAGGAGCATGAAACGGTGTTGAAAAAGATGAAGAGCATTAAAAGATGTGAAAAATATGAAGAGCTTCAAAAAGTGTTAAAAATATGATGAGCATGAAACGGTCTGAAAAATGTGAGGAGCACGAATCGTTCTGAAAAATAGGAGGACCATGAAACGGTGTTGAAAAACATGAAGAGAATGAAAAGGTGACAAAAATATGTAGAGCTTCAAAAGGTGTCAAAAATATGAGGAAGACGAAATGGTCTGAAAAATAGGACGAGCATGAAGCGGTGTTGAAAAACATGAAGAGCCTGACATGGTGTGAAAAATATGAAGAGCTTCAAAAGGTTTCAAAAATATGAGGAGCATCAAACCGTCTAAAAATATGACGAGCATGAAATGGTGTTGAAAAACATGAAGAGCCTCAAAAGGTGTGAAAAATATGAAGAGCTTCAAAAGGTGTCAAAAAAATGAGGAGCATGAAACGGTCTGAAAAATAGGAGGAGCATGAAACAATGTTGAAAAACATGAAGACATGATAAGGTGTGAAAAACATGAAGAGCTTCAAAAGGTGTCAAAAATATGAGGAGCATGAAACGGTCTGAAAAATAGGAGGAGCATGATACGATGTTGAAATACATGAAGACATGAAAAGGTGTGAAAAATATGAAGAGCTTCAAAAGGTGTCAAAAAAATGAGGAGCATGAAACGGTCTGAAAAATAGGAGGAGCATGAAACAATGTTGAAAAACATGAAGACATGATAAGGTGTGAAAAACATGAAGAGCTTCAAAAGGTGTCAAAAATATGAGGAGCATGAAACGGTCTGAAAAATAGGAGGAGCATGATACGATGTTGAAATACATGAAGACATGAAAAGGTGTGAAATATATGAAGAGCTTCAAAAGGTGTCAAAATAATGAGGAGCATGAAACGGTCTGAAAAATAGGAGGAGCATGAAACGGTGTTGAAAAACATGAAGAGATTCAAAATGTGTCAGAAATATGAGGAGCATGAAACGGTCTGAAAAATAGGAGGAGCATGAAACGGTGTTGAGAAACATGAAGAGCATGAAGAGGTGTGAAAAATATGAAGAGCTTCAAAAGGTGGCCAAAATTTGAGGAGCATGAAACGGTCTGATACATATGAGGAGCATGAAACTGTGTTGAGAAACATGAAGAGCATGAAAATGTGTGAAAAACACGAAGAGCATGAAAATGTATAAAAATTCGAAGAGCATGAAAAGGTTTGAAAAACACGAAGAGCATGAAAAGGTGGGAACAATACAAGGAGCATGAAAAGGTTTGTAAAATACGAGGAGCATGAAAAGATGTGAAAAATCCGAGGAGCACGAAAAGGTCTGAAATATACGAGGACCATGAAAAGTTCTAAAAAATACGACTGGCATGACAAGGTGGGAAAAATATGAAGAGCATGAAAAGGTGTGAAAAATATGAGGAGCATGAAAAGGTGTGAAAAATACGAAGAGCATGAAAAGGTGTGAAAAATAAAAGGAGCATGAAAAGGTGTGAACAATAGTAGGAGCATGAAAAGGTCTGAAAAATACGAGGAGCATGAAAAGGT
Organism: Dama dama; assembly: GCF_033118175.1. NCBI lineage: Eukaryota > Metazoa > Chordata > Mammalia > Artiodactyla > Cervidae > Dama > Dama dama. The sequence continues at coordinate 188,928 of NW_026870938.1, forward strand.
GTGAAAAAAACAGGAGCATGAAAAGGTCTAAAAAATACGAGGAATATGAAACGGTGTGAAAATATAAAGAGCATGAAACGGTGTGAAAAATATGAAGACCTTTAAAAGGTGTCAAAAATATGAGGAGTATGAAAAGATGTGAAAAACATGAGGAGCATGAAATGGTATGAAAAATATGAGAAGCATGAAATATGTAAAAAATATGAAGAGCATGAAAAGTTGTGAAAAATATGAAGAGCATGAAATGGTTTGAAAAGTATAAAGAGCATGAAAAGTTGTGCAAAATACAAAGAGCATGACTGGTGTGAAATATACGAAGACAATGAAAAGATGTGAAAAATTATGAAAAGCATGAAAAGTTGTGAAAAATACAAAGAGCATGAAAAGGTTTGAAAAATACAAAGTGCATGAAAAGGTGTGAAAAATACGAGGAGCATGAAACGGTGTGAAAAATACGAGGAGCATGAAAAGGTGTGAAAAATGCAATGAGAAAGAAAATGTGCTAAAAATACGAGGAGCATGAAAAGGTGGGAAAAATAGTAGGAGCATGAAAAGGTCTGAAAAATATGAGGAACATGAAAAGGTGTGAAAACTACAAAGAGCATGAAAAGGTGTGAAAAATATGAGGAGCATGAAACGGTGTGAAATTATGAAGAGCATGAAACGGTGTGAAAAACACGAGCAGCAAGAAAAAATGTGGAAAACACGAAGTGCATGATAATGTGTGAAAAATTCGAAGAGCATGAAAAGGTTTGAAAAATACGAAGAGCATGTAAAGGTGTGAAAAATACGAAGAGAATTAAAGGTGTGAAAAATACGAAGAGCATGAAAAGGTGTGAAAAATACGATGAGAAAGAAAATGTGCTAAAAATACGAGGAGCATGAAAAGGTGGGAAAAATAGTAGGAGCATGAAAAGGTCTGAAAAATACGAGGAATATGAAACGGTGTGAAAATATAAAGAGCATGAAACGGTGTGAAAAATATGAAGACCTTTAAAAGGTGTCAAAAATATGAGGAGTATGAAAAGATGTGAAAAACATGAGGAGCATGAAATGGTATGAAAAATATGAGAAGCATGAAATATGTAAAAAATATGAAGAGCATGAAAAGTTGTGAAAAATATGAAGAGCATGAAATGGTTTGAAAAGTATAAAGAGCATGAAAAGTTGTGCAAAATACAAAGAGCATGACTGGTGTGAAATATACGAAGACAATGAAAAGATGTGAAAAATTATGAAAAGCATGAAAAGTTGTGAAAAATACAAAGAGCATGAAAAGGTTTGAAAAATACAAAGTGCATGAAAAGGTGTGAAAAATACGAGGAGCATGAAACGGTGTGAAAAATACGAGGAGCATGAAAAGGTGTGAAAAATGCAATGAGAAAGAAAATGTGCTAAAAATACGAGGAGCATGAAAAGGTGGGAAAAATAGTAGGAGCATGAAAAGGTCTGAAAAATATGAGGAACATGAAAAGGTGTGAAAACTACAAAGAGCATGAAAAGGTGTGAAAAATATGAGGAGCATGAAACGGTGTGAAATTATGAAGAGCATGAAACGGTGTGAAAAACACGAGCAGCAAGAAAAAATGTGGAAAACACGAAGTGCATGATAATGTGTGAAAAATTCGAAGAGCATGAAAAGGTTTGAAAAATACGAAGAGCATGTAAAGGTGTGAAAAATACGAAGAGAATTAAAGGTGTGAAAAATACGAAGAGCATGAAAAGGTGTGAAAAATACGATGAGAAAGAAAATGTGCTAAAAATACGAGGAGCATGAAAAGGTGGGAAAAATAGTAGGAGCATGAAAAGGTCTGAAAAATACGAGGAATATGAAACGGTGTGAAAATATAAAGAGCATGAAACGGTGTGAAAAATATGAAGACCTTTAAAAGGTGTCAAAAATATGAGGAGTATGAAAAGATGTGAAAAACATGAGGAGCATGAAATGGTATGAAAAATATGAGAAGCATGAAATATGTAAAAAATATGAAGAGCATGAAAAGTTGTGAAAAATATGAAGAGCATGAAATGGTTTGAAAAGTATAAAGAGCATGAAAAGTTGTGCAAAATACAAAGAGCATGACTGGTGTGAAATATACGAAGACAATGAAAAGATGTGAAAAATTATGAAAAGCATGAAAAGTTGTGAAAAATACAAAGAGCATGAAAAGGTTTGAAAAATACAAAGTGCATGAAAAGGTGTGAAAAATACGAGGAGCATGAAACGGTGTGAAAAATACGAGGAGCATGAAAAGTTCTGAAAAACACCAGGAGCATGAAAAGGTCTGAAAAGTACGTGGAGCATGAAAAGGTGTGAACAATATGAAGAGCATGAAACGATGTTAAAAATATGAAGAACATGAAACGGTGTGAAAAACATGAGCAGCATGAAACAATGTGGAAAACACGAAGTGCATGCAAATGTGTGAAAAATTCGAAGAGCATTAAAAGGTTTGAAAAACACGAAGAGCATGTAAAGGTGTGAAAAATACGAGGAGCATTAAAGGTGTGAAGAATACGAGGAGCATGAAAAGGTGTGAAAAACACGAGGAGTACGAAAAGGTCTGCAAATACGAGGAGTACGAAAAGGTCTGAAAAATATGAGGAGCATGAAAAGGTGTGAAAACTACGAAGTGCATGAAAATGTGTGAAAAATTCGAAGAGCAGGAAAAGGTTTGAAAAATATGAAGAGCATGTAAAGGTGTGAAAAATACGAGGAGCATTAAAGGTGTGAAAAATACGAGGAGCATGAAAAGGTGTGAAAAATGCAATGAGAAAGAAAATGTGCTAAAAATACGAGGAGCATGATAAGGTGGGAAAAATAGTAGGAGCATGAAAAGGTCTGAAAAATATGAGGAACATGAAAAGGTGTGAAAACTACAAAGAGCATGAAAAGGTGTGAAAAATACGAGGTGCATGAAAACGTGTGAAAAATACTAGGAGCATGAAAATGTCTGAAAAATACGAGAAGCATGAAAAGATCTGAAAAATATGAGAAGAATGAAAAGGTGTGAAAAATATGAGGAGCATGAAACGGTGTGAAATTATGAAGAGCATGAAACGGTGTTAAAAATATGAAGAGCATGAAACGGTGTGAAAAACACGAGCAGCAAGAAAAAATGTGGAAAACACGAAGTGCATGATAATGTGTGAAAAATTCGAAGAGCATGAAAAGGTTTGAAAAATACGAAGAGCATGTAAAGGTGTGAAAAATACGAAGAGAATTAAAGGTGTGAAAAATATGAGGAGCATGAAAAGGTGTGAAAAATACGATGAGAAAGAAAATGTGCTAAAAATACGAGGAGCATGAAAAGGTGGGAAAAATAGTAGGAGCATGAAAAGGTCTGAAAAATACGAGGAATATGAAACGGTGTGAAAATATAAAGAGCATGAAACGGTGTGAAAAATATGAAGACCTTTAAAAGGTGTCAAAAATATGAGGAGTATGAAAAGATGTGAAAAACATGAGGAGCATGAAATGGTATGAAAAATATGAGAAGCATGAAATATGTAAAAAATATGAAGAGCATGAAAAGTTGTGAAAAATATGAAGAGCATGAAATGGTTTGAAAAGTATAAAGAGCATGAAAAGTTGTGCAAAATACAAAGAGCATGACTGGTGTGAAATATACGAAGACAATGAAAAGATGTGAAAAATTATGAAAAGCATGAAAAGTTGTGAAAAATACAAAGAGCATGAAAAGGTTTGAAAAATACAAAGTGCATGAAAAGGTGTGAAAAATACGAGGAGCATGAAACGGTGTGAAAAATACGAGGAGCATGAAAAGTTCTGAAAAACACCAGGAGCATGAAAAGGTCTGAAAAGTACGTGGAGCATGAAAAGGTGTGAACAATATGAAGAGCATGAAACGATGTTAAAAATATGAAGAGCATGAAACGGTGTGAAAAACATGAGCAGCATGAAACAATGTGGAAAACACGAAGTGCATGCAAATGTGTGAAAAATTCGAAGAGCATTAAAAGGTTTGAAAAACACGAAGAGCATGTAAAGGTGTGAAAAATACGAGGAGCATTAAAGGTGTGAAGAATACGAGGAGCATGAAAAGGTGTGAAAAATACGATGAGAAAGAAAATGTGCTAAAAATACAAGGAGCATGAAAAGGTGGGAAAAATAGTAGGAGCATGAAAAGGTCTGAAAAATACGAGGAACATGAAACGGTGTGAAAATATAAAGAGCATGAAACGGTGTGAAAAATATGAAGACCTGTAAAAGGTGTCAAAAATATGAGGAGCATGAAAAGATGTCAAAAATATGAGGAGCATGAAATGGTATGAAAAATATGAGGAGCATGAAATATGTAAAAAATATGAAGAGCATGAAAAGTTGTGAAAAATATGAAGAGGATGAAAAGATGTGAAAAATATGAAGAGCAGGAAATGGTTTGAAAAGTATGAAAAGCTTGAAAAGGTGTGAAAAATACAAAGAGCATGATGGGTGTGAAATATACGAAGACAATGAAAAGGTGTGAAAAATTATGAAAAGCATGAAAAGTTGTGAAAAATACAAAGTGCATGAAAAGGTGTGAAATATACGAGGAGCATGAAACGGTGTGAAAAATGCGAAAGCATGAAATGCTGTGAAAAATACGAGGAGCAGGAAAAGGGCTGAAAAATACGAGGAGCATGAAAAGGTGTGAAAAATACGAGGAGCATGAAAAGGTGTGAAAGATACGAGGAGCATAAAAAGGTGTGAACAATACTAGGAGCATGAAAATGTCTGAAAAATACGATGAGCATGAAAAGGTGTGAAAAATATGCGGAGTATGAAACGGTGTGATAAATATGAGGAGCATGAAACGGTTTCAAAAATATGAGGAACATGAAAAGGTGTGAAAAATACGAAGAGCATGAAACGGTGTGAAATATACGAAGAGCATAAAAAGGTGTGAAAAATTACCAAGAGAATGAAAATGTCTGAAAAATACAAAGAGCATGAAAATTTGTGAAAAATACAAAGAGCATGAAACGGTGTGAAAAATTACCAAGAGCATGAAAATGTCTGAAAAATACAAAGAGCATGAAAATGTGTGAAAAATACGAAGAGCATTTAACGGTGTGAAAAATATGAGGAGCATGAAACGGTGTAAAAATGAAGCTTATGAAACGGTGTGAAAAATATGGAGCACATGAAGAGATGTGAAAAATATTTAGAGCATGAAAAGGTGTGAAAAATATGAAGAGGTTCAAAAGGTGTAAAAAATATGAGGAGCATGAAACGTTCTGAAAAATATGAGAAGCATGAAACGGTGTTGAAAAACATGAAGAGGTTCAAAAGGTGTCAAAAATATGAGGAGCAAGAAACGGTCTGAAAGATAGGAGGAGCATGAAACGGTGTTGAAAAACATGAAGAGCATGAAAAGGTGTGAAATATATGTAGAGCTTCAAAAGATGTCAAAAATATGAGAAGCATGAAACGGTCTGAAATATAGGAGTAGCATGAAATGGTGATGAAAAACATGAAGAGCCTGAAAAGGTGTGAAAAATATCAAGAGCTTCAAAAGGTGTCAAAAATATAAGGGGCATGAAACGGTCTGAAAAATAGGAGGAGCATGAAACCGTCTGTAAAATAGGAGGAGCATGAAACTGTGTTGAAAAACATTTAGAGCTTCAAAATGTGTCAAAAATATGAGGAGCATGTAACGGTCTGAAAAATATGAGGAGCATGAAACGGTCTGAAAAATAAGAGGAGCATGAAACGATGTTGAGAACATGAAGAGCCTGAAAAGGTGTGAATAATATGAAAAGCTTCAAAAGTTGTAAAATATATGAGGAGCATGAAAAGGTCTCAAAAAAAAGAGGAGCATGAAATGGTTTGAAAATATAAGGAGCATGAAATTGTGTTGAAAAACATGCAGGGCCTAAAAGGTGTGAAAAATATGAAGAACTCCAAACCTGTGAAATATATGAGGAGAATGAAACGGTCTGAAAAATAGGAGGAGCATGAAGTGGTGTTTAAAAACATGAAGAGCCTGAAAAGGTGTGAAATACATGAAGAGCTCCAAAAGCTGTCAAAAATATGAGGAGCATGAAACGGTCTAAAAAATGTGAGGAGCGTGAAACGGTGTGAAAATATAAAGAGCATGAAACGGTGTGAAAAACATGAAGACCTTAAAAATGTGTCAGAAATATGAGGACCATGAAAAGATGTGAAAAATATAAGGAGCATGAAACGGTATGAAAAATAGGAGGAGCATGAAAATGTGTCAAAAATATGAAGAGCATGAAAAGTTGTTAAATATATGAGAAGCATGAAAAGGTGTGAAAAATACGAGGAGCACAAAAAGGTCTGAAAGTACGAGGACCATGAAAAGATCTGAAAAATACGAGGAGCATGAAAAGGTCTATAAAATATGAGGAGCATGTAAAGGTCAGAAAAATACGAGGAGCATGAAAAGGTGTGAAAAATACGAGGAGCATGAAAAGGTGTGAAATATATGAGGAGCATGAAAAATTGTAAAAAACACGAAGAGCATGAAAATGTGTGAAAAACACGAAGAGCATGAAAATGTATAAAAATTCGAAGAGCATGAAAAGGTTTGAAAAACAGGAAGAGCATGAAAAGGTGGGAACAATACAAGGAGCATGAAAAGGTCTGTAAAATACGAGGAGCATGAAAAGATGTGAAAAATCCGAGGAGCATGAAAAGGTCTGAAATATACGAGGACCATGAAAAGTTCTAAAAAATACGACTGGCATGACAAGGTGGGAAAAATACGAAGAGCATGAAAAGGTGTGAAAAGTACGAAGAGCATGAAAAGGTGTGAAAAATACAAGGAGCATGAAAAGGTGTGAAAAATACGATGAGAAAGAAAATGTGCGAAAAATACGAGAAGCATGAAAAGGTGTGAACAATAGTAGGAGCATGAAAAGGTCTGAAAAATACGAGGAGCATGAAAAGGTGTGAAAAATGCGAGGAGCATGAAAAGGTGTGAAAAAAACAGGAGCATGAAAAGGTCTAAAAAATTTGAAGAGCATGAAACGGTGTGAAAATATGAAGATCATGAAACAGTGTGAAAAATATGAAGACCTTTTAAACGTGTCAAAAATATGAGGAGCATGAAAAGATGGGAAAAATATGAGGAGCATTAAAATATGTCAATAATATGAAGAGCATGAAAAGTTGTGAAATATATGAGGAGCATGAAATGGTGTGAAAAACACGAGGAGTACGAAAAGGTCTGCAAATACGAGGAGTATGTAAAGGTCTGAAAAATATGAGGAGAATGAAAAGGTGTGAAAACTACGAAGTGCATGAAAATTTGTGAAAAATACGAAGAGCATGAAAAGGTGTGAAAAATATGAAAAGCATGAAACTGTGTGAAAAATATGAAAAGCATGAAAAGGTTTGAAAAATATGAAGAGCATGAAAAGGTGGGAAAAATACGAAGAGCATGAAAAGGTGTGAAAAATATGAAAAGCATGAAACTGTGTGAAAAATATGAAAAGCATGAAAACGTGAGAAAAATATGAAGAGCATGAAAAGTTGTGAAAAACATGAAGAGCATGAAAAGGTGTGAAAAATCTGAAGAGCATGAAACGGTGTGAAAAATACGAAGAGCAAGAAAAGGTGTGAAATATATGAAGAGCATGAAAAGGTGTGAAAAATTACGAAAAGCATGAAAAGGTGTGAAAAATTACCAAGAGCATGAAAATGTCTGAAAAATACAAAGAGCATGAAAATGTGTGAAAAATACAAAGAGCATGAAACGGTGTGAAAATATGAGGAGCATGAAAAGGTCTGAAAATATGAGGAGCATAGAACGGAGTGAAAAATATGAAGAGCAAGAAAAGGTGTGAAAATTATGAAGAGCATGAAACTGTATGAAAAGCATGAAAAAGTGTGAAAAATATGAAGAGCATGAAAAGGTGTGAAAATATGAAGAGCATGAAACTGTGTGAAAAATATGAAGAACATGAAACGGTGTGAAAAAAACGAAGAGCATGAAAAGGTGTGAAATATACAAAGATCATGAAAAGGTGTGAAAAATACGAAGAGCATGAAATGGTTTGAAAAATATGAAGAGCATGAAATGGGGTGAAAATATGAGGATCATAAAATGGTCTGAAAATATGAGGAGCATAGAACGGAGTGAAAAATATGAAGATCATGAAAAGGTGTGAAAATTATGAAGAGCATGAAACTGTGTGAAAAATATGAAAAGCATGAAAAAGTGTGAAAAATATGAAGAGCATGAAAAGGTGTGAAAAATATGAAAAGCATGTAACTGTGTGAAAAATATGAAAAGCATGAAAAAGTGTGAAAAATATGAAGAGCATGAAAAGGTGTGAAAATATGAAGAGCATGAAACTGTGTGAAAAATATGAAGAATATGAAACGGTGTGAAAAAAACGAAGAGCATGAAAAGGTGTGAAATATACAAAGATCATGAAAAGGTGTGAAAAATACGAAGAGCATGAAATGGTTTGAAAAATATGAAGAGCATGAAACAGGGTGAAAATATGAGGATCATAAAATGGTCTGAAAATATGAGGAGCATAGAACGGAGTGAAAAATATGAAGAGCATGAAAAGGTGTGAAAATTATGAAGAGCATGAAACTGTGTGAAAAATATGAAAAGCATGAAACTGTGAAAAATATGAAAAGCATGAAAACGTGTGAAAAATATGAAGAGCATGAAAAGGTGTGAAAAATATGAAGAGCATGAAACTGTGTGAAAAATATGAAGAGCATGAAACGGTGTGAAAAATATGAAAAGCATGAAAACGTGTGAAAAATATGAAGAGCATGAAAAGGTGTGAAAAATCTGAAGAGCATGAAAAAATGTGAAAAATACGAAGAGCAAGAAAATGTGTGAAATATATGAAGAGCATGAAAAGGTGTGAAAAATTACGAAAAGCATGAAAAGGTGTGAAAAATTACCAAGAGCATGAAAATGTCTGAAAAATACAAAGAGCATGAAAATTTGTGAAAAATACAAAGAGCATGAAACGGTGTGAAAATATGAGGAGCATGAAAAGGTCTGAAAATATGAGGAGCATAGAACGGAGTGAAAAATATGAAGAGCAAGAAAAGGTGTGAAAATTTTGAAGAGCATGAAACTGTATGAAAAATATAAAAAGCATGAAAAAGTGTGAAAAATATGAAGAGCATGAAAAGGTGTGAAAATATGAAGAGCATGAAACTGTGTGAAAAATATGAAGAACATGAAACGGTGTGAAAAAAACGAAGAGCATGAAAAGGTGTGAAATATACAAAGATCATGAAAAGGTGTGAAAAATACGAAGAGCATGAAATGGTTTGAAAAATATGAAGAGCATGAAACGGGGTGAAAATATGAGGATCATAAAATGGTCTGAAAATATGAGGAGTATAGAACGGAGTGAAAAATATAAAGAGCATGAAAAGGGGTGAAAATTATGAAGAGCATGAAACTGTGTGAAAAATATGAAAAGCATGAAAAAGTGTGAAAAATATGAAGAGCATGAAAAGGTGTGAATAATATGAAGAGCATGAAACTGTGTGAAAAATATGAGGAACATGAAAAGGTGTGAAATATACGAAGAGCATTTACAGGTGTGAAAAATTACGAAAAGCATGAAAAGGTGTGAAAAATTACCCAGAGCATGAAAATGTCTGAAAAATACAAAGAACATGAAAATGTGTGAAAAATAGGAGGAGCATGAAATGGTGTAAAAATATGAAGAGCATGAAACGTGTGAAAAATATGAGGAGCATGAGACGGTGTAAAAATGAAGACCATGAAAAGGTGTGAAAAATATGAAGAGCATGAAAAGGTGTGAAAAATATGAGGAGCATGAAAAGATGTGAAAAATATGAAGAGCATGAAACGGTTTGAAAAGTATGAAGAGCTTGAAAAAGTGTGAAAAATACGAAGAGCATGACTGGTGTGAAATATATGAAGACCATGAAAAGGTGTGCAAAATTATGAAAAGAATGAAAAGTTGTGAAAAATACATAGAGCATGAAAAGGTTTGAAAAATATGCAGAGCATGAAACGGTGTGAAAAATGCGAAAGCATGAAATGTTTTAAAAAATATGAAGAGCATGAAAAGGTCTGAAAAATACAAGGAGCATGAAAAGGTGTGAAAAATACAAGGAGCATGAAAAGGTGTGAAAAATACGAGGAGCATGACAACGTCTAAAAAATACGAGGAGCATGAAAGGTGTGAAAAATACGAGGAGCATGAAAAGGTCTGAAAAATATGAGGAGCATGAAAAGTTCTGAAAAACACGAGGAGCATGAACAGGTGTGAATAATATGAGGAGCATGATAAGGTGTGAAACATACGAAGTGCATGAAAAGGTGTGAAATATACAAAGAGCATGAAAAGGTGTGAAAAATACGAAAAGCATGAAATGGTGTGAAAAATATGAAGACATGAAACGTTGTGAAAATATGAGGAGCATGAAACGGTGTGAAAAATATGAGGAGCATGAAAAGGTCTGAAAAATATGAAGAGCAATAAAAGATGTGAAAAATATGATGAGCATGAAAAGGTGTGAATAATATGAGAAGCATGATAAGGTGTGAAACATACGAAGTGCATGAAGTTGTAAAATATATAAAGAGCATGAAAAGGTGTGAAAAATATGAGGAGCAAGAAAAGGTCTGAAAAGTACAAGGAGCATGAAAAGATCGGAAAAATACGAGGAGCATGAAAAGGTCTGAAAAATATGAGGAGCAAGAAAAGGTCTGAAAAATATGAGGAGCATGAAAAGGTCTGGAAAATACGAGGAGCATGAAAATGTGTGAAAAACATGAGGAGCATGAAAACGTCTCAAAAATATGAGGAGGATGAAACGGTGTGAAAATATGAAGAGCATGAAACGCTGTGAAAAATATGAAGAGCATGAAAGGTGTGGAAAACATGAGGAGCATGAGAAGGTGTGAAAAATACGAGGAGCAAGAAAAGGTGTGAAAAATTCGAGGAGCACGAAAAGGTCTGAAAATATGAGGAGCACGAAAAATTCTGAAAAATAAGAGGAGCATGAAAAGCTCTGTAAAATACGAGGAGCATGAAAAGTTCTGAAAAATACGAGGAGCATGAAACGGGCTGAAAAATACAAGGAGCATGAAAAGGTGTAAAAATACGAGGAGCAAAAAAAGGTCTGAAAAATACGAGGAGCATGAAAAGGTGTGAAAAATACGAGGAACAAGAAAAGGTGTGAAAAATACGAGAAGCATGAATCGTTCTGAAAAATACGAGGACCAAGAAAGGTATGAAAAATACGGGGAGCATGAAAAGGTCTGAAAAATACGACTAGCATGAAAAGGTCTGAAAAATAAGAGGAGCATGAAAAGGTGTCAAAAATATGAGGAGCATGAAACAGTGTGAAAATATAAAGAGCATGAAACGGTGTGAAAAATATGAAGAACATGAAAGGTGTGAGAAATATGAGGAGCATGAAAAGGTCTGAAAACTACAAGGAGCATGAAAAGTTGTGAAAATTACGAGGAGCATGAAAAGGTCTGGAAAATACGAGGAGCATGAAAATATCTGAAAAATATGAGGAGCATGAAACAGTGTGGAAACATGAAGAGCATGAAACGGGGTGAAAAATATGAAGAGCATGAAAAGGTGTGAAAAATATGAGGAGCATGAAACGGCCTGAAAAATATTAAGAGCATTAAAAGGTGTGAAAAATGTGAGGATCATGAAAAGGTATGAAAAATACGACGAGCATGGAAAGGTCTGAAAAATACGAGGGGCCTTAATGTCTGAAAAATACGATGAGCGTGATAAGGTGTGAAAAATACGAGGAGTATGAAAATGTGTGAAAAATACGAGGAGCATGAAAAGGTCTGAAAAACACGAGGAGCATGAAAAGTTCTGAAAAATACGAGAAGCATGAAAATGTCTGTAAAACACAAGGAGCACGAAACGGTGTGATAAATATGAGGAGCATGAAACGGTTTGAAAAATATGAGGAGCATGAAACGGTCTGAAAATATGAGGAGCATGAAAAGGTCTGTAAAATACGAGGGGCCAGAATGTCTGAAAAATACAAGGAGCGTGAATACGTCTGAAAAACACGAGGAGCATGAAACGGTCTGAAAAATACAAGGAGCATAAAAAGGTGTAAAAATACGAGGAGCAAAAAAAGGTCTGAAAAATACGAGGAGCATGAAAAGGTCTGAAAAATACTCGGAGCATGAAAAGGTCTATATAATACGAGGAGCATGAAAAGGTCTGAAAATTACAAGGAGCATGAAAAGGTCTGAAAAATGCGAGGAGCATGAAAAGGTGTGAAAAACACAAGAGCATGAAAATGTGTGAAAAATACGAGGAGCATGAAAAGGTTTGAAAAATACGAGGAGCATGAAAAGTTGTGAAAAATACGAGGAGCATGAAAAGGTGTGAAAAATACGAGAAGCATGAAATGATCTGAAAAATACGAGGATCATGAAAAGGTGTCAAAAATATGAGAAGCATGAAAAGGTGTGAAATATATGAGGAACATGAAACGGTCTGAAAAATATGAGGAGCATGAAACGTTGTGAAAATATGAAGAGCATGAAATGGTATGAAAAATATGAAGAGCTTTAAATCGTATCAAATATATGACGAACATAAAAAGATGTGAAAAATATGAGGAGCATGAAACGGTATGAAAAATATGAGGAGCATGAAAAGGTGTGAAAAATACGAGGAGCATGAAAAGGTCTGAAAAATACGAGGGGCCTTAATGTCTGAAAAATACGAGGAGCGTGAAAAGGTGTGAAAAATAGGAGGAATATGAAAATGTGTGAAAAATACGAGGAGCATGAAAAGTTCTGAAAAACACGAGGAGCATGAAAATGTCTGAAAAATACGAGGTGCCTAAATGTCTGAAAAATACGAGGAGCGTGAAAAGGTCTGAAAAACACGAGGAGCATGAAAAGGTCTGAAAAATACGAAGACCATGAAAGGTATGAAAAATACAGGGAGCATGAAAAGGTCTGAAAAATACGAGGAGCATGAAAGGTATGAAAAATACAGGGAGCATGAAAAGGTCTGAAAAATACGAGGACCATGAAAATGTCTGAAAAATATGAGGGGCCTGAATGTCTGAAAAATATGAGGAGCGTGAAAAAGTCTGAAAAACACGAGGAGCATGAAAATGTCTGAAAAATATGAGGAGCATGAAAAGGTGTCAAAAATATGACTAGTATGAAATGCTGTGAAAATATGAAGAGCATGAAATGGTGTGAAGAAATATGAGGAGCATGAAAAGGTGTGGAAAACACGAAGAGCAAGAAAAGGTGTGAAAAACGGAGAGCATGAAAAGGTGAGAAAAATATCAAGAGCGTGAAAAGGCCTGAAAGATATGAAGAGCATTAAAAGGAGTGAAAAACACGAAGAGCATGAAAAGGTGTGAAAAACAGGAAGAGCATGAAAAGGTGTGAATAATAAGAGAAGCATGAAATGGTCTGAAAAATACGAGGACCATGAAAGGTATGAAAGATACAGGGAGCATGAAAAGGTCTGAAAAATATGAGGAGCATGAAAAGGTGTGAAAAATAAGAGGAGCATGAAAAGTTATCAAAAATATGAAGAGCATGAAACGGTGTGAAAATATCATGAGCATGAAACTGTGTGAAAAATATGAAGAGCATGAAAGGTGTGAGAAATATGAGGAGAATGAAAAGGTCTGAAAAGTACAAGGAGCATGAAAAGATCGGAAAAATACTAGGAGAATGAAAAGGTCTGAAAAATATGAGGAGCATGAAATGGTCTGAAAATTACGAGGAGCATGAAAAGATGTCAAAAATACGAGGAACATGAAAAGGTCTGAAAAATACGAGGAGCATGAAAAAGTATGGAAAATACGAGGAGCATGAAAATGTGTGAAAAACATGAGGAGCATGAAAACGTCTCAAAAATATGAGGAGTATGAAACGGTGTGAAAATATGAAGAGCATGAAACGCTGTGAAAAATATGAAGAGCATGAAAGGTGTGGAAAACATGAGGAGCATGAAAAGGTGTGAAAAATTCGAGGAGCACGAAAAGGTCTGAAAATACGAGGAGCACGAAAACTTCTGAAAAATACGAGGAGCATGAAAAGCTCTGTAAAATACGAGGAAAATGAAAAGGTCTGAAAAATACGAGGAGCATGAAAAGGTGTAAAAATACGAGGAGCAAAAAAAGGTCTGAAAAATACGAGGAGCATGAAAACGTCTGAAAAATACTAGGAGCATGAAAAGGTCTGAAAAATACGAGGAGCATGAAAAGGAGTGAAAAACACAAGAGCATGAAAATGTGTGAAAAATACGAGGAGCATGAAAAGGTTTGAAAAATATGAGGAGCATGAAAAGTTGTGAAAAATACGAGGAGCATGAAAAGGTGTGAAAAATACGAGAAGCATGAAACGATCTGAAAAATACGAGGATCATGAAAAGGTGTCAAAAATATGAGGAGCATGAAAATGTGTGAAATATATGAGGAGCATGAAAAAGTGTGAAAAATACGAAGAGCATGAAAAGGTGTGAAAAATACGAGAAGCATGAAATGATCTGAAAAATACGAGGATCATGAAAAGGTGTCAAAAATATGACTAGCATGAAACGGTGTGAAAATATGAAGAGCATGAATGGTGTGAAAAATATGAGGAGCATGAAAACGTGTGAAAAACACGAAGAGCAAGAAAAGGTGTGAAAAACACAGAGAGCATGAAAAGGTGTGAAAAATATCAAGAGCGTGAAAAGGCCTGAAAAATATGAAGAGCATTAAAAGGAGTGAAAAACAGGAAGAGCATGAAAAGGTGTGAAAAATACGAAGAGCATGAAAAGGTGTGAAAAATATGAGGAGCATGAAAAAGTGTGAAAAATACGAAGAGCATGAAAAGGTCTGAAATATACGAAGAGCTTGAAAACATGGGACAAATACGAAGAGCATGAAAAGATGTAAAAAATATGAAGTGCATGACAAGGTGTGAAAAATAAGTAGAGCATGAAACGGTGTGAAAAAAGAGAAGAGGATGAAAAGGTGTGAAAAATATGAAGAGCATAAAAAGGTGTGAAAAATTTCGAAGAACCTGAAAAGGTGTGAAAAATACGAAGAGCATGAAAAGTTGTGAAAAATACGAAGTGCATTAAAGGTGTGAAACATATGAATAGCCTGAACGGTGTGTAAAATATGAAGAGCATGAAAAGTTGTGAATAATATGAGGTTAATGAAATGGTGTGAAAAATATGAAGAGCATGAAACGGTCTGTAAAATATGAAGAGCATGAAAAGATGTGAAAAATACGCGGAGCATGAAAAGGTTTGAAAAATACGAGGAGCATGAAGAGGAGTGAAAAATACGAAGAGCATGAAAAGGTCTGAAAAAAAGGAGGAGCATGAATAGGTCTGAAAATACGAAGAGCATGAAGAGAATGAAAAGTTCTGAAAAATATGAAGAGCATGAAAAGTTGTGTAAAATATGAAGAGCAAGAAAAGGTTTAAAAAATACGAAGAGCATGAAAAGGTGTGAAAAATTTGAAAAGCATGACAAGGTGTGAAAAATATGAAGAGCATCAAACGGTGTGAAAAATAAGAAGAGCAAGAAAAGGTTTAAAAAATAAGAAGAGCATGAGAAGTTGTGTAAAATATGAAGAGCATGTAAACGTGTGAAAAATATGTGGAGCATGAAAAGGTCTGAAAAATACGAGGAGCATGAAGAGGAGTGAAAAATACGAAGAGCATGAAAAGGTCTGAAAAATAGGAGGAGCATGAATAGGTCTGAAAATACGAAGAGCATGAAGAGAATGAAAAGTTCTGAAAAATATGAAGAGCATGAAAAGTTGTGTAAAATATGAGGAGCAAGAAAAGGTTTAAAAAATACGAAGAGCGTGAAAAGGTGTGAAAAAT
Organism: Dama dama; assembly: GCF_033118175.1. Classification (NCBI taxonomy): domain Eukaryota; kingdom Metazoa; phylum Chordata; class Mammalia; order Artiodactyla; family Cervidae; genus Dama; species Dama dama. The sequence continues at coordinate 204,765 of NW_026870938.1, forward strand.
TTGAAAAGCATGACAAGGTGTGAAAAATATGAAGAGCATCAAACGGTGTGAAAAATAAGAAGAGCAAGAAAAGGTTTAAAAAATAAGAAGAGCATGAGAAGTTGTGTAAAATATGAAGAGCATGTAAACGTGTGAAAAATATGTGGAGCATGAAAAGGTCTGAAAAATATGAAGAGCATGAAAAGCTGTGAAAAATCTGAGGAGCATGAAACGGTGTGACAATATGAAGCTCATGAAAAGATGTGAAAAATATGAGGAGCATGAAATGGTGTGAAAAATAAGAAGAGCATGAAAAGCTCTAAAAAATATGAAGAGCATGAAAAGGTGTGAAAAATATGAAGAGCATGAAAAGGTGTGAAAAATACAAAGAGCATGAAAAGGTGGGAAAAATACGAAGAGCATGAAAAGTTCTGAAAAATAGGAGGAGCATGAAAAGGTCTGAAAAATATCAAGAGATTGAAAAGGTCTGAAAAATATGAAAGGCATGAAAAGTTGTGAAAAATTGAAGAGCATGAAAAGGTCTGAAAAATATCAAGAACATGAAAACTTCTGAAAAATATCAAGAGCATGAAAAGGTATGAAAAATATGAAGAGCATGAAAAGTTCTGAAAATACGAAGAGCATGAAGAGCATGAAAATTTCTGAAAAATATGAAGAGCTGAAAAGGTGTGAAAAATATAATGAGCATGAAAAGTTGTGAATAATATGAGGAGTATGAAAGTTGTGAACAATATGAGGAGGATGAGAAGTTGTGAAAAATACGAGGAGCGTGAAAAGTTCAGAAAAATACGAGGAGCATGCAAAGGTCTGAAAAATACGAGGAGCATGAAAAGGTCTGAAAAATACAAAGAGCATGAAAAGGTCTGAAAAATACAAAGAGCATGAAACGGAAAAATGAGAAGAGGATGAAAAGGTGTGAAAAATATGAAAAGGTGTGAAAAATTTCGAAGAGCCTGAAGAGGTGTGAAAAATACGAAGAGCATGAAAAGTTGTGAAAAATACGAAGTGCTTGAAAAGGTGTGAAACATACGAAGAGCCTGAAATGGTGTGAAAAATGTGCAGAGCATGAAAGGTTGTGAAAACTACAAAGAGCTAGAAAAGGTCCGAAAAATATCAAGAGCTTGAAAAGTTCTGAAGTATATGAAGAGCATGAAAAGGTTTGAAAAATACCAGGAGCATGAAAAGTTGTGAAAAATACGAAGAGCAAGAAAAATTCTGAAAAATACGAAGAGCATGTAAAGGTCTGAAAACTATGAAGAGCATGAAAAGTTGTGAACAATATGAGGTTCATGAAATGGTGTGAAAAATATGAAGAGCATGAAACGGTGTGTAAAATATGAAGAGCATGAAAAGGTTTGAAAAATACCAGGAGCATGAAAACCTGTGATTTACGAGGAGAATGAAAAGTTCTGAAAAATAGGAGGAGCATGAAAAGGTGTGAAAAATGCGAGGAGCATGAAAAGGTCTGAAAAATACCAGGAGCATAAAAAGTTGTGAATAATATGAGGAGTATGAAAAGGTGTGAACAATATGAGGAGCATGGGAAGTTGTGAAAAACACAAGGAGCGTGAAAAGGTCTGAAAAATACGAGGAGCATGCAAAGGTCTGAAAAATACGAGGAGCTTGCAAAGGTCTGAAAAATACGAGTAGCATGAAAAGGTCTAAAATATACGAGGAGCATGAAAAGATGTGAATAATACGAGGAGCATGCAAAGGTCTGAAAAATACGAGGAGCTTGCAAAGGTCTGAAAAATACGAGTAGCATGAAAAGGTCTAAAATATACGAGGAGCATGAAAAGATGTGAATAATACGAGGAGCATGAAAAGGTCTAAAATATACAAGGAGCATGAAAAGGTGTGAATAATACAAAAAGCACAAAAAGTTGTGAAAAATACGAAGAGCATGAAAAGGTGTGAAAAATTACGAAGTGCAAGAAAAGTTGTGAAAAATTACGAGGAACATGAAAAGATGTGAAAAATACAAAGAGCATGAAAAGGTGAAAAATACAAAGAGCATGAAAAGGTGTGATAAATATGAAGAGCATTAAACGGTGTGAAAAATACGAAGTGCATGAAACGCTGTGAAAAATAGGAAGAGCTTGAAAAGTTCTGAAAAATATGAAGAGCATGAAAAGGTGTGAAAATTCCCAGGAGCATGAAAAGCTGTGAACAATACGAAGAGCATGAAAAATTCTGAAACATACGAAGAGCATGTAAAGGTTTGAAAACTATGAAGAGCATGAAAAGTTGTGAACAATATGAGGTTCATGAAATGGTGTGAAAAATATGAAGAGCATGAAACGGTGTGTAAAATATGAAGAGCATGAAACGGTGTGAAAAATACCAGGAGCATGAAAAGCTGTGATTTACAAGGACAATGAAAAGTTCTGAAAAATAGGAGGAGCATGAAAAGGTCTGAAAAATACCAGAAGCATAAAAAGTTGTGAATAATATGAGGAGTATGAAAAGGTGTGAACAATATGAGGAGCATGAGAAGTTGTGAAAAACACGAGGAGCGTGAAAAGTTCTGAAAAATACGAGGAGCTTGCAAACGTCTGAAAAATACGAGTAGCATGAAAAGGTCTAAAATATACGAGGAGCATGAAAAGGTGTGAATAATACGAGGAGCATGAAAAGGTCTAAAATATACAAGGAGCATGAAAAGGTGTGAATAATACGAAAAGCATGAAAAGGTGTGAAAAATTACAAAGTGCATGAAAATTTGTGAAAAATTACGAAGACCATGAACAGATGTGAAAAATAAAAAGAGCATGAAAAGGTGTGAAAAATATGAAGAGCATTAAACGGTGTGAAAAATACGAAGTGCATGAAACGCTGTGAAAAATACGAAGCATCAGAATGTCTGAAAAATACGAAGAGCATGAAATAGTGTGAAAAATACGAAGAGCATGAAAAGTTCTGAAAAATACGAAGAACATGAAAAGATGGGACAAATACGAAGAGGATGAAAAGATGTAAAAAATATGAAGAGCACGACAGGGTGTGAAAAATACGAAGAGCATGAAAAGGGGTGAAAAATTTCGAAGAGCCTGAAAAGGTGTGAAAAATACGAAGAGCATGAAAATTTGTGAAAAATACGAAGTGCATGAAAAGGTGTGAAACATACGAAGAGCCTGAAATGGTGTGTAAAATATGAAGAGCATGAAAAGGTGTGAATAATATAAGGTTAATGAAATGGTGTGAAAAATATGAAGAGCATGAAACGGTGTGTAAAATATGAAGAGCAAGAAAAGGTGTGAAAAATACGCAGAATATGAAAAGGTCTGAAAAATAGGAGGAGCATGAATAGGTCTGAAAATACGAAGAGCATGAAGAGAATGAAAAGTTCTGAAAAATATGAAGAGCATGAAAAGTTGTGAAAAATATGAAGAGCATGAAAATGTGTGAATATTATGACGAGCATGAAAAGGTGTGAACAATATGAGGAGCATGAGAAGTTGTGAAAAATACGAGGAGCATGAAAAGTTCTGAACAATATGAAGAGCATGAAAAGGTGTGAACTATATGAAGAGCATGAAAAGGTGTGAAAAATATGAGGAGCATGAAAAGGTCTGAAAAATAAGAGGAGCTTGAAAGGTCTGAAAAATTTGAGGAGCATGAAAAGATCTGAAAAATACGAGGAGGTTGAAAAATTCTGAAAAATATGAAGAGCATGAAAAGTTCTGAAAAATACCTGGAGCATGAAAAGGTCTGAAAAATACAAAGAGCATGAAAAGGCGTGAAAATCACGAAGAGCATGCAAAGGTGTGAAAAATACGAGGAGCATGAAAATGTGTGAAAAATATGAGGAGCATGAAAAGGTCTGAAAAAAAACGAGGAACATGAAATGGTGTAAAAAATACGAGAACCATGAAAATGCGTGAAAATCACGAAGAGCATGAAAAGGTGTGAAAAATACGAGGAGCATGTAAAGGTCTGAAAAATAGAAGTAGCATAAAAAGGTCTGAAAAATACGGGGAGCATGAAAAGGTCTGAAAAATACGAGGAGCATGAAAAGGTGTGAAAAATACGAGGAGTATGAAAAGGTGTCAAAAATACGAAGAGCATGAACAGGTGTGAAATATTACAAAGAGCATGAAAAGGTGTGGAAAATATGAGGAGCATGAAATGGTCTGAAAAATATCAAGAATTTGAAAAGGTCTGAAATATACGAAGAGCATGAAAACGTGTGAACAGTATGAAGAGCATGAAAATTTCTGAAAAATACGAGTAGCATGAAGAGTTCCGAAAAATACGAAGAGCATGAATAGGTCTGAAAAATAAGAGGAGCATGAAGATGTCTGAAAAATAGTAAGAGCATGGAAAGGTCTATAAAATACGAGGACCAGGCAAGGTCTGAAAAATACGAGGAGCATGAAAAGGTCTGAAAAATACGAGGAGCATGAAAAGGTGTGAAAAATATGAGGAGCATGAAAAAGTGTGAAAAATACGAGGAGCATGAAAAGGTGTGAAAAACACGAAGAGCATGAAAATGAATGAAAAAGTCGAAGAGCATGAAAAGGTTTGAAAAATATGAGGAGCATGAAAAAGTGTGAAAAATACGAGGAGCATGAAAAGGTGTGAAAAATATGAAGAGCATGAAAAGTGTGAAAAATAGGAGCATGAAATGTGTGAAAAACACGAAGAGCAAGAAACGGTGTGAAAAACATGGAGAGCATGAAAAGGTGTGGAAAATATCAAGAGCATGAAAAGGCCTGAAAAATATGAAGAGCATTAAAAGGAGTGAAAAACACGAAGAGCATGAGAAGGTGTGAAAAACAGGAAGAGCATGAAAAGGTGTGAAAAATACAAAGAGCATATAAAGGTGTGAAAAATACGAGGAGCATGAAAAAGTGTGAAAAATACGAGGAGCATGAAAAGGTGTGAAAAATACGAGAAGCATGAAAAGGTCTGATAAATACGAGGAGGATGAAAAGGTCTGAAAAATATGAGGAGCATGAAAAGGTCTGAAAAACACAAGGAGCATGAAAAGGTCTGAAAAATACGGGGAGCCTGAAAAGTTGTGAACAATATGAACAGCATGAAACGGTGTGAAAAATATGAAGAGCATGAAGAGGTGTGAAATATACAAAGAGCATGAAAAGGTGTGAAATATACGAAGAGCATGAAAAAGTGTCAAAAATACGAAGAGCATGAAACAGTGTGAAAAATATGAAGAGCATGAAATGGTGTGAAAAATATGAAGAGCATGAAAAGGTGTGAAAAATATGAAGAGCATGAAACGGTGTGAAAAATATGAAGAGCATGAAAAGGTGTGAATCATACGAAGTGCATGAAAAGGTGTGAAATATACGAAGAGCATTAAAATGTGTGAAAAATACAAAGAGCATGAAAAAGTGTGAAAAGTACAAACGCATCAAACGGTGTGAAAAATATGAAGAGCATGAAACATTGTGAAAAATCACGAAAAGCATGAAAAGTTGTGAAAAATTCAGAGAGCATTAAAAGATGTGAAAAATTACCAAGAACATGAAAAAGTCTGAAAAATGCAAAGAGCTTTCTGAAAAATATGAAGAGCATGAAACGTGTGAAAAATATGAGGAGCATGAAACTATCTGAAAATATGAAGAGCATGAAACGGTGTGAAAAATACGAGGAGCATGGAAAGGTCTGAAAAATACAAGGGTCGTGAAAAGGTGTGAAAAATACGAGGAGCATGGAAATGTGTGAAAAATACGAGGAGCATGAAAAGGTCTGAAAAATACGAGGAGCCTGAAAAGGTTTCAAAACTATCAAGAGCATGAAAAGGTCTGAAAAATACGAAGAGCATGCAAACGTCTGAAAAATACGAAGAACATGAAAAGGTGTGCAAAATATGAGGAGCATGAAAAGTTCTGAAAAATACGAGGAGCATGAAAATGTGTGAAAAATACAGGGAGCATGCAAAGGCCTGAAAAATACGAAGAGCGTGAAAAGGTGTGAAAAATATGAGGAGGATGAAAAGGTCTGGAAAATACGAGGAGCATGCCAAGGTCTGAAAATTATGAGGAGCATGAAAAGGTCTGAAAAATACGAGGACCATGAAAAGGTCTGAAAAAGATGAGGAGCATGAAACAGTGTGAGAATATGAAGAGCATGAAACGGTATGAAAAATATGAAGAGCAGGAAAAGGTGTGAAAAATATGAAGAGCATGAAACGGTGTGAAAAATATGAGGAGCAAGAAAAGTTGTCAAAAATATGAGGAGCATGTAAAGGTGTGAAAAATATGAAGAGCATGAAAAGTTCTGAAAAATACGAGGAGCAAGAAATGGTGTCAAAAATATGAGGAGCATGTAAAGGTGTGAAAAATTTGAAGAGCATGAAACTATGATAAATATGAGGAGCATGTAATGGTGTGAACATATGAAGAGCATGAAACAGTGTGAAATATATGAAGAGCATGAAAAGAAGTGAAAAATATGAAGATTATGAAACAGTGTGAAAAATATGAATAGCATGAAAAGGTGTGAAAAATATGACGTGCATGAAACGGTGTGAAAAATGCGAAGAGCATGAAAAGTTCTGAAAAATATGGAGATCACGAAAAGTTCTGATAAATACGAAAAGCATGAAACGGTGTGAAAAATAAGAAGATCATGAAAACATCTGATAAATACGAAGAGCATGAAACGGTGTGAAAAATACAAAGAGCATGAAAAGATCTGAAAAATACGAAGAGAATGATAAAACCTGAAAAATACAAAGAGCATGAAAATGTGTAAAAAATTTGAAAAGCATGACAAGGTGTGAAAAATATGAAGAGCATGAAACGGTGTGTAAAATATGAAGAGCAAGAAAAGGTTTAAAAAATATGAAGAGCATGAAAAGTTGTGTAAAATATGAGGAGCAAGAAAAGGTTTAAAAAATACGAAGAGCATGAAAAGGTGTGAAAAATTTGAAAAGCATGACAAGGTGTGAAAAATAAGAAGAGCATGAAACGGTGTGAAAAATATGAGGAGCAAGAAAAGTTGTCAAAAATATGAGGAGCATGTAAAGGTGTGAAAAATATGAAGAGCATGAAAAGTTCTGAAAAATACGAGGAGCAAGAAATGGTGTCAAAAATATGAGGAGCATGTAAAGGTGTGAAAAATTTGAAGAGCATGAAACTATGATAAATATGAGGAGCATGTAATGGTGTGAACATATGAAGAGCATGAAACAGTGTGAAATATATGAAGAGCATGAAAAGAAGTGAAAAATATGAAGATTATGAAACAGTGTGAAAAATATGAATAGCATGAAAAGGTGTGAAAAATATGACGTGCATGAAACGGTGTGAAAAATGCGAAGAGCATGAAAAGTTCTGAAAAATATGGAGATCACGAAAAGTTCTGATAAATACGAAAAGCATGAAACGGTGTGAAAAATAAGAAGATCATGAAAACATCTGATAAATACGAAGAGCATGAAACGGTGTGAAAAATACAAAGAGCATGAAAAGATCTGAAAAATACGAAGAGAATGATAAAACCTGAAAAATACAAAGAGCATGAAAAGGTGTAAAAAATTTGAAAAGCATGACAAGGTGTGAAAAATATGAAGAGCATGAAACGGTGTGTAAAATATGAAGAGCAAGAAAAGGTTTAAAAAATATGAAGAGCATGAAAAGTTGTGTAAAATATGAGGAGCAAGAAAAGGTTTAAAAAATACGAAGAACATGAAAAGGTGTGAAAAATTTGAAAAGCATGACAAGGTGTGAAAAATAAGAAGAGCATGAAACGGTGTGAAAAATAAGAAGAGCAAGAAAAGGTTTAAAAAATAAGAAGAGCATGAGAAGTTGTGTAAAATATGAAGAGCATGTAAATGTGTGAAAAATATGTGGAGCATGAAAAGGTCTGAAAAATATGAAGAGCATGAAAAGGTGTGAAAAATCTGAGGAGCATGGAACGGTGTGACAACATGAAGCTCATGAAAAGATGTGAAATATATGAGGAGCATGAAATGGTGTGAAAAATAAGAAGAGCATGAAAAGCTGTAAAAAATATGAAGAGCATGAAAAGGTCTGAAAAATACGAAGAGCATGAAAAGGTCTGAAAAATATCAAGAGATTGAAAAGGTCTGAAAAATATGAAAGGCATGAAAAGTTGTGAAAAATTGAAGAGCATGAAAAGGTCTGAAAAATATCAAGAACATGAAAACTTCTGAAAAATATCAAGAGCATGAAAATGTGTGAAAAATACGAAGAGCATGAAAAGTTCTGAAAAATACGAAGAGCATGAAAAGGTCTGAAAAATACGAAGAGCATGAAGAGCATGAAAATTTCTGAAAAATATGAAGAGCTGAAAAGGTGTGAAAAATATAATTAGCATGAAAAGTTGTGAATGATATGAGGAGTATGAAAGGTGTGAACAATATGAGGAGCATGAGAAGTTGTGAAAAATACGAGGAGCGTGAAAAGTTCAGAAAAATATGAGGAACATGCAAAGGTCTGAAAAATACGAGGAGCATGAAAAGGTCTGAAAAATACAAACAGCATGAAAAGGTCTAAAAAATACATTGAGCATGAAACGGTGTGAAAAATGAGAAGAGGATGAAAACGTGTGAAAAATATGAAGAGCATGAAAAAGTGTGAAAAATTTCGAAGAGCCTGAAGAGGTGTGAAAAATACGAAGAGCATGAAAAGTTGTGAAAAACAAGAACTGCATGAAAAGGTGTGAAACATACGAAGAGCCTGAAACGGTGTGAAAAATGTGCAGAGCATGAAAGGTTATGAAAACTATGAAGAGCTTGAAAAAGTCTGAAAAATATCAAGAGCTTGAAAAGTTCTGAAGTATATGAAGAGCATGAAAAGGTGTGAAAAATACCAGGAGCATGAAAAGCTGTGAAAAATACGAAGAGCATGTAAAGGTCTGAAAACTATGAAGAGCATGAAAAGTTGTGAACAATATGAGGTTCATGAAATGGTGTGAAAAATATGAAGAGCATGAAACGGTGTGTAAAGTATGAAAAGCATGAAAAGGTGTGAAAAATACCCGGAGCATGAAAAGCTGTGATTTACGAGGAGAATGAAAAGTTCTGAAAAATAGGAGGAGCATGAAAAGGTGTGAAAAATGCGAGGAGCATGAAAAGGTCTGAAAAATACCAGGAGCATAAAAAGTTGTGAATAATATGAGGAGTATGAAAAGGTGTGAACAATATGAGGAGCATGGGAAGTTGTGAAAAACACAAGGAGCGTGAAAAGGTCTGAAAAATACGAGGAGCATGCAAAGGTCTAAAAAATACGAGGAGCTTGCAAAGGTCTGAAAAATACGAGTAGCATGAAAAGGTCTAAAATATAGGAGGAGCATGAAAAGGTGTGAATAATACGAGGAGCATGAAAAGGTCTAAAACATACAAGGAGCATGAAAAGGTGTGAATAATACAAAAAGCATGAAAAGGTGTGAAATATACAAAGAGCATGAAAAGGTGTGAAAAATTATGAAGTGCATGAAAAGTTGTGAAAAATTACGAAGACCATGAAAAGATGTGAAAAATACAAAGAGCATGAAAAGCTGTGAAAAGTACGAAGAGCATGAAAAGGTGTGAAAAATATGAAGAGCATTAAACGGTGTGAAAAATACAAAGTGCATGAAACGCTGTGAAAAATAGGAAGAGCTTGAAAAGTTCTGAAAAATATGAAGAGCATGAAAAGGTGTGAAAAATACCAGGAGCATGAAAAGCTGTGAACAATACGAAGAGCATGAAAAATTCTGAAACATACGAAGAGCATGCAAAGGTTTGAAAACTATGAAGAGCATGAAAAGTTGTGAACAATATGAGGTTCATGAAATGGTGTGAAAAATATGAAGAGCATGAAACGGTGTGTAAATATGAAGAGCATGAAAAGGTGTGAAAAATACCAGGAGCATAAAAAGCTATGATTTACGAGCAGAATGAAAAGTTCTGAAAAATAGGAGGAGCATGAAAAGGTCTGAAAAATACCAGGAGCATAAAAAGGTGTGAATAATATGAGGAGTATGAAAAGGTGTGAACAATGTGAGGAGCATGAGAAGCTGTGAAAAACACGAGGAGCGTGAAAAGTTCTGAAAAATACGAGGAGCATGCAAAGGTCTGAAAAATACGAGGAGCTTGCAAAGGTCTGAAAAATACGAGTAGCATGAAAAGGTGTGAAATATACGAAGAGCATGAAAAGGTGTGAAAAATTACGAAGTGCAGGAAAAGTTGTAAAAAATTACGAAGACCATGAAAAGATGTGAAAAATAAAAAGAGCAGGAAAAGGTGTGAAAAATACGAAGAGCATGAAAAGGTGTGAAAAATATGAACAGCATTAAACGGTGTGAAAAATACGAGGAGCATGAAAAGGTCTGAAAAATAGAAGGAGCATAAACAGGTGTGAAAAATATGAGGAGTATGAAAAGGTGTCAAAAACACGAAGAGCATGAACAGGTGTGAAATATTACAAAGAGCATGAAAAGGTGTGAAAAATATGAGGAGCATGAAATGGTCTGAAAAATACGAAGAGCATGAAAAGGTCTGAAAAATATCAAGAACTTGAAAAGGTCTGAAATATACGAAGAGCATGAAAATGTGTGAACAATATGAAGAGCATGAAAATTTCTGAAAAATACGAGTAGCATGAAGAGTTCTGAAAAATACGAAGAGCATGAATAGGTCTGAAATATCAGAGGAGCATGAAGAGGTCTGAAAAATACTAAGAGCATGAGGAGGTCTAAAAAATACGAGGAGCATGAAAAGATCTGAAAAATAAGAAGAGCATGAAAAGGTCAGAAAAATACGAGGAGCATGAAACAGTCTGAAAACTATGAAGAGCATGAAAAGGTCTGAAAAATTTTAAGAGCATGAAAAGATCTGAAAAATATGAAGTGATTGAAAAAGTGTGAAAAATATGAAGAGCATGAAATGCTGTGAAAAATATGAAGAGCATGAAAAAGTGTGAAAATTATGAGGAGCATGAAACGGTGTGAACAATACGAGGAGCATGAAATGGTGTGAACAATACGAGGAGCAGGAAAAGTTGTGAACAATACGAAGAGCATGAAAAGGTCTGAAAAATATAAGGAGCATGAAAAGGTCTGAAAAATAAGAAGAGCATGAAAAGGTGTGTTAAATATGAGGAGCATAAAAAGGTGTGAAAAATATTAACAGCATGAAAAGGTGTGAAAAATATGAAGAGCATGATAAGGTGTGAAACATATGAAGAGAATGAAAAGGTCTGAAAAATATGAAGAGCGTGAAGAGCGACGTCAGGACTTGTGCCTAGATGCGAGTGACACCTCGGGACTCTCCTCGAGGCTTGGCAGGGCAATTGGGATGCCTCTCCAGCTGAGGGGAGAGACCAGGGGTCCCGTTCCACTTGCCATGGGAATCCTGGGACTACTATCCATATTAAAGAGGTGACAGGCATCGTCTCCTTTTGAAGCACTGACGTCCGCGTACCTCTGGAGTTTTCAAAGGATGTGAGGCCTCCGGTCGCGAGGAGGCGGGGAACAAGGTCTTTCTCTGTGGTCTCCACAGGGGATTCAGACAAGCCTTCGTCTTGGGAGATGCAAGACGAGCCTGCGTTCAATACACTGCAGGGATATCCGGCCTTACTTCGAGTCAGAGCATCTCGGTGTCCATTCCACTTGAGGCCACAAACTCAGGGTCCCTCTCACATACCTGTAGCTGAGAGAAGCCTCCTCTTGAGGTGATTGTGGAAAGTTGGTATTCCTCTTGAGTCGAAGCGAGGGACTAATATATCATCTCGAGTTGATTTGGGGTACACGGAGCCCTTTCGTGTTGCTCCAGTGACCTCAGGATCCCTCTAGACTTGAGACAGTGATCTTGGGTTTTCTCTGGAGTGCCATCAAGGAAATCAAGGATCCTTTCACGTTTAATGTGGAACACGGAATTGCTCTGCACGCAGTGCAGGGGAATCGGGCCTCATCTCGCGTCGAGGGGGAAGTCTCATGGTTTTTCTCGAGTTGCGGCCGGAACCTGGGGTATATTCTCGAGTTACGACGGGGAGGGCCCTTCCAGACACATGTTTGTTCAGCGACGTCAGGACTCCTGCCTAGGTGGGAGGGACACCTCGGGATACTCCTCGAGTCTTAGCATGGCAATTGGGACGCGTCTCCACGTGAGACGGGAGACCGAGCGTCCCATTCCACGTGCCACAGGGATCCTGGGACTCCTATCCATTTTCAAGAGGAGTCAGGCATTGTCTCCTTTGGAAGCATTGATCTCCGCCCACCTCTCGAGTTTTCAAAGGATGTGAGGCCTCCGGTTGCGATGAGGCGGAGAACTAGGACTTTCTCTGTGGTCTCAACAGGGGATTCAGACATCCCTTCGTCTTGGGAGATGCAAGACGAGCCTGCATTCAATTCACTGAAGGGATATCCGGCCTTACTTCGAGTCAGAGCATCTCGGTGTCCTTTCCACTTGAGGCCACAAACTCAGGGTCCCTCTGACATACATGTAGCTGAGAGAAGCCTCCTCTTGAAGTTCTTGTGGAAAGTTGGTATTCCTCTTGAGTCGAAGCCAGGGAGTAGGCTCTCATCACGAGTTGATTTGGGGTCCACGGAGCCCTTTCATGTTGGTCCAGTGACCTCAGGATCCCTCTAGACTTGAGACAGTGATCTTGGGTTTTCTCTGGAGTGCCATCAAGGAAATCAAGGCTCCGTTTACGTTTGATGTGGAACACGGAATTTCTCTACACGCAGTGCAGGGGAATCAGGCCTCATCTCGCGACAACGAGGATGTCTCAAGGTTTTTCTCAAGTTGCGGCCGGAACCTGGGGTATATTCTCGAGTTACGACGGGGAGGGCCTTTGCAGACCCGTGTTTGTTCAGCGACGTCAGGACTCCTGCCTAGGTGCGAGGGACACCTCGGGATTCTCCACGAGTCTTGGCATGGCAATTGGGACACGCCTCCACGTGAGGCGGGAGACCCAGGCTCCCTTTCCACGTGCCACAGGGATCCTGGGACTCCTATCCATTTTCAAGAGAAGTCAGGCATCGTCTCCTTTGGAAGCATTGATCTCCGCAGACCTCTCGAGTTTTCAAAGAATTTGAGGCTTCCGGTCGCGATGAGGCGGAGGACTAGGTCTTTCTCTGTAGTCTCCACAGTGGATTCAGACATCCCTTCGTCTTGGGAGATGCAAGACGAGCCTGCATTCAATTCACTGCAGGGATATCCGGGCTTACTTCGAGTCAGAGCATCTCGGTGTCCTTTCCACTTGAGGCCACAAACTCAGGGTCCCTCTCACATACCTGTAGCTGAGAGAAGCCTCCTCTTGAGGTGCTTGTGGAAAGTTGGTATTCCTCTTGAGGCGAAGCCAGGGACTAAGCTCTCATCTCTAGTTGATTTGGGGTGCACGGAGCCCTTTCGTGTTGCTAAAGTGACCTCAGGATCCCTCTAGGCTTGAGACAGTGATCTTGGGTTTTCTCTAGAGTGCCATCAAGGAAATCAAGGCTCCTTTCACGTTTGATGTGGAACATGGAATTGCTCTGCACGCAGTGCAGGGGAATCGGGCCTCATCTCGTGTCGAGGGGGAAGTCTCATGGTTTTTCTCGAGTTGCGACCGGAACCTGGGGTATATTCTCGAGTTACGACGGGGAGGTCCCTTGCGGACACGTGTTTGTTCAGCGACGTCAGGACTCCTGCCTAGGTGTGAGGGACACCTCGGGATTCTCCTTGAGTCTTGGCATGGCAATGGGACGCGTCTCCACGTGAGGTGGGAGACCCAGGGTCCCTTTCCACGTGCCACAGGCATCCTGGGACTCCTATCCACTATCAAGAGGAGTCAGGCATCGTCTCCTTTGGAAGCATTGATCTCCGCGGACCTCTCGAGTTTTCAAAGAATGTGAGAAATCCGGTCGCGATGAGGCGGAGGACTAGGTCTTTCTCTGTGGTCTCCACAGGGGATTCAGACATCCCTTCCTCTTGGGAGATGCAAGACGAGCCTGCATTCAATTCACTGCAGGGATATCCGGCCTTACTTCGAGTGACAGCATCTCGGTGTCCAACACACTTGAGGACACAGATTCAGGGTCCCTCTCATATACCTGTAGCTGAGAGAAGCCTCCTGTTGAGGTGCTTATGGAAAGTTGGTATTCCTCTTGAGTCGAAGCCAGGGACTAAGCTCTCATCTCGAGTTGATTTGGGGTCCACGGAGCCCTTTCGTGTTGCTCCAGTGACCTCAGGATCCCTCTAGACTTGAGACAGTGATCTTGGGTTTTCTCTGGAGAGCCATCAAGGAAATCAAGGCTCCTTTCAAGTTTGATGTTGAACACGGAATTGCGCTGCACGCAGTCAGGGGAATCGGGCCTCATCTCGCAGCAAGGGGGATGTCTCATGGTTTTTCTCAAGTTGCGAGCGGAACCTGGGGTATATTCTCGAGTTACGACGGGGAGGGCCCTTCCAGACACGTGTTTGTTCAGGGACGTCAGGACTCCTGCCTAGGTGCGAGGGATAACTCGGGATTCTCCTCGAGTCTTGGCATGGCAATTGGGACGCGTCTCCACGTGAGACGGGAGACCCAGGGTCCCTTTCCACATGCCACAGGGATCCTGGGACTCCTATCCATTGTCAACAATAGTCAGGCATCGTTTCCTCTGGAAGCATTGATCTCCGGGGAACTCTCGAGTTTTCAAAGGATGTGAGGCCTCCGGTCGCGATGAGGCGGAGAACTAGGTCTTTCTCTGTTGTCTCCACAGGGGATTCAGACATCCCTTCGTCTTGGGAGATGCAAGACGAGCCTGCTTTCAATTCACTGCAGGGATATCCGGCCTTACTTCGAGTCAGAGCATCTCGGTGTCCATTCCACTTGAGGCCACAAACTCAGGGTCCCTCTCACATACCTGTAGCTGAGAGAAGCCTCCTCTTGAGGTGCTTGTGGAAAGTTGGTATTCTTCTTGAGTCGAAGCGAGGGACTAAGCTCTCATCTCGAGTTGATTTGGGGTCCACGGAGCCCTTTCGTGTTGCTCCAGTGACCTCAGGATCCCTCTAGACGTGAGACAGTGATCTTGGGTTTTCTCTGGAGTGCCATCAAGGAAATCAAGGCTCCTTTCACTTTTGATGTGGAACAAGGAATTGCTCTGCACGCAGTGCAGGGGAATCGGGCCTCATCTCGCGGCGAGGGGGAAGTCTCATGGTTTTTCTCGAGTTGCGGCCAGAACCTGGGGTATATTCTCGAGTTACGTTAGGGAGGGCCCTTCCAGACACGTGTTTGTTCAGCGATGTCAGGACTCCTGCCTAGGTGCGAGGGACACCTCGGGATTCTCCTCGAGTCTTGGCATGGCAATTGGGACGCGTCTCCACGTGAGGCGGGAGACCCAGGGTCCCTTTCCACGTGCCACAGGGATCCTGGGACTCCTATCCATTTTCAAGAGGAGTCAGGCATCGTATCCTTTGGAAGCATTGATCTCCGCGGACCTCTCGAGTTTTCAAAGGATGTGAGGCCTCCGGTCGCGATGAGGCGGAGAACTCGGTCTTTCTCTGTGGTCTCCACAGTGGATTCAGACATCACTTCGTCTTGGGAGATGCAAGACGAGCCTGCTTTCAATTCACTGCAGGGATATCCGGCCTTACTTCGAATCAGAGCATCTCGGTGTCCATTCCACTTGAGGCCACAAACTCAGGGTCCCTCTCACATACCTGTAGCTGAGAGAAGCCTCCTCTTGAGGTGCTTGTGGAAAGTTGGTATTCCTCTTGAGTCGAAGCCAGGGACTAAGCTCTCATCTTGAGTTGATTTGGGGTCCACGGAGCCCTTTCGTGTTGCTCCAGTGACCTCAAGATCCCTCTAGACTTGAGACAGTGATCTTGGGTTTTCTCTGGAGTGCCATCAAGGAAATCAAGGCTCCTTTCACGTTTGATGTGGAACACGGAATTGCTCTGCACGCAGTGCAGGGGAATCGGGCCTCATCTCGCGGCGAGGGGGAAGTCTCATGGTTTTTCTCGAGTGGCGGCCATAACCTGGGGTATATTCTCGAGTTACGACGGGGAGGCCCCTTCCAGACACGTGTTTGTTCAGCGACATCAGGACTCCTGCCTACGTGCGAGGGACACCTCGGGATTCTCCTCGAGTCTTGGCATGGCAATTGGGACGCGTCTCCACGTGAGGCGGGAGACCGAGGGAACCTTTCCAAGTGCCACAGGGATCCTGGGACATCTATCCATTTTCAAGCGGAGTCAGGCATTGTCTCCTTTGGAAGCATTGATCTCCGCGGACCTCTCGAGTTTTCAAAGGATGTGACGCCTACGGTCGCGATGAGGGGGAGGACTAGGACTTTCTCTGTGGTCTCCACAGGAGATTCAGACATCCCTTCGTCTTGGGAGATGCAAGACGAGCCTGCATTCAATTCACTGAAGGGATATCCGGCCTTACTTCGAGTCAGAGCATCTCGGTGTCCATTCCACTTGAGGCCACAAACTCAGGGTCCCTCTGACATACATGTAGCTGAGAGAAGCCTCCTCTTGAAGTTCTTGTGGAAAGTTGGTATTCCTCTTGAGTCGAAGCCAGGGACTAGGCTCTCATCACGAGTTGATTTGTGGTCCACGGAGCCCTTTCATGTTGCTCCAGTGACCTCAGGATCCCTCTAGACTTTAGACAGTGATCTTGGGTTTTCTCTGGAGTGCCATCAAGGAAATCAAGGCTCCATTTACGTTTGATGTGGAACACGGAATTGCTCTGCACGCAGTGCAGGGGAATCGGGCCTCATCTCGCGACAAGGAGGATGTCTCAAGGTTTTTCTCAAGTTGCGGCCGGAACCTGGGGTATATTCTCGAGTTACGACGGGGAGGGCCTTTGCAGACCCGTGTTTGTTCAGCGATGTCAGGACTCCTGCCTAGGTTCGAGGGACACCTCGAGATTCTCCTCGAGTCTTGGCATGGCAATTGGGACACGTCTCCACGTGAGGCGGGAGACCCAGGCTCCCTTTCCACGTGCCACAGGGATCCTGGGACTCCTATCCATTTTCAAGAGGAGTCAGGCATCGTCTCCTTTGGAAGCATTGATCTCCGCAGACCTCTCGAGTTTTCAAAGAATTTGAGGCCTCCGGTCGCGATGAGGCGGAGGACTAGGTCTTTCTCTGTAGTCTCCACAGTGGATTCAGACATCCCTTCGTCTTGAGAGATGCAAGACGAGTCTGCATTCAATTCACTGAAGGGATATCCGGCCTTACTTCGAGTCAGAGCATCTCGGTGTCCTTTCCACTTGTGGCCACAAACTCAGGGTACCTCTCACATACCTGTAGCTGAGAGAAGCCTCCTCTTGAGGTGCTTGTGGAAAGTTGGTATTCCTCTTGAGGCGAAGCCAGGGACTAAGCTCTCATCTCTAGTTGATTTGGGGTGCACGGAGCCCTTTCGTGTTGCTAAAGTGACCTCAGGATCCCTCTAGGCTTGAGACAGTGATCTTGGGTTTTCTCTAGAGTGCCATCAAGGAAATCAAGGCTCCTTTCACGTTTGATGTGGAACATGGAATTGCTCTGCACGCAGTCCAGGGGAATCGGGCCTCATCTTGCAGCGAGGGGGAAGTCTCATGGTTTTTCTCGAGTTGCGGCCGGAACCTGGGGTATATTCTCGAGTTACGACGGGGAGGGCCCTTGCAGACACGTGTTTGTTCAGCGACGTCAGGACTCCTGCCTAGGTGTTAGGGACACCTCGGGATTCTCCTTGAGTCTTGGCATGGCAATGGGACGCGTCTCCACGTGAGGTGGGAGACCCAGGGTCCCTTTCCACGTGCCACAGGCATCCTGGGACTCCTATCCACTATCAAGAGGAGTCAGGCATCGTCTCCTTTGGAAGCATTGATCTCCGCGGACCTCTCGAGTTTTCAAAGGATGTGAGAGCTCCGGTCGCGATGAGGCGGAGGACTAGGTCTTTCTCTGTAGTCTCCACAGTGGATTCAGACATCCCTTCGTCTTGAGAGATGCAAGACGAGTCTGCATTCAATTCACTGAAGGGATATCCGGCCTTACTTCGAGTCAGAGCATCTCGGTGTCCTTTCCACTTGAGGCCACAAACTCAGGGTACCTCTCACATACCTGTAGCTGAGAGAAGCCTCCTCTTGAGGTGCTTGTGGAAAGTTGGTATTCCTCTTGAGGCGAAGCCAGGGACTAAGCTCTCATCTCTAGTTGATTTGGGGTGCACGGAGCCCTTTCGTGTTGCTAAAGTGACCTCAGGATCCCTCTAGGCTTGAGACAGTGATCTTGGGTTTTCTCTAGAGTGCCATCAAGGAAATCAAGGCTCCTTTCACGTTTGATGTGGAACATGGAATTGCTCTGCACGCAGTCCAGGGGAATCGGGCCTCATCTTGCAGCGAGGGGGAAGTCTCATGGTTTTTCTCGAGTTGCGGCCGGAACCTGGGGTATATTCTCGAGTTACGACGGGGAGGGCCCTTGCAGACACGTGTTTGTTCAGCGACGTCAGGACTCCTGCCTAGGTGTGAGGGACACCTCGGGATTCTCCTTGAGTCTTGGCATGGCAATGGGACGCGTCTCCACGTGAGGTGGGAGACCCAGGGTCCCTTTCCACGTGCCACAGGCATCCTGGGACTCCTATCCACTATCAAGAGGAGTCAGGCATCGTCTCCTTTGGAAGCATTGATCTCCGCGGACCTCTCGAGTTTTCAAAGGATGTGAGAGCTCCGGTCGCGATGAGGCGGAGGACTAGGTCTTTCTCTGTGGTCTCCACAGGGGATTCAGACATCCCTTCGTCTTGGGAGATGCAAGACGAGCCTGCTTTCAATTCACTGCAGGGATATCCGGCCTTACTTCGAGTCAGAGCATCTCGGTGTCCATTCCACTTGAGGCCACAAACTCAGGGTCCCTCTCACATACCTGTAGCTGAGAAAAGCCTCCTCTTTAGGTGCTTGTGGAAAGTTGGTATTCTTCTTGAGTCGAAGCGAGGGACTAAGCTCTCATCTCGAGTTGATTTGGGGTCCACGGAGCCCTTTCGTGTTGCTCCAGTGATCTCAGGATCCCTCTAGACGTGAGACAGTGATCTTGGGTTTTCTCTGGAGTGCCATCAAGGAAATCAAGGCTCCTTTCACTTTTGATGTGGAACACGGAATTGCTCTGCACGCAGTGCAGGGGAATCGGGCCTCATCTCGCGGAGAGGGGGAAGTCTCATGGTTTTTCTCGAGTTGCGGCCAGAACCTGGGGTATATTCTCGAGTTACGTTAGGGAGGGCCCTTCCAGACACGTGTTTGTTCAGCGATGTCAGGACTCCTGCCTAGGTGCGAGGGACACCTCGGGATTCTCCTCGAGTCTTGGCATGGCAATTGGGACGCGTCTCCACGTGAGGCGGGAGACCCAGGGTCCCTTTCCACGTGCCACAGGGATCCTGGGACTCCTATCCATTTTCAAGAGGAGTCAGGCATCGTATCCTTTGGAAGCATTGATCTCCGCGGACCTCTCGAGTTTTCAAAGGATGTGAGGCCTCCGGTCGCGATGAGGCGGAGAACTCGGTCTTTCTCTGTGGTCTCCACAGGGGATTCAGACATCCCTTCGTCTTGGGAGATGCAAGACGAGGCTGCTTTCAATTCACTGCAGGGATATCCGGCCTTACTTCGAGTCAGAGCATCTCAGTGTCCATTCCACTTGAGGCCACAAACTCAGGGTCACTCTCACATACTTGTAGCTGAGAGAAGCCTTCTCTTGAGGTGCTTGTGGAAATTTGGTATTCCTCTTGAGACGAAGCCAGGGACTAAGCTGTCATCTCGAGTTGATTTGGGGTCAACGGAGACCTTTCGTGTTGGTACAGTGACCTCAGGATCCCTCTAGACTTGAGACAGTGATCTTGGGTTTTCTCTGGAGTGCCATCAAGGAAAGCAAGGCTCCGTTTACGTTTGATGTGGAACACGGAATTGCTCTGCACGCAGTGCAGGGGAATCGGGCCTCATCTCGCGGCAAGGAGGATGTCTCAAGGTTTTTCTCAAGTTGCGGCCGGAACCTGGGGTATATTCTCGAGTTAAGACGGGGAGGGCCTTTTCAGACACGTGTTTGTTCAGCGACGTCAGGACTCCTGCCTAGGTGCGAGGGACACCTCGGGATTCTCCTCGAGTCTTGGCATGGCAATTGGCACACGTCTCCACGTGAGGCGGGAGACCCAGGCTCCCTTTCCACGTGCCACAGGGATCCTGGGACTCCTATCCATTTTCAAGAGGAGTCAGGCATCGTATCCTTTGGAAGCATTGATCTCCGCAGACCTCTCGAGTTTTCAAAGAATGTGAGGCCTCCGGTCGCGATGAGGCGGTGGACTAGGACTTTCTCTGTAGTCTCCACAGTGGATTCAGACATCCCTTCGTCTTGGGAGATGCAAGACGTGCCTGCATTCAATTCACTGCAGGGATATCTGGTCTTACTTCGAGTCAGAGCGTCTCGGTGTCCATTCCACTTGAGGCCACAAACTCAGGGTCCCTCTCACATACCTGTAGCTGAGAGAAGCCTCCTCTTGAGGTGCTTGTGGAAAGTTGGTATTCCTCTTGAGTCGAAGCCAGGGACTAATCTCTCATCACGAGTTGATTTGGGGTCCACGGAGCACTTTGGTGTTGCTCCAGTGACCTCAGGATCCCTCTAGACTTGAGACAGTGATCTTGGTTTTCTCTGGAGTGCCATCAAGGAAATCAAGGCTCCTTTCACGTTTAATGTGGAACACGGAATTGATCTGCACGCAGTGCAGGGGAATCGGGCCTCATCTCGCGGCGAGGGGGAAGTCTCATGGTTTTTCTCGAGTTGTGGCCGGAACTTGGGGTATATTCTCGAGTTACGACGGGGAGGGCCTTTCCAGACACGTGTTTGTTCAGCGACGTCAGGACTCCTGCCTAGGTGCGAGGGACACCTTGGGATTCTCCTCGAGTCTTGGCATGGCAATTGGGACGCGTCTCCACGTGTGGCGGGAGACCCAGTGTCGTTTTTAACGTGCCACAGTGATCCTGGGACTCCTATCTATTTTCAAGAGGAGTAAGGCATTGTCTCCTTTGGAAGCATTGATCTCCGCGGAACTCTCGAGTTTTCAAAGGATGTGAGGCCTCCGGTCGCATTGAGGCGGAGGACTAGGTCTTTCTCTGTGGCCTCCACAGGGGATTCAGACATCCCTTCGTCTTGGGAAATGCAAGACGAGCCTGCATTCAATTCACTGCAGGGATATCCAGCCTTATTTCGAGGCAGAGCATCTCGGTGTCCATTCCAATTGAGGCCACAAACTCAGGGTCCCTCTCACATACCTGTAGCTGAGAGAAGCCTCCTCTTGAGGTGCTTGTGGAAAGTTGGTATTCCTCTTGAGTCGAAGCCAGGGACTAAGCTCTCATCTCGAGTTGATTTGGCGTCCACGGAGCCCTTTCGTGTTGCTCCAGTGACCTCAAGATCCCTCTAGACTTGAGACAGTGATCTTGGGTTTTCTCTGGAGTGCCATCAAGGAAATCAAGGCTCCTTTCACGTTTGATGTGGAACACGGAATTGCTCTGCACGCAGTGCAGGGGAATCGGGCCTCATCTTTCGGCGAGGGGGAAGTCTCATGGTTTTTCTCGAGTTGCAGCCGGAACCTGGTGTATATTCTCGAGTTACGACGGGGAGGGCCCTTCCAGACACGAGTTTGTTCCGCAACGTCAGAACTCCTGCCTACGTTCGATGGACACCTCGGTATTCTCCTCGAGTCTTGGCATGGCAATTGGGACGCGTCTCCATGTGAGGCGGGAGACCCAGGGTCCCTTTCAACGTGCCACAGGGATCGTGGGACTCCTATCCACTTTCAAGAGGAGTCAGGCATCGTCTCCTTTGGAAGCATTGATCTCTGCGGACCTCTCTAGGTTTCAAAGGATGTGAGGCCTGCGGTCACGATGAGGCGGAGAACTAGGTCTTTCTCTGTGGTCTCCACAGGGGATTCAGACAACCCTTCGTCTTGGGAGATGCAAGACGAGCCTGCATTCAATTCACTGCAGGGATATCCGGCCTTACTTCGAGTCACAGCATCTCGGTGTCCATTCCACTTGAGGCCACAAACTCAGGGTCCCTCTCACATACATGTAGCTGAGAGAAGCCTCCTCTTGAGGGGCTTGTGGAAAGTTGGCATTCCTCTTGAGTCGAAGCCAGGGACTAAGCTCTGATCTCAAGTTGATTTGGCGTCCATGGAGCCCTTTCGTGTTGCTACAGTGACCTCACGATCCGTCTAGACTTGAGACAGTGATCTTGGGTTTTCTCTGGAGTGCCATCAAGGAAATCAAGGCTCCTTTCACGTTTGTGTGGAACACGGAATTGCTCTGCACGCAGTCCAGGGGAATCGGGCCTGATGTCGCGGCGAGGGGGAAGTCTCATGGTTTTTCTCGAGTTGCGGCCGGAACCTGGGGTATATTCTCGAGTTACGACGGGGAGGGCCCTTCCAGACATGTGTTTGTTCAGCGACGTCAGGACTCCTGCCTAGGAGCGAGGGACACCTCGGGATTCTCCTAGAGTCTTGGCATGGCAATTGGGATGCGTCTCCACGTGAGGTGGGAGACCCAGGGTCCCTTTCCACGTGCCACAGGGATCCTGGGTCTCCTATCCATTTTCAAGAGGAGTCAGGCATCATCTCCTTTGGAAGCATTGATCTCCGAGGACCTCTCGAGTTTTCAAAGGATGTCAGGCCTCCGGTCGCGATGAGGCGGAGAACTCGGTCTTTGTCTGTCATCTCCACAGGGGATTCAGACATCCCTTCTTCTTGGGAGATGCAAGACGAGCCTGCATTCAATTCACTGCAGGGATATCCGGCCTTACTTCGAGTCAGAGCATCTCGGTGTCCATTCCACTTGAGGCAACAAACTCAGGGGCCCTCTCACATACCTGTAGCTGAGAGAAGCCTCCTCTTGAGGTGCTTGTGGAAAGTTGGTATTCCTCTTGAGTCGAAGCCAGGGACTAAGCTCTCATCTCGAGTTGATTTGTGGTCCACGGAGCCCTTTCGTGTTGCTCCAGGGACCTCAGGATCCCTCTAGACTTGAGACAGTGAACGTGGGTTTTCTCTGTAGTGCCATCAAGGAAATCAAGGCTCCTTTCACGTTTGATGTGGAAAACGGAATTGCTCTGCACGCAGGGCAGGGGAATCGGGCCTCATCTCGCGGCGAGTTGGAAGTCTCATGGTTTTTCTCGAGTTGCGGCCGGAACCTGGGGTATATTCTCGAGTTACGATGGGGAGGGCCCTTCCAGACACGTGTTTGTTCAGCGATGTCAGGACTCCTGCCTAGGTGCGAGGGACACCTCGGGATTCTCCCCGAGTCTTGGCATGGCAATTGGGACGCCTCTCCACGTGAGGCGGGAGACCCAGGGTCCCTTTCCAAGTGCCACTGGGATCCTGGGACTCCTATCCATTTTCAAGAAGAGTCAGGCTTCGTCTCCTTTGGAAGCATTGATCTCCGCAGACCTCTCGAGTTTTCAAAGGATGTGAGGCCTCCGGTCGCGATGAGTCGGAGGACTAGGTCTTTCTCTGTGGTCTCCACAGGGGATTCAGACATCCCTTCGTCTATGGAGATGCAAGACGAGCCTGCATTCAATTCACTGCAGGGATATCCTGCCTTACTTCGAGTCAGAGCATCTCGGTGTCCATTCCACTTGAGGCCACAAACACAGGGTCCCTCTCACATACTTGTAGCTGAGAGAAGCCTCCTATTGAGGTGCTTGTAAAAAGCTGGTATTCCTCTTTAGTCGAAGCCAGGGACTAAGCTCTCATCTCGAGTTGATTTGTGGTCCACGGAGCCCTTTCGTGTTGCTCCAGTGACCTCAGGATCCCTCTAGATTTGAGACAGTGATCTTGGGTTTTCTCTGGAGTGCCATCAAGGAAATCAAGGCTCCTTTCACGTTTGAAGTGGAACACGGAATTGCTCTGCACAAAGTGCACGGGAATCGGGCCTCATCTCGCGACGAGCGGGAAGTCTCATGGTTTTTCTCGAGGTGCGGCCGGAACCTGGGGTATATTCTCAAGTTACGACGGGGAGGGCCCTTCCAGACACGTGTTTGTTCAGCGACATCAGGACTCCTCCCTAGGTGCGAGGGACAATTCGGGATTCTCCTCGAGTCTTGGCATGGCAATTGGGACGCGTCTCCACGTGAGGCGGGAGACCCAGTGTCCCTTTCCACGTGCCACAGGGATCCTGGGACTCCTATCCATTTTCAAGAGGAGTCAGGCATCGTCTCCTTTGGAAGCATATATCTCCGCGGACCTCTCGAGTTTTCAAAGGATGTGAGGCCTCCGGTCGCGATGAGGCGGAGAATTAGGTCTTTCTCTGTGGTCTCCACAGGGGATTCAGACATCCCTTCGTCTTTGGAGATGCAAGACGAGCCTGCATTCAATTTACTGCAGGGATATCCGGCCTTACTTCGAGTCAGAGCATCTCGGTGTCCATTCCACTTGAGGCCAGCAACTCAGGGTCCCTCTCACATACCTGTAGCTGAGAGAAGCCTCCTCTTGAGGTGCTTGAGGAAAGTTGGTATTCCTCTTGAGTCGAAGCCAGGGACTAAGCTCTCATCTCGAGTTGATTTGGGGTGCACGGAGCCTTTTCGTGTTGCTCCAGTGACCTCAGGATCCCTCTAGACTTGAGACAGTGATTTTGGGTTTTCTCTGGAGTGCCATCAAGGAAATCAAGGCTCCTTTCACGTTTGAAGTGGAACACGAAATTGCTCTGCACAAAGTGCACGGGAATCGGGCCTCATCTCGCGACGAGCGGGAAGTCTCATGGTTTTTCTCGAGGTGCGGCCGGAACCTGGGGTATATTCTCAAGTTACGACGGGTAGGGCCCTTCCAGACACGTGTTTGTTCAGCGACATCAGGACTCCTGCCTAGGTGCGAGGGACACCTTGGGATTCTCCTCGAGTATTGGCATGGCAATTGGGACGCGTCTCCACGTGAGGCGGGAGACCCAGTGTCCCTTTCCACGTGCCACAGGGATCCTGGGACTCCTATCCATTTTCAAGAGGAGTCAGGCATCGTCTCCTTTGGAAGCATTGATCTCCGCGGACCTCTCGAGTTTTCAAAGGATGTGAGGCCTCCGGTCGCGAGGAGGCGGAGAATTAGGTCTTTCTCTGTGGTCTCCACAGGGGATTCAGACAACCCTTCGTCTTGGGAGATGCAAGACGAGCCTGCATTCAATTCACTGCAGGGATATCCGGCCTTACTTCGAGTCAGAGCATCTCGGTGTCCATTCCACTTGAGGCCACAAACTCAGGGTCCCTCTCACATACCTGTAGCTGAGAGAAGCCTCCTCTTGAGGTGCTTGTGGAAAGTTGGTATTCCTCTTGAGTCGAAGCCAGGGACTAAGCTCTCATCTCGAGTTGATTTGGGGTCGACGATGCCCTTTCGTGTTGCTCCAGTGACCTCAGGATCCCTCTAGACTTCAGACAGTGATCTTGGGTTTTCTCTGGAGTGCCATCAAGGAAATCAAGGCTCCTTTCACGTTTGATGTGGAACACGGAATTGCTCTGCACGCAGTGCAGGGGAATCGGGCCTCATCTCGCGGCGAGGGGGAAGTCTCATGGTTTTTCTCGAGTTGCGGCCGGAACCTGGGGTATATTCTCGAGTTACGACGGGGAGGGCCCTTCCAGACACGTGTTTGTACAGCGACGTCAGGACTCCTGCCTAGGTGCAGGGGACACCTCGGGATTCTCCTCGAGTATTGGCATGGCAATTGGGACGCGTCTCCACGTGAGGCGGGAGACCCAGGGTCCCTTTCCACGTGCCACAGGGATCCTGGGACTCCTATCCACTTTCAAGAGGAATCAGGCATCGTCTCCTTTGGAAGCATTGATCTCCGTGGACCTCTCGAATTTTCAAAAGATGTGAGGCCTCCGGTCGCCATGAGGCTGAGAACTAGGTCTTTCTCTGTGGTCTCCACAGGGGATTCAGACATCCCTTCGTCTTGGGAGATGCAAGACGAGCCTGCATTCAATTCACTGCAGGGATATCCAGCCTTACTTCGAGTCAGAGCAGCTCGGTGTCCATTCTACTTGAGGCCACAAACTCAGGGTCCCTCTCACATACCTGTAGCTGAGAGAAGCCTCCTCTTAAGGGGCTTGTGGAAAGTTCGTATTCCTCTTGAGTCGAAGCCAGGGACTAAGCTCTCATCTCGAGGTGATTTGGGGTCCACGGAGCCCTTTCCTTTTGCACCAGTGACCTCATGATCCCTCTAGACTTGAGACAGTGATCTTGGGTTTTCTCTGGAGTGCCATCAAGGAAATCAAGGCTCCTTTCACGTTTGATGTGGAGCACGGAATTGCTCTGCAAGTAGTGCAGGGGAATCAGGCCTTATCTCACGGCGAAGGGGAAGTCTCATGGTTTTTCTTGAGTTGCGGCCGGAACCTGGGGTATATTCTCGAGTTTCGACGGTGAGGGCCCTTCCAGACACGTGTTTGTTCAGCGACGTCAAGACTCCTGCCTAGGTGCTAGGGACACCTCGGGATTCTCCTCGAGTATTGGCATGGCATTTGGGACGCGTCTCCACGTGAGGCGGGAGACCCAGTGTCCCTTTCCACGTGCCAAAGGGATCCTGGGACTCCTATCCATTTTCAAGAAGAGTCAGGCATCGTCTCCTTTGGAAGCATTGATCTCCGTGGACCTCTCGAGTTTTCAAAGGATATGAGGCCTCCGGTCGCGATCAAGCGGAGAACTAAGACCTTCTCTGTGGTCTCCACAGGGGATTCAGACATCCCTTCATGTTGGGAGATGCAAGACGAGCCTGCATTCAATTCACTGCAGGGATATCCAGCCTTACTTCGAGTCAGAGCATTTCGGTGTCCATTCCACTTGAGGCCACAAACTCAGGGTCCTCTCACATACCTGTAGTTGAGAGAAGCCTCCTCTTGAGGTGCTTGTGGAAAGTTGGTATTCCTCTTGAGTCGAAGCCAGGGACTAAGCTCTCATCTCGAGTTGTTTTGGGGTCCACGGAGAAATTTCGTGTTGCTCCAGTGACCTCAAGATCCCTCTAGACTTGAGACAGTGATCTTGGGTTTTCTCTGGAGTGCCATCAAGGAAATCAAGGCTCCTTTCACGTTTGATGTGGAACACGGAATTGCTCTGCACGCAGTGCTGGGGAATCGGGCCTCATGTCGCGGCGAGGGGGATTTGTCATGGTTTTTCTCGAGTTGCGGCCGGAACCTGGGGTATATTCTCGAGTTACGACGGGGAGGGCCCTTCCAGACACGTGTTTGTTCAGCGACGTCAGGACTCCTGCCTAGGTGCGAGGGACACCTCGGGATTCCCCTCGAGTCTTGGCATGGCAATTGGGACGCGTCTCCACGTGAGGCGGGAGACCCAGGATCCCTTTCCACCTGCCACAGGGATCCTGGGACTCCTATCCATTTTCAAGAGGAGTCAAGCATCGTCTCCTTTGGAAGCATTGATCTCCGCGGACCTCTCGAATTTCAAAGGATGTGAGGCCTCCGGTCGCGATGAGGCGGAGGACTAGGTCTTTCTCTGTGGTCTCCACAGGGGATTCAGACATCCCTTCGTCTATGGAGATGCAAGACGAGCCTGCATTCAATTCACTGCAGGGATATCCTGCCTTACTTCGAGTCAGAGCATCTCGGTGTCCATTCCACTTGAGGCCACAAACACAGGGTCCCTCTCACATACTTGTAGCTGAGAGAAGCCTCCTATTGAGGTGCTTGTGAAAAGCTGGTATTCCTCTTGAGTCGAAGCCAGGACCTAAGCTCTCATCTCGAGTTGATTTGTGGTCCACGGAGCCCTTTCGTGTTGCTCCAGTGACCTCAGGATCCCTCTAGACTTGAGACAGTGATCTTGGGTTTTCTCTGGAGTGCCATCAAGGAAATCAAGGCTCCTTTCACGTTTGATGTGGAACACGGAATTGCTCTGCACGCAGTGCTGTGGAATCGGGCCTCAACTCGCGGCGAGGGGGAAGTCTCATGGTTTTTCTCGAGTTGCGGCCCGAACCTGGTGTATATTCTCGAGTTACGACGGGGAGGGCCCTTCCAGACACGTGTTTGTTCAGCGACGTCAGGACTCCTGCCTAGGTGCGAGGGACACCTCGGGATTCTCATCGAGTCTTGGCATGGCAATTGGGACGCATCTCCACGTGAGGCGGGAGACCCAGGGTCCCTTTCCACGTGCCACAGGGATCCTGGGACTCCTATCCATTTTCAAGAGGAGTCAGGCATCGTCTCCTTTGGAAGCATTGATCTCCGCGGACCTCTCGAATTTTCAAATTATGTGAGGCCTCCTGTCGCGATGAGGCGGAGAATTAGGTCTTTCTCTGTGGTCTCCACAGGGGATTCAGACATCCCTTCGTCTTGGGAGATGCAAGACGAGCCTGCATTCAATTCACTGCAGGGATATCCGGCCTTACTTCGAGTCAGAGCATCTCGGTGTCCATTCCACTTGAGGCCAGCAACTCAGGGTCCCTCTCACATAGCTGTAGCTGAGAGAAGCCTCCTCTTGAGGTGCTTGTGGAAAGTTGGTATTCCTCTTGACTCGAAGCCAGGGACTAAGCTCTCATCTCGAGTTGATTTGGGGTGCACGGAGCCTTTTCGTGTTGCTCCAGTGACCTCAGGATCCCTCTAGACTTGAGACAGTGATCTTGGGTTTTCTCTGGAGTGCCATCAAGGAAATCAAGGCTCCTTTCACGTTTGATGTGTAACACGGAATTGCTCTGCACGCAGTGCAGGGGAATCGGGCCTCATCTCGCGGCGAGGGGGAAGTCTCATGGTTTTTCTCGAGTTGCGGCCGGATCCTGGGGTATAATCTCGAGTTACGATGGGGAGGGCCCTTCCAGACACGTGTTTGTTCAGCGACGTCAGGACTCCTGCCTAGGTGCGAGGGACACCTCGGGATTCTCCTCGAGTCTTGGCATGGCAATTGGGACGCGTCTCCACGGGAGCCGGGAGACCCAGGGTCCCTTTCAACGTGCCACAGGGATCCTGGGACTCCTATCCATTTTCAAGAGGAGTCAGGCATCGTCTCCTTTGGAAGCATTGATCTCCGCAGACCTCTCGAGTTTTCAAAGGATGTGAGGCCTCCGGTCGCGATGAGGCGGAGGACTAGGTCTTTCTCTGTGGTCTCCACAGGGGATTCAGACATCCCTTCATCTATGGAGATGCAAGACGAGCCTGCATTCAATTCTCTGCAGGGATATCCGGCCTTACTTCGAGTCAGAGCATCTCGGTGTCCATTCCACTTGAGGTCACAAACACAGGGTCCCTCTCACATACTTGTAGCTGAGAGAAGCCTCCTCTTGAGGTGCTTGTGAAAAGCTGGTATTCCTCTTGAGTCGAAGCCAGGAACTAAGCTCTCATCGCGAGTTGATTTGTGGTCCATGGAGCCCTTTCGTGTTGCTCCAGTGACCTCAGGATCCCTCTAGACTTCAGACAGTGATCTTGGGTTTTCTCTGGAGTGCCATCAAGGAAATCAAGGCTCCTTTCACGTTTGATGTGGAACACGGAATTGCTCTGCACGCAGTGCTGGGGAATCGGGCCTCAACTCGCGGCGAGGGGGAAGTCTCATGGTTTTTCTCGAGTTGCGGCCCGAACCTGGGGTATATTCTCGAGTTACGACGGGGAGGGCCCTTCCAGACACGTGTTTGTTCAGCGACGTCAGGACTCCTGCCTAGGTGCGAGGGACACCTCGGGATTCTCCTCGAGTCTTGGCATGGCAATTGGGACGCGTCTCCACGTGAGGCGGGAGACCCAGTGTCCCTTTCCACGTGCCACAGGGATCCTGGGACTCCTATCCATTTTCAAGAGGAGTCAGGCATCGTCTCCTTTGGAAGCATTGATCTCCGCGGACCTCTCGAGTTTTCAAAGGATGTGAGGCCTCCGGTCGCGAGGAGGCGGAGAATTAGGTCTTTCTCTGTGGTCTCCACAGGGGATTCAGACAACCCTTCGTCTTGGGAGATGCAAGCCGAGCCTGTATTCAATTCACTGCAGGGATATCCGGCCTTACTTCGAGTCAGAGCATCTCGGTGTCCATTCCACTTGAGGCCACAAACTCAGGGTACCTCTCACATACCTGTAGCTGAGAGAAGCCTCCTCTTGAGGTGCTTGTGGAAAGTTGGTATTCCTCTTGAGTCGAAGCCATGGACTAAGCTCTCATCTCGAGTTGATTTGGGGTCCACGGAGCACTTTCGTGTTGCTCCAGTGACCTCAGGATCCCTCTAGACTTGAGACAGTGATCTTGGGTTTTCTCTGGAGTGCCATCAAGGAAATCAAGGCTCCTTTCACGTTTGATGTGGAACACGGAATTGCTCTGCACGCAGTGGAGGGGTATCGGGACTCATCTCGCGGCGAGTTGGAAGTCTCATGGTTTTTCTCGAGTTGCGGCCGGAACCTGGGGTATATTCTCGAGTTACGACGGGGAGGGCCCTTCCCGACACGTATTTGTTCAGCGAAGTCAGGACTCCTGCCTAGGTGCGAGGGACACCTCGGGATTCTCCTCGAGTCTTGGCATGGCATTTGGGACGCGTCTCCACGTGAGGCGGGAGACCCAGGTTCCCTTTCCACGTGGCACAGGGATCCTGGGACTTCTATCCACTTTCAAGAGGAGTCAGGCATCGTCTCCTTTGGAAGCATTGATCTCCGTGGACCTCTCGAATTTTCAAAGGATGTGAGGCCTCCGGTCGAGATGAGGCGGAGAATTAGGTCTTTCTCTGTGGTCTCCACAGGGGATTCAGTCATCCCATCCTCTTGGGAGATGCAAAACGAGCCTGCATTCAATTCACTGCAGGGATATCCTGCCTTACTTCGAGTCAGAGCATCTCGGTGTCCATTCCACTTGAGGCCACAAACTCAGTGTCCCTCTCACATACCTGTAGCTGAGAGAAGCCTCCTCTTGAGGTGCTTGTGGAAAGTTGGTATTCCTCTTGAGTCGAAGCCAGGGACTAAGCTCTCATCTGGAGTTGATTTGGGGTCCAAGGAGCCCTTTCGTGTTGCTCCAGTGACCTCAGGATCCCTCTAGACTTCAGACAGTGATCTTGGGTTTTCTCTGGAGTGCCATCAAGGAAATCAAGTCTCCTTTCACGTTTGATGTGGAACACGGAATTGCTCTGCACGCAGTGCAGGGGAATCGGGCCTCATCTCGCGGCGAGGGGGAAGTCTCATGGTTTTTCTCGAGTTGCGGCCGGAACCTGGGGTATATTCTCGAGTTACGACGGGGAGGGCCCTTCCATACACGTGTTTGTTCAGCTACGTCAGGACTCCTGCCTAGGTGCGAGGGACACCTCGGGATTCTCCTCGAGTATTGGCATGGCAATTGGGACGCGTCTCCACGTGAGGCGGGAGACCCAGGGTCCCTTTCCACGTGCCACAGGGATCCTGGGACTCCTATCCACTTTCAAGAGGAATCAGGCATCGTCTCCTTTGGAAGCATTGATCTCCGCGGACCTCTCGAGTTTTCAAAGGATGTGAGGCCTCCGGTCGCGAGGAGGCGGAGAATTAGGTCTTTCTCTGTGGTCTCCACAGGGGATTCAGACATCCCTTCGTCTTGGGAGATGCAAGACGAGCCTGCATTCAATTCACTGCAGGGATATCCGGCCTTACTTCGAGTCAGAGCAGCTCGGTGTCCATTCTACTTGAGGCCACAAACTCAGGGTCCCTCTCACATACCTGTAGCTGAGAGAAGCCTCCTCTTAAGGGGCTTGTGGAAAGTTCGTATTCCTCTTGAGTCGAAGCCAGGGACTAAGCTCTCATCTCGAGTTGATTTGGGGTCCACGGAGCCCTTTCCTTTTGCACCAGTGACCTCATGATCCCTCTAGACTTGAGACAGTGATCTTGGGTTTTCTCTGGAGTGCCATCAAGGAAATCAAGGCTCCTTTCACGTTTGATGTGGAGCACGGAATTGCTCTGCAAGTAGTGCAGGGGAATCAGGCCTTATCTCACGGCGAAGGGGAAGTCTCATGGTTTTTCTCGAGTTGCGGCCGGAACCTGGGGTATATTCTCGAGTTTCGACGGTGAGGGCCCTTCCAGACACGTGTTTGTTCAGCGACGTCAGGACTCCTGCCTAGGTGATAGGGACACCTCGGGATTCTCCTCGAGTATTGGCATGGCATTTGGGACGCGTCTCCATGTGAGGCAGAAGACCCAGTGTCCCTATCCACGTGCCAAAGGGATCCTGAGACTCCTATCCATTTTCAAGAAGATTCAGGCATCGTCTCCTTTGGAAGCATTGATCTCCGTGGACCTCTCGAGTTTTCAAAGGATATGAGGCCTCCGGTCGCGATCAAGCGGAGAACTAAGACCTTCTCTGTGGTCTCCACAGGGGATTCAGACATCCCTTCATGTTGGGAGATGCAAGACGAGCCTGCATTCAATTCACTGCAGGGATATCCGGCCTTACTTCGAGTCAGAGCATTTCGGTGTCCATTCCACTTGAGGCCACAAACTCAGGGTCCTCTCACATACCTGTAGTTGAGAGAAGCCTCCTCTTGAGGTGCTGGTGGAAAGTTGGTATTCCTCTTGAGTCGAAGCCAGGGACTAAGCTCTCATCTCGAGTTGATTTGGGGTCCACGGAGCCCTTTCGTGTTGCTCCAGTGACCTCAGGATCCCTCTAGACTTGAGACAGTGATCTTGGGTTTTCTCTGGAGTGCCATCAAGGAAATCAAGGCTCCTTTCACGTTTGATGTGGAACACGGAATTGCTCTGCACGCAGTGCAGGGGAATCGGGCCTCATCTCGCGGCGAGGGGGAAGTCTCATGGTTTTTCTCGAGTTGCGGCCGGAACCTGGGGTATATTCTCGAATTACGACGGGGAGGGCCCTTCCAGACATGTGTTTGTTCAGCTACATCAGGACTCCTGCCTAGGTGCGAGGGACACCTCGGGATTCTACTCGAGTCTTGGCATGGCAATTGGGACACGTCTCCACGGGAGCCGGGAGAACCAGGGTCCCTTTCAACGTGCCACAGGGATCCTGGGACTCCTATCCTTTTTCAAGAGGAGTCAGGCATCGTCTCCTTTGGAAGCATTGATCTCCGCGGACCTCTCGAGTTTTCAAAGGATGTGAGGCCTCCGGTCGCCATGAGGCGGAGAATTAGGTCTTTCTCTGTGGTCTCCACAGGGGATTCAGACATCCCTTCGTCTTGGGAGATGCAAGACGAGCCTGCATTCAATTCACTGCAGGGATATCCGGCCTTACTTCGAGTCAGAGCATCTCGGTGTCCATTCCACTTGAGGCCACAAACTCAGTGTCCCTCTCACATACCTGTAGCTGAGAGAAGCCTCCTCTTGAGGGGCTTGTGGAAAGTTCGTATTCCTCTTGAGTCGAAGCCAGGGACTAAGCTCTCATCTCGAGTTGATTTGGGGTCCATGGAGCCCTTTCCTGTTGCTCCAGTGACCTCATGATCCCTCTAGACTAGAGACAGTGATCTTGGGTTTTCTCTGGAGTGCCATCAAGGAAATCAAGGCTCCTTTTACGTTTGATGTGGAACACGGAATTGTTCTGCACGCAGTGCAGGGGAATCGGGCCTTATCTAGCGGCGAAGGGGAAGTCTCATGGTTTTTCTCGAGTTGCGGCCGGAACCTGGGGTATATTCTCGAGTTACGACGGGGAGGGCCCTTCCAGACACGTGTTTGTTCAGCGACGTCAGGACACCTGCCTATGTGCGAGGGACACCTCGGGATTTTCCTCGAGTATTGGCATGGCATTTGGGACGCGTCTCCACGTGAGGCCGAAGACCCAGTGTCCCTTTCCACGTGCCAAAGGGATCCTGGGACTCCTATCCATTTTCAATAAGAGTCAGGCATCGTCTCCTTTGGAAGCATTGATCTCCGCGGACCTCTCGAGTTTTCAAAGGATATGAGGCCTACGGTCGCGATGAAGCGGAGAACTAGGACTTTCTCTGTGGTCTCCACAGGGGATTCAGACATCCCTTCATCTTGGGAGATGCAAGACGAGCCTGCATTCAATTCACTGCAGGGATATCCGGCCTTACTTCGAGTCAGAACATCTCGGTGTCCATTCCACTTGAGGCCACAAACTCAGGGTCCACTCACATACCTGTAGTTGAGAGAAGCCTCCTCTTGAGGTGCTTGTGGAAAGTTGGTATTCCTCTTGAGTCGAAGCCAGGGACTAAGCTCTCATCTCGAGTTGTTTTGGGGTCCACGGAGAAATTTCGTGTTGCTCCAGTGACCTCAGGATCCCTCTAGACTTGAGACAGTGATCTTGGGTTTTCTCTGGAGTGCCATCAAGGAAATCAAGGCTCCTTTCACGTTTGATGTGGAACACGGAATTGCTCTGCACGCAGTGCTGGGGAATCGGGCCTCATGTCGCGGCGAGGGGGATTTGTCATGGTTTTTCTCGAGTTGCGGCCGGAACCTGGGGTATATTCTCGAGTTACGATGGGGAGGGCCCTTCCAGACACGTGTTTGTTCAGCGACGTCAGGACTCCTGCCTAGGTGCGAGGGACACCTCGGGATTCCCCTCGAGTCTTGGCATGGCAATTGGGACGCGTCTCCACGTGAGGCGGGAGACCCAGGATCCCTTTCCACCTGCCACAGGGATCCTGGGACTCCTATCCATTTTCAAGAGGAGTCAGGCATCGTCTCCTTTGGAAGCATTGATCTCCGCGGACCTCTCGAATTTCAAAGGATGTGAGGCCTCCGGTCTTGAGGAGGCGGAGGACTAGGTCTTTCTCTGTGGTCTCCACTGGGTATTCATACATCCCTTCATCTTGGGAGATGCAAGACGAGCCTGCATTCAATTCACTGCAGGGATATCCGGCCTTACATCGAGTCAGAGCATCTCGGTGTACATTCCACTTGAGGCCACAAACACAGGTTCCCGCTCACATACCTGTAGCTGAGAGAAGCT
Organism: Dama dama; assembly: GCF_033118175.1. NCBI lineage: Eukaryota > Metazoa > Chordata > Mammalia > Artiodactyla > Cervidae > Dama > Dama dama. The sequence goes on from NW_026870938.1 coordinate 239,476, forward strand.
TCCTCTTGAGGTGCTTGTGAAAAGTTGGTATTCCTATTGAGTCGAAGCCAGGGACTAAGCTCTCATCTCGAGTTGATTTGGGGTCCACGGAGCCCTTTCCTTTTGCTCCAGTGACCTCAGGATCCCTCTAGACTTGAGACAGTGATCTTGGGTTTTCTCTGGAGTGCCATCAAGGAAATCAAGGCTCCTTTCACCTTTGATGTGGAACACGGAATTGCTCTGCACGCAGTGCAGGGGAATCGGGCCTCATCTCGCGGCGAGGGGGAAGTCTCATGGTTTTTCTCGAGTTGCGGCCGGAACCCGGGGTATATTCTCAGGTTACGACTAGAAGTGCCCTTCCAGACACGTGTTTGTTCAGCTACGTCAGGAATCCTACCTAGGTGCGAGGGAAACCTCGGGATTCTCCTCGAGTATTGGCATGGCAATTGGGACGCGTCTCCACGTGAGGCGGGAGACCCAGGTTGCCTTTCCACGTGCCACAGGGATCCTGGGACTCCTATCCACTTTCAAGAGGAATCAGGCATCGTCTCCTTTGGAAGCATTGATCTCCGTGGACCTCTCAAGTTTTCAAAGGATGTGAGGCCTCCGGTCGCCATGAGGCTGAGAACTAGGTCTTTCTCTGTGGTCTCCACAGGGGATTCAGACATCCCTTCGTCTTGGGAGATGCAAGACGAGCCTGCATTCAATTCACTGCAGGGATATCCGGCCTTACTTCGAGTCAGAGCATCTCGGTGTCCATTCTACTTGAGGCCACAAACTCAGGGTCCCTCTCACATACCTGTAGCTGAGAGAAGCCTCCTCTTAAGGGGCTTGTGGAAAGTTCGTATTCCTCTTGAGTCGAAGCCAGGGACTAAGCTCTCATCTCGAGTTGATTTGGGGTCCACGGAGCCCTTTCCTTTTGCTCCAGTGACCTCATGATACCTCTAGACTTGAGACAGTGATCTTGGGTTTTCTCTGGAGTGCCATCAAGGAAATCAATGCTCCTTTCACGTTTGATGTGGAGCACGGAATTGCTCTGCACGTAGTGCAGGGGAATCAGGCCTTATCTCACGGCGAAGGGGAAGTCTCATGGTTTTTCTCGAGTTGCGGCCGGAACCTGGGGTATATTCTCGACTTTCGACGGTGAGGGCCCTTCCAGACACGTGTTTGTTCAGCGACGTCAGGACTCCTGCCTAGGTGCTAGGGACACCTCGGGATTCTCCTCGAGTATTGGCATGGCATTTGGGACGCGTCTCCACATGAGGCGGAAGACCCAGTGTCCCTTTCCACGTGCCAAAGGGATCCTGGGACTCCTATCCATTTTCAAGAAGAGTCAGGCATCGTCTCCTTTGGAAGCATTGATCTCCGCGGACCTCTCGAGTTTTCAAAGGATATGAGGCCTACGGTCGCGATCAAGCGGAGAGCTAAGACCTTCTCTGTGGTCTCCACAGGGGATTCAGACATCCCTTCATGTTGGGAGATGCAAGACGAGCCTGCATTCAATTCACTGCAGGGATATCCGGCCTTACTTCGAGTCAGAGCATTTCGATGTCCATTCCACTTGAGGCCACAAACTCAGGGTCCTCTCACATACCTGTAGTTGAGAGAAGCCTCCTCTTGAGGTGCTTGTGGAAAGTTGGTATTCCTCTTGAGTCGAAGCCAGGGAATAAGCTCTCATCTCGAGTTGATTTGGGGTCCACGGAGCCCTTTCGTGTTGCTCCAGTGACCTCAGGATCCCTCTAGACTTGAGACAGTGATCTTGGGTTTTCTCTGGAGTGCCATCAAGGAAATCAAGGCTCCTTTCACGTTTGATGTGGAACACGGAATTGCTCTGCACACAGTGCAGGGGAATCGGGCCTCATCTCGCGGCGAGGGGGAATTCTCATGGTTTTTCTCGAGTTGCGGCCGGAACCTGGGGTATATTCTCGAGTTACGACGGGGAGGGCCCTTCCAGACACGTGTTTGTTCAGCTACGTCAGGACTCCTGCCTAGGTGCGAGGGAAACCTCGGGATTCTCCTCGAGTCTTGGCATGGCAATTGGGACGCGGCTCCACGTGAGGCGGGAGACCCAGGGTCCCTTTCCACATGCCACAGGGATACTGGGACACCTATCCATTTTCAAGAGGAGTCACGCATCGTCTACTTTAAAAGCATTGACCTCCACAGACCTCTCGAGTTTTCAAAGGATGTGATGCCTCCGGTCTCAATGAAGCCGAGGACTAGGTCTTTCTCTGTGGTTTCCACAGCGGATTCAGACATCCCTTCATCTTGGGAGATGCAAGACGAGCCTGCATTCAATTCACTGCAGGGATATCCGCCCTTACTTCGAGTCAGAGCATCTCGGTGTCCATTCCAATTGAGGCCACAATCTCAGGGTCCCTCTCACATACCTGTACCTGAGAGAAGCCTCCTCTTGTTGTGCTCATGGAAAGTTGGTATTCCTCTTGAGTCGAAGCCATGGACTAAGCTGTCATCTCGAGTTTATTTGGGGTCCAAGGAGCCGTTTCATGTTGCTCCAGTGACCTCAGGATCCCTCTAGATTTGAGACAGTGATCTTGGGGTTTCTCTGGAGTGCCATCAAGGATATCAAGGCTCCTTTCACGTTTGATGTGGAACACGGAATTGCTCTGCACGCAGTGCAGGGGAATCGGGCCTCATCTCGCGGCGAGGGGGAAGTCTCATGGTTTTTCTCGAGTTGCGGCCGGATCCTGGGGTATATGCTCGAGTTACGACGGGGAGGTCCCTTCCAGACACGTGTTTGTTCAGCGACGTCAGGACTCCTGCCTAGGTGCGAGGGACACCTCGGGATTCTCCTCGAGTCTTGGCATGGCAAAGGGGATGCCTCTCCACGTGAGGCGGGAGACCCAGTGTCCCTTTCCACGTGCCACAGGGATCCTGGGACTCCTATCCATTTTCAAGAGGAGTCAGGCATCGTCTCCTTTGGAAGCATTGATCTCCGCAGACCTCTCGAGTTTTCAAAGGATGTGAGGCCTCCGGTCTCGGTGAGGTGGAGAACCAGGTCTTTCTCTGTGGTCTCCACAGGGGAATCAGACATCCCTTCTTCTTGGGAGATGCAAGACGAGCCTGCTTTCAATTCACTGCAGGGATATCCGGCCTTACTTGGAGTCAGAGCATCTCGGTGTCCATTCCACTTGAGGCCACAAACTCAGGGTCCCTCTCACATACCTGTAGCTGAGAGAAGCCTCCTCTTGAGGTGCTTGTGGAAAGTTGGTATTCCTCTTGAGTCGAAGCCAGGGACTAAGATTTCATCTCGAGTTGATTTGGGGTCCACGGAGCCCTTTCGTGTTGCTCCAGTGACCTCAGGATCCCTCTAGACTTGAGACAGTGATTTTGGGTTTTCTCTGGAGTGCCATCAAGGAAATCAAGGCTCCTTTCACCTTTGATGTGGAACACGGAATTGCTCTGCACACAGTGCAGGGGAATCGGGCCTCATCTCGCGGCGAGGGGGAAGTCTCATGCTTTTTCTCGACTTGCGGCCGGAACTGGGGTATATTCTCGAGTTACGACGGGGAGAGCCCTTCCAGACACGTGTTTGGTCAGCGACGTCAGGACTCCTGCCTAGGTGCGAGGGACACCTCGGGATTCTCCTCGAGTCTTTGCATTGCATTTGGGACACGTCTCCACGTGAGGCGGGAGACCCAGGGTCCCTTTCCACGTGCCACAGTTATCCTGGGACTCCTATCCATTGTCAAGAGGAGTCAGGCATCGTCTCCTTCGGAAGTATTGATCTCCGCGGACCTCTCGAGTTTTCAAAGGATATGAGGCCTCCGGTTGCGTTGAGGTGGAGGACTAGGTCTTTCTCTGTGGTCTACACAGGGGATTCAGACAACCCTTCGTCTTGGGAGATGCAAGACGAGCCTGCATTCAATTCACTGCAGGGATATCCGGCCTTACTTCGAGTCAGAGCATCTCGGTGTCCATTCCACTTGAGGCAACAAACTCAGGGGCCCTCTCACATACCTGTAGCTGAGAGAAGCCTCCTCTTGAGGTGCTTGTGGAAAGTTGGTATTCCTCTTGAGTCGAAGCCAGGGACTAAGCTCTCATCTCGAGTTGATTTGGGGTCCAAGGAGCCCTTTCGTGTTGCTCCAGTGACCTCAGGATCCCTCTAGACTTGAGACAGTGAGCTTGGGTTTTCTCTGGATTGCCATCAAGGAAATCAAGACTCCTTTCACGTTTGATGTGGAACACGGAATTGCTCTGCATGCAGGGCAGTGGAATCGGGCCTCATCTCGCGGCGAGGGGGAAGTCTCATGGTTTTTCTCGAGTTGCGGCCGGAACCTGGGGTATATTCTCGAGTTACGACGGGGAGGGCCCTTCCAGACACGTGTTTGTTCAGCGACGTCAGGACTCCTGCCTAGGTGCGAGGGACACCTCGGGATTCTCCCTGAGTCTTGGCATGGCAATTGGGACGTGTCTCCACGTGAGGCGGGAAACCCAGGGTCCCTTTCCACGTGCCACAGGGATCCTGGGACTCCTATATATTTTCAAGAGGAGTCAGGCATCGTCTCCTTCGGAAGTATTGATCTCCGCAGACCTCTCGGGTTTTCAAAGGATATGAGGTCTCCGGTTGCGTTGAGCTGGAGGACTAGGTCTTTCTCTGTGGTCTCCACAGGGGATTCAGACAACCCTTCGCCTTGGGAGATGCAAGACGAGCCTGCATTCAATTCACTGCAGGGATATCCGGCCTTACTTCGAGTCAGAGCATCTTGGTGTCCATTCCACTTGAGGCCACAAACTCAGGGTACCTCTCACATACCTGTAGCTGAGAGAAGCCACCTCTTGTGGTGCTTGTGGAAAGTTGGTATTCCTCTTGACTCAAAGCCAGGGACTAAGCTCTCATCTTGAGTTGATTTGGGGTCCACGGAGCCCTTTCGTGTTGTTACAGTGACCTCAGGATCCCTCTAGACTTGAGACAGTGATCTTGGGTTTTTCTGGAGTGCCATCAAAGAAATCAAGGCTCCTTTCACGTTTGATGTGGAACACGGAATTGCTCTGCATGCAGTGCAGGGGAATCGGGCCTCAACTCGCGGCAAGGGGGAAATCTCATGGTTTTTCTCGAGTTGCGGCCGGAACCTGGGTTATATTCTCGAGTTACGACGGGGAGGGCCCTTCCAGACAAGTGTTTGTTCAGCGACGTCAGGACTCCTGCCTAGGTGCGAGGGACACCTCGGGATTCTCCTCGAGTTTTGTCTTGGTATTTTGGACGTGTCTCCACGTGAGGCGGGAGTCCCAGGGTCCCTTTCCACGTGCCACAGAGATCCTGGGACTCCTATCCATTTTCAAGAGGAGTCAGGCACCGTCTCCTTTGGAAGCATTGATCTCCGCAGACCTCTCGAGTTTTCAAAGGATGTGAGGCCTCTGGTCGCGATGAGGCGTAGAATTCGGTCTTTCTCTGTTCTCTCCACAGGGGATTCAGACACCCCTTCGTCTTGGGAGATGCAAGCCGAGCCTGTATTCAATTCACTGCAGGGATATCCGGACTTACTTCGAGTCAGAGCATCTCGGTGTCCATTCCACTTGAGGCCACAAATTCAGGGTCCCTCTCACATACCTGTAGCTGAGAGAAGCCTCCTCTTGAGGTGCTTGTAAAAATTAGGTATTCCTCTTGGTCGAAGCCAGGGACTAAGCTCTCATCTCGAGTTGATTTGTGGTCCACGGAGCACTTTCGAGTTGCTCCAGTGACCTCAGGATCCCTCTAGATTTGAGACAGTGATCTTGGGTTTCCTCTGGAGTGCCATCAAGGAAATCAAGGCTCCTTTCACGTTTGATATGGAACACGGAATTTCTCTGCACGCATTGCAGGGGAATCGGGCCTCATCTCTCGGCGAAGGGGAAGTCTCATGGTTTTTCTAGAGTTGCGGCCGGAACCTGGGGTATATTCTCGAGTTACGACGGGGAGGGCCCTTCCAGACACGTGTTTGTTCAGCGACGTCAGGACTCCTGCCTAGGTGCGAGGGACACCTCGGGATTCTCCTCGAGTCTTGCCATGGCAATTGGGACGCGTCTCCACATGAGCCGGGAGACCCAGGGTCCCTTTCCACGTGCCACAGGGATCCTGGGACTCCTATCCATTTTCAAGAGGAGTCAGGCATCGTCTCCTTTGGAAGCATTGATCTCCGCGGACCTCTCGAGTTTTCAAAGGATGTGAGGCCTCCGGTCGCGATGAGGCGGACGACTAGGTCTTTCTCTGTCGTCTCCACCGGGGATTCAGACATCCCTTCGTCTTGGGAGATGCAAGACGAGCCTGCCTTCAATTCCCTGCAGGGATATCCGGCCTTACTTCGAGTCAGAGCATCTCGGTGTCCATTCCAATTGAGGCCACAATCTCAGGGTCCCTCTCACTTACCTGTAGCTGAGAGAAGCCTCCTCTTGAGGTGCTTGTGGAAAGTTGGTATTCCTCTTGAGTCGAAGCCAGGGTCTAAGCTCTCATCTCGAGTTGATTTGGGGTCCACGGAGCCCTTTCGTGTTGCTCCAGTGACCTCAGGATCCCTCTAGACTTGAGACAGTGATCTTGGGTTTTCTCTGGAGGGCCATCAAGGAAATCAAGGCTCCTTTCACGTTTGATGTGGAACACGGAATTGCTCTGCACGCAGTGCATTGGAATCTGGCCTCATGTCGCGGCGAGGGGAAATCTCATGGTTTTTCTCAAGTTGCGGCCAGAACCTGGGGTATATTCTCGAGTTAAGACGGGGAGGGCCCTTCCAGACACGTGTTTGTTCAGCGACGTCAGGACTCCTGCCTAGGTGGGAGGGACAACTCGGTATTCTCCTCGAGTCTTGGCATGGCAATTGGGACGCGTTTCCACGTGAGGCGGGAGACCCAGGGTCCCTTTCCATGTGCCACAGGGATACTGGGACTCCTATCCATTTTCAAGATGAGTCAGGCATTGTCTCCTTTGGAAGCATTGATCTCCGCAGACCTCTCGATTTTTCAAAGGATGTGAGGCCTCCGGTCGCGATGAGGCGGAGGACTATGTCTTTCCTGTCATCTCCACAGGGGATTCAGACATCCCTTCGTCTTGGGAGATGCAAGACGAGCCTGCATTCAATTCACTGCAGGGATATCCAGCCTTACTTCGAGTCAGAGCAGCTCGGTGTCCATTCTACTTGAGGCCACAAACTCAGGGTCCCTCTCACATACCTGTAGCTGAGAGAAGCCTCCTCTTAAGGGGCTTGTGGAAAGTTCGTATTCCTCTTGAGTCGAAGCCAGGGACTAAGCTCTCATCTCGAGGTGATTTGGGGTCCACGGAGCCCTTTCCTTTTGCACCAGTGACCTCATGATCCCTCTAGACTTGAGACAGTGATCTTGGGTTTTCTCTGGAGTGCCATCAAGGAAATCAAGGCTCCTTTCACGTTTGATGTGGAGCACGGAATTGCTCTGCAAGTAGTGCAGGGGAATCAGGCCTTATCTCACGGCGAAGGGGAAGTCTCATGGTTTTTCTTGAGTTGCGGCCGGAACCTGGGGTATATTCTCGAGTTTCGACGGTGAGGGCCCTTCCAGACACGTGTTTGTTCAGCGACGTCAAGACTCCTGCCTAGGTGCTAGGGACACCTCGGGATTCTCCTCGAGTATTGGCATGGCATTTGGGACGCGTCTCCACGTGAGGCGGGAGACCCAGTGTCCCTTTCCACGTGCCAAAGGGATCCTGGGACTCCTATCCATTTTCAAGAAGAGTCAGGCATCGTCTCCTTTGGAAGCATTGATCTCCGTGGACCTCTCGAGTTTTCAAAGGATATGAGGCCTCCGGTCGCGATCAAGCGGAGAACTAAGACCTTCTCTGTGGTCTCCACAGGGGATTCAGACATCCCTTCATGTTGGGAGATGCAAGACGAGCCTGCATTCAATTCACTGCAGGGATATCCAGCCTTACTTCGAGTCAGAGCATTTCGGTGTCCATTCCACTTGAGGCCACAAACTCAGGGTCCTCTCACATACCTGTAGTTGAAAGAAGCCTCCTCTTGAGGTGCTTGTGGAAAGTTGGTATTCCTCTTGAGTCGAAGCCAGGGACTAAGCTCTCATCTCGAGTTGTTTTGGGGTCCACGGAGAAATTTCGTGTTGCTCCAGTGACCTCAAGATCCCTCTAGACTTGAGACAGTGATCTTGGGTTTTCTCTGGAGTGCCATCAAGGAAATCAAGGCTCCTTTCACGTTTGATGTGGAACACGGAATTGCTCTGCACGCAGTGCTGGGGAATCGGGCCTCATGTCGCGGCGAGGGGGATTTGTCATGGTTTTTCTCGAGTTGCGGCCGGAACCTGGGGTATATTCTCGAGTTACGACGGGGAGGGCCCTTGCAGACACGTGTTTGTTCAGCGACGTCAGGACTCCTGCCTAGGTGCGAGGGACACCTCGGGATTCCCCTCGAGTCTTGGCATGGCAATTGGGACGCGTCTCCACGTGAGGCGGGAGACCCAGGATCCCTTTCCACCTGCCACAGGGATCCTGGGACTCCTATCCATTTTCAAGAGGAGTCAAGCATCGTCTCCTTTGGAAGCATTGATCTCCGCAGACCTCTCGAGTTTTCAAAGGATGTGAGGCCTCCGGTCGCGATGAGGCGGAGGACTAGGTCTTTCTCTGTGGTCTCCACAGGGGATTCAGACATCCCTTCATCTATGGAGATGCAAGACGAGCCTGCATTCAATTCTCTGCAGGGATATCCGGCCTTACTTCGAGTCAGAGCATCTCGGTGTCCATTCCACTTGAGGTCACAAACACAGGGTCCCTCTCACATACTTGTAGCTGAGAGAAGCCTCCTCTTGAGGTGCTTGTGAAAAGCTGGTATTCCTCTTGAGTCGAAGCCAGGAACTAAGCTCTCATCGCGAGTTGATTTGTGGTCCACGGAGCCCTTTCGTGTTGCTCCAGTGACCTCAGGATCCCTCTAGACTTCAGACAGTGATCTTGGGTTTTCTCTGGAGTGCCATCAAGGAAATCAAGGCTCCTTTCACGTTTGATGTGGAACACGGAATTGCTCTGCACGCAGTGCTGGGGAATCGGGCCTCAACTCGCGGCGAGGGGGAAGTCTCATGGTTTTTCTCGAGTTGCGGCCCGAACCTGGGGTATATTCTCGAGTTACGACGGGGAGGGCCCTTCCAGACACGTGTTTGTTCAGCGACGTCAGGACTCCTGCCTAGGTGCGAGGGACACCTCGGGATTCTCCTCGAGTCTTGGCATGGCAATTGGGACGCGTCTCCACGTGAGGCGGGAGACCCAGTGTCCCTTTCCACGTGCCACAGGGATCCTGGGACTCCTATCCATTTTCAAGAGGAGTCAGGCATCGTCTCCTTTGGAAGCATTGATCTCCGCGGACCTCTCGAGTTTTCAAAGAATGTGAGGCCTCCGGTCGCGAGGAGGCGGAGAATTAGGTCTTTCTCTGTGGTCTCCACAGGGGATTCAGACAACCCTTCGTCTTGGGAGATGCAAGACGAGCCTGCATTCAATTCACTGCAGGGATATCCGGCCTTACTTCGAGTCAGAGCATCTCGGTGTCCATTCCACTTGAGGCCACAAACTCAGGGTACCTCTCACATACCTGTAGCTGAGAGAAGCCTCCTCTTAAGGTGCTTGTGGAAAGTTGGTATTCCTCTTGAGTCGAAGCCATGCACTAAGCTCTCATCTTGAGTTGATTTGGGGTCCACGGAGCACTTTCGTGTTGCTCCAGTGACCTCAGGATCCCTCTAGACTTGAGACAGTGATCTTGGGTTTTCTCTGGAGTGCCATCAAGGAAATCAAGGCTCCTTTCACGTTTGATGTGGAACACGGAATTGCTCTGCACGCAGTGGAGGGGTATCGGGCCTCATCTCGCGGCGAGTTGGAAGTCTCATGGTTTTTCTCGAGTTGCGGCCGGAACCTGGGGTATATTCTCGAGTTACGACGGGGAGGGCCCTTCCAGACACGTATTTGTTCAGCGAAGTCAGGACCCCTGCCTAGGTGCGAGGGACACCTCGGGATTCTCCTCGAGTCTTGGCATGGCATTTGGGACGCGTCTCCACGTGAGGCGGGAGACCCAGGTTCCCTTTCCACGTGGCACAGGGATCCTGGGATTTCTATCCACTTTCAAGAGGAGTCAGGCATCGTCTCCTTTGGAAGCATTGATCTCCGTGGACCTCTCGAATTTTCAAAGGATGTGAGGCCTCCGGTCGCGATGAGGTGGAGAATTAGGTCTTTCTCTGTGGTCTCCACAGGGGATTCAGTCATCCCATCCTCTTGGGAGATGCAAAACGAGCCTGCATTCAATTCACTGCAGGGATATCCTGCCTTACTTCGAGTCAGAGCATCTCGGTGTCCATTCCACTTGAGGCCACAAACTCAGTGTCCCTCTCACATACCTGTAGCTGAGAGAAGCCTCCTCTTGAGGTGCTTGTGGAAAGTTGGTATTCCTCTTGAGTCGAAGCCAGGGACTAAGCTCTCATCTGGAGTTGATTTGGGGTCCAAGGAGCCCTTTCGTGTTGCTCCAGTGACCTCAGGATCCCTCTAGACTTCAGACAGTGATCTTGGGTTTTCTCTGGAGTGCCATCAAGGAAATCAAGTCTCCTTTCACGTTTGATGTGGAACACGGAATTGCTCTGCACGCAGTGCAGGGGAATCGGGCCTCATCTCGCGGCGAGGGGGAAGTCTCATGGTTTTTCTCGAGTTGCGGCCGGAACCTGGGGTATATTCTCGAGTTACGACGGGGAGGGCCCTTCCATACACGTGTTTGTTCAGCTACGTCAGGACTCCTGCCTAGGTGCGAGGGACACCTCGGGATTCTCCTCGAGTATTGGCATGGCAATTGGGACGCGTCTCCACGTGAGGCGGGAGACCCAGGGTCCCTTTCCACGTGCCACAGGGATCCTGGGACTCCTATCCACTTTCAAGAGGAATCAGGCATCGTCTCCTTTGGAAGCATTGATCTCCGCGGACCTCTCGAATTTTCAAAAGATGTGAGGCCTCCGGTCGCCGTGAGGCTGAGAACTAGGTCTTTCTCTGTGGTCTCCACAGGGGATTCAGACATCCCTTCGTCTTGGGAGATGCAAGACGAGCCTGCATTCAATTCACTGCAGGGATATCCGGCCTTACTTCGAGTCAGAGCAGCTCGGTGTCCATTCTACTTGAGGCCACAAACTCAGGGTCCCTCTCACATACCTGTAGCTGAGAGAAGCCTCCTCTTAAGGGGCTTGTGGAAAGTTCGTATTCCTCTTGAGTCGAAGCCAGGGACTAAGCTCTCATCTCGAGTTGATTTGGGGTCCACGGAGCCCTTTCCTTTTGCACCAGTGACCTCAGGATCCCTCTAGACTTGAGACAGTGATCTTGGGTTTTCTCTGGAGTGCCATCAAGGAAATCAAGGCTCCTTTCACGTTTGATGTGGAGCACGGAATTGCTCTGCAAGTAGTGCAGGGGAATCAGGCCTTATCTCACGGCGAAGGGGAAGTCTCATGGTTTTTCTCGAGTTGCGGCCGGAACCTGGGGTATATTCTCGAATTTCGACGGTGAGGGCCCTTCCAGACACGTGTTTGTTCAGCGACGTCAGGACTCCTGCCTAGGTGATAGGGACACCTCGGGATTCTCCTCGAGTATTGGCATGGCATTTGGGACTCGTCTCCATGTGAGGCGGAAGACCCAGTGTCCCTATCCACGTGCCAAAGGGATCCTGAGACTCCTATCCATTTTCAAGAAGATTCAGGCATCGTCTCCTTTGGAAGCATTGATCTCCGTGGACCTCTCGAGTTTTCAAAGGATATGAGGCCTCCGGTCGCGATCAAGCGGAGAACTAAGACCTTCTCTGTGGTCTCCACAGGGGATTCAGACATCCCTTCATGTTGGGAGATGCAAGACGAGCCTGCATTCAATTCACTGCAAAGATATCCGGCCTTACTTCGAGTCAGAGCATTTCGGTGTCCATTCCACTTGAGGCCACAAACTCAGGGTCCTCTCACATACCTGTAGTTGAGAGAAGCCTCCTCTTGAGGTGCTTGTGGAAAGTTGGTATTCCTCTTGAGTCGAAGCCAGGGACTAAGCTCTCATCTCGAGTTGATTTGGGGTCCACGGAGCCCTTTCGTGTTGCTCCAGTGACCTCAGGATCCCTCTAGACTTGAGACAGTGATCTTGGGTTTTCTCTGGAGTGCCATCAAGGAAATCAAGGCTCCTTTCACGTTTGATGTGGAACACGGAATTGCTCTGCACGCAGTGCAGGGGAATCGGGCCTCATCTCGCGGCGAGGGGGAAGTCTCATGGTTTTTCTCGAGTTGCGGCCGGAACCTGGGGTATATTCTCGAATTACGACGGGGAGGGCCCTTCCAGACATGTGTTTGTTCAGCTACATCAGGACTCCTGCCTAGGTGCGAGGGACACCTCGGGATTCTACTCGAGTCTTGGCATGGCAATTGGGACACGTCTCCACGGGAGCCGGGAGAACCAGGGTCCCTTTCAACGTGCCACAGGGATCCTGGGACTCCTATCCTTTTTCAAGAGGAGTCAGGCATCGTCTCCTTTGGAAGCATTGATCTCCGCGGACCTCTCGAGTTTTCAAAGGATGTGAGGCCTCCGGTCGCCATGAGGCGGAGAATTAGGTCTTTCTCTGTGGTCTCCACAGGGGATTCAGACATCCCTTCGTCTTGGGAGATGCAAGACGAGCCTGCATTCAATTCACTGCAGGGATATCCGGCCTTACTTCGAGTCAGAGCATCTCGGTGTCCATTCCACTTGAGGCCACAAACTCAGTGTCCCTCTCACATACCTGTAGCTGAGAGAAGCCTCATCTTGAGGGGCTTGTGGAAAGTTCGTATTCCTCTTGAGTCGAAGCCAGGGACTAAGCTCTCATCTCGAGTTGATTTGGGGTCCATGGAGCCCTTTCCTGTTGCTCCAGTGACCTCATGATCCCTCTAGACTAGAGACAGTGATCTTGGGTTTTCTCTGGAGTGCCATCAAGGAAATCAAGGCTCCTTTTACGTTTGATGTGGAACACGGAATTGTTCTGCACGCAGTGCAGGGGAATCGGGCCTTATCTAGCGGCGAAGGGGAAGTCTCATGGTTTTTCTCGAGTTGCGGCCGGAACCTGGGGTATATTCTCGAGTTACGACGGGGAGGGCCCTTCCAGACACGTGTTTGTTCAGCGACATCAGGACACCTGCCTATGTGCGAGGGACACCTCGGGATTTTCCTCGAGTATTGGCATGGCATTTGGGACGCGTCTCCACGTGAGGCCGAAGACCCAGTGTCCCTTTCCACGTGCCAAAGGGATCCTGGGACTCCTATCCATTTTCAAGAAGAGTCAGGCATCGTCTCCTTTGGAAGCATTGATCTCCGCGGACCTCTCGAGTTTTCAAAGGATATGAGGCCTACGGTCGCGATGAAGCGGAGAACTAGGACTTTCTCTGTGGTCTCCACAGGGGATTCAGACATCCCTTCATCTTGGGAGATGCAAGACGAGCCTGCATTCAATTCACTGCAGGGATATCCGGCCTTACTTCGAGTCAGAACATCTCGGTGTCCATTCCACTTGAGGCCACAAACTCAGGGTCCACTCACATACCTGTAGTTGAGAGAAGCCTCCTCTTGAGGTGCTTGTGGAAAGTTGGTATTCCTCTTGAGTCGAAGCCAGGGACTAAGCTCTCATCTCGAGTTGTTTTGGGGTCCACGGAGAAATTTCGTGTTGCTCCAGTGACCTCAGGATCCCTCTAGACTTGAGACAGTGATCTTGGGTTTGCTCTGGAGTGCCATCAAGGAAATCAAGGCTCCTTTCACGTTTGATGTGGAACACGGAATTGCTCTGCACGCAGTGCTGGGGAATCGGGCCTCATGTCGCGGCGAGGGGGATTTGTCATGGTTTTTCTCGAGTTGCGGCCGGAACCTGGGGTATATTCTCGAGTTACGATGGGGAGGGCCCTTCCAGACACGTGTTTGTTCAGCGACGTCAGGACTCCTGCCTAGGTGCGAGGGACACCTCGGGATTCCCCTCGAGTCTTGGCATGGCAATTGGGACGCGTCTCCACGTGAGGCGGGAGACCCAGGATCCCTTTCCACCTGCCACAGGGATCCTGGGACTCCTATCCATTTTCAAGAGGAGTCAGGCATCGTCTCCTCTGGAAGCATTGATCTCCGCGGACCTCTCGAATTTCAAAGGATGTGAGGCCTCCGGTCTTGAGGAGGCGGAGGACTAGGTCTTTCTCTGTGGTCTCCACTGGGTATTCATACATCCCTTCATCTTGGGAGATGCAAGACGAGCCTGCATTCAATTCACTGCAGGGATATCCGGCCTTACATCGAGTCAGAGCATCTCGGTGTACATTCCACTTGAGGCCACAAACACAGGTTCCCGCTCACATACCTGTAGCTGAGAGAAGCTTCCTCTTGAGGTGCTTGTGAAAAGTTGGTATTCCTATTGAGTCGAAGCCAGGGACTAAGCTCTCATCTCGAGTTGATTTGGGGTCCACGGAGCCCTTTCCTTTTGCTCCAGTGACCTCAGGATCCCTCTAGACTTGAGACAGTGATCTTGGGTTTTCTCTGGAGTGCCATCAAGGAAATCAAGGCTCCTTTCACCTTTGATGTGGAACACGGAATTGCTCTGCACGCAGTGCAGGGGAATCGGGCCTCATCTCGCGGCGAGGGGGAAGTCTCATGGTTTTTCTCGAGTTGCGGCCGGAACCCGGGGTATATTCTCAGGTTACGACTAGAAGTGCCCTTCCAGACACGTGTTTGTTCAGCTACGTCAGGAATCCTACCTAGGTGCGAGGGACACCTCGGGATTCTCCTCGAGTATTGGCATGGCAATTGGGACGCGTCTCCACGTGAGGCGGGAGACCCAGGTTCCCTTTCCACGTGCCACAGGGATCCTGGGACTCCTATCCACTTTCAAGAGGAATCAGGCATCGTCTCCTTTGGAAGCATTGATCTCCGTGGACCTCTCAAGTTTTCAAAGGATGTGAGGCCTCCGGTCGCCATGAGGCTGAGAACTAGGTCTTTCTCTGTGGTCTCCACAGGGGATTCAGACATCCCTTCGTCTTGGGAGATGCAAGACGAGCCTGCATTCAATTCACTGCAGGGATATCCGGCCTTACTTCGAGTCAGAGCATCTCGGTGTCCATTCTACTTGAGGCCACAAACTCAGGGTCCCTCTCACATACCTGTAGCTGAGAGAAGCCTCCTCTTAAGGGGCTTGTGGAAAGTTCGTATTCCTCTTGAGTCGAAGCCAGGGACTAAGCTCTCATCTCGAGTTGATTTGGGGTCCACGGAGCCCTTTCCTTTTGCTCCAGTGACCTCATGATACCTCTAGACTTGAGACAGTGATCTTGGGTTTTCTCTGGAGTGCCATCAAGGAAATCAATGCTCCTTTCACGTTTGATGTGGAGCACGGAATTGCTCTGCACGTAGTGCAGGGGAATCAGGCCTTATCTCACGGCGAAGGGGAAGTCTCATGGTTTTTCTCGAGTTGCGGCCGGAACCTGGGGTATATTCTCGACTTTCGACGGTGAGGGCCCTTCCAGACACGTGTTTGTTCAGCGACGTCAGGACTCCTGCCTAGGTGCTAGGGACACCTCGGGATTCTCCTCGAGTATTGGCATGGCATTTGGGACGCGTCTCCACATGAGGCGGAAGACCCAGTGTCCCTTTCCACGTGCCAAAGGGATCCTGGGACTCCTATCCATTTTCAAGAAGAGTCAGGCATCGTCTCCTTTGGAAGCATTGATCTCCGCGGACCTCTCGAGTTTTCAAAGGATATGAGGCCTCCGGTCGCGATCAAGCGGAGAGCTAAGACCTTCTCTGTGGTCTCCACAGGGGATTCAGACATCCCTTCATGTTGGGAGATGCAAGACGAGCCTGCATTCAATTCACTGCAGGGATATCCGGCCTTACTTCGAGTCAGAGCATTTCGATGTCCATTCCACTTGAGGCCACAAACTCAGGGTCCTCTCACATACCTGTAGTTGAGAGAAGCCTCCTCTTGAGGTGCTTGTGGAAAGTTGGTATTCCTCTTGAGTCGAAGCCAGGGAATAAGCTCTCATCTCGAGTTGATTTGGGGTCCACGGAGCCCTTTCGTGTTGCTCCAGTGACCTCAGGATCCCTCTAGACTTGAGACAGTGATCTTGGGTTTTCTCTGGAGTGCCATCAAGGAAATCAAGGCTCCTTTCACGTTTGATGTGGAACACGGAATTGCTCTGCACACAGTGCAGGGGAATCGGGCCTCATCTCGCGGCGAGGGGGAATTCTCATGGTTTTTCTCGAGTTGCGGCCGGAACCTGGGGTATATTCTCGAGTTACGACGGGGAGGGCCCTTCCAGACACGTGTTTGTTCAGCTACGTCAGGACTCCTGCCTAGGTGCGAGGGAAACCTCGGGATTCTCCTCGAGTCTTGGCATGGCAATTGGGACGCGGCTCCACGTGAGGCGGGAGACCCAGGGTCCCTTTCCACATGCCACAGGGATACTGGGACACCTATCCATTTTCAAGAGGAGTCACGCATCGTCTACTTTAAAAGCATTGACCTCCACAGACCTCTCGAGTTTTCAAAGGATGTGATGCCTCCGGTCTCAATGAAGCCGAGGACTAGGTCTTTCTCTGTGGTTTCCACAGCGGATTCAGACATCCCTTCATCTTGGGAGATGCAAGACGAGCCTGCATTCAATTCACTGCAGGGATATCCGCCCTTACTTCGAGTCAGAGCATCTCGGTGTCCATTCCAATTGAGGCCACAATCTCAGGGTCCCTCTCACATACCTGTACCTGAGAGAAGCCTCCTCTTGTTGTGCTCATGGAAAGTTGGTATTCCTCTTGAGTCGAAGCCAGGGACTAAGCTGTCATCTCGAGTTTATTTGGGGTCCAAGGAGCCGTTTCATGTTGCTCCAGTGACCTCAGGATCCCTCTAGATTTGAGACAGTGATCTTGGGGTTTCTCTGGAGTGCCATCAAGGATATCAAGGCTCCTTTCACGTTTGATGTGGAACACGGAATTGCTCTGCACGCAGTGCAGGGGAATCGGGCCTCATCTCGCGGCGAGGGGGAAGTCTCATGGTTTTTCTCGAGTTGCGGCCGGATCCTGGGGTATATGCTCGAGTTACGACGGGGAGGTCCCTTCCAGACACGTGTTTGTTCAGCGACGTCAGGACTCCTGCCTAGGTGCGAGGGACACCTCGGGATTCTCCTCGAGTCTTGGCATGGCAAAGGGGATGCCTCTCCACGTGAGGCGGGAGACCCAGTGTCCCTTTCCACGTGCCACAGGGATCCTGGGACTCCTATCCATTTTCAAGAGGAGTCAGGCATCGTCTCCTTTGGAAGCATTGATCTCCGCAGACCTCTCGAGTTTTCAAAGGATGTGAGGCCTCCGGTCTCGGTGAGGTGGAGAACCAGGTCTTTCTCTGTGGTCTCCACAGGGGAATCAGACATCCCTTCTTCTTGGGAGATGCAAGACGAGCCTGCTTTCAATTCACTGCAGGGATATCCGGCCTTACTTGGAGTCAGAGCATCTCGGTGTCCATTCCACTTGAGGCCACAAACTCAGGGTCCCTCTCACATACCTGTAGCTGAGAGAAGCCTCCTCTTGAGGTGCTTGTGGAAAGTTGGTATTCCTCTTGAGTCGAAGCCAGGGACTAAGATTTCATCTCGAGTTGATTTGGGGTCCACGGAGCCCTTTCGTGTTGCTCCAGTGACCTCAGGATCCCTCTAGACTTGAGACAGTGATTTTGGGTTTTCTCTGGAGTGCCATCAAGGAAATCAAGTCTCCTTTCACGTTTTATGTGGAACACGGAATTGCTCTGCACACAGTGCAGGGGAATCGGGCCTCATCTCGCGGCGAGGGGGAAGTCTCATGCTTTTTCTCGACTTGCGGCCGGAACTGGGGTATATTCTCGAGTTACGACGGGGAGAGCCCTTCCAGACACGTGTTTGGTCAGCGACGTTTGGACCCCTGCCTAGGTGCGAGGGACACCTCGGGATTCTCCTCGAGTCTTTGCATTGCATTTGGGACACGTCTCCACGTGAGGCGGGAGACCCAGGGTCCCTTTCCACGTGCCACAGTTATCCTGGGACTCCTATCCATTGTCAAGAGGAGTCAGGCATCGTCTCCTTCGGAAGTATTGATCTCCGCGGACCTCTCGAGTTTTCAAAGGATATGAGGCCTCCGGTTGCGTTGAGGTGGAGGACTAGGTCTTTCTCTGTGGTCTACACAGGGGATTCAGACAACCCTTCGTCTTGGGAGATGCAAGACGAGCCTGCATTCAATTCACTGCAGGGATATCCGGCCTTACTTCGAGTCAGAGCATCTCGGTGTCCATTCCACTTGAGGCAACAAACTCAGGGGCCCTCTCACATACCTGTAGCTGAGAGAAGCCTCCTCTTGAGGTGCTTGTGGAAAGTTGGTATTCCTCTTGAGTCGAAGCCAGGGACTAAGCTCTCATCTCGAGTTGATTTGGGGTCCAAGGAGCCCTTTCGTGTTGCTCCAGTGACCTCAGGATCCCTCTAGACTTGAGACAGTGAGCTTGGGTTTTCTCTGGAGTGCCATCAAGGAAATCAAGACTCCTTTCACGTTTGATGTGGAACACGGAATTGCTCTGCATGCAGGGCAGTGGAATCGGGCCTCATCTCGCGGCGAGGGGGAAGTCTCATGGTTTTTCTCGAGTTGCGGCCGGAACCTGGGGTATATTCTCGAGTTACGACGGGGAGGGCCCTTCCAGACACGTGTTTGTTCAGCGACGTCAGGACTCCTGCCTAGGTGCGAGGGACACCTCGGGATTCTCCCTGAGTCTTGGCATGGCAATTGGGACGTGTCTCCCCGTGAGGCGGGAAACCCAGGGTCCCTTTCCACGTGCCACAGGGATCCTGGGACTCCTATATATTTTCAAGAGGAGTCAGGCATCGTCTCCTTCGGAAGTATTGATCTCCGCAGACCTCTCGGGTTTTCAAAGGATATGAGGTCTCCGGTTGCGTTGAGCTGGAGGACTAGGTCTTTCTCTGTGGTCTCCACAGGGGATTCAGACAACCCTTCGCCTTGGGAGATGCAAGACGAGCCTGCATTCAATTCACTGCAGGGATATCCGGCCTTACTTCGAGTCAGAGCATCTTGGTGTCCATTCCACTTGAGGCCACAAACTCAGGGTACCTCTCACATACCTGTAGCTGAGAGAAGCCACCTCTTGTGGTGCTTGTGGAAAGTTGGTATTCCTCTTGACTCAAAGCCAGGGACTAAGCTCTCATCTTGAGTTGATTTGGGGTCCACGGAGCCCTTTCGTGTTGCTACAGTGACCTCAGGATCCCTCTAGACTTGAGACAGTGATCTTGGGTTTTTCTGGAGTGCCATCAAAGAAATCAAGGCTCCTTTCACGTTTGATGTGGAACACGGAATTGCTCTGCATGCAGTGCAGGGGAATCGGGCCTCAACTCGCGGCAAGGGGGAAATCTCATGGTTTTTCTCGAGTTGCGGCCGGAACCTGGGTTATATTCTCGAGTTACGACGGGGAGGGCCCTTCCAGACAAGTGTTTGTTCAGCGACGTCAGGACTCCTGCCTAGGTGCGAGGGACACCTCGGGATTCTCCTCGAGTCTTGTCTTGGTATTTTGGACGTGTCTCCACGTGAGGCGGGAGTCCCAGGGTCCCTTTCCACGTGCCACAGAGATCCTGGTACTCCTATCCATTTTCAAGAGGAGTCAGGCACCGTCTCCTTTGGAAGCATTGATCTCCGCAGACCTCTCGAGTTTTCAAAGGATGTGAGGCCTCTGGTCGCGATGAGGCGTAGAATTCGGTCTTTCTCTGTTCTCTCCACAGGGGATTCAGACACCCCTTCGTCTTGGGAGATGCAAGCCGAGCCTGTATTCAATTCACTGCAGGGATATCCGGACTTACTTCGAGTCAGAGCATCTCGGTGTCCATTCCACTTGAGGCCACAAATTCAGGGTCCCTCTCACATACCTGTAGCTGAGAGAAGCCTCCTCTTGAGGTGCTTGTAAAAATTAGGTATTCCTCTTGAGTCGAAGCCAGGGACTAAGCTCTCATCTCGAGTTGATTTGTGGTCCACGGAGCACTTTCGAGTTGCTCCAGTGACCTCAGGATCCCTCTAGATTTGAGACAGTGATCTTGGGTTTCCTCTGGAGTGCCATCAAGGAAATCAAGGCTCCTTTCACGTTTGATGTGGAACACGGAATTTCTCTGCACGCATTGCAGGGGAATCGGGCCTCATCTCTCGGCGAAGGGGAAGTCTCATGGTTTTTCTAGAGTTGCGGCCGGAACCTGGGGTATATTCTCGAGTTACGACGGGGAGGGCCCTTCCAGACACGTGTTTGTTCAGCGACGTCAGGACTCCTGCCTAGGTGCGAGGGACACCTCGGGATTCTCCTCGAGTCTTGCCATGGCAATTGGGACGCGTCTCCACATGAGCCGGGAGACCCAGGGTCCCTTTCCACGTGCCACAGGGATCCTGGGACTCCTATCCATTTTCAAGAGGAGTCAGGCATCGTCTCCTTTGGAAGCATTGATCTCCGCGGACCTCTCGAGTTTTCAAAGGATGTGAGGCCTCCGGTCGCGATGAGGCGGACGACTAGGTCTTTCTCTGTCGTCTCCACCGGGGATTCAGACATCCCTTCGTCTTGGGAGATGCAAGACGAGCCTGCCTTCAATTCCCTGCAGGGATATCCGGCCTTACTTCGAGTCAGAGCATCTCGGTGTCCATTCCAATTGAGGCCACAATCTCAGGGTCCCTCTCACTTACCTGTAGCTGAGAGAAGCCTCCTCTTGAGGTGCTTGTGGAAAGTTGGTATTCCTCTTGAGTCGAAGCCAGGGTCTAAGCTCTCATCTCGAGTTGATTTGGGGTCCACGGAGCCCTTTCGTGTTGCTCCAGTGACCTCAGGATCCCTCTAGACTTGAGACAGTGATCTTGGGTTTTCTCTGGAGGGCCATCAAGGAAATCAAGGCTCCTTTCACGTTTGATGTGGAACACGGAATTGCTCTGCACGCAGTGCATTGGAATCTGGCCTCATGTCGCGGCGAGGGGAAATCTCATGGTTTTTCTCAAGTTGCGGCCAGAACCTGGGGTATATTCTCGAGTTAAGACGGGGAGGGCCCTTCCAGACACGTGTTTGTTCAGCGACGTCAGGACTCCTGCCTAGGTGGGAGGGACAACTCGGTATTCTCCTCGAGTCTTGGCATGGCAATTGGGACGCGTTTCCACGTGAGGCGGGAGACCCAGGGTCCCTTTCCATGTGCCACAGGGATACTGGGACTCCTATCCATTTTCAAGATGAGTCAGGCATTGTCTCCTTTGGAAGCATTGATCTCCGCAGACCTCTCGAGTTTTCAAAGGATGTGAGGCCTCCGGTCGCGATGAGGCGGAGGACTATGTCTTTCCTGTCATCTCCACAGGGGATTCAGACATCCCTTCGTCTTGGGAGATGCAAGACGAGCCTGCATTCAATTCACTGCAGGGATGTCCGGCCTTAATTCGAGTCAGAGCATCTCGGTGTCCATTCGATTGAGGCCACAAACTCAGGGTTCCTCTCACACACCTGTAGCTGAGAGAAGCCTCCTCTTGAGGTGCTTGTGGAAAGTTGGTATTCCTCTTGAGGCGAAGCCAGGGACTAAGCTCTCATCTCGAGTTGATTTGGGGTCCACGGAGCCCTTTCATGTTGCTCCAGTGACCTCAGGATCCCTCTAGACTTGAGACAGTGATCTTGGGTTTTCTCTGGAGTGCCATCAAGGAAATCAAGGCTCCATTCACCTTTGATGTGGAACACGGAATTGCTCTGCACGCAGTGCAGGGGAATCGGGCCTCATCTCGCGGCGAGGGGGAAGTCTCATGGTTTTTCTCGAGTTGCGGCCGGAACCCGGGGTATATTCTCAGGTTACGACTAGAAGTGCCCTTCCAGACACGTGTTTGTTCAGCTACGTCAGGAATCCTACCTAGGTGCGAGGGACACCTCGGGATTCTCCTCGAGTATTGGCATGGCAATTGGGACGCGTCTCCACGTGAGGCGGGAGACCCAGATTCCCTTTCCACGTGCCACAGGGATCCTGGGACTCCTATCCACTTTCAAGAGGAATCAGGCATCGTCTCCTTTGGAAGCATTGATCTCCGTGGACCTCTCAAGTTTTCAAAGGATGTGAGGCCTCCGGTCGCCATGAGGCTGAGAACTAGGTCTTTCTCTGTGGTCTCCACAGGGGATTCAGACATCCCTTCGTCTTGGGAGATGCAAGACGAGCCTGCATTCAATTCACTGCAGGGATATCCGGCCTTACTTCGAGTCAGAGCATCTCGGTGTCCATTCTACTTGAGGCCACAAACTCAGGGTCCCTCTCACATACCTGTAGCTGAGAGAAGCCTCCTCTTAAGGGGCTTGTGGAAAGTTCGTATTCCTCTTGAGTCGAAGCCAGGGACTAAGCTCTCATCTCGAGTTGATTTGGGGTCCACGGAGCCCTTTCCTTTTGCTCCAGTGACCTCATGATACCTCTAGACTTGAGACAGTGATCTTGGGTTTTCTCTGGAGTGCCATCAAGGAAATCAATGCTCCTTTCACGTTTGATGTGGAGCACGGAATTGCTCTGCACGTAGTGCAGGGGAATCAGGCCTTATCTCACGGCGAAGGGGAAGTCTCATGGTTTTTCTCGAGTTGCGGCCGGAACCTGGGGTATATTCTCGACTTTCGACGGTGAGGGCCCTTCCAGACACGTGTTTGTTCAGCGACGTCAGGACTCCTGCCTAGGTGCTAGGGACACCTCGGGATTCTCCTCGAGTATTGGCATGGCATTTGGGACGCGTCTCCACATGAGGCGGAAGACCCAGTGTCCCTTTCCACGTGCCAAAGGGATCCTGGGACTCCTATCCATTTTCAAGAAGAGTCAGGCATCGTCTCCTTTGGAAGCATTGATCTCCGCGGACCTCTCGAGTTTTCAAAGGATATGAGGCCTCCGGTCGCGATCAAGCGGAGAGCTAAGACCTTCTCTGTGGTCTCCACAGGGGATTCAGACATCCCTTCATGTTGGGAGATGCAAGACGAGCCTGCATTCAATTCACTGCAGGGATATCCGGCCTTACTTCGAGTCAGAGCATTTCGATGTCCATTCCACTTGAGGCCACAAACTCAGGGTCCTCTCACATACCTGTAGTTGAGAGAAGCCTCCTCTTGAGGTGCTTGTGGAAAGTTGGTATTCCTCTTGAGTCGAAGCCAGGGAATAAGCTCTCATCTCGAGTTGATTTGGGGTCCACGGAGCCCTTTCGTGTTGCTCCAGTGACCTCAGGATCCCTCTAGACTTGAGACAGTGATCTTGGGTTTTCTCTGGAGTGCCATCAAGGAAATCAAGGCTCCTTTCACGTTTGATGTGGAACACGGAATTGCTCTGCACACAGTGCAGGGGAATCGGGCCTCATCTCGCGGCGAGGGGGAATTCTCATGGTTTTTCTCGAGTTGCGGCCGGAACCTGGGGTATATTCTCGAGTTACGACGGGGAGGGCCCTTCCAGACACGTGTTTGTTCAGCTACGTCAGGACTCCTGCCTAGGTGCGAGGGAAACCTCGGGATTCTCCTCGAGTCTTGGCATGGCAATTGGGACGCGGCTCCACGTGAGGCGGGAGACCCAGGGTCCCTTTCCACATGCCACAGGGATACTGGGACACCTATCCATTTTCAAGAGGAGTCACGCATCGTCTACTTTAAAAGCATTGACCTCCACAGACCTCTCGAGTTTTCAAAGGATGTGATGCCTCCGGTCTCAATGAAGCCGAGGACTAGGTCTTTCTCTGTGGTTTCCACAGCGGATTCAGACATCCCTTCATCTTGGGAGATGCAAGACGAGCCTGCATTCAATTCACTGCAGGGATATCCGCCCTTACTTCGAGTCAGAGCATCTCGGTGTCCATTCCAATTGAGGCCACAATCTCAGGGTCCCTCTCACATACCTGTACCTGAGAGAAGCCTCCTCTTGTTGTGCTCATGGAAAGTTGGTATTCCTCTTGAGTCGAAGCCAGGGACTAAGCTGTCATCTCGAGTTTATTTGGGGTCCAAGGAGCCGTTTCATGTTGCTCCAGTGACCTCAGGATCCCTCTAGATTTGAGACAGTGATCTTGGGGTTTCTCTGGAGTGCCATCAAGGATATCAAGGCTCCTTTCACGTTTGATGTGGAACACGGAATTGCTCTGCACGCAGTGCAGGGGAATCGGGCCTCATCTCGCGGCGAGGGGGAAGTCTCATGGTTTTTCTCGAGTTGCGGCCGGATCCTGGGGTATATGCTCGAGTTACGACGGGGAGGTCCCTTCCAGACACGTGTTTGTTCAGCGACGTCAGGACTCCTGCCTAGGTGCGAGGGACACCTCGGGATTCTCCTCGAGTCTTGGCATGGCAAAGGGGATGCCTCTCCACGTGAGGCGGGAGACCCAGTGTCCCTTTCCACGTGCCACAGGGATCCTGGGACTCCTATCCATTTTCAAGAGGAGTCAGGCATCGTCTCCTTTGGAAGCATTGATCTCCGCAGACCTCTCGAGTTTTCAAAGGATGTGAGGCCTCCGGTCTCGGTGAGGTGGAGAACCAGGTCTTTCTCTGTGGTCTCCACAGGGGAATCAGACATCCCTTCTTCTTGGGAGATGCAAGACGAGCCTGCTTTCAATTCACTGCAGGGATATCCGGCCTTACTTGGAGTCAGAGCATCTCGGTGTCCATTCCACTTGAGGCCACAAACTCAGGGTCCCTCTCACATACCTGTAGCTGAGAGAAGCCTCCTCTTGAGGTGCTTGTGGAAAGTTGGTATTCCTCTTGAGTCGAAGCCAGGGACTAAGATTTCATCTCGAGTTGATTTGGGGTCCACGGAGCCCTTTCGTGTTGCTCCAGTGACCTCAGGATCCCTCTAGACTTGAGACAGTGATTTTGGGTTTTCTCTGGAGTGCCATCAAGGAAATCAAGTCTCCTTTCACGTTTTATGTGGAACACGGAATTGCTCTGCACACAGTGCAGGGGAATCGGGCCTCATCTCGCGGCGAGGGGGAAGTCTCATGCTTTTTCTCGACTTGCGGCCGGAACTGGGGTATATTCTCGAGTTACGACGGGGAGAGCCCTTCCAGACACGTGTTTGGTCAGCGACGTTTGGACCCCTGCCTAGGTGCGAGGGACACCTCGGGATTCTCCTCGAGTCTTTGCATTGCATTTGGGACACGTCTCCACGTGAGGCGGGAGACCCAGGGTCCCTTTCCACGTGCCACAGTTATCCTGGGACTCCTATCCATTGTCAAGAGGAGTCAGGCATCGTCTCCTTCGGAAGTATTGATCTCCGCGGACCTCTCGAGTTTTCAAAG
This sequence comes from Dama dama, assembly GCF_033118175.1. Lineage (NCBI taxonomy): Eukaryota > Metazoa > Chordata > Mammalia > Artiodactyla > Cervidae > Dama > Dama dama. Next base: position 264,707 of record NW_026870938.1, read on the forward strand.
GATATGAGGCCTCCGGTTGCGTTGAGGTGGAGGACTAGGTCTTTCTCTGTGGTCTACACAGGGGATTCAGACAACCCTTCGTCTTGGGAGATGCAAGACGAGCCTGCATTCAATTCACTGCAGGGATATCCGGCCTTACTTCGAGTCAGAGCATCTCGGTGTCCATTCCACTTGAGGCAACAAACTCAGGGGCCCTCTCACATACCTGTAGCTGAGAGAAGCCTCCTCTTGAGGTGCTTGTGGAAAGTTGGTATTCCTCTTGAGTCGAAGCCAGGGACTAAGCTCTCATCTCGAGTTGATTTGGGGTCCAAGGAGCCCTTTCGTGTTGCTCCAGTGACCTCAGGATCCCTCTAGACTTGAGACAGTGATCTTGGGTTTTCTCTGGAGTGCCATCAAGGAAATCAAGACTCCTTTCACGTTTGATGTGGAACACGGAATTGCTCTGCATGCAGGGCAGTGGAATCGGGCCTCATCTCGCGGCGAGGGGGAAGTCTCATGGTTTTTCTCGAGTTGCGGCCGGAACCTGGGGTATATTCTCGAGTTACGACGGGGAGGGCCCTTCCAGACACGTGTTTGTTCAGCGACGTCAGGACTCCTGCCTAGGTGCGAGGGACACCTCGGGATTCTCCCTGAGTCTTGGCATGGCAATTGGGACGTGTCTCCACGTGAGGCGGGAAACCCAGGGTCCCTTTCCACGTGCCACAGGGATCCTGGGACTCCTATATATTTTCAAGAGGAGTCAGGCATCGTCTCCTTCGGAAGTATTGATCTCCGCAGACCTCTCGGGTTTTCAAAGGATATGAGGTCTCCGGTTGCGTTGAGCTGGAGGACTAGGTCTTTCTCTGTGGTCTCCACAGGGGATTCAGACAACCCTTCGCCTTGGGAGATGCAAGACGAGCCTGCATTCAATTCACTGCAGGGATATCCGGCCTTACTTCGAGTCAGAGCATCTTGGTGTCCATTCCACTTGAGGCCACAAACTCAGGGTACCTCTCACATACCTGTAGCTGAGAGAAGCCACCTCTTGTGGTGCTTGTGGAAAGTTGATATTCCTCTTGACTCAAAGCCAGGGACTAAGCTCTCATCTTGAGTTGATTTGGGGTCCACGGAGCCCTTTCGTGTTGCTACAGTGACCTCAGGATCCCTCTAGACTTGAGACAGTGATCTTGGGTTTTTCTGGAGTGCCATCAAAGAAATCAAGGCTCCTTTCACGTTTGATGTGGAACACGGAATTGCTCTGCATGCAGTGCAGGGGAATCGGGCCTCAACTCGCGGCAAGGGGGAAATCTCATGGTTTTTCTCGAGTTGCGGCCGGAACCTGGGTTATATTCTCGAGTTACGACGGGGAGGGCCCTTCCAGACAAGTGTTTGTTCAGCGACGTCAGGACTCCTGCCTAGGTGCGAGGGACACCTCGGGATTCTCCTCGAGTCTTGTCTTGGTATTTTGGACGTGTCTCCACGTGAGGCGGGAGTCCCAGGGTCCCTTTCCACGTGCCACAGAGATCCTGGTACTCCTATCCATTTTCAAGAGGAGTCAGGCACCGTCTCCTTTGGAAGCATTGATCTCCGCAGACCTCTCGAGTTTTCAAAGGATGTGAGGCCTCTGGTCGCGATGAGGCGTAGAATTCGGTCTTTCTCTGTTCTCTCCACAGGGGATTCAGACACCCCTTCGTCTTGGGAGATGCAAGCCGAGCCTGTATTCAATTCACTGCAGGGATATCCGGACTTACTTCGAGTCAGAGCATCTCGGTGTCCATTCCACTTGAGGCCACAAATTCAGGGTCCCTCTCACATACCTGTAGCTGAGAGAAGCCTCCTCTTGAGGTGCTTGTAAAAATTAGGTATTCCTCTTGAGTCGAAGCCAGGGACTAAGCTCTCATCTCGAGTTGATTTGTGGTCCACGGAGCACTTTCGAGTTGCTCCAGTGACCTCAGGATCCCTCTAGATTTGAGACAGTGATCTTGGGTTTCCTCTGGAGTGCCATCAAGGAAATCAAGGCTCCTTTCACGTTTGATGTGGAACACGGAATTTCTCTGCACGCATTGCAGGGGAATCGGGCCTCATCTCTCGGCGAAGGGGAAGTCTCATGGTTTTTCTAGAGTTGCGGCCGGAACCTGGGGTATATTCTCGAGTTACGACGGGGAGGGCCCTTCCAGACACGTGTTTGTTCAGCGACGTCAGGACTCCTGCCTAGGTGCGAGGGACACCTCGGGATTCTCCTCGAGTCTTGCCATGGCAATTGGGACGCGTCTCCACATGAGCCGGGAGACCCAGGGTCCCTTTCCACGTGCCACAGGGATCCTGGGACTCCTATCCATTTTCAAGAGGAGTCAGGCATCGTCTCCTTTGGAAGCATTGATCTCCGCGGACCTCTCGAGTTTTCAAAGGATGTGAGGCCTCCGGTCGCGATGAGGCGGACGACTAGGTCTTTCTCTGTCGTCTCCACCGGGGATTCAGACATCCCTTCGTCTTGGGAGATGCAAGACGAGCCTGCCTTCAATTCCCTGCAGGGATATCCGGCCTTACTTCGAGTCAGAGCATCTCGGTGTCCATTCCAATTGAGGCCACAATCTCAGGGTCCCTCTCACTTACCTGTAGCTGAGAGAAGCCTCCTCTTGAGGTGCTTGTGGAAAGTTGGTATTCCTCTTGAGTCGAAGCCAGGGTCTAAGCTCTCATCTCGAGTTGATTTGGGGTCCACGGAGCCCTTTCGTGTTGCTCCAGTGACCTCAGGATCCCTCTAGACTTGAGACAGTGATCTTGGGTTTTCTCTGGAGGGCCATCAAGGAAATCAAGGCTCCTTTCACGTTTGATGTGGAACACGGAATTGCTCTGCACGCAGTGCATTGGAATCTGGCCTCATGTCGCGGCGAGGGGAAATCTCATGGTTTTTCTCAAGTTGCGGCCAGAACCTGGGGTATATTCTCGAGTTAAGACGGGGAGGGCCCTTCCAGACACGTGTTTGTTCAGCGACGTCAGGACTCCTGCCTAGGTGGGAGGGACAACTCGGTATTCTCCTCGAGTCTTGGCATGGCAATTGGGACGCGTTTCCACGTGAGGCGGGAGACCCAGGGTCCCTTTCCATGTGCCACAGGGATACTGGGACTCCTATCCATTTTCAAGATGAGTCAGGCATTGTCTCCTTTGGAAGCATTGATCTCCGCAGACCTCTCGATTTTTCAAAGGATGTGAGGCCTCCGGTCGCGATGAGGCGGAGGACTATGTCTTTCCTGTCATCTCCACAGGGGATTCAGACATCCCTTCGTCTTGGGAGATGCAAGACGAGCCTGCATTCAATTCACTGCAGGGATGTCCGGCCTTAATTCGAGTCAGAGCATCTCGGTGTCCATTCGATTGAGGCCACAAACTCAGGGTTCCTCTCACACACCTGTAGCTGAGAGAAGCCTCCTCTTGAGGTGCTTGTGGAAAGTTGGTATTCCTCTTGAGGCGAAGCCAGGGACTAAGCTCTCATCTCGAGTTGATTTGGGGTCCACGGAGCCCTTTCATGTTGCTCCAGTGACCTCAGGATCCCTCTAGACTTGAGACAGTGATCTTGGGTTTTCTCTGGAGTGCCATCAAGGAAATCAAGGCTCCTTTCACGTTTGATGTGGAACATGGAATTACTCTGCATGCAGTGCAGGGGAATCGGGCCTCATCTTGCGGCGAGGGGGAAGTCTCATGGTTTTTCTCGAGTTGCGGCCGGAACCTGGGGCATATTCTCGAGTTACGACGGGGAGGGCCCTTCCAGACATGTGTTTGTTCAGCGACGTCAGGACTCCTGCCTAGGTGCGAGGGACACCTCGGGATTTTCCTCGAGTCTTGGCATGGCAATTGCGACGCGTCTCCACGTGAGGCGGGAGACCCAGTGTCCCTTTCCACGTGCCATAGGGATCCTGGGACTCCTATCCATTTGCAAGAGGAGTGAGGCATCATCTTCTTTGGAAGCATTGACCTCCGCGGACCTCTCGAGTTTTCAAAGGAGTTGAGGCTTCCGATCGCGATGAGGCGGAGGACTAGGTCTTTCTCTGTGGTCTCCACAGGGGATTCAGACAACCCTTCGTCTTGGGAGATGCAAGACGAGCCTGCATTCAATTCACTGCAGGGATATCCGGCCTTACTTCGAGTCAGAGCATCTCGGTGTCCATTCCACTTGAGGCCACAAACTCAGGGTCCCTCTCACATACCTGTAGCTGAGAGAAGCCTCCTCTTGAGGTGCTTGTGGAAAGTTGGTGTTCCTCTTGAGTCGAAACCAAGGACTAAGCTCTCATCTCGAGTTGACATGGGGTCCACAGAGCCCTTTCGTGTTGCTCCAGTGACCTCAGGATCGCTCTAGACTTGAGACAGTGATCTTGGGTTTTCTGTGGAGGGCCATCAAAGAAATCAAAGCTCCTTTCACGTTTAATGTGGAACACGGAATTGCTCTGCATGCAGTGCAGGGGAATCGGGCCTCATCTCGCGGCGAGGGGGAAGTCTCATGGTTTTTCTCGAGTTGCGGCCGGAACCTGTTGTGTATTCTCGAGGCACGACGGGGAGGGCCCTTCCAGACACGTGTTTGTTCAGCGAGGTTAGACTCCTGCCTAGGTGCGAGGGACACCTCGGGATTCTCCTCGAGTCTTGGTATGGCAATTGGGACGCGTCTCCACGTGAGGCGGGAGACCCAGGGTCCCTTTACACGTGCCACAGGGATCCTGGGACCCCTAACCATTTTCAAGAGGAGTCAGGCATCGTCTCCTTTGGAAGCATTGATCTCCGCTGACCTCTCGAGTTTTCAAAGGATGTGAGGCCTCCGTTCGCAATGAGGAGGAGGACTAGGTCTTTCTCTGTGGTCTCCACAGGGGATTCAGACAACCCTTCGTCTTGGGAGATGCAAGACGAACCTGCATTCATTTCACTGAAGGGATATCCGGGCTTACTTCGAGTCAGAGCATCTCGGTGTCCATTCCACTTGAGGCCACAAACTCAGGGTCCCTCTCACATACCTGTTGCTGAGAGAAACCTCCTCTTGAGGTGCTTGTGGAAAGTTGGTATTCCTCTTGAGTCGAAGCCAGGGAATAATCTCTCATCTCGAGTTGATTTGGGGTGCACGGAGCCTTTTCGTGTTGCTCCAGTGACCTCAGGATCCCTCTAGACTTGAGACAGTGATTTTGGGTTTTCTCTGGAGTGCCATCAAGGAAATCAAGGCTCCTTTCACGTTTGAAGTGGAACACGGAATTGCTCTGCACAAAGTGCACGGGAATCGGGCCTCATCTCGCGACGAGCGGGAAGTCTCATGGTTTTTCTCGAGGTGCGGCCGGAACCTGGGGTATATTCTCAAGTTACGACGGGGAGGGCCCTTCCAGACACGTGTTTGTTCAGCGAATTCAGGACTCCTGCCTAGGTGCGAGGGACACCTCGGGATTCTCCTCGAGTCTTGGCATGGCAATTGGGACGCGTCTCCACGTGAGGCGGGAGACCCAGTGTCCCTTTCCACGTGCCACAGGGATCCTGGGACTCCTATCCATTTTCAAGAGAAGTCAGGCATCGTCTCCTTTGGAAGCATTGATCTCCGCGGACCTCTCGAGTTTTCAAAGGATGTGAGGCCTCCGGTCGCGAGGAGGCGGAGAATTAGGTCTTTCTCTGTGGTCTCCACAGGGGATTCAGACAACCCTTCGTCTTGGGAGATGCAAGACGAGCCTGCATTCAATTCACTGCAGGGATATCCGGCCTTACTTCGAGTCAGAGCATCTCGGTGTCCATTCCACTTGAGGCCACAAACTCAGGGTACCTCTCACATACCTGTAGCTGAGAGAAGCCTCCTCTTGAGGTGCTTGTGGAAAGTTGGTATTCCTCTTGAGTCGAAGCCATGGACTAAGCTCTCATCTCGAGTTGATTTGGGGTCCACGGAGCACTTTCGTGTTGCTCCAGTGACCTCAGGATCCCTCTAGACTTGAGACAGTGATCTTGGGTTTTCTCTGGAGTGCCATCAAGGAAATCAAGGCTCCTTTCACGTTTGATGTGGAACACGGAATTGTTCTGCACGCAGTGCAGGGGAATCGGGCCTCATCTCGCGGCGAGTTGGAAGTCTCATGGTTTTTCTCGAGTTGCGGCCGGAACCTGGGGTATATTCTCGAGTTACGACGGGGAGGGCCCTTCCAGACACGTATTTGTTCAGCGAAGTCAGGACTCCTGCCTAGGTGCGAGGGACACCTCGGGATTCTCCTCGAGTCTTGGCATGGCATTTGGGACGCGTCTCCACGTGAGGCGGGAGACCCAGGTTCCCTTTCCACGTGGCACAGGGATCCTGGGACTTCTATCCACTTTCAAGAGGAGTCAGGCATCGTCTCCTTTGGAAGCATTGATCTCCGTGGACCTCTCGAGTTTTCAAAGGATGTGAGGCCTCCGGTCGCGATGAGGCGGAGAATTAGGTCTTTCTCTGTGGTCTCCACAGGGGATTCAGTCATCCCATCCTCTTGGGAGATGCAAAACGAGCCTGCATTCAATTCACTGCAGGGATATCCTGCCTTACTTCGAGTCAGAGCATCTCGGTGTCCATTCCACTTGAGGCCACAAACTCAGGGTCCCTCTCACATACCTGTAGCTGAGAGAAGCCTCCTCTTGAGGTGCTTGTGGAAAGTTGGTATTCCTCTTGAGTCGAAGCCAGGGACTAAGCTCTCATCTGGAGTTGATTTGGGGTCCAAGGAGCCCTTTCGTGTTGCTCCAGTGACCTCAGGATCCCTCTAGACTTCAGACAGTGATCTTGGGTTTTCTCTGGAGTGCCATCAAGGAAATCAAGGCTCCTTTACGTTTGATGTGGAACACGGAATTGCTCTGCACGCAGTGCAGGGGAATCGGGCCTCATCTCGCGGCGAGGGGGAAGTCTCATGGTTTTTCTCGAGTTGCGGCCGGAACCTGGGGTATATTCTCGAGTTTCGATGGTGAGGGCCCTTCCAGACACGTGTTTGTTCAGCGACGTCAGGACTCCTGCCCAAGTGCTAGGGACACCTCGGGATTCTCCTCGAGTATTGGCATGGCATTTGGGACGCGTCTCCATGTGAGGCGGAAGACCCAGTGTCCCTTTCCACGTGCCAAAGGGATCCTGAGACTCCTATCCATTTTCAAGAAGATTCAGGCATCGTCTCCTTTGGAAGCATTGATCTCCGTGGACCTCTCGAGTTTTCAAAGGATATGAGGCCTCCGGTCGCGATCAAGCGGAGAACTAAGACCTTCTCTGTGGTCTCCACAGGAGATTCAGACATCCCTTCATGTTGGGAGATGCAAGACGAGCCTGCATTCAATTCACTGCAGGGATATCCGTTCCTTACTTCGAGTCAGAGCATTTCGGTGTCCATTCCACTTGAGGCCACAAACTCAGGGTCCTCTCACATACCTGTAGTTGAGAGAAGCCTCTTCTTGAGGTGCTTGTGGAAAGTTGGTATTCCTCTTGAGTCGAAGCCAGGGACTAAGCTCTCATCTCGAGTTGATTTGGGGTCCACGGAGCCCTTGCGTGTTGCTCCAGTGACCTCAGGATCCCTCTAGACTTGAGACAGTGATCTTGGGTTCTCTCGGGAGTGCCATCAAGGAAATCAAGGCTCCTTTCACGTTTGATGTGGAACACGGAATTGCTCTGCACGCAGTGCAGGGGAATCGGGCCTCATCTCGCGGCGAGGGGGAAGTCTCATGGTTTTTCTCGAGTTGCGGCCGGAACCTGGGGTATATTCTCGAGTTTCGATGGTGAGGGCCCTTCCAGACACGTGTTTGTTCAGCGACGTCAGGACTCCTGCCCAAGTGCTAGGGACACCTCGGGATTCTCCTCGAGTATTGGCATGGCATTTGGGACGCGTCTCCATGTGAGGCGGAAGACCCAGTGTCCCTTTCCACGTGCCAAAGGGATCCTGAGACTCCTATCCATTTTCAAGAAGATTCAGGCATCGTCTCCTTTGGAAGCATTGATCTCCGTGGACCTCTCGAGTTTTCAAAGGATATGAGGCCTCCGGTCGCGATCAAGCGGAGAACTAAGACCTTCTCTGTGGTCTCCACAGGGGATTCAGACATCCCTTCATGTTGGGAGATGCAAGACGAGCCTGCATTCAATTCACTGCAGGGATATCCGTTCCTTACTTCGAGTCAGAGCATTTCGGTGTCCATTCCACTTGAGGCCACAAACTCAGGGTCCTCTCACATACCTGTAGTTGAGAGAAGCCTCTTCTTGAGGTGCTTGTGGAAAGTTGGTATTCCTCTTGAGTCGAAGCCAGGGACTAAGCTCTCATCTCGAGTTGATTTGGGGTCCACGGAGCCCTTGCGTGTTGCTCCAGTGACCTCAGGATCCCTCTAGACTTGAGACAGTGATCTTGGGTTCTCTCGGGAGTGCCATCAAGGAAATCAAGGCTCCTTTCACGTTTGATGTGGAACACGGAATTGCTCTGCACGCAGTGCAGGGGAATCGGGCCTCATCTCGCGGCGAGGGGGAAGTCTCTTGGTTTTTCTCGAGTTGCGGCCGGAACCTGGGTTATATTCTCGAATTACGACGGGGAGGGCCCTTCCAGACATGTGTTTGTTCAGCTACATCAGGACTCCTGCCTAGGTGCGAGGGACACCTCGGGATTCTACTCGAGTCTTGGCATGGCAATTGGGACGCGTCTCCACGGGAGCCGGGAGACCCAGGGTCCCTTTCAACGTGCCACAGGGATCCTGGGACTCCTATCCTTTTTCAAGAGGAGTCAGGCATCGTCTCCTTTGGAAGCATTGATCTCCGCGGACCTCTCGAGTTTTCAAAGGATGTGAGGCCTCCGGTCGCCATGAGGCGGAGAATTAGGTCTTTCTCTGTGGTCTCCACAGGGGATTCAGACATCCCTTCGTCTTGGGAGATGCAAGACGAGCCTGCATTCAATTCACTGCAGGGATATCCGGCCTTACTTCGAGTCAGAGCATCTCGGTGTCCATTCCACTTGAGGCCACAAACTCAGTGTCCCTCTCACATACCTGTAGCTGAGAGAAGCCTCCTCTTGAGGGGCTTGTGGAAAGTTCGTATTCCTCTTGAGTCGAAGCCAGGGACTAAGCTCTCATCTCGAGTTTATTTGGGGTCCATGGAGCCCTTTCCTGTTGCTCCAGTGACCTCATGATCCCTCTAGACTAGAGACAGTGATCTTGGGTTTTCTCTGGAGTGCCATCAAGGAAATCAAGGCTCCTTTTACGTTTGATGTGGAACACGGAATTGTTCTGCACGCAGTGCAGGGGAATCGGGCCTTATCTCGCGGCGAAGGGGAAGTCTCATGGTTTTTCTCGAGTTGCGGCCGGAACCTGGGGTATATTCTCGAGTTACGACGGGGAGGGCCCTTCCAGACACGTGTTTGTTCAGCGACGTCAGGACACCTGCCTATGTGCGAGGGACACCTCGGGATTTTCCTCGAGTATTGGCATGGCATTTGGGACGCGTCTCCACGTGAGGCCGAAGACCCAGTGTCCCTTTCCACGTGCCAAAGGGATCCTGGGACTCCTATCCATTTTCAAGAAGAGTCAGGCATCGTCTCCTTTGGAAGCATTGATCTCCGCGGACCTTTCGAGTTTTCAAAGGATATGAGGCCTACGGTCGCGATGAAGCGGAGAACTAGGACCTTCTCTGTGGTCTCCACAGGGGATTCAGACATCCCTTCATCTTGGGAAATGCAAGACGAGCCTGCATTCAATTCACTGCAGGGATATCCGGCCTTACTTCGAGTCAGAACATCTCGGTGTCCATTCCACTTGAGGCCACAAACTCAGGGTCCACTCACATACCTGTAGTTGAGAGAAGCCTCCTCTTGAGGTGCTTGTGGAAAGTTGGTATTCCTCTTGAGTCGAAGCCAGGGACTAAGCTCTCATCTCGAGTTGTTTTGGGGTCCACGGAGAAATTTCGTGTTGCTCCAGTGACCTCAGGATCCCTCTAGACTTGAGACAGTGATCTTGGGTTTTCTCTGGAGTGCCATCAAGGAAATCAAGGCTCCTTTCACGTTTGATGTGGAACACGGAATTGCTCTGCACGCAGTGCTGGGGAATCGGGCCTCATGTCGCGGCGAGGGGGATTTGTCATGGTTTTTCTCGAGTTGCGGCCGGAACCTGGGGTATATTCTCGAGTTACGATGGGGAGGGCCCTTCCAGACACGTGTTTGTTCAGCGACGTCAGGACTCCTGCCTAGGTGCGAGGGACACCTCGGGATTCCCCTCGAGTCTTGGCATGGCAATTGGGACGCGTCTCCACGTGAGGCGGGAGACCCAGGATCCCTTTCCACCTGCCACAGGGATCCTGGGACTCCTATCCATTTTCAAGAGGAGTCAGGCATCGTCTCCTTTGGAAGCATTGATCTCCGCGGACCTCTCGAATTTCAAAGGATGTGAGGCCTCCGGTCTTGAGGAGGCGGAGGACTAGGTCTTTCTCTGTGGTCTCCACTGGGTATTCATACATCCCTTCATCTTGGGAGATGCAAGACGAGCCTGCATTCAATTCACTGCAGGGATATCCGGCCTTACATCGAGTCAGAGCATCTCGGTGTACATTCCACTTGAGGCCACAAACACAGGTTCCCGCTCACATACCTGTAGCTGAGAGAAGCTTCCTCTTGAGGTGCTTGTGAAAAGTTGGTATTCCTATTGAGTCGAAGCCAGGGACTAAGCTCTCATCTCGAGTTGATTTGGGGTCCACGGAGCCCTTTCCTTTTGCTCCAGTGACCTCAGGATCCCTCTAGACTTGAGACAGTGATCTTGGGTTTTCTCTGGAGTGCCATCAAGGAAATCAAGGCTCCTTTCACGTTTGATGTGGAACACGGAATTGCTCTGCACGCAGTGCAGGGGAATCGGGCCTCATCTCGCGGCGAGGGGGAAGTCTCATGGTTTTTCTCGAGTTGCGGCCGGAACCTGGGGTATATTCTCGAGTTTCGATGGTGAGGGCCCTTCCAGACACGTGTTTGTTCAGCGACGTCAGGACTCCTGCCCAAGTGCTAGGGACACCTCGGGATTCTCCTCGAGTATTGGCATGGCATTTGGGACGCGTCTCCATGTGAGGCGGAAGACCCAGTGTCCCTTTCCACGTGCCAAAGGGATCCTGAGACTCCTATCCATTTTCAAGAAGATTCAGGCATCGTCTCCTTTGGAAGCATTGATCTCCGTGGACCTCTCGAGTTTTCAAAGGATATGAGGCCTCCGGTCGCGATCAAGCGGAGAACTAAGACCTTCTCTGTGGTCTCCACAGGGGATTCAGACATCCCTTCATGTTGGGAGATGCAAGACGAGCCTGCATTCAATTCACTGCAGGGATATCCGTTCCTTACTTCGAGTCAGAGCATTTCGGTGTCCATTCCACTTGAGGCCACAAACTCAGGGTCCTCTCACATACCTGTAGTTGAGAGAAGCCTCTTCTTGAGGTGCTTGTGGAAAGTTGGTATTCCTCTTGAGTCGAAGCCAGGGACTAAGCTCTCATCTCGAGTTGATTTGGGGTCCACGGAGCCCTTGCGTGTTGCTCCAGTGACCTCAGGATCCCTCTAGACTTGAGACAGTGATCTTGGGTTCTCTCGGGAGTGCCATCAAGGAAATCAAGGCTCCTTTCACGTTTGATGTGGAACACGGAATTGCTCTGCACGCAGTGCAGGGGAATCGGGCCTCATCTCGCGGCGAGGGGGAAGTCTCTTGGTTTTTCTCGAGTTGCGGCCGGAACCTGGGTTATATTCTCGAATTACGACGGGGAGGGCCCTTCCAGACATGTGTTTGTTCAGCTACATCAGGACTCCTGCCTAGGTGCGAGGGACACCTCGGGATTCTACTCGAGTCTTGGCATGGCAATTGGGACGCGTCTCCACGGGAGCCGGGAGACCCAGGGTCCCTTTCAACGTGCCACAGGGATCCTGGGACTCCTATCCTTTTTCAAGAGGAGTCAGGCATCGTCTCCTTTGGAAGCATTGATCTCCGCGGACCTCTCGAGTTTTCAAAGGATGTGAGGCCTCCGGTCGCCATGAGGCGGAGAATTAGGTCTTTCTCTGTGGTCTCCACAGGGGATTCAGACATCCCTTCGTCTTGGGAGATGCAAGACGAGCCTGCATTCAATTCACTGCAGGGATATCCGGCCTTACTTCGAGTCAGAGCATCTCGGTGTCCATTCCACTTGAGGCCACAAACTCAGTGTCCCTCTCACATACCTGTAGCTGAGAGAAGCCTCCTCTTGAGGGGCTTGTGGAAAGTTCGTATTCCTCTTGAGTCGAAGCCAGGGACTAAGCTCTCATCTCGAGTTTATTTGGGGTCCATGGAGCCCTTTCCTGTTGCTCCAGTGACCTCATGATCCCTCTAGACTAGAGACAGTGATCTTGGGTTTTCTCTGGAGTGCCATCAAGGAAATCAAGGCTCCTTTTACGTTTGATGTGGAACACGGAATTGTTCTGCACGCAGTGCAGGGGAATCGGGCCTTATCTCGCGGCGAAGGGGAAGTCTCATGGTTTTTCTCGAGTTGCGGCCGGAACCTGGGGTATATTCTCGAGTTACGACGGGGAGGGCCCTTCCAGACACGTGTTTGTTCAGCGACGTCAGGACACCTGCCTATGTGCGAGGGACACCTCGGGATTTTCCTCGAGTATTGGCATGGCATTTGGGACGCGTCTCCACGTGAGGCCGAAGACCCAGTGTCCCTTTCCACGTGCCAAAGGGATCCTGGGACTCCTATCCATTTTCAAGAAGAGTCAGGCATCGTCTCCTTTGGAAGCATTGATCTCCGCGGACCTTTCGAGTTTTCAAAGGATATGAGGCCTACGGTCGCGATGAAGCGGAGAACTAGGACCTTCTCTGTGGTCTCCACAGGGGATTCAGACATCCCTTCATCTTGGGAAATGCAAGACGAGCCTGCATTCAATTCACTGCAGGGATATCCGGCCTTACTTCGAGTCAGAACATCTCGGTGTCCATTCCACTTGAGGCCACAAACTCAGGGTCCACTCACATACCTGTAGTTGAGAGAAGCCTCCTCTTGAGGTGCTTGTGGAAAGTTGGTATTCCTCTTGAGTCGAAGCCAGGGACTAAGCTCTCATCTCGAGTTGTTTTGGGGTCCACGGAGAAATTTCGTGTTGCTCCAGTGACCTCAGGATCCCTCTAGACTTGAGACAGTGATCTTGGGTTTTCTCTGGAGTGCCATCAAGGAAATCAAGGCTCCTTTCACGTTTGATGTGGAACACGGAATTGCTCTGCACGCAGTGCTGGGGAATCGGGCCTCATGTCGCGGCGAGGGGGATTTGTCATGGTTTTTCTCGAGTTGCGGCCGGAACCTGGGGTATATTCTCGAGTTACGATGGGGAGGGCCCTTCCAGACACGTGTTTGTTCAGCGACGTCAGGACTCCTGCCTAGGTGCGAGGGACACCTCGGGATTCCCCTCGAGTCTTGGCATGGCAATTGGGACGCGTCTCCACGTGAGGCGGGAGACCCAGGATCCCTTTCCACCTGCCACAGGGATCCTGGGACTCCTATCCATTTTCAAGAGGAGTCAGGCATCGTCTCCTTTGGAAGCATTGATCTCCGCGGACCTCTCGAATTTCAAAGGATGTGAGGCCTCCGGTCTTGAGGAGGCGGAGGACTAGGTCTTTCTCTGTGGTCTCCACTGGGTATTCATACATCCCTTCATCTTGGGAGATGCAAGACGAGCCTGCATTCAATTCACTGCAGGGATATCCGGCCTTACATCGAGTCAGAGCATCTCGGTGTACATTCCACTTGAGGCCACAAACACAGGTTCCCGCTCACATACCTGTAGCTGAGAGAAGCTTCCTCTTGAGGTGCTTGTGAAAAGTTGGTATTCCTATTGAGTCGAAGCCAGGGACTAAGCTCTCATCTCGAGTTGATTTGGGGTCCACGGAGCCCTTTCCTTTTGCTCCAGTGACCTCAGGATCCCTCTAGACTTGAGACAGTGATCTTGGGTTTTCTCTGGAGTGCCATCAAGGAAATCAAGGCTCCTTTCACCTTTGATGTGGAACACGGAATTGCTCTGCACGCAGTGCAGGGGAATCGGGCCTCATCTCGCGGCGAGGGGGAAGTCTCATGGTTTTTCTCGAGTTGCGGCCGGAACCCGGGGTATATTCTCAGGTTACGACTAGAAGTGCCCTTCCAGACACGTGTTTGTTCAGCTACGTCAGGAATCCTACCTAGGTGCGAGGGACACCTCGGGATTCTCCTCGAGTATTGGCATGGCAATTGGGACGCGTCTCCACGTGAGGCGGGAGACCCAGATTCCCTTTCCACGTGCCACAGGGATCCTGGGACTCCTATCCACTTTCAAGAGGAATCAGGCATCGTCTCCTTTGGAAGCATTGATCTCCGTGGACCTCTCAAGTTTTCAAAGGATGTGAGGCCTCCGGTCGCCATGAGGCTGAGAACTAGGTCTTTCTCTGTGGTCTCCACAGGGGATTCAGACATCCCTTCGTCTTGGGAGATGCAAGACGAGCCTGCATTCAATTCACTGCAGGGATATCCGGCCTTACTTCGAGTCAGAGCATCTCGGTGTCCATTCTACTTGAGGCCACAAACTCAGGGTCCCTCTCACATACCTGTAGCTGAGAGAAGCCTCCTCTTAAGGGGCTTGTGGAAAGTTCGTATTCCTCTTGAGTCGAAGCCAGGGACTAAGCTCTCATCTCGAGTTGATTTGGGGTCCACGGAGCCCTTTCCTTTTGCTCCAGTGACCTCATGATACCTCTAGACTTGAGACAGTGATCTTGGGTTTTCTCTGGAGTGCCATCAAGGAAATCAATGCTCCTTTCACGTTTGATGTGGAGCACGGAATTGCTCTGCACGTAGTGCAGGGGAATCAGGCCTTATCTCACGGCGAAGGGGAAGTCTCATGGTTTTTCTCGAGTTGCGGCCGGAACCTGGGGTATATTCTCGACTTTCGACGGTGAGGGCCCTTCCAGACACGTGTTTGTTCAGCGACGTCAGGACTCCTGCCTAGGTGCTAGGGACACCTCGGGATTCTCCTCGAGTATTGGCATGGCATTTGGGACGCGTCTCCACATGAGGCGGAAGACCCAGTGTCCCTTTCCACGTGCCAAAGGGATCCTGGGACTCCTATCCATTTTCAAGAAGAGTCAGGCATCGTCTCCTTTGGAAGCATTGATCTCCGCGGACCTCTCGAGTTTTCAAAGGATATGAGGCCTCCGGTCGCGATCAAGCGGAGAGCTAAGACCTTCTCTGTGGTCTCCACAGGGGATTCAGACATCCCTTCATGTTGGGAGATGCAAGACGAGCCTGCATTCAATTCACTGCAGGGATATCCGGCCTTACTTCGAGTCAGAGCATTTCGATGTCCATTCCACTTGAGGCCACAAACTCAGGGTCCTCTCACATACCTGTAGTTGAGAGAAGCCTCCTCTTGAGGTGCTTGTGGAAAGTTGGTATTCCTCTTGAGTCGAAGCCAGGGAATAAGCTCTCATCTCGAGTTGATTTGGGGTCCACGGAGCCCTTTCGTGTTGCTCCAGTGACCTCAGGATCCCTCTAGACTTGAGACAGTGATCTTGGGTTTTCTCTGGAGTGCCATCAAGGAAATCAAGGCTCCTTTCACGTTTGATGTGGAACACGGAATTGCTCTGCACACAGTGCAGGGGAATCGGGCCTCATCTCGCGGCGAGGGGGAATTCTCATGGTATTTCTCGAGTTGCGGCCGGAACCTGGGGTATATTCTCGAGTTACGACGGGGAGGGCCCTTCCAGACACGTGTTTGTTCAGCTACGTCAGGACTCCTGCCTAGGTGCGAGGGAAACCTCGGGATTCTCCTCGAGTCTTGGCATGGCAATTGGGACGCGGCTCCACGTGAGGCGGGAGACCCAGGGTCCCTTTCCACATGCTACAGGGATACTGGGACACCTATCCATTTTCAAGAGGAGTCACGCATCGTCTACTTTAAAAGCATTGACCTCCACAGACCTCTCGAGTTTTCAAAGGATGTGATGCCTCCGGTCTCAATGAAGCCGAGGACTAGGTCTTTCTCTGTGGTTTCCACAGCGGATTCAGACATCCCTTCATCTTGGGAGATGCAAGACGAGCCTGCATTCAATTCACTGCAGGGATATCCGCCCTTACTTCGAGTCAGAGCATCTCGGTGTCCATTCCAATTGAGGCCACAATCTCAGGGTCCCTCTCACATACCTGTACCTGAGAGAAGCCTCCTCTTGTTGTGCTCATGGAAAGTTGGTATTCCTCTTGAGTCGAAGCCAGGGACTAAGCTGTCATCTCGAGTTTATTTGGGGTCCAAGGAGCCGTTTCATGTTGCTCCAGTGACCTCAGGATCCCTCTAGATTTGAGACAGTGATCTTGGGGTTTCTCTGGAGTGCCATCAAGGATATCAAGGCTCCTTTCACGTTTGATGTGGAACACGGAATTGCTCTGCACGCAGTGCAGGGGAATCGGGCCTCATCTCGCGGCGAGGGGGAAGTCTCATGGTTTTTCTCGAGTTGCGGCCGGATCCTGGGGTATATGCTCGAGTTACGACGGGGAGGTCCCTTCCAGACACGTGTTTGTTCAGCGACGTCAGGACTCCTGCCTAGGTGCGAGGGACACCTCGGGATTCTCCTCGAGTCTTGGCATGGCAAAGGGGATGCCTCTCCACGTGAGGCGGGAGACCCAGTGTCCCTTTCCACGTGCCACAGGGATCCTGGGACTCCTATCCATTTTCAAGAGGAGTCAGGCATCGTCTCCTTTGGAAGCATTGATCTCCGCAGACCTCTCGAGTTTTCAAAGGATGTGAGGCCTCCGGTCTCGGTGAGGTGGAGAACCAGGTCTTTCTCTGTGGTCTCCACAGGGGAACCAGACATCCCTTCTTCTTGGGAGATGCAAGACGAGCCTGCTTTCAATTCACTGCAGGGATATCCGGCCTTACTTGGAGTCAGAGCATCTCGGTGTCCATTCCACTTGAGGCCACAAACTCAGGGTCCCTCTCACATACCTGTAGCTGAGAGAAGCCTCCTCTTGAGGTGCTTGTGGAAAGTTGGTATTCCTCTTGAGTCGAAGCCAGGGACTAAGATTTCATCTCGAGTTGATTTGGGGTCCACGGAGCCCTTTCGTGTTGCTCCAGTGACCTCAGGATCCCTCTAGACTTGAGACAGTGATTTTGGGTTTTCTCTGGAGTGCCATCAAGGAAATCAAGGCTCCTTTCACGTTTTATGTGGAACACGGAATTGCTCTGCACACAGTGCAGGGGAATCGGGCCTCATCTCGCGGCGAGGGGGAAGTCTCATGCTTTTTCTCGACTTGCGGCCGGAACTGGGGTATATTCTCGAGTTACGACGGGGAGAGCCCTTCCAGACACGTGTTTGGTCAGCGACGTTTGGACCCCTGCCTAGGTGCGAGGGACACCTCGGGATTCTCCTCGAGTCTTTGCATTGCATTTGGGACACGTCTCCACGTGAGGCGGGAGACCCAGGGTCCCTTTCCACGTGCCACAGTTATCCTGGGACTCCTATCCATTGTCAAGAGGAGTCAGGCATCGTCTCCTTCGGAAGTATTGATCTCCGCGGACCTCTCGAGTTTTCAAAGGATATGAGGCCTCCGGTTGCGTTGAGGTGGAGGACTAGGTCTTTCTCTGTGGTCTACACAGGGGATTCAGACAACCCTTCGTCTTGGGAGATGCAAGACGAGCCTGCATTCAATTCACTGCAGGGATATCCGGCCTTACTTCGAGTCAGAGCATCTCGGTGTCCATTCCACTTGAGGCAACAAACTCAGGGGCCCTCTCACATACCTGTAGCTGAGAGAAGCCTCCTCTTGAGGTGCTTGTGGAAAGTTGGTATTCCTCTTGAGTCGAAGCCAGGGACTAAGCTCTCATCTCGAGTTGATTTGGGGTCCAAGGAGCCCTTTCGTGTTGCTCCAGTGACCTCAGGATCCCTCTAGACTTGAGACAGTGAGCTTGGGTTTTCTCTGGAGTGCCATCAAGGAAATCAAGACTCCTTTCACGTTTGATGTGGAACACGGAATTGCTCTGCATGCAGGGCAGTGGAATCGGGCCTCATCTCGCGGCGAGGGGGAAGTCTCATGGTTTTTCTCGAGTTGCGGCCGGAACCTGGGGTATATTCTCGAGTTACGACGGGGAGGGCCCTTCCAGACACGTGTTTGTTCAGCGACGTCAGGACTCCTGCCTAGGTGCGAGGGACACCTCGGGATTCTCCCTGAGTCTTGGCATGGCAATTGGGACGTGTCTCCACGTGAGGCGGGAAACCCAGGGTCCCTTTCCACGTGCCACAGGGATCCTGGGACTCCTATATATTTTCAAGAGGAGTCAGGCATCGTCTCCTTCGGAAGTATTGATCTCCGCAGACCTCTCGGGTTTTCAAAGGATATGAGGTCTCCGGTTGCGTTGAGCTGGAGGACTAGGTCTTTCTCTGTGGTCTCCACAGGGGATTCAGACAACCCTTCGCCTTGGGAGATGCAAGACGAGCCTGCATTCAATTCACTGCAGGGATATCCGGCCTTACTTCGAGTCAGAGCATCTTGGTGTCCATTCCACTTGAGGCCACAAACTCAGGGTACCTCTCACATACCTGTAGCTGAGAGAAGCCACCTCTTGTGGTGCTTGTGGAAAGTTGGTATTCCTCTTGACTCAAAGCCAGGGACTAAGCTCTCATCTTGAGTTGATTTGGGGTCCACGGAGCCCTTTCGTGTTGCTACAGTGACCTCAGGATCCCTCTAGACTTGAGACAGTGATCTTGGGTTTTTCTGGAGTGCCATCAAAGAAATCAAGGCTCCTTTCACGTTTGATGTGGAACACGGAATTGCTCTGCATGCAGTGCAGGGGAATCGGGCCTCAACTCGCGGCAAGGGGGAAATCTCATGGTTTTTCTCGAGTTGCGGCCGGAACCTGGGTTATATTCTCGAGTTACGACGGGGAGGGCCCTTCCAGACAAGTGTTTGTTCAGCGACGTCAGGACTCCTGCCTAGGTGCGAGGGACACCTCGGGATTCTCCTCGAGTCTTGTCTTGGTATTTTGGACGTGACTCCACGTGAGGCGGGAGTCCCAGGGTCCCTTTCCACGTGCCACAGAGATCCTGGGACTCCTATCCATTTTCAAGAGGAGTCAGGCACCGTCTCCTTTGGAAGCATTGATCTCCGCAGACCTCTCGAGTTTTCAAAGGATGTGAGGCCTCTGGTCGCGATGAGGCGTAGAATTCGGTCTTTCTCTGTTCTCTCCACAGGGGATTCAGACACCCCTTCGTCTTGGGAGATGCAAGCCGAGCCTGTATTCAATTCACTGCAGGGATATCCGGACTTACTTCGAGTCAGAGCATCTCGGTGTCCATTCCACTTGAGGCCACAAATTCAGGGTCCCTCTCACATACCTGTAGCTGAGAGAAGCCTCCTCTTGAGGTGCTTGTAAAAATTAGGTATTCCTCTTGAGTCGAAGCCAGGGACTAAGCTCTCATCTCGAGTTGATTTGTGGTCCACGGAGCACTTTCGAGTTGCTCCAGTGACCTCAGGATCCCTCTAGATTTGAGACAGTGATCTTGGGTTTCCTCTGGAGTGCCATCAAGGAAATCAAGGCTCCTTTCACGTTTGATGTGGAACACGGAATTGCTCTGCACGCATTGCAGGGGAATCGGGCCTCATCTCTCGGCGAAGGGGAAGTCTCATGGTTTTTCTAGAGTTGCGGCCGGAACCTGGGGTATATTCTCGAGTTACGACGGGGAGGGCCCTTCCAGACACGTGTTTGTTCAGCGACGTCAGGACTCCTGCCTAGGTGCGAGGGACACCTCGGGATTCTCCTCGAGTCTTGCCATGGCAATTGGGACGCGTCTCCACATGAGCCGGGAGACCCAGGGTCCCTTTCCACGTGCCACAGGGATCCTGGGACTCCTATCCATTTTCAAGAGGAGTCAGGCATCGTCTCCTTTGGAAGCATTGATCTCCGCGGACCTCTCGAGTTTTCAAAGGATGTGAGGCCTCCGGTCGCGATGAGGCGGACGACTAGGTCTTTCTCTGTCGTCTCCACCGGGGATTCAGACATCCCTTCGTCTTGGGAGATGCAAGACGAGCCTGCCTTCAATTCCCTGCAGGGATATCCGGCCTTACTTCGAGTCAGAGCATCTCGGTGTCCATTCCAATTGAGGCCACAATCTCAGGGTCCCTCTCACTTACCTGTAGCTGAGAGAAGCCTCCTCTTGAGGTGCTTGTGGAAAGTTGGTATTCCTCTTGAGTCGAAGCCAGGGTCTAAGCTCTCATCTCGAGTTGATTTGGGGTCCACGGAGCCCTTTCGTGTTGCTCCAGTGACCTCAGGATCCCTCTAGACTTGAGACAGTGATCTTGGGTTTTCTCTGGAGGGCCATCAAGGAAATCAAGGCTCCTTTCACGTTTGATGTGGAACACGGAATTGCTCTGCACGCAGTGCATTGGAATCTGGCCTCATGTCGCGGCGAGGGGAAATCTCATGGTTTTTCTCAAGTTGCGGCCAGAACCTGGGGTATATTCTCGAGTTAAGACGGGGAGGGCCCTTCCAGACACGTGTTTGTTCAGCGACGTCAGGACTCCTGCCTAGGTGGGAGGGACAACTCGGTATTCTCCTCGAGTCTTGGCATGGCAATTGGGACGCGTTTCCACGTGAGGCGGGAGACCCAGGGTCCCTTTCCATGTGCCACAGGGATACTGGGACTCCTATCCATTTTCAAGATGAGTCAGGCATTGTCTCCTTTGGAAGCATTGATCTCCGCAGACCTCTCGATTTTTCAAAGGATGTGAGGCCTCCGGTCGCGATGAGGCGGAGGACTATGTCTTTCCTGTCATCTCCACAGGGGATTCAGACATCCCTTCGTCTTGGGAGATGCAAGACGAGCCTGCATTCAATTCACTGCAGGGATGTCCGGCCTTAATTCGAGTCAGAGCATCTCGGTGTCCATTCGATTGAGGCCACAAACTCAGGGTTCCTCTCACACACCTGTAGCTGAGAGAAGCCTCCTCTTGAGGTGCTTGTGGAAAGTTGGTATTCCTCTTGAGGCGAAGCCAGGGACTAAGCTCTCATCTCGAGTTGATTTGGGGTCCACGGAGCCCTTTCATGTTGCTCCAGTGACCTCAGGATCCCTCTAGACTTGAGACAGTGATCTTGGGTTTTCTCTGGAGTGCCATCAAGGAAATCAAGGCTCCTTTCACGTTTGATGTGGAACATGGAATTACTCTGCATGCAGTGCAGGGGAATCGGGCCTCATCTTGCGGCGAGGGGGAAGTCTCATGGTTTTTCTCGAGTTGCGGCCGGAACCTGGGGCATATTCTCGAGTTACGACGGGGAGGGCCCTTCCAGACATGTGTTTGTTCAGCGACGTCAGGACTCCTGCCTAGGTGCGAGGGACACCTCGGGATTTTCCTCGAGTCTTGGCATGGCAATTGCGACGCGTCTCCACGTGAGGCGGGAGACCCAGTGTCCCTTTCCACGTGCCATAGGGATCCTGGGACTCCTATCCATTTGCAAGAGGAGTGAGGCATCATCTTCTTTGGAAGCATTGACCTCCGCGGACCTCTCGAGTTTTCAAAGGAGTTGAGGCTTCCGATCGCGATGAGGCGGAGGACTAGGTCTTTCTCTGTGGTCTCCACAGGGGATTCAGACAACCCTTCGTCTTGGGAGATGCAAGACGAGCCTGAATTCAATTCACTGCAGGGATATCCGGCCTTACTTCGAGTCAGAGCATCTCGGTGTCCATTCCACTTGAGGCCACAAACTCAGGGTCCCTCTCACATACCTGTAGCTGAGAGAAGCCTCCTCTTGAGGTGCTTGTGGAAAGTTGGTGTTCCTCTTGAGTCGAAACCAAGGACTAAGCTCTCATCTCGAGTTGACATGGGGTCCACAGAGCCCTTTCGTGTTGCTCCAGTGACCTCAGGATCGCTCTAGACTTGAGACAGTGATCTTGGGTTTTCTGTGGAGGGCCATCAAAGAAATCAAAGCTCCTTTCACGTTTAATGTGGAACACGGAATTGCTCTGCATGCAGTGCAGGGGAATCGGGCCTCATCTCGCGGCGAGGGGGAAGTCTCATGGTTTTTCTCGAGTTGCGGCCGGAACCTGTTGTGTATTCTCGAGGCACGACGGGGAGGGCCCTTCCAGACACGTGTTTGTTCAGCGAGGTCAGACTCCTGCCTAGGTGCGAGGGACACCTCGGGATTCTCCTCGAGTCTTGGTATGGCAATTGGGACGCGTCTCCACGTGAGGCGGGAGACCCAGGGTCCCTTTACACGTGCCACAGGGATCCTGGGACCCCTAACCATTTTCAAGAGGAGTCAGGCATCGTCTCCTTTGGAAGCATTGATCTCCGCTGACCTCTCGAGTTTTCAAAGGATGTGAGGCCTCCGTTCGCAATGAGGAGGAGGACTAGGTCTTTCTCTGTGGTCTCCACAGGGGATTCAGACAACCCTTCGTCTTGGGAGATGCAAGACGAACCTGCATTCATTTCACTGAAGGGATATCCGGGCTTACTTCGAGTCAGAGCATCTCGGTGTCCATTCCACTTGAGGCCACAAACTCAGGGTCCCTCTCACATACCTGTAGCTGAGAGAAGCCTCCTCTTGAGGTGCTTGTGGAAAGTTGGTATTCCTCTTGAGTCGAAGCCAGGGAATAATCTCTCATCTCGAGTTGATTTGGGGTGCACGGAGCCTTTTCGTGTTGCTCCAGTGACCTCAGGATCCCTCTAGACTTGAGACAGTGATTTTGGGTTTTCTCTGGAGTGCCATCAAGGAAATCAAGGCTCCTTTCACGTTTGAAGTGGAACACGGAATTGCTCTGCACAAAGTGCACGGGAATCGGGCCTCATCTCGCGACGAGCGGGAAGTCTCATGGTTTTTCTCGAGGTGCGGCCGGAACCTGGGGTATATTCTCAAGTTACGACGGGGAGGGCCCTTCCAGACACGTGTTTGTTCAGCGAATTCAGGACTCCTGCCTAGGTGCGAGGGACACCTCGGGATTCTCCTCGAGTCTTGGCATGGCAATTGGGACGCGTCTCCACGTGAGGCGGGAGACCCAGTGTCCCTTTCCACGTGCCACAGGGATCCTGGGACTCCTATCCATTTTCAAGAGAAGTCAGGCATCGTCTCCTTTGGAAGCATTGATCTCCGCGGACCTCTCGAGTTTTCAAAGGATGTGAGGCCTCCGGTCGCGAGGAGGCGGAGAATTAGGTCTTTCTCTGTGGTCTCCACAGGGGATTCAGACAACCCTTCGTCTTGGGAGATGCAAGACGAGCCTGCATTCAATTCACTGCAGGGATATCCGGCCTTACTTCGAGTCAGAGCATCTCGGTGTCCATTCCACTTGAGGCCACAAACTCAGGGTACCTCTCACATACCTGTAGCTGAGAGAAGCCTCCTCTTGAGGTGCTTGTGGAAAGTTGGTATTCCTCTTGAGTCGAAGCCATGGACTAAGCTCTCATCTCGAGTTGATTTGGGGTCCACGGAGCACTTTCGTGTTGCTCCAGTGACCTCAGGATCCCTCTAGACTTGAGACAGTGATCTTGGGTTTTCTCTGGAGTGCCATCAAGGAAATCAAGGCTCCTTTCACGTTTGATGTGGAACACGGAATTGTTCTGCACGCAGTGCAGGGGAATCGGGCCTCATCTCGCGGCGAGTTGGAAGTCTCATGGTTTTTCTCGAGTTGCGGCCGGAACCTGGGGTATATTCTCGAGTTACGACGGGGAGGGCCCTTCCAGACACGTATTTGTTCAGCGAAGTCAGGACTCCTGCCTAGGTGCGAGGGACACCTCGGGATTCTCCTCGAGTCTTGGCATGGCATTTGGGACGCGTCTCCACGTGAGGCGGGAGACCCAGGTTCCCTTTCCACGTGGCACAGGGATCCTGGGACTTCTATCCACTTTCAAGAGGAGTCAGGCATCGTCTCCTTTGGAAGCATTGATCTCCGTGGACCTCTCGAGTTTTCAAAGGATGTGAGGCCTCCGGTCGCGATGAGGCGGAGAATTAGGTCTTTCTCTGTGGTCTCCACAGGGGATTCAGTCATCCCATCCTCTTGGGAGATGCAAAACGAGCCTGCATTCAATTCACTGCAGGGATATCCTGCCTTACTTCGAGTCAGAGCATCTCGGTGTCCATTCCACTTGAGGCCACAAACTCAGGGTCCCTCTCACATACCTGTAGCTGAGAGAAGCCTCCTCTTGAGGTGCTTGTGGAAAGTTGGTATTCCTCTTGAGTCGAAGCCAGGGACTAAGCTCTCATCTGGAGTTGATTTGGGGTCCAAGGAGCCCTTTCGTGTTGCTCCAGTGACCTCAGGATCCCTCTAGACTTCAGACAGTGATCTTGGGTTTTCTCTGGAGTGCCATCAAGGAAATCAAGGCTCCTTTACGTTTGATGTGGAACACGGAATTGCTCTGCACGCAGTGCAGGGGAATCGGGCCTCATCTCGCGGCGAGGGGGAAGTCTCATGGTTTTTCTCGAGTTGCGGCCGGAACCTGGGGTATATTCTCGAGTTTCGATGGTGAGGGCCCTTCCAGACACGTGTTTGTTCAGCGACGTCAGGACTCCTGCCCAAGTGCTAGGGACACCTCGGGATTCTCCTCGAGTATTGGCATGGCATTTGGGACGCGTCTCCATGTGAGGCGGAAGACCCAGTGTCCCTTTCCACGTGCCAAAGGGATCCTGAGACTCCTATCCATTTTCAAGAAGATTCAGGCATCGTCTCCTTTGGAAGCATTGATCTCCGTGGACCTCTCGAGTTTTCAAAGGATATGAGGCCTCCGGTCGCGATCAAGCGGAGAACTAAGACCTTCTCTGTGGTCTCCACAGGGGATTCAGACATCCCTTCATGTTGGGAGATGCAAGACGAGCCTGCATTCAATTCACTGCAGGGATATCCGTTCCTTACTTCGAGTCAGAGCATTTCGGTGTCCATTCCACTTGAGGCCACAAACTCAGGGTCCTCTCACATACCTGTAGTTGAGAGAAGCCTCTTCTTGAGGTGCTTGTGGAAAGTTGGTATTCCTCTTGAGTCGAAGCCAGGGACTAAGCTCTCATCTCGAGTTGATTTGGGGTCCACGGAGCCCTTGCGTGTTGCTCCAGTGACCTCAGGATCCCTCTAGACTTGAGACAGTGATCTTGGGTTCTCTCGGGAGTGCCATCAAGGAAATCAAGGCTCCTTTCACGTTTGATGTGGAACACGGAATTGCTCTGCACGCAGTGCAGGGGAATCGGGCCTCATCTCGCGGCGAGGGGGAAGTCTCTTGGTTTTTCTCGAGTTGCGGCCGGAACCTGGGTTATATTCTCGAATTACGACGGGGAGGGCCCTTCCAGACATGTGTTTGTTCAGCTACATCAGGACTCCTGCCTAGGTGCGAGGGACACCTCGGGATTCTACTCGAGTCTTGGCATGGCAATTGGGACGCGTCTCCACGGGAGCCGGGAGACCCAGGGTCCCTTTCAACGTGCCACAGGGATCCTGGGACTCCTATCCTTTTTCAAGAGGAGTCAGGCATCGTCTCCTTTGGAAGCATTGATCTCCGCGGACCTCTCGAGTTTTCAAAGGATGTGAGGCCTCCGGTCGCCATGAGGCGGAGAATTAGGTCTTTCTCTGTGGTCTCCACAGGGGATTCAGACATCCCTTCGTCTTGGGAGATGCAAGACGAGCCTGCATTCAATTCACTGCAGGGATATCCGGCCTTACTTCGAGTCAGAGCATCTCGGTGTCCATTCCACTTGAGGCCACAAACTCAGTGTCCCTCTCACATACCTGTAGCTGAGAGAAGCCTCCTCTTGAGGGGCTTGTGGAAAGTTCGTATTCCTCTTGAGTCGAAGCCAGGGACTAAGCTCTCATCTCGAGTTTATTTGGGGTCCATGGAGCCCTTTCCTGTTGCTCCAGTGACCTCATGATCCCTCTAGACTAGAGACAGTGATCTTGGGTTTTCTCTGGAGTGCCATCAAGGAAATCAAGGCTCCTTTTACGTTTGATGTGGAACACGGAATTGTTCTGCACGCAGTGCAGGGGAATCGGGCCTTATCTCGCGGCGAAGGGGAAGTCTCATGGTTTTTCTCGAGTTGCGGCCGGAACCTGGGGTATATTCTCGAGTTACGACGGGGAGGGCCCTTCCAGACACGTGTTTGTTCAGCGACGTCAGGACACCTGCCTATGTGCGAGGGACACCTCGGGATTTTCCTCGAGTATTGGCATGGCATTTGGGACGCGTCTCCACGTGAGGCCGAAGACCCAGTGTCCCTTTCCACGTGCCAAAGGGATCCTGGGACTCCTATCCATTTTCAAGAAGAGTCAGGCATCGTCTCCTTTGGAAGCATTGATCTCCGCGGACCTTTCGAGTTTTCAAAGGATATGAGGCCTACGGTCGCGATGAAGCGGAGAACTAGGACCTTCTCTGTGGTCTCCACAGGGGATTCAGACATCCCTTCATCTTGGGAAATGCAAGACGAGCCTGCATTCAATTCACTGCAGGGATATCCGGCCTTACTTCGAGTCAGAACATCTCGGTGTCCATTCCACTTGAGGCCACAAACTCAGGGTCCACTCACATACCTGTAGTTGAGAGAAGCCTCCTCTTGAGGTGCTTGTGGAAAGTTGGTATTCCTCTTGAGTCGAAGCCAGGGACTAAGCTCTCATCTCGAGTTGTTTTGGGGTCCACGGAGAAATTTCGTGTTGCTCCAGTGACCTCAGGATCCCTCTAGACTTGAGACAGTGATCTTGGGTTTTCTCTGGAGTGCCATCAAGGAAATCAAGGCTCCTTTCACGTTTGATGTGGAACACGGAATTGCTCTGCACGCAGTGCTGGGGAATCGGGCCTCATGTCGCGGCGAGGGGGATTTGTCATGGTTTTTCTCGAGTTGCGGCCGGAACCTGGGGTATATTCTCGAGTTACGATGGGGAGGGCCCTTCCAGACACGTGTTTGTTCAGCGACGTCAGGACTCCTGCCTAGGTGCGAGGGACACCTCGGGATTCCCCTCGAGTCTTGGCATGGCAATTGGGACGCGTCTCCACGTGAGGCGGGAGACCCAGGATCCCTTTCCACCTGCCACAGGGATCCTGGGACTCCTATCCATTTTCAAGAGGAGTCAGGCATCGTCTCCTTTGGAAGCATTGATCTCCGCGGACCTCTCGAATTTCAAAGGATGTGAGGCCTCCGGTCTTGAGGAGGCGGAGGACTAGGTCTTTCTCTGTGGTCTCCACTGGGTATTCATACATCCCTTCATCTTGGGAGATGCAAGACGAGCCTGCATTCAATTCACTGCAGGGATATCCGGCCTTACATCGAGTCAGAGCATCTCGGTGTACATTCCACTTGAGGCCACAAACACAGGTTCCCGCTCACATACCTGTAGCTGAGAGAAGCTTCCTCTTGAGGTGCTTGTGAAAAGTTGGTATTCCTATTGAGTCGAAGCCAGGGACTAAGCTCTCATCTCGAGTTGATTTGGGGTCCACGGAGCCCTTTCCTTTTGCTCCAGTGACCTCAGGATCCCTCTAGACTTGAGACAGTGATCTTGGGTTTTCTCTGGAGTGCCATCAAGGAAATCAAGGCTCCTTTCACCTTTGATGTGGAACACGGAATTGCTCTGCACGCAGTGCAGGGGAATCGGGCCTCATCTCGCGGCGAGGGGGAAGTCTCATGGTTTTTCTCGAGTTGCGGCCGGAACCCGGGGTATATTCTCAGGTTACGACTAGAAGTGCCCTTCCAGACACGTGTTTGTTCAGCTACGTCAGGAATCCTACCTAGGTGCGAGGGACACCTCGGGATTCTCCTCGAGTATTGGCATGGCAATTGGGACGCGTCTCCACGTGAGGCGGGAGACCCAGATTCCCTTTCCACGTGCCACAGGGATCCTGGGACTCCTATCCACTTTCAAGAGGAATCAGGCATCGTCTCCTTTGGAAGCATTGATCTCCGTGGACCTCTCAAGTTTTCAAAGGATGTGAGGCCTCCGGTCGCCATGAGGCTGAGAACTAGGTCTTTCTCTGTGGTCTCCACAGGGGATTCAGACATCCCTTCGTCTTGGGAGATGCAAGACGAGCCTGCATTCAATTCACTGCAGGGATATCCGGCCTTACTTCGAGTCAGAGCATCTCGGTGTCCATTCTACTTGAGGCCACAAACTCAGGGTCCCTCTCACATACCTGTAGCTGAGAGAAGCCTCCTCTTAAGGGGCTTGTGGAAAGTTCGTATTCCTCTTGAGTCGAAGCCAGGGACTAAGCTCTCATCTCGAGTTGATTTGGGGTCCACGGAGCCCTTTCCTTTTGCTCCAGTGACCTCATGATACCTCTAGACTTGAGACAGTGATCTTGGGTTTTCTCTGGAGTGCCATCAAGGAAATCAATGCTCCTTTCACGTTTGATGTGGAGCACGGAATTGCTCTGCACGTAGTGCAGGGGAATCAGGCCTTATCTCACGGCGAAGGGGAAGTCTCATGGTTTTTCTCGAGTTGCGGCCGGAACCTGGGGTATATTCTCGACTTTCGACGGTGAGGGCCCTTCCAGACACGTGTTTGTTCAGCGACGTCAGGACTCCTGCCTAGGTGCTAGGGACACCTCGGGATTCTCCTCGAGTATTGGCATGGCATTTGGGACGCGTCTCCACATGAGGCGGAAGACCCAGTGTCCCTTTCCACGTGCCAAAGGGATCCTGGGACTCCTATCCATTTTCAAGAAGAGTCAGGCATCGTCTCCTTTGGAAGCATTGATCTCCGCGGACCTCTCGAGTTTTCAAAGGATATGAGGCCTCCGGTCGCGATCAAGCGGAGAGCTAAGACCTTCTCTGTGGTCTCCACAGGGGATTCAGACATCCCTTCATGTTGGGAGATGCAAGACGAGCCTGCATTCAATTCACTGCAGGGATATCCGGCCTTACTTCGAGTCAGAGCATTTCGATGTCCATTCCACTTGAGGCCACAAACTCAGGGTCCTCTCACATACCTGTAGTTGAGAGAAGCCTCCTCTTGAGGTGCTTGTGGAAAGTTGGTATTCCTCTTGAGTCGAAGCCAGGGAATAAGCTCTCATCTCGAGTTGATTTGGGGTCCACGGAGCCCTTTCGTGTTGCTCCAGTGACCTCAGGATCCCTCTAGACTTGAGACAGTGATCTTGGGTTTTCTCTGGAGTGCCATCAAGGAAATCAAGGCTCCTTTCACGTTTGATGTGGAACACGGAATTGCTCTGCACACAGTGCAGGGGAATCGGGCCTCATCTCGCGGCGAGGGGGAATTCTCATGGTTTTTCTCGAGTTGCGGCCGGAACCTGGGGTATATTCTCGAGTTACGACGGGGAGGGCCCTTCCAGACACGTGTTTGTTCAGCTACGTCAGGACTCCTGCCTAGGTGCGAGGGAAACCTCGGGATTCTCCTCGAGTCTTGGCATGGCAATTGGGACGCGGCTCCACGTGAGGCGGGAGACCCAGGGTCCCTTTCCACATGCCACAGGGATACTGGGACACCTATCCATTTTCAAGAGGAGTCACGCATCGTCTACTTTAAAAGCATTGACCTCCACAGACCTCTCGAGTTTTCAAAGGATGTGATGCCTCCGGTCTCAATGAAGCCGAGGACTAGGTCTTTCTCTGTGGTTTCCACAGCGGATTCAGACATCCCTTCATCTTGGGAGATGCAAGACGAGCCTGCATTCAATTCACTGCAGGGATATCCGCCCTTACTTCGAGTCAGAGCATCTCGGTGTCCATTCCAATTGAGGCCACAATCTCAGGGTCCCTCTCACATACCTGTACCTGAGAGAAGCCTCCTCTTGTTGTGCTCATGGAAAGTTGGTATTCCTCTTGAGTCGAAGCCAGGGACTAAGCTGTCATCTCGAGTTTATTTGGGGTCCAAGGAGCCGTTTCATGTTGCTCCAGTGACCTCAGGATCCCTCTAGATTTGAGACAGTGATCTTGGGGTTTCTCTGGAGTGCCATCAAGGATATCAAGGCTCCTTTCACGTTTGATGTGGAACACGGAATTGCTCTGCACGCAGTGCAGGGGAATCGGGCCTCATCTCGCGGCGAGGGGGAAGTCTCATGGTTTTTCTCGAGTTGCGGCCGGATCCTGGGGTATATGCTCGAGTTACGACGGGGAGGTCCCTTCCAGACACGTGTTTGTTCAGCGACGTCAGGACTCCTGCCTAGGTGCGAGGGACACCTCGGGATTCTCCTCGAGTCTTGGCATGGCAAAGGGGATGCCTCTCCACGTGAGGCGGGAGACCCAGTGTCCCTTTCCACGTGCCACAGGGATCCTGGGACTCCTATCCATTTTCAAGAGGAGTCAGGCATCGTCTCCTTTGGAAGCATTGATCTCCGCAGACCTCTCGAGTTTTCAAAGGATGTGAGGCCTCCGGTCTCGGTGAGGTGGAGAACCAGGTCTTTCTCTGTGGTCTCCACAGGGGAACCAGACATCCCTTCTTCTTGGGAGATGCAAGACGAGCCTGCTTTCAATTCACTGCAGGGATATCCGGCCTTACTTGGAGTCAGAGCATCTCGGTGTCCATTCCACTTGAGGCCACAAACTCAGGGTCCCTCTCACATACCTGTAGCTGAGAGAAGCCTCCTCTTGAGGTGCTTGTGGAAAGTTGGTATTCCTCTTGAGTCGAAGCCAGGGACTAAGATTTCATCTCGAGTTGATTTGGGGTCCACGGAGCCCTTTCGTGTTGCTCCAGTGACCTCAGGATCCCTCTAGACTTGAGACAGTGATTTTGGGTTTTCTCTGGAGTGCCATCAAGGAAATCAAGTCTCCTTTCACGTTTTATGTGGAACACGGAATTGCTCTGCACACAGTGCAGGGGAATCGGGCCTCATCTCGCGGCGAGGGGGAAGTCTCATGCTTTTTCTCGACTTGCGGCCGGAACTGGGGTATATTCTCGAGTTACGACGGGGAGAGCCCTTCCAGACACGTGTTTGGTCAGCGACGTTTGGACCCCTGCCTAGGTGCGAGGGACACCTCGGGATTCTCCTCGAGTCTTTGCATTGCATTTGGGACACGTCTCCACGTGAGGCGGGAGACCCAGGGTCCCTTTCCACGTGCCACAGTTATCCTGGGACTCCTATCCATTGTCAAGAGGAGTCAGGCATCGTCTCCTTCGGAAGTATTGATCTCCGCGGACCTCTCGAGTTTTCAAAGGATATGAGGCCTCCGGTTGCGTTGAGGTGGAGGACTAGGTCTTTCTCTGTGGTCTACACAGGGGATTCAGACAACCCTTCGTCTTGGGAGATGCAAGACGAGCCTGCATTCAATTCACTGCAGGGATATCCGGCCTTACTTCGAGTCAGAGCATCTCGGTGTCCATTCCACTTGAGGCCACAAACTCAGGGGCCCTCTCACATACCTGTAGCTGAGAGAAGCCTCCTCTTGAGGTGCTTGTGGAAACTTGGTATTCCTCTTGAGTCGAAGCCAGGGACTAAGCTCTCATCTCGAGTTGATTTGGGGTCCACGGAGCCCTTTCGTGTTGCTCCACTGACCTCAGGATCCCTCTAGACTCTAGACAGTGATCTTGGGTTTTCTCTGGAGTGCCATCAAGGAAATCAAGGCTCCTTTCACGTTTGATGTGCAACACGGAATTGCTCTGCATGCAGTGCAGGGGAATCGGGCCTCATCTCGCGGCGAGGGTGAAGTCTCATGGTTTTTCTCGAGTTGCGGCCAGAACCAGGGGTATATTCTGGAGTTACGACGGGGGGGGCCCTTCCTGACACGTGTTTGTTCATCGACGTCTGGACTCCTGCCTAGGTGCGAGGGACACCTCGGGATTCTCCTCGAGTCTTGGCATGGCAATTGAGACACGTCTCCACGTGAGGCAGGAGACCCAGGGTTCCTTTCCACGTGCCACAGGGATCCTGGGGCTCCTATCCATTTTCAAGAGGAGTCAGGCATCGTCTCCTTTGGAAGCATTGATCTCCGCGGACCTCTCGAGTTTTCAAAGGATGTGAGGCCTCCGGTCGCGATGAGGTGGAGAACTAGGTCTTTCTCTGTGGTCTCCACAGGGGATTCAGACATGCCTTCGTCTTGGGAGATGCAAGACGAGCCTGCATTCAATTCACTGCAGGGATATCCAGCCTAACTTCGAGTCAGAGCATCTCAGTGTCCATTCCACTTGAGGCCACAAACTCAGGGTCCCTCTCACCGACCTGTAGCTGAGAGAAGCCTCCTCTTGAGGTGCTTGTGGAAAGTTGGTATTCCTCTTGAGTCGAAGCCAGGGACTAAGCTCTCATCTCGAGTTGATTTGGGTTCCACGGAGCCCTTTCGTGCTGCTACAGTGACCTCAGGATCCCTCTAGACTTGAGACACTGATCTTGGGTATTCTCTGGAGTGGCATCAAGGAAATCAAGGCTCCTTTCACGTTTGATGTGGAACATGGAATTGCTCTGCATGCAGTGCAGGGGAATCGGGCCTCATCTCTCGGCGAGGGGGAAGTCTCATGGTTTTTCTCGAGTTGCGGCCGGAATCTGGGGTATATTCTCGAGTTACGATGGGGAGGGCCCTTCCAGACACGTGTTTGTTCAGCGACGTCAGGACTCCTGCCTAGGTGCGAGGGACACCTCGGGATTCTCCTCGAGTCTTGGCATGGCAATTGGGACGCGTCTCCACGTGAAGCGGGAGACCCAGGAACCCGTCCATGTGGACAGGGATCCTGGGACTCCTAACCATTTTCAAGAGAAATCAGGCATCGTCTCCTTTGGAAGCATTGATCTCCGCGGACCTCTCGAGTTTTCAAAGGATGTGAGGCCTCCGGTCACGATAAGGCGGAGGATTAGGTCTTTCTCTGTGGTCTCCACAGTGGATTCAGACATCCTTTCGTCTTGGGAGATGCAAGACGAGCCTGCATTCAATTCACTGCAGGGATGTCTGGCCTTACTTCGAATCAGAGCATCTCGGTGTCCATTCCATTTGAGGCCACAAATTCAGGGTCCCTCTCACATACCTGTAGCTGAGAGAAGCCTCCTCTTGAGGTGCTTGTGGAAACTTGGTATTCCTCTTGAGTCGAAGCCAGGGACTAAGCTCTCATCTCGAGTTGATTTGGGGTCCACGGAGCCCTTTCGTGTTGCTCCAGTGACCTCAGGATCCCTATAGACTCTAGACAGTGATCTTGGGTTTTCTCTGGAGTGCCATCAAGGAAATCAAGGCTCCTTTCACGTTTGATGTGGAACACGGAATTGCTCTGCATGCAGTGCAGGGGAATCGGGCCTCATCTCGCGGCGAGGGTGAAGTCTCATGGTTTTTCTCGAGTTGCGGCCAGAACCTGGGGTATATTCTGGAGTTACGACGGGGAGGGCCCTTCCTGACACGTGTTTGTTCATCGACGTCTGGACTCCTGCCTAGGTGCGAGGGACACCTCGGGGTTCTCCTCGAGTCTTGGCATGGCAATTGAGACACGTCTCCACGTGAGGCGGGAGACCCAGGGTTCCTTTCCACGTGCCACAGGGATCCTGGGGCTCCTATCCATTTTCAAGAGGAGTCAGGCATCGTCTCCTTTGGAAGCATTGATCTCCGCGGACCTCTCGAGTTTTCAAAGGATGTGAAGCCTCCGGTCGCGATGAGGTGGAGAACTAGGTCTTTCTCTGTGGTCTCCACAGGGGATTCAGACATCCCTTCGTCTTGGGAGATGCAAGACGAGCCTGCATTCAATTCACTGCAGGGATATCCAGCCTAACTTCGAGTCAGAGCATCTCAGTGTCCATTATACTTGAGGCCACAAACTCAGGGTCCCTCTCACCTTCCTGTAGCTGAGAGAAGCCTCCTCTTGAGGTGCTTGTGGAAACTTGGTATTCCTCTTGAGTCGAAGCCAGGGACTAAGCTCTCATCTCGAGTTGATTTGGGGTCCACGGAGCCCTTTCGTGTTGCTCCAGTGACCTCAGGATCCCTCTAGACATGAGACAGTGATCTTGGGTTTTCTCTGGAGTGCCATCAAGGAAATCAAGGCTCCTTTCACGTTTGATGTGGAACACGGAATTGCTCTGCACGCAGTGCAAGGGAATCGGGCCTCATCTCGCGACGAGGGGGAAGTCTCATGGTTTTTCTTGAGTTGCGGCCGGAACCTGGGGTATATTCTCGAGTTACCACGGGGAGGGCCCTTCCAGAAAAGTGTTTGTTCAGCGACGGCAGGACTCCTGCCTAGGTGCGAGGGACACCTCGGGATTCTCCACGAGTCTTAGCATGGCAATTGGGACGCGTCTCCACGTGAAGCGGGAGACCCAGGGTCCCCGTCCATGTGGACAGGGATCCTGGGACTCCTATCCATTTTCAAGAGGAGTCAGGCAACGTCTCCTTTGGAAGCATTGATCTCCGCGGACCTCTCTAGTTTTCAAAGGATGTGAGGCCTCCGGTCGAGATGAGGCGGAGAACTAGGTCTCTCTCTGTCGTCTCCACAGGGGATTCAGACATCCCTTCGTCTTGGGAGATGCAAGACGAGCTTGCATTCAATTCACTGCAGTGATAACCGGCCTTATGTCGAGTCAGAGCATCTCGGTGTCCATTCCACTTGAGGCCACAAACTCAGGGTACCTCTCACATACATGTAGCTGAGAGAAGCCTCCTCTTGAGGTGGTTGTGGAAACTTGGTATTCCTCTTGAGTCGAAGCCAGGGACTAAGCTCTCATCTCGAGTTGATTTGGGGTCCATGGAGCCCTTTCGTGTTGCTCCAGTGACCTCAGGATCCCTCTAGACTTGAGACAGTGACTTTGGGTTTTCTCTGGAGTGGCATCAAGGAAATCAAGGCTCCTTTCACGTTTGATGTGGAACACGGAATTGCTCTGCACGCAGTGCAGGGGAATCGGGCCTCATCTTGCGGCGAGGGGGAAGTCTCATGGTTTTTCTCGAGTTGCGGCCGGAACCTGGGGTATATTCTCGAGTTACGACGGGGAGGGCCCTTCCAGACTCGTGTTTGTTCAGCGACGGCAGGACTCCGGCCTAGGTGCGAGGGACACCTCGGTATTCTCCTCGAGTCTTGGCATGGCAATTGGGACGCGTCTGCAGGTGAGGTGGGAGACCCAGGGTCCCTTTCCACGTGCCACAGGGATCCTGGGACTCCTATCCATTTTCAAGAGGAGTCAGGCATCGTCTCCTTTGGAGGCATTGATCTCCGCGGCCCTCTCGAGGTTTCAAAGGATGTGAGGCTTCCGGTCGCGATGAGGCGGAGGACTAGGTCTTTCTCTGTGGTCTCCACAGGGGATTCAGACATCCCTTCGTCTTGGGAGATGCAAGACGAGCCTGCATTCACTTCACTGCAGGGATATCCGGCCTTACTTCGAGTCAGAGCATCTCGGTATCCATTCCACTTGAGGCCACAAACTCAGGGTCCCTCTCACCTACCTGTAACTGAGAGAAGCCTCCTCTTGAGGTGCTTGTGGAAAGTTGGTATTTCTCTTCAGTCGAAGTCAGGGACTAAGCTCTCATCTCGAGTTGATTTGGGGTCCACGGAGCCCTTTCGTGTTGCTCCAGTGACCTCAGGATCCCTCTAGAATTGAGACAGTGATCTTGGGTTTTCTCTGGAGTTCCATCAAGGAAATCAAGGCTCCTTTCACGTTTGATGTGGAACACGGAATTGCTCTGCACGCAGTGCAGGGGAATCGGGCCTCATATCGTTGCGAGGGGCAAGTCCTATGGTTTTTCTCGAATTGCGGCCGAAACCTGGGTTATATTCTCGAGTTAAGATGGGGAGGGCCCTTCCAGACACGTGTTTGTTCAGCGACTTCAGGACTCCTGCTTAGGTGCGAGGGACACCTCGGGATTCTCCTCGAGTCTTGGCATGGCAATTGGGACGCGTCTCCATGTGAAGCGGGAGACCCAGAGTCCCCGTCCATGTGGACAGGGATCCTGGGACTCCTAACCATTTTCAAGAGGAGTCAGGCATCATCTCCTTTGGAAGCATTGATCTCCGCGGACCTCTCGAGTTTTCAGAGGCTGTGAGGCCTCCGGTCGCGATGAGGCGGAGAACTAGGTCTTTCTCTGTGGTCTCCACAGGGGATTCAGACATCCCTTCGTCTTGGGAGATGCAAGACGAGCTTGCATTCCATTCACTGCAGGGATATCCGGCCTTACTTCGAGTCAGAGCATCTCGGTGTCCATTCCACTTGAGGCCAAAAACTCAGGGTCCCTCTAACATACCTGTAGCTGAGAGATGCCTCCTCTTGAGGTGCTTGTGAAAAGTTGGTATTCCACTTGAGTCGAAGCCAGGGACTAAGCTCTCATCTCGAGTTGATTTGGGGTCCACGGAGCCCTTTCATGTTGCTCCAGTGACCTCAGGATCCCTCTAGACTTGAGACAGTGATCTTGGGTTTTCTCTGGAGTGCCATCAAGGAAATCAAGGCTCCTTTCACGTTTGATGTGGAACACGGAATTGCTCTGCACGCATTGCAGGGGAATCGGGCCTCATGTCGCGGCGAGGGGGAAGTCTCATGGTTTTTTTCGAGTTGCGGCCGGAACCTGGTGTATATTCTCGAGTTACGACGGGGAGGGCCCTTCCAGACACGTGTTTGTTCATCGACGTCAGGACTCCTGCCTAGGTGCGAGGGACACCTCGGGATTCTCCTCGAGTCTTGGCATGGCAATTGGAACGAGTATCCACGTGAGGCGGGAGACCCAGTTTCCCTTTCCACGTGCCACAGTGATCCTGGGACTCCTATCCATTCTCAAGAGCAGTCAGGCATCGTCTCCTTTGGAAGCATTGATCTCTGCAGACCTCTCGAGTTTTCCAAGGATGTGAGGCCTCCGGTCACGATGAGGCGGAGGACTAGGTCTTTATCTGTCGTCTCCACAGGGTATTCAGACATCCCTTCGTCTTGGGAGATCCAAGACGAGCCTGAATTCAATTCACTGCAGGGATATCCGGCCTTACTTCGAGTCAGAGCATCTCGGTGTCCATTCCACTTGAGGCCACAAAATCAGGGTCTCTCTCACATACCTGTAGCTGAGAGAAGCCTCCTCTTGAAGTACTTGTGGAAAGTTGGTATTCCTCTTGAGTCGAAGCCAGGGACTAAGCTCTCATCTCGAGTTGATTTGGGGTCCACGGAGCCCTTTCATGTTGCTCCAGTGACCTCAGGATCCCTCTAGACTTGAGCCAGTGATCTTGGGTTTTCTCTGGAGTTCCATCAAGGAAATCAAGCCTCCTTTCACGTTTGATGTGGAAAACGGAATTGCTCTGCATGCAGTGCAGGGGAATCGGGCCTTATCTCGCGGCGAGGGGGAAGTCTCATGGTTTTTCTCGAGTTGCGGCCGGAACCTGGGGTATATTCTCGAGTTACGATGGGGAGGACCCTTCCAGACACGTGTTTGTTCAGCGACGTCAGAACTCCTGCCTAGGTGCGAGGGACACCTCGGGATTCTCCTCGAGTCTTGGCATGGCAATTGGGACGCGTCTCCACGTGAGGCGGGAGACCCAGGGTCCCTTTCCACGTGCCACAGGGATCCTGGGACTCTTATCCATTTTCAAGAGGAGTCAGGCATCGTCTCCTTTGGAAGCATTGATCTCCGCGGACCTCTCGAATTTTCAAAGGATGTAAGGCCTCCCCTCGTGATGAGGCGGAGAATTAGGTCTTTCTCTGTGGTCTCCACAGGGGATTCAGACATCCCTTCGTCTTGGGAGATGCAAGACGAGCCTGCATTCAATTCACTGCAGGGATATCCGGACTTACTTCGAGTCAGAGCATCTTGGTGTCCATTGCACTCGAGGCCACAAACTCAGGGTCCCTCTCACATACCTGTAGCTGAGAGAAGCCTCCTCTTGAGGTGCTTGTAGAAAGTTGGTATTCCTCTGGAGTCGAAGCCAGGGACTAAGCTCTCATCTCGAGTTGATTTGGGGTCCACGGAGCCCTTTCTTGTTGCTCCAGTGACCTCAGGATCCGTCTAGACTTGAGACAGTGATCTTGGGTTTTCTGTGGAGTGCCATCAAGGAAATCAAGGCTCCTTTCACGTTTGATGTGGAACACGGAATTGCTCTGCACGCAGTGCAGGGGAATCGGGCCTCATCTCGCGGCGAGGGGGAAGTCTCATGGTTTTTCTCGTGTTGCGGCCGGAACCTTCAGTATATTCTCGAGTTACGGCTGGGAGGGCCCTTCCAAACACGAGTTTTTTCACTGAAGTCAGGACTCCTGCCTAGGTTCGAGGGACACCTCGGGATTCTCCTCGAGTCTTGGCATGGCAATTGGGACGCATCTCCACGTGAGGCGGGAGACCCAGGGTCCCTTTCCACGTGCCATAGGGATCCTGGGACTCCTATCCATTTTCAAGAGGAGTCAGGCATCATCTCCTTTGGAAGCATTGATCTCCGCGGACATCTCGAATTTTCAAAGGATGTGAGGCCTCCGGTCGCCATGAGGCGGAAAACTAGGGCTTTCTCTGTGGTCTGCACATGGTATTCAGACATCCCTTCGCCTTGGGAGATGCAAGACGAGCCTGCATTCAATTCACTGGAGGGATATCCGGCCTTACTTCGAGTCAGAGCATCTCGGTGTCCATTCCACTTGAGGCCACAAACTCAGGGTCCCTCTCACATACCTGTAGCTGAGAGAAGCCTCCTCTTGAGGTGCTTGTGGAAAGTTTGTATTCCTCTTGAGTCGAAGCCAGGGACTAAGCTCTCATCTCGAGCTGAATTGGGATCCAGGGAGCCCTTTCGTGTTGCTCCAATGACATCAGGATCCCGCTAGACTTGAGACAGTGATCTTGGGTTTTCTCTGGAGTGCCATCAAGGAAATCAAGGTTCCTTTCTCGTTTGATGTGGAACACGGAATTGCTCTGCACGCAGTGCAGGGGAATCGGGCCTCATCTCGCAGCGAGGGGGAAGTCTCATGGTTTTTCTCGAGTTGCGGCCGGAACCTGGGGTATATTCTCGAGTTACGACGGGGAGGCCCCTTCCAGAAAAGTGTTTGTTCAGCGAAGTCAGGACTCCTGCCTAGGTGCGAGGGACACCTTGGGATTCTCCTCGAGTCTTGGCATGGCAATTGGGACGCGTCTCCACGTGAGGCGGGAGACCCAGGGTCCCTTTCCACGTGCCACAGGGATCCAGGGTCTCCTATCCATTTTCAAGAGGAGTCAGGCATCGTCTCCTTTGGAAGCATTCATCTCCGCGGACCTTTCGAGTTTTCAAAGGATGTGAGGCCTCCGGTCGCGATGAGGCGGAGAACTGGGTCTTTCTCTGTGGTCTCCACAGGGGATTCAGACATCCCTTCGTCTTGGGAGATGCAAGACGAGCCTGCATTCAATTCACTGCAGGGATATCCTGCGTTACTTCGAGTCAGAGCATCTCGGTGACCAACCACTTGAGGCCACAAACTCAGGGTCCCTCTCACATACCTGTAGCTGAGAGAAGCCTCCTCTTGAGGTGCTTGGGGAAAGTTGGTATTCCTCTTGAGTCGAAGCCAGGGACTAAGCTCTCATCTCGAGTTGATTTGGGGTCCACGGAGCCCTTTGGTGTTGCTCCAGGGACCTCATGATCCCTCTAGACTTGATACAGTGATATTGGGTTTTCTCTGGAGTGCCATCAAGGAAATCAAGGCTCCTTTCACGTTTAATGTGGAACATGGAATTGCTCTGCACGCAGTGCAGGGGAATCGGGCCTCATCTCGCGGCGAGGGGGAAGTCTCACGGTGTTTCTCGAGTTGTGGCCGGAACCTGGGGTATATTCTCGAGTTACGACGGGGAGGGCCCTTCCAGACACGTGTTTGTTCAGCGACGTCAGGACTCCTGCCTAGGTGTGAGGGACACCTCGGGATTCTCCACGAGTCTTGGCATGGCAATTGGGACTCGTCTCCACGTGAGGCGGGAGACCCAGTGTCCCTTTCCACGTGCCACAGGCATTCTGGGACTCCTATCTATTTTCAAGAGAAGTCAGGCATTGTCTCCTTTGGAAGCATTGATCTCCGCGGACCTCTCGAGGTTTCAAAGGTTGTGAGGCCTCCGGTCGCGTTGAGGCGGAGGACTAGGTCTCTCTGTTGTCTCCACAGGGGATTCAGACATCCCTTCGTCTTGGGAGATGCAAGACGAGCCTGCATTCAATTCACTGCAGGGATATCCGGCCTTACTTTGAGTCAGAGCATCTCGGTGTACATTACACTTGAGGCCACAAATTCAGGGTCCCTCTCACATACCTGTAGCTGAGAGAAGCTTCCTCTTGAGGGGATTGTGGAAAGTTCGTATTCCTCTTGAGTTGAAGCCAGGGACTAATCTCTCATCTCGAGTTGATTTGGGGTCCACGGAGCCCTTTGTGTTGCTCCGGTGACCTCAGGATCCCTCTAGACTTGAGACAGTGATCTTGGGTTTTCTCTGGAGTGCCATCAAGGAAATCAAGGCTCCTTTCACGTTTGAAGTGGAACACAGAATAGCTCTGCACGCAGTGCAGGGGAATCGGGCCTCATCTTGCGGCGAGGGGGAAGTCTCATTGTTTTCCTCAAGTTGCGGCCGGAACCTGGGGTGTATTCTCGAGTTAGGATGGGGAGGGCCCTTTCAGACTCGTGTTTGTTCAGCGACGTTAGGACTCTTGCCTAGGTGCGAGGGACACCTCGGGATTCTCCTCGAGTCTTGGCATGGCAATTGGGACGCGTCTCCACGTGAGGCGGGAGACCGAAGGTCCCTTTCCACGTGCCACAGGGATCCTTGGACTCCTATCCATTTTCAAGAAGAGTCAGGCATCGTCTCCTTTGGAAGCATTGATCTCTGCGGACCTCTCGAGTTTTCAAAGGATGTGAGGCCTCCGGTCGCGATGAGGCGGAGAACTAGGACTTTCTCTGTGGTCTCCACAGGGGATTCAGACATCCCTTCGTCTTGGGAGATGCAAGACGAGCCTGCATTCAATTCACTGCAGGGATATCCGGCCTTACTTCGAGTCAGAGCATCTCGGTGTCCATTCCACTTGAGGCCACAAGCTCAGGGTCCCTCTCACATACCTGTAGCTGAGAGAAGCCTCCTCTTGAGGTTCTTGTGGAAAGTTGGTATTCCTCTTGAGTCGAAGCCAGGGACTAAGCTCTCATCTCGAGATGATTTGGGGACCACGGAGCCCTTTCGTGTTGCTCCAGTGACCTCAGGATTCCTCTAGTCTAGAGACAGTGACTTTGGGTTTTCTCTGGAGTGCCATCAAGTAAATCAAGAGTCCTTTCACGTTTGATGTGGAACACGGAATTGCTCTGCACGCAGTGCAGGGGAACCGGGCCTCATCTTGCGGCGAGGGGGAAGTCTCAAGGTTTTTGTCGAGTTGCGGCCGGAACCTGGGGTATATTCTCGAGTTACGACGGGGAGGGCCCTTCCAGACACGTGTTTGTTCAGCGACGTCAGGACTCCTGCTTAGGTGCGAGGGACACCTCGGGATTCTCCTCGAGTCTTGGCATGGCAATTGGGACGCATCTCCACGTCAGGCGGGAGACCCAGGGTCCCTTTCCACGTGCCACAGGGATCCTGGGACTCCTATCCATTTTCAAGAGGAGTCAGGCACCGTCTCCTTTGGAAGCATTGATCTCCACAAACCTCTTGAGTTTTCAAAGGATGTGAGGCCTCCGGTCGCGTTGAGGCGGAGGACTAGTTCTTTGTGGTCTCCACAGGGGATTCAGACAACCCTTCGTCTTGGGAGATGCAAGACGAGCCTGCATTCAATTCACTGCAGGGATATCCGGCCTTACTTCGAGTCAGAGCATCTCGGTGTCCATTCCACTTGAGGCCACAAACTCAGGGTCCCTCTCACATACCTGTAGCTGAGAGAAGCCTCCTCTTGAGGTGCTTGTGGAAAGTTGGTATTTCTCTTGAGGCGAAGCCAGGTACTAAGCTCTCATCTCGAGTTGATTTGAGGTCCACGGAGCCCTTTCTTGTTACTACAGTGACCTCAGGATCCCTCTAGACTTGAGACAGTGATCTTGGGTTTTCTCTGGAGTGCCATTAAGGAAATCAAGGCTCCTTTCACGTTTGATGTGGAACACGGAATTGCTCTGCACGCAGTGCAGGGGAATCGGGCCTCATCTCGCGGCGAAGGGGAAGTCTCATTGTTTTTCTCGAGTTGCGGCTGGAACCTGGGGTATATTCTCGAGTTACGACGGGGAGGGCCCTTCCAGACACGTGTTTGTTCAGCGAAGTCAGGACTCCTGCCTAGGTGCGAGGGACACCTCGGTATTCTCCTCGAGTCTTGGCATGGCAATTGGGACGCGTCTCCACCTGAGGCGGGAGACCCAGGGTCCTTTTCACGTGCCACAGGGATCCTGGGACTCCTATCCATTTTCAAGGGGAGTCAGGCATCGTCTCCTTTGAAAGCATTGATCTCCGCGGACCTCTCGAGTTTTCAAAGGATGTGAGGCCTCCGGTCGCGATGAGGCGGAGAATTAGGTCTTTCTCTGTGGTCTCCAAAGGGGATTCAGACATCCCTTCGTCTTGGGAGATGCAAGACGAGCCTGCATTCAATTCACTGCAGGGATATCCTTCGTTACTTCGAGTCAGAGCATCTCGGTGTCCATTCCACTTGAGGCCACAAACTCAGGGTCCCTCCCACATACCTGTAGCTGAGAGAAGCCTCCTCTTGAGGTGCTTGTGTAAAGTTGGTATTCCTCTTGAGTCGAAGCCAGGGACTAAGCTCTCATCTCGAGTTGATTTGGGGTCCACAGAGCCCTTTGGTGTGCTCCAGTGACCTCAGGATCCCTCTAGACTTGAGACAGTGATCTTGGGTTTTCTCTGGAGTGCCATCAAGGAAATCAAGGCTCCTTTCACGTTTAATGTGGAACACGGAATTGCTCTGCACGCAGTGCAGGGGAATCGGGCCTCATCTCGCGGCGAGGGGGAAGTCTCATGGTTTTTCTCGAGTTGCGGCCGGAACCTGGGGTATATTCTCGAGTTACGACGGGGAGGGCCCTTCCAGACACGTGTTAGTTCAGCGACGTCAGGACTCCTGCCTATGTGCGAGGGACACCTCGGGATTCTCCTCGAGTCTTGGCATGGCAATTGGGATGCGTCTGCAGGTGAGGCGGGTGACCCAGGGTCCCTTTCAACGTCCCACAGGGATCCTGGGACTCCTATCTATTTTCAAGAGGAGTCAGGCATCGTCTCCTTTGGAAGCATTGATCTCCGCGGACCTCTCGAGTTTTCAAAGGATGTGAGGCCTCCGGTCGCGTTGAGGCGGAGGACTAGGTCTTTCTCTGTGGTCTCCACAGGGGATTCAGACATCCCTTCGTCTTGGGAGATGCAAGACGAGCCTGCATTCCATTCACTGCAGGGATATCCAGCCTTACTTCGAGTCAGAGCATCTCGGTGTCCATTCCACTTGAGGCCACAAACTCAGGGTCCCTCTCACATACCTGTAGCTGAGAGAAGCCTCCTCTTGAGGTGCTTTTGGAAAGTTGGTTTTCCTCTTGAGTCGAAGCCCGGACTTAGCTATCATCTCGAGTTGATTTGGGGTCCACGGAGCCTTTTCGTGTTGCTCCAGTGACCTCAGGATCCCTCTAGACTTGAGACAGTGATCTTGGGTTTTCTCTGGAGTGCCATCAAGGAAATCAAGGCTCCG
This sequence comes from Dama dama, assembly GCF_033118175.1. Classification (NCBI taxonomy): domain Eukaryota; kingdom Metazoa; phylum Chordata; class Mammalia; order Artiodactyla; family Cervidae; genus Dama; species Dama dama. The sequence goes on from NW_026870938.1 coordinate 308,066, forward strand.
TTCACATTTGATGAGGAACACGGAATTGCTCTGCACGCAGTGCAGGGGAATCGGTCCTCATCTCGCGGTGAAGGGGAAGTTTCCTGGTTTTTCTATAGTTGCGGCCGGAACCTGGGGTATATTCTCGAGTTACGACGGGGAGGGCCCTTCCAGACACGTTTTTTTTCAGCGACGTCAGGACTCCTGCCTAGGTGCGAGGGACACCTCGGGATTCTCCTCGAGTCTTGGCATGGCAATTGGGACGCGTCTCCACGTGAGGCGTAAAACCCAGTGTCCCTTTCCACGTGCCACAGGGATCCTGGGATTCCTATCCATTTTCAGGAGGAGTCAGGCATCGTCTCCTTTGGAAGCATTGATCTCCGCGGACCTTTCGAGTTTTCAAAGGATGTGAGGCCTCCGGTCGCGATGAGGCGGAGAACTAGGTCTTTCTCTGTGGTCTCCACAGGGGATTCAGACATCCCTTCGTCTTGGGAGATGCAAGACGAGCCTGCATTCAATTCACTGCAGGGATATCCGGCCTTACTTCAAGTCACAGCATCTCGGTGTCCATTCCACTTGAGGCCACAAACTCAGGGTCCCTCTCACATACCTGTAGCTGAGAGAAGCCTCCTCTTGAGGTGCTTGTGGAAAGTTGGTATTCCTCTTGAGTCGAAGCCAGGGACTAAGCTCTCATCTCGAGTTGATTTGGGGTCCACGGAGCCCTTTCGAGTTGCTCCAGTGACCCCAGGATCCCTCTAGATTTGAGACAGTGATCTTGGGTTTCCTCTGGAGTGCCATCAAGGAAATCAAGTCTCCTTTCACGTTTGATGTGGAACACGGAATTGGTCTGCATGCATTGCAGGGGAATTGGGCCTCATCTCGCGGCGAGGGGGAAGTCTCATGGTTTTTCTCGAGTTGCGGCCGGAACCTGGGGTATATTCTCGAGTTACGACGGGGAGGGCCCTTCCAGACACGTGTTTATTCAGCGACGTCAGGACTCCTGCCTAGGTGCGAGGGACACCTCGGGATTCTCCTCGAGTCTTGGCATGGCAATTGGGACGCGTCTCCACGTGAGGCGGGAGACCCAGTGTCCCTTTCCACGTGCCACAGGGATCCTAGGACTCCTATCCATTTTCAAGAGGAGTCAGGCATCGTCTCCTTTGGAAGCATTGATCTCCGCGGACCTCTCCAGTTTTCAAAGGATGTGAGGCTTCCGGTCGCGATGAGGCAGAGAACTAGGTCTTTTTCTGTGGTCTCCACAGGGGATTCAGACATCCCTTCATCTTGGGAGATGCAAGACGAGCCTTCATTCAATTCACTGCTGGGATATCTGGCCTTACTTCGAGTCAGAGCATCTCGGTGTCCATTCCACTTGAGGCCACAAACTTAGGGTCCCTCTCACATACCTTTAGCTGAGAGTAGCCTCCTCTTGAGGTGCTTGTGGAAAGTTGGTATTCCTCTTGAGTCTAACCCAGGGACTAAGTTCTCATCTCGAGTTGATTTGGGGTCCACGGAGCCCTTTCATGTTGCTCCTGTGACCTCAGGATCCATCTAGAGTTGAGACAGTGATCTTGGGTTTTCTCTGGATTGCCATCAAGGAAATCAAGGCTCCTTTCACGTTTGATGTGGAACACGGAATTGCTCTGCACGCAGGGCAGGGGAATCGGGCCTCATCTCGCGGCGAGGGTAAGTCTCATGGTTTTTCTCGAGTTGCGGCCGGAAACTGGGGTATATTCTCGAGTTACGACGGGGAGGGCCCTTCCAGACACGTGCTTGTTCAGCGACGTCAGAACTCCTGCCTAAGTGCGAGGGACACCTCGGGAATCTCCTCGAGTCTTGGTATGGCAATTGGGACGCGTCTCCACGTGAGGCGGGAGACCCAGGGTCCCTTTCCACGTGCCACAGGGATCCTGGGATTCCTATCCATTTTCAGGAGGAGTCAGGCATCGTCTCCTTTGGAAGCATTGATCTCCGCGGACCTCTCGAGTTTTCAAAGGATGTGAGGCCTCCGGTCGCGATGAGCCGGAGAACTAGGTCTTTCTCTGTGGTCTCCACAGGGGATTCAGACATCCCTTCGTCTTGGGAGATGCAAGACGAGCCTGCATTCAATTCACTGCAGGGATATCCGGCCTTACTTCGAGTCAGAGCATCTCGGTGTCCATTCCACTTGAGGCCACAAACTCAGGGTCCCTCTCACACACCTGTAGCTGAGAGAAGCCTCCTCTTGAGGTGCTTATGGAAAGTTGGTATTCCACTTGAGTCGAAGCCAGGGACTAAGCTCTCATCTCGAGGTGATTTGGGGTCTACGGAGCCCATTCGTGTTGCAACATTGACCTCAGGATCCCTCTAGACTTGAGACAGAGATCTTGGGTTTTCTCTGGAGTGCCATCAAGGAAATCAAGGCTCCTCTCATGTTTGATGTGGAACACGGAATTGCTCTGCACGAAGTGCAGGGGAATCGGCCCTCAGATCACGGGCGAGGGGGAAGTCTCATGGTTTTTCTCGAGTTGCGGCCGAAACCTGGGGTATATTCTCGAGTTACAATGAGGAGGTCCCTTCCAGACCCATGTTTCTTCAGCGACTTCAGGACTCCTGCCTAGGTGCGAGGGACACCTCGGGATTCTCCTCAAGTCTTGGCATGGCAATTTGGACGCGTCTCCATGTGAGGCGGGAGACCCATGGTCCCTTTCCACGTGCCATAGGGATCCTGGGACTTCTATCCATTTTCAAGAGGAGTCAGGCATCCTCTCCTTTGGAAGCATTGATCTCCGCGGACCTCTCGAGTTTTCAAAGGATGTGAGGCCTCCGGTCGCGATGAGGCGGAAAACTAGGTCTTTCTCTGTGGTCTCCACAGGGGATTCACACATCCCTTCGTCTTGGGAGATGCAAGACGAGCCTGCATTCAATTCACTGCAGGGATATCTGGCCTTACTTCGAGTCAGAGCATCTCGGTGTTCATTCCACTTGAGGCCACACACTCAGGGTCCCTCTCACATACCTGTAGCTGAGAGAAGCCTCCTCTTGAGGTGCTTGTGGAAAGTTGGTATTCCTCTTGAATCGAAGCAAGGGACTTGCTCTCCTCTCGAGTTGATTTGGGGTCCACGGAGCCCTTTCGTGTTGCTACAGTGACCTCAGGATCCCTCTAGACTTGAGACAGTGATCTTGGGGTTTCTCTGGAGTGCCATCAAGGAAATTAAGGCTCCTTTCACGTTTGATGTGGAGCACGGAATTGCTCTGCACGCAGTGCAGGGGAATCGGGCCTCATCTCTCGGCGAGGGGGAAGTCTCATGGTTTTTCTCGAGTTGCCGCCGGAACCTAGGGTATATTCTCGAGTTATGACGGGGAGGGCCCTTTCAGACACGTGTTTGTTCAGCGACTTCAGTACTTCTGCCTAGGTGCGAGGGACACCTCGGGATTCTCCTCGAGTCTTGGCATGGCAATTGGGACGCGTCTCCACGTGAGGCGGGAGACCCACGGTCCCTTTCCACGTGCCACAGGGATCCAGGGACTCCTATCGATTTTCAAGAGGTGTCAGGCATCGTCTTCTTTGGAAGCATTGATCTCCTCGGACCTCTCGAGTTTTGAAAACATGTGAGGCCTCCGGTCGCAATGGGGTGGAGAACTAAGTTTTTCTCTGTGATCTCCACAGGTGATTCACACATCCCTTCGTCTTGGGAGATGCAAGACGAGCCTGCATTCAATTCACTGCAGGGATATCCGGCCTTACTTCGAGTCAGAGCATCTCGGTGTCCATTCCACTTGAGGCCACAAACTCAGGGTCCCTCTCACATACCTGTAGCTGAGAGAAGCCTCCTCTTGAGGTGCTTGTGGAAAGTTGGTATTCCTCTTGAGTGGAAGCCAGGGACTAAGCTCTCATCTCGAGTTGATTTGGTGTCCACGGAGCCCTTTCGTGTTGTTCCAGTGACCTAAGGATCCCTCTAGACTTGAGACAGTGATCTTGGGTTTTCTCTGGAGTGCAATCAAGGAAATCACGGCTCCTTTCACGTTTGATGTGGAACACGGAATTGCTCTGCACGCAGTGCAGGGCAATGGGCCTCATCTCGCGGCAAGAGGGAAGTCTCATGGTTTTTCTCGAGTTGCGGCCGGAACCTGGGGTATATTCTCGAGTTACGACGGGGAGGGCCCTTCCAGACACGTGTTTGTTCAGCGACGTCAGGACTCCCGCCTTGGTGCGAGGGACAACTCGGGATTCTCCTCGAGTCTTGGCGTGGCAATTGGGACGCGTCTCCACGTGAGGCGGGAGACCCAGGGTCCCATTCGACGTGCCACAGGGATCCTTGGACTCCTATCCATTTTCAAGAGGAGTCAGGCATCGTCTCCATTGGAAGCATTGATCTCCGCGGACCTCTCGAGTTTTCAAAGGATGTGAGGCCTCCGGTCGCAATGAGGCGGAAAACTAGGTCTTTCTCTGTGGTGTCCACAGGGGATTCAGACATCCCTTCGTCTTGGGAGATGCAAGACGAGCCTGCATTCAATTCACTGCAGGGATATCTGGCCTTATTTGGAGTCAGAGCATCTCGGTGTCCATTCCACTAGAGGCCACAATCTCACGGTCCCTCTCACATACCTGTAGCTGATAGAAGCCTCCTCTTGAGGTGCTTGTGGAAAGTTGGTATTCCTCTTGAGTGGAAGCCAGGGACTAAGCTCTCATCTCGAGTTGATTTGGGGTCCACGGAGCCCTTTCGTGTTGTTCCAGTGACCTCAGGATCCCTCTAGACTTGAGACAGTGATCTTGGGTTTTCTCTGGAGTGCCATCAAGGAAATCAAGGCTCCTTTCACGTTTGATGTGGATCACGGAATTGCTCTGCACGAAGAGCAGGGGAATCGGGCCTCATCTCGCGGCGAGGGGGAAGTCTCATGGTTTTTCTCGAGTTGCGGCCGGAACCTGGGGTATATTCTCGAGTTACGACGGGGAGGGCCCTTCCAGACACGTGTTAGTTCAGCGACGTCAGGACTCCTGCCTAGGTGCGAGGGACACCTCGGGATTCTCCTCGAGTCTTGGCATGGCAATTGGGACGCGTCTCCACGTGAGGCGTAAAACCCAGGGTCCCTTTCAACGTGCCACAGGGATCCTGGGACTCCTATCTATTTTCAAGAGGAGTCAGGCATCGTCTCCTTTGGAAGCATTGATCTCCGCGGACCTCTCGAGTTTTCAAAGGATGTGAGGCCTCCGGTCGCGTTGAGGCGGAGGACTAGGACTTTCTCTGTGGTCTCCACAGGGGATTCAGACATCCCTTCGTTTTGGGAGATGCAAGACGAGCCTGCATTCAATTCACTGCAGGGATATCCAGCCTTACTTCGAGTCAGAGCATCTCGGTGTCCATTCCACTTGAGGCCACAAACTCAGGGTCCCTCTCACATACCTGTAGCTGAGAGAAGCCTCCTCTTGAGGTGCTTTTGGAAAGTTGGTTTTCCTCTTGAGTCGAAGCCCGGACTTAGCTATCATCTCGAGTTGATTTGGGGTCCACGGAGCCTTTTCGTGTTGCTCCAGTGACCTCAGGATCCCTCTAGACTTGAGACAGTGATCTTGGGTTTTCTCTGGAGTGCCATCAAGGAAATCAAGGCTCCTTTCACATTTGATGAGGAACACGGAATTGCTCTGCACGCAGTGCAGGGGAATCGGGCCTCATCTCGCAGTGAAGGGGAAGTCTCATGGTTTTTCTATAGTTGCTGCCGGAACCTGGGGTATATTCTCGAGTTACGACGGGGAGGGCCCTTCCAGACAGGTGTTTGTTCAGCGATGTCAGGACTCCTGCCTAGGTGCGAGGGACACCTCGGGATTCTCCTCGAGTTTTGGCATGGCAATTGGGACGCGTCTCCACCTGAGGCGGGAGACCCAGGGTCCCTTTCCATGTGCCACAGGGATCCTGGGACTCCTATCCATTTTCAAGAGGAGTCAGGCATCGTCTCCTTTGGAAACATTGATCTCCGAAGACCTCTCGAGTTTTCAAAGGATGTGAGGCCTCCGGTCGCGACGAGGCAGACGACTAGGTCTTTCTCTGTCGTCTCCACCAGGGATTCAGACATCCCTTCGTCTTGGGAGATGCAAGACGAGCCTGCATTTAATTCACTGCAGGGATATCCGGCCTTACTTCAAGTCAGAGCATCTCGGTATCCATTCCACTTGAGGCCACAATATCAGGGTCCCTCTCACATACCTGTACCTGAGAGAAGGCTCCTCTTGTGGTGCTCTTGGAAAGTTGGTATTCCTCTTGAGTCGAAGCCAGCGACTAAGCTCTCATCTCGAGTTGATTTGGTGTCCACGGAGCCCTTTCATGTTTCTCCAGTGACATCAGGATCCCTCTAGACTTGAGACAGTGATCTTGGGTTTTCTCTGGAGTGCCATCAAGGAAATCAAGGCTCCTTTCACGTTTGATGTGGAACACGGAATTGCTCTGCACGCAGTGCAGGTGAATCGGGCCTCATCTCGCGGCGAGGGGGAAGTCTCACGGTGTTTCTCTAGTTGCGGCCGGAACCTGGGGTATATTCTCGAGTTACGACGGGGAGGGCCCTTCCAGACACGTTTTTTTTCAGCGACGTCAGGACTCCTGCCTAGGTGCGAGGGACACCTCGGGATTCTCCTCGAGTCTTGGCGTGGCAATTGGGACGCGTCTCCACGTGAGGCGTAAAACCCAGTGTCCCTTTCCACGTGCCACAGGGATCCTGGGATTCCTATCCATTTTCAGGAGGAGTCAGGCATCGTCTCCTTTGGAAGCATTGATCTCCGCGGACCTTTCGAGTTTTCAAAGGATGTGAGGCCTCCTGTCGCGATGAGGCGGAGAACTAGGTCTTTCTCTGTGGTCTCCACAGGGGATTCAGACATCCCTTCGTCTTGGGAGATGCAAGACGAGCCTGCATTCAATTCACTGCAGGGATATCCGGCCTTACTTCGAGTCAGAGCATCTCGGTGTCCATTCCACTTGAGGCCACAAACTCAGGGTCCCTCTCACATACCTGTAGCTGAGAGAAGCCTCCTCTTGAGGTGCTTGTGGAAAGTTGGTATTCCTCTTGAGTCGAAGCCAGGGACTAAGCTCTCATCTCGAGTTGATTTGGGGTCCACGGAGCCCTTTCGAGTTGCTCCAGTGACCTCAGGATCCCTCTAGATTTGAGACAGTGATCTTGGGTTTCCTCTGGAGTGCCATCAAGGAAATCAAGTCTCCTTTCACGTTTGATGTGGAACACGGAATTGCTCTGCATGCATTGCAGGGTAATTGGGCCTCATCTCGCGGCGAGGGTAAGTCTCATGGTTTTTCTCGAGTTGCGGCCGGAACCTGGGGTATATTCTCGAGTTACGACGGGGAGGGCCCTTCCAGACACGTGCTTGTTCAGCGACGTCAGAACTCCTGCCTAAGTGCGAGGGACACCTCGGGAATCTCCTCGAGTCTTGGCATGGCAATTGGGACGCGTCTCCACGTGAGGCAGGAGACCCAGGGTCCCTTTCCACGTGCCACAGGGATCCTGGGATTCCTATCCATTTTCAGGAGGAGTCAGGCATCGTCTCCTTTGGAAGCATTGATCTCCGCGGACCTCTCGAGTTTTCAAAGGATGTGAGGCCTCCGGTCGCGATGAGGCGCAGAACTAGGTCTTTCTCTGTGGTCTCCACAGGGGATTCAGACATCCCTTCGTCTTGGGAGATGCAAGACGAGCCTGCATTCAATTCACTGCAGGGATATCCGGCCTTACTTCGAGTCAGAGCATCTCGGTGTCCATTCCACTTGAGGCCACAAACTCAGGGTCCCTCTCACATACCTGTAGCTGAGAGAAGCCTCCTCTTGAGGTGCTTATGGAAAGTTGGTATTCCACTTGAGTCGAAGCCAGGGACTAAGCTCTCATCTCGAGGTGATTTGGGGTCTACGGAGCCCATTCGTGTTGCAACAGTGACTTCAGGATCCCTCTAGACTTGAGACAGAGATCTTGGGTTTTCTCTGGAGTGCCATCAAGGAAATCAAGGCTCCTCTCATGTTTGATGTGGAACACGGAATTGCTCTGCACGAAGTGCAGGGGAATCGGCCCTCAGATCACGGGCGAGGGGGAAGTCTCATGGTTTTTCTCGAGTTGCGGCCGAAACCTGGGGTATATTCTCGAGTTACAATGAGGAGGTCCCTTCCAGACCCATGTTTCTTCAGCGACTTCAGGACTCCTGCCTAGGTGCGAGGGACACCTCGGGATTCTCCTCAAGTCTTGGCATGGCAATTTGGACGCGTCTCCACGTGAGGCGGGAGATCCATGGTCCCTTTCCACGTGCCATAGGGATCCTGGGACTTCTATCCATTTTCAAGAGGAGTCAGGCATCCTCTCCTTTGGAAGCACTGATCTCCGCGGACCTCTCGAGTTTTCAAAGGATGTGAGGCCTCCGGTCGCGATGAGGCGGAAAACTAGGTCTTTCTCTGTGGTCTCCACAGGGGATTCACACATCCCTTCGTCTTGGGAGATGCAAGACGAGCCTGCATTCAATTCACTGCAGGGATATCTGGCCTTACTTCGAGTCAGAGCATCTCGGGGTTCATTCCACTTGAGGCCACACACTCAGGGTCCCTCTCACATACCTGTAGCTGAGAGAAGCCTCCTCTTGAGGTGCTTGTGGAAAGTTGGTATTCCTCTTGAATCGAAGCAAGGGACTTGCTCTCCTCTCGAGTTGATTTGGGGTCCACGGAGCCCTTTCGTGTTGCTACAGTGACCTCAGGATCCCTCTAGACTTGAGACAGTGATCTTGGGGTTTCTCTGGAGTGCCATCAAGGAAATTAAGGCTCCTTTCACGTTTGATGTGGAGCACGGAATTGCTCTGCACGCAGTGCAGGGGAATCGGGCCTCATCTCTCGGCGAGGGGGAAGTCTCATGGTTTTTCTCGAGTTGCCGCCGGAACCTAGGGTATATTCTCGAGTTATGACGGGGAGGGCCCTTTCAGACACGTGTTTGTTCAGCGACTTCAGTACTTCTGCCTAGGTGCGAGGGACACCTCGGAATTCTCCTCGAGTCTTGGCATGGCAATTGGGACGCGTCTCCACGTGAGGCAGGAGACCCACGGTCCCTTTCCACGTGCCACAGGGATCCAGGGACTCCTATCGATTTTCAAGAGGTGTCAGGCATCGTCTTCTTTGGAAGCATTGATCTCCTCGGACCTCTCGAGTTTTGAAAACATGTGAGGCCTCCGGTTGCAATGGGGTGGAGAACTAGGTTTTTCTCTGTGATCTCCACAGGTGATTCACACATCCCTTCGTCTTGGGAGATGCAAGACGAGCCTGCATTCAATTCACTGCAGGGATATCCGGCCTTACTTCGAGTCAGAACATCTCGGTGTCCATTCCACTTGAGGCCACAAACTCAGGGTCCCTCTCACATACCTGTAGCTGAGAGAAGCCTCCTCTTGAGGTGCTTGTGGAAAGTTGGTATTCCTCTTGAGTGGAAGCCAGGGACTAAGCTCTCATCTCGAGTTGATTTGGGGTCCACGGAGCCCTTTCATGTTGTTCCAGTGACCTAAGGATCCCTCTAGACTTGAGACAGTGATCTTGGGTTTTCTCTGGAGTGCAATCAAGGAAATCACGGCTCCTTTCACGTTTGATGTGGAACACGGAATTGCTCTGCACGCAGTGCAGGGCAATGGGCCTCATCTCGCGGCAAGAGGGAAGTCTCATGGTTTTTCTCGAGTTGCGGCCGGAACCTGGGGTATATTCTCGAGTTACGACGGGGAGGGCCCTTTAGACACGTGTTTGTTCAGCGACGTCAGGACTCCCGCCTTGGTGCGAGGGACAACTCGGGATTCTCCTCGAGTCTTGGCGTGGCAATTGGGACGCGTCTCCACGTGAGGCGGGAGACCCAGGGTCCCTTTCGACGTGCCACAGGGATCCTTGGACTCCTATCCATTTTCAAGAGGAGTCAGGCATCGTCTCCATTGGAAGCATTGATCTCCGCGGACCTCTCGAGTTTTCAAAGTATGTGAGGCCTCCGGTCGCAATGAGGCGGAAAACTAGGTCTTTCTCTGTGGTGTCCACAGGGGATTCAGACATCCCTTCGTCTTGGGAGATAAAAGACGAGCCTGCATTCAATTCACTGCAGGGATATCTGGCCTTATTTGGAGTCAGAGCATCTCGGTGTCCATTCCACTAGAGGCCACAATCTCACGGTCCCTCTCACATACCTGTAGCTGAGAGAAGCCTCCTCTTGAGGTGCTTGTGGAAAGTTGGTATTCCTCTTGAGTGGAAGCCAGGGACGAAGCTCTCATCTCGAGTTGATTTGGGGTCCACGGAGCCCTTTCGTGTTGTTCCAGTGACCTCAGGATCCCTCTAGACTTGAGACAGTGATCTTGGGTTTTCTCTGGAGTGCCATCAAGAAAATCAAGGCTCCTTTCACGTTTGATGTGGATCACGGAATTGCTCTGCACGAAGAGCAGGGGAATCGGGCCTCATCTCGCGGCGAGGGGGAAGTCTCATGGTTTTTCTCGAGTTGCGGCCGGAACCTGGGGTATATTCTCGAGTTACGATGGGGAGGGCCCTTCCAGACACGTGTTTGTTCAGCGACGTCAGGACTCCTGCCTTGGTACGAGGGACACCTCGTGATTCTCCTCGAGTCTTGGCATGGCACTTCTGACGCCTCTCTACGTGAGGCGGGAGAACCAGGGTCCCTTTCCACGTGCCACAGGGATCCTGGGACTCCTGTCCATTTTCAAGAGGAGTCAGGAATCGTCTCCTTTGGAAGCATTGATCTCCGCGGACCTCTCGAGTTTTCAAAGGATGTGAGGCCTCCGGTCGCAATGAGGTGTAGAACTACGTCTTTCTCTGTGATCTCCACAGGGGATTCAGTCATCCCTTCGTTTTGGGAAATGCAAGACGAGCCTGCATTCAATTCACTGCAGGGATATCCGGCCTTACATCGAGTCAGAGCATCTCGGTGTCCATTCGACTTGAGGCCACAAAATCCGGGTCCCTCTCACATACCTGTAGCTGAGAGAAGCCTCCTCTTGAGGTGCTTGTGAAAAGTTGGTATTCCTCTTGAGTCGAAGCCAGGGACTAAGCTCTCATCTCGAGTTGATTTGGGGTCCACGGAGCCCTTTCTTGTTGCTCCAGTGACCTCAGGTTCCCTCTAAACTTGAGACAGTGATCTTGGGTTTTCTCTGGAGTGCCATCAAGGAAATCAAGGCTCCTTTCACGTTTGATGTGGAACACGGAATTGCTCTGCACGCAGTGCAGGGGAATCGGGTCTCACCTCGCGGCGAGGGGGAAGTCTCATGGTTTTAATCGAGTTGCGGCCGGAACCTGGGGTATATTCTCGAGTTACGACGGGGAGGGCCCTTCCAGACACGTGTTTGTTCAGCGACGTCAGGACTCCTGCCTAGGGACGAGGGACAACTCGGGATTCTCCTCGAGTTTTGGCATGGCAATTGGGACGCGTATCTATGTGAGGGGGGGGACCCAGGGTCCCTTTCCACGTGCCACAGGGATCCTGGGACTCCTATCCATTTTCAAGAGGAGTCAGGCATCGTCTCCTTTGGAAGCTTTGATCTCCGGGGACCTCTCGAGTTTTCAAAGGACGTGAGGCCTTCGGTCGCGATGAGGCAGTGAACTAGGTCTGTCTCTGTGGTCTCCACAGGGGATTCAGACATCCCTTCGTCTTGGGAGATGCAAGACGAGCCTGCATTCCATTCACTGCAGGGATATCCGGCCTTACTTCGAGTCAGAGCATCTCGGTGTCCATTCCACTTGAGGCCACACACTCAGGGTCCCTCTCACATACCTGTAGCTGAGACAAACCTCCTCTTGAGGTGCTTGTGGAAAGTTGGTATTCCTCTTGAGTCGAAGCCAGGGACTAAGCTCTCATCTCGAGTAGATATGTGGTCCACAGAGCCCTTTGGTGTTGCTCCAGTGACCTCAGGATCCCTCTAGACTTGAGACAGTGATCTTGGGTTTTCGCTGGAGTGCCATCAAGGAAATCAAGGCTCCTTTCACGTTTGATGTGGAGCACGGAACTGCTCTGCACGCAGTGCAGGGGAATCAGGCCTCATCTCGCGGCGAGGGGGAAGTCTCATGGTTTTTCGCGAGTTGCGGCCGGAACCTGCGGTATATTCTCGAGTTACGACGGGGAGGGCCCTTCCAGACACGTGTTTGTTCAGCGACGTCGGGACTCCTGCCTCTGTGCGAGGGACACCTCGGGATTCTCCTCGAGTATTGGCATGGCAATTGGGACGCTTCTCCACGTGAGGCGGGAGACCCAGTGTCCCTTTCCACATGCCACAGGGATCCTGGGACTCCTATCCATTTTCAAGAGGGGTCAGGCATCGTCTCCTTTGGATGCATTGATCTCCGCGGAACTGTCGAGTTTTCAAAGGATGTGAGGCCTCCGGTCGCGATGAGGTGGAGAACTAGGTCTTTCTCTGTGGTCTCCACAGGGGATTCAGACATCCCTTCGTCTTGGGAGATGCAATATGAGCCTGCATTCAATTCACTGCAGGGACATTCGACCTTACTTCGAGTCAGAGCATCTCGGTGTCCATTCCACTTGAGGCCACAAACTCAGGTTCCCTCTCACATACCTGTAGCTGAGAGAAGCCTCCTCTTGAGGTGCTTGTGGAAAATTGGTATTCCTCTTGAGTCAAAGCCAGGGAATAACCTCTCATCTCGAGTTGATTTGGGGTCATGTAGCACTTTCTTGTTGCTACACTGACCTCAGGATCCCTCTAGACTTGAGACAGTGATCTTGGATTTTCTTTGGAATGCCATCAAGGAAATCAAAGCTCCTTTCACGTTTGATGTGGAACACGGAATTGTGAAATATATGTAGAGATTCAAAAGGTGTCAAAAATATGAGGAGCATGAAACGCTCTGAAAAACAGGAGGATCATGAAGTGGTGTTGAAAAACATGAAGAGCCTGAAAAGGTTTGAAAAATATGAAGAGTTTCAAAAGGTGTGAAAATATGAGGAGCATGAAGCGGTCTGAAAAATAGGAGGAGCATGACGCGGTGTTCAAAAACAAGAAGAGCAGGAAAAGGTGTGAAATATATGAAGAGCTTAAAAAGGTGTGAAAAATAGGAGGAGCATGAAACGGTGTTCAAAAACATGAAGAGCATGAAAAAGTGTGAAAAATATAAAGAGCTTCAAAAGGTATCAAAAATATGAGGAGCATGAAACGGTGTTCAAAAACATGAAGAGCCTGAAAAAGTGTGAAATATATGAAGAGCTTAAAAAGGTGTGAAAAATAGGAGGAGCATGAAACGGTGTTCAAAAACATGAAGAGCATGAAAAAGTGTGAAAATTATAAAGAGCTTCAAAAGGTGTGAAAAATAGGAGGAGCATGAAACGGTGTTCAAAAACATGAAGAGCCTGAAAAAGTGTGAAAATTATAAAGAGCTTCAAAAGGTGTGAAAAATAGGAGGAGCATTAAATGTTGTTCAAAAATATGAAAAGCATGAAAAGGTGTGAAAAATATGAAAAGCCTCAAAACGTGTCAAAAATATGAGGTGCATGTAACGGTCTGAAAAATAGAAGGAGTATGAAGCGGTGTTCAAAAACATGAAGAGCCTGAAAAGCTGTGAAAATTATGAAGAGCTTCAAAAGGTGTGAAAAATATGAAGAGCTTCAAAAGGTGTGAAATACATGAGGAGCATGAAACGGTCTGAAAAATAGGAGGAGCATGAAGTGGTGTTCAAAAACATGAAGAGCCTGAAAAGGTGAGAAATATATGAAGAGATTCAAAAGGTGTCAAAAATATGAGGAGCATGAAATGCTCTGAAAAATAGCAGGATCATGAAGCCTTGTTGAAAAACATGAAAAGCCTGAAAAGGTGTGAAAAATATGAAGAGGTTCAAAAGGTGTCAAAAATATGAGGAGCATGAAATGGTCTGAAAAATAGGAGGAGCATGAAACGGTGTTGAAAAACATGAAGAGCCTGAAAAGATGTGAAAAATATGAAGAGCTTCAAAAGGTGTCAAAAATATGAGGAGCATGAAATGTCTGAAAAATAGAAGGAGCATGAAACGGTATGAAAAATAGGAGGAGCATGAAACCGTGTTCAAAAACATGAAGAGCCTGAAAAGTTGTGAAAAATATGAAGAGCTTCAAACGGTTGGAAATATATGAGGAGCATGAAACGGTGTTGAAAAACATGAAGAGCCTGTAAAGGTGGGTAAAATATGAAGAGCTTCAAAAGGTGTCAAAAATATGAGGAGCATGAAACGGTCTGAAAAATAGGAGGAGCATTAAACGGTGTTTAAAAATATGAAGAGCCTGAAATGGTGTGAAATATGAAGAGCTTCAAAAGGTGTCAAAAATAGGAGGAGCATGAAACAGTCTGAAAAATAGGAGGAGCATGAAGCGGTGTAAAAAAACATGAAGAGCCTGAAAATATGTGAAATATATGAAGAGCTTCAAAAGGTGTCAGAAATGAGAGGAGCATGAAACGGTCTGAAAAATAGGAGAAGCATGAAGTGGCTTTGAAAAACATGAAGAGCCTGAAAAGGTGTGAAAAATATGAAGAGCTTCAAAAGGTGTCAAAAATATGAGGAGCATGAAACGGTCTGAAAAATAGGAGGAGCATGAAACGGTGTTCAAAAACATCAAGAGCCTGAAAAGGTGTGAAAAATATGAAGAGCTTCAAAACGTGTCAAAAATATGAGGAACATGAAACGGTCTGAAAAACAGTAGGATCATGAAGCCGTGTTGAAAAACATGGGGAGCCTGAAAAGGTGTGAAAAATATGAAGAGTTTCAGAAGGTGTCAAAAATATGAGGAGCATGAAACGGTCTGAAAAATTGGAGGAGAATGAAACGGTGTTCAAAAACATGAAGAGCCTGAAAAGGTGTGAAAAATATGAAGAGCTTTAAAAGGTGTGAAATACATGAGGAGCATGAAACGGTCTGAAAAATAGGAGGAGCATGAAACCGTGTTCAAAAACATGAAGAGCCTGAAAAGTTGTGAAAAATATGAAGAGCTTCAAAAGGTTGGAAATACATGAGGAGCATGAAACGGTGTTGAAAAACATGAAGAGCCTGAAAAGGTGGGTAAAATATGAAGAGCTTCAAAAGGTGTCAAAAATATGAGGAGCATGAAACGGTCTGAAAAATAGGAGGAGCATTAAACGGTGATCAAAAATATGAAGAGCCTGAAATGGTGTGAAATATGAAGAGCTTCAAAAGGTGTCAAAAACAGGAGGAGCATGAAACAGTCTGAAAAATAGGAGGAGCATGAAATGGTGTAAAAAACATGAAGACCCTGAAAAGGTGTGAAAAATATGACGAGCTTCAAAAGGTGTCAAAAATATGAGGAGCATGAAACGGTCTGAAAAATAGGAGGAGCATGAAACGGTGTTCCAAAACATGAAGAGCCTGAAAAGGTGTGAAAAATATGAAGAGCTTCAAAAGGTGTCAAAAATAGGAGGAGCATGAAACGGTCTGAAAAATAGGAGCAGCATGAAGCGGTGTAAAAAACATGAAGAGCCTGAAGGTGTGAAAGATATGAAGACCTTCAAAAGGTGTCAAAAATATGAGGAGCATGAAACGGTCTGAAAAATAGGAGCAGCATGAAGCGGTTTAATAAACATGAAGAGCCTGAAAAGGTGTGAAAAATATGAAGAGCTTCAAAAGGTGTGAAATAAATGAAGAGCTTCAAAATGTGTCAAAAATATGAGGAGCATGAAAAGATCTGAAAAATAGGAGCAGCATGAAACGGTGTTCAAAGACATGAAGAGCCTGAAAACGTGTGAAAAACATGAAGAGCTTCAAAAGGTTGGAAATACATGAGGAGCATGAAACGGTCTAGAAAATAGGAAGAGCATGAAGCGGTGTTGAAAAACATGAAGAGCCTGAAAATGTGTGAAAAATATGAAGATCTTCAAAACGTGTCAAAATATGAGGAGCATGAAACGGTCTGAAAAACAGGAGGATCATGAAGCCGTGTTGAAAAACATGGGGAGCCTGCAAAGGTGTGAAAAATATGAAGAGCTTCAAAAGGTTGGAAATACATGAGGAGCATGAAACGGTCTAGAAAATAGGAAGAGCATGAAGCGGTGTTGAAAAACATGAAGAGCCTGAAAAGGTGGATAAAATATGAAGAGCTTCAAAAGGTGTCAAAAATATGAGGAGCATGAAACGGTCTGAAAAATAGGAGAAGCATGAAGTGGTGTTGAAAAACATGAAGAGCCTGAAAACGTGTGAATAATATGAAGAAATTCAAAAGTTGTGAAAAATATGAAGAGCTTCAAAAGGTGATAAAAATGAGATGAGCATGAAACGGTCTGAAAATATGAGGAGCATGAAGCGGTGTTGGAAATCATGAAGAGTCTGAAAAGGTGTGAAATATATTAAGAGCTTCAAAAGGTGTCAAAATATGAGGAGCACGAAACGGTCTGAAAAATAGGAGGAGCATGAAGTGGTGTTGAAAAACCTGAAGAGCCTGAAAAGTTGTGAAAACTATTAAGAGCTTCAAAAGGTGTCAAAACTATGAGGAGCATGAAACGGTCTGAAAAATAGGAGCAGCATGAAAGGGGGTTCAAATGCATGAATAGCCTGAAAAGGTGTGAAAAATATGATGAGCTTCAAAAGGTGTAAAATACATGAGGAACATGGAACGGTCTGGAAAATAGGATGAGCATGAAGTTGTGTTGAAAAATATGAAGAGACTGAAAAGGTGTGAAAAATATGAAGAGGTTCAAAAGGTGTGAAAAATATGACGAGTATGATACGGTCTGAAAAATAGGAGGAGCATGAAGCTCTGTTCAAAAACATGAAGATCCTGAAAAGTTCTGAAAAATATGAAAAGCTTCAAAAGTTGTCAAAAATATGAGGAGCATGAAACATTCTGAAAAATAGGAGGATCATGAAGCGGTGTTCAAAATCATGAAGAGGCTGAAAAGGTGTGAAAAATATGAAGAGCTTCAAAACGTGTGAAATATATGAGGAGCATGGAAAAGTCTGAAAAAGAGGAGGAGCATCAAGCGGTGTTCAAAAACATGAAGAGCCTGAAAAGGTGTGAAAAATATGAAGAGCTTCAAAAGGTGTGAAAAATAGGAGGAGCATGAAACGGGCTGAAAAATAGCAGGAGCATGAAGCGGTGTTCAAAAACATGAAGAGCCTGAAAAGGTGTGAAAAATATGAAGAGCTTCAAAAAATGTCAAAAATATGAGGAGCATTAAACGGTCTTAAAAATAGGAGCAGCATGAAATGGTGTTCAAAAACATGAAGAGCCTGAAAAGGTGTGAAAAATATGAAGAGCTTCAAAAGGTGTGAAATACATGATGAGCATGAAACTCTCTGAAAAATAGGAGGCGCATGAAGCGGTTTTGAAAAACATGAAGAGTCTGAAAACGTGTGAAATTATGAAGAGCTTCAAAAATATGAAAAATATGAAGAGCTTCAAAAGGTGTGGAAAATATGAAGAGCTTCAAAATGTGTCAAAAGTGAGATGAGCATGAAACGGTCTGAAAAATAGGAGGAGCATGAAGTGGTGTTGAAAAACATGAAGAGCCTGAAAATGTGTGAAATATATGAAGGCTTCAAAAGTTGTCAGAAATGATAGAAACATGAAACGGTCTGAAAAATAGGATGAGCAAGAAGCGGTGTTGAAAAATATGAAGAGCCTGAAAACGTTTGAGAAATATGAAGAGATTCAAAAGGTGTGAAAAATATGAAGAGCTTCAAAAGGTGTCAAAAATGAGATGAGCATGAAACAGTCCGAAAAATAGGAGGAGCCTGAAATCGTGTTCAAAAACATGAAGAGCCTAAAAAGGTGTGAAAAATATAAAGAGCTTCAAAAGGTGTGAAATACATGAGGAGCATGAAACGGTCTGAAAAATAGGAGGAGCAAGAAGCGGTGTTGAAAAACATGAAGAGCCTGAAAACGTTTGAGAAATATGAAGAGATTCAAAAGGTGTGAAAAATATGAAGAGCTTCAAAACGTGTCAAAAATATGAGGAGCATGAAACGGTCTGAAAAATAGGAGGAGCAAGAAGCGGTGTTGAAAAAGATTAAGAGCCTGAAAACTTTTGAAAAATATGCAGAGCTTCAAAAGGTGTGGAAAATATGAAGAGCTTCAAAATGTGTCTAATGTGAGATGAGTATGAAACGGTCTGAAAAATAGGAGGAGCATGAAGTGGTGTTGAAAAACATGAAGAGCCTGAAAATGTGTGAAATATATGAAGAGCTTCAAAATGTGTCAGAAATGAGAGAAGCATGAAACGGTCTGAAAAATAGGATGAGCAAGAAGGGGTGTTGAAAAACATGAAGAGCCTGAAAACGTTTGAGAAATATGAAGAGCTTCAAAAGGTGTGAAAAATATGAAGAGCTTCAAAAGTTGTTAAAAATGAGATGAGCATGACACAGTTTGAAAAATAGGAGGAGCATGAAACCGTGTTCAAAAACATGAAGAGCCTAAGAAGGTTGAAAAATATGAAGAGCTTCAAAAGGTGTGAAAAATACGAGGAGCATAAAACGGCCTGAAAAATAGGGGGAAGCATGAAGTGGTGTTGAAAAACATGAAGAGCCTGAAAACGTGTGAAATACATGAAGAGCTTCAAAAGGTGTCAAAAATATGAGGAGCATGAAACGGTCTGAAAAATAGGAGGAATACAAGTGATGTTCAAAAACATGAAGAGCCTGAAAAGGTGTGAAAAATATGAAGAGATTCCAAAGGTGTCAAAAATATGAGGAGCATGAATCGGTGTTGAAAAACATGAAGAGCCTGAAAAGGTGTGAAAAATATGAAGAGCTTCAAAAGGTGTGAAATACAAGAGGAGCATGAAACGGTCTGAATAATAGGAGGAGCATGAAGCGGTGTTCAAAAACATGAAGAGCCTAAAAAGGTTTGAAAAATATGAAGAACTTCAAAAGGTGCAATAATATGAGGAGCATGAAACGGTCTGAAAAATAGGAGGGGCATGAAACGTTGTTCAAAAACATGAAGAGCCTAAAAAGGTTTGAAAAATATGAGGAGCTTCAAAAGGTGTCAAAAATATGAGGAGCTTCACAAGTTGTCAAAAATATGATGAGCATGAAAAGGTCTGAAAAATAGGAGAAGCATGAAGCGGTGTTGAAAAACATGAACAGCCTGAAAAGGTGTGAAAAATATGAAGAGCTTCAAAAGGTGTGAAAAATATGAGGTGCATGAAACGGTCTGAAAAATAGGAGGAGCATGAAGCTTTGTTGAAAAACATGAAGAGCCTGCAAACGTGGGAAATATATGAAGAGCTTCAAAAGGTGTCAAAAATATGAGGAGCATCAAACGGTCTGAAAAATAGGAGGAGCATGAAGTGGTGTTGAAAAAAATGAAGAGCCAGAAAAGGTGTGAAATATATGAAGACCTTCAAAAGGTGTCAAAAATATGAGGAGCATGAAACGGTCTGAAAAATAGGAGGAGCATGAAACAGTGTTCAAAAACATGAAGAGCCTGAAAAGGTGTAAAAAATATGAAGAGATTCAAAAGGTTTAAAAAATATGAAGAGCTTCAAAAGCTGTGATATAGATGAGCAGCATGAAACGGTCTGAAAAATAGGAGGAGCATGAAACAGTGTTCAAAAACATGAAGAGCCTGAAAAGGTGTGAAAAATATGAAGAGATTCAAAAGGTTTAAAAAATATGAAGAGCTTCAAAAGCTGTGATATAGATGAGGAGCATGAAACGGTCTGAAAAATAGGAGGAGCATGAAGCGGTGTTCCAAAACATGAAGAGCCTGAAAAGGTGTGAAAAATATGAAGAGCTTCAAAAGGTGTGAAATACATGAGGAGCATGAAACGGTCTGAAAAATAGGAGGAGCATGAAGTGGTGTTGAAAAACATGAAGAGCCTGAAAAGGTGTGAAAAAAATGAAGAGCTTCAAAAGGTGTGAAAAATATGAGCAGCATGAAGCGGTCTGTAAAATAGGAGGAGCATGAAGCGGTGTTGAGAAACATGGAGAGCCTGAAAAGGTGTGAAAAATATGAAGAGCTTTAAAAGGTGTGAAATACATGAGGAGCGTGAAACGGTCTGAAAAATAGGAGGAGCATGAAGCGGTGTTGAGAAACATGGAGAGCCTGAAAAGGTGTGAAAAATATGAGGAGCTTCAAAAGGTGTGAAATACATGAGGAGCATGAAACGGTCTTAAAAATAGGAGCAGCATGAAATGGTGTTCAAAAACATGAAGAGCCTGAAAAGGTGTGAAAAATATGAAGAGCTTCAAAAGGTGTGAAATACATGAGGAGCATGAAACTCTCTGAAAAATAGGAGGCGCATGAAGCGGTTTTGAAAAACATGAAGAGTCTGAAAACGTGTGAAAATATGAAGAGCTTCAAATATATGAAAAATATGAAGAGCTTCAAAAGCTGTGGAAAATATGAAGAGCTTCAAAATGTGTCAAAAGTGAGATGAGCATGAAACGGTCTGAAAAATAGGAGGAGCATGAAGTGGTGTTGAAAAACATGAAGAGCCTGAAAATGTGTGAAATATATGAAGAGTTTCAAAAGTTGTCAGAAATGATAGAAACATGAAACGGTCTGAAAAATAGGATGAGCAAGAAGCGGTGTTGAAAAACATGAAGAGCCTGAAAACGTTTGAGAAATATGAAGAGATTCAAAAGGTGTGAAAAATATGAAGAGCTTCAAAAGGTGTCAAAAATGAGATGAGCATGAAACAGTCCGAAAAATAGGAGGAGCCTGAAATCGTGTTCAAAAACATGAAGAGCCTAAAAAGGTGTGAAAAATATAAAGAGCTTCAAAAGGTGTGAAATACATGAGGAGCATGAAACGGTCTGAAAAATAGGAGGAGCATGAAGTGGTGTTGAAAAACATGAAGAGCCTGAAAACGTGTGAAATATATGAAGAGCTTCAAAAGGTGTCAGAAATGAGAGGAGCATGAAACGGTCTGAAAAATAGGATGAGCAAGAAGCGGTGTTGAAAAACATGAAGAGCCTGAAAACGTTTGAGAAATATGAAGAGATTCAAAAGGTGTGAAAAATATGAAGAGCTTCAAAACGTGTCAAAAATATGAGGAGCATGAAACGGTCTGAAAAATAGGAGGAGCAAGAAGCGGTGTTGAAAAAGATTAAGAGCCTGAAAACTTTTGAAAAATATGCAGAGCTTCAAAAGGTGTGGAAAATATGAAGAGCTTCAAAATGTGTCTAATGCGAGATGAGTATGAAACGGTCTGAAAAATAGGAGGAGCATGAAGTGGTGTTGAAAAACATGAAGAGCCTGAAAATGTGTGAAATATATGAAGAGCTTCAAAATGTGTCAGAAATGAGAGAAGCATGAAACGGTCTGAAAAATAGGATGAGCAAAAGGGGTGTTGAAAAACATGAAGAGCCTGAAAACGTTTGAGAAATATGAAGAGCTTCAAAAGGTGTGAAAAATATGAAGAGCTTCAAAAGTTGTTAAAAATGAGATGAGCATGACACAGTTTGAAAAATAGGAGGAGCATGAAACCGTGTTCAAAAACATGAAGAGCCTAAGAAGGTTGAAAAATATGAAGAGCTTCAAAAGGTGTGAAAAATACGAGGAGCATAAAACGGCCTGAAAAATAGGGGGAAGCATGAAGTGGTGTTGAAAAACATGAAGAGCCTGAAAACGTGTGAAAAATACGAAGAGCTTCAAAAGGTGTGAAAAATATGAAGAGCTTCAAAAGGTGATAAAATGAGATGAGCATGAAACGGTCTGAAAAATAGGAGGAGCATGAAGCGGTGTTGGAAATCATGAAGAGTAAAAAAAGGTGTGAAAAATATGAAGAGCTTCAAAAGGTGTCAAAAATATGAGGAGCATAAAACGGTCTGAAAAATAGGAGAAGCATGAAGTGGTGTTGAAAAATATGAAGAGCCTGAAAACGTGTGAAATATATGAAGAGCTTCAAAAGGTGTGAAAAATATGAGGAGCATGAAACGGTCTGAAAATTAGGAGGAACACAAGTGGTGTTCAAAAACATGAAGAGCCTGAAAAGGTGGGAAAAATATGAAGAGCTTCAAAAGGTGTCAAAAATGAGACTAGATGAAACGGTCTGGAAAATAGGACGAGCATGAAGCGGTGTTGAAAACATGGGGAGCCTGAAAAGGTGTGAAAAATATGAAGAGCTTTAAAAGGTGTGAAATACATGAGGAGCATGAAACGGTCTGAAAAATAGGAGGAGCATGAAACCGTGTTCAAAAACATGAAGAGCCTGAAAAGTTGTGAAAAATATGAAGAGCTTCAAACGGTTGGAAATACATGAGGAGCATGACGGTGTTGAAAAACATGAAGAGCCTGAAAAGGTGGGTAAAATATGAAGAGCTTCAAAAGGTGTCAAAAATATGAGGAGCATGAACCGGTCTGAAAAAGAAGAGGAGCATGAAGCGGTGTTCAAAAACATGAAGAGCATGAAAAGGTGTGAAAAATATGAAGAGCTTCAAAAGGTGTAAAAAATAGGAGGAGCATGAAACGGTCTGAAAAATAGGAGCAGCATGAAGCGGTGTAAAAAACATGAAGAGCCTGAAAAGGTGTGAAAGATATGAAGATCTTCAAAAGGTGTCAAAAATATGAGAAGCATGAAACGGTCTTAAAAATAGGAGCAGCATCAAGCGGTCTAATAAACATGAAGAGCCTGAAAAGGTGTGAAAAATATGAAGAGCTTCAAAAGGTGTGAAAAAAATGAAGAGCTTCACAATGTGTCAAAAATATGAGGAGCATGAAAAGATCTGAAAAATAGGAGCAGCATGAAACGGTGTTCAAAGACATGAAGAGCCTGAAAAGGTGTGAAAAATATGAAGAGCTTCAAAACGTGTCAAAAATATGAGGAGCATGAAACGATCTGAAATATAGGAGGAGCAAGAAGCAGTGTTGAAAAAAATGAAGAGCCTGAAAACGTTTGAAAAATATGAAGAGCTTCAAAATGTGTCAAAAGCGAGATGAGTATGAAACGGTCTGAAAAATAGGAGGAGCATGAAGTGGTGTTGAAAAACATGAAGAGCCTGAAAATGTGTGAAATATATGAAGAGCTTCAAAATGTGTCAGAAATGAGAGAAGCATGAAACGGTCTGAAAAATAGGATGAGCAAGGAGGGATGTTGAAAAACATGAAGAGCCTGAAAACGTTTGAGAAATATGAAGAGCTTCAAAAGGTGTGAAAAATATGAAGAGCGTTAAAATGTGTTAAAAATATGAGGAGCATGAAACGTTCTCAAAAATAGGAGGAGCAGCAAACGGTGTTCAAAAATATGAAGAGCCTGAAAATGTGTGAAAAATATGAAGAGCATGAAACGGTCTGAAAAATAGGAGGAGCGTGAAGCGGTGTTCAGAAACATGAAGAACCTGAGAACTGTGAAAAGTATGAAGAGCTTCAAAAAGTGTGAAAAATATGAAGAGCTTCAAAAGGTGTGAAAAATATGAGGAACATGAAACGGTCTGAAAAATAGGAGGAGCATGAAACAGTGTGGAAAAAATGAAGAGCATGAATAGGTGTGAAAATTATGAAGAGCTTTAAAAGGTTTGAAAAATATGACGAGCATGAAACGGTCTGAAAATAGGAGGAGCATGAAGTGGTGTTGAAAAATATGAAGAGCCTGAAAAGGTGTGAAAAATATGAAGAGTTTCAAAGGTGTCAAAAATATGAGGAGCATGAAACGGTCTGAAAAATAGGAGGAGCATGAAATGGTGTTCAAAAATATGAAGAGCCAGAAAAGGTGTGAAAAATATGAAAGCTTCAAAAGGTATCAAAAATATTAGGAGCATGATATGGTATGAAAAATAGGAGGAGCATGAAACGATGTTCAAAAACTTGAAGAGTCTGAAAGGTGTGAAAAATATGAAGAGCTTCAAAAGGTGTCAAAAATATGAGGAGCATGAAACGGTATGAAAAATAGGAGGAGAATGAGGCGGTGTTGAAAAACATGAAGAGCCTGAAAAGGTGTGAAATATATGAAGAGCTTCAAAACGTGTCAAAATGATGAGGAGCAGGAAACGGTCTGAAAAATAGGAGGAGCATGAAGCGGTGTTGAAAAACATGAAGAGCCTGAAAAGGTGTGAAAAACATGAAGAGTTTGAAAAGGTGTGAAATTTATGAAGAGCTTCAAAAGGTGTCAAAAATATGAGGAGCATGAAACGGTCTAAAAAATAAGAGGAGCATGATGTGGTATTGAAAAATTGAAGAGCCTGAAAAGGTGTGAAAATTATGAAGAGATTCAAAAGGTGTCAAAAATATGAGGAGCATGAAATGGCCTGAAAAATAGGAGGAGAATGAAACCGTGTTCAAAATCATGAAGAGCCTGAAAATGTGGAAATATATGAAGTGCTTCAAAAGGTGTCAAAAATATGAGGAGCATGAAACGATCTGAAAAATGGAGGACCATGAAGCGGTGATGAAATAAAAGAAGAGCATGAAATGGTTTGAAGAATATGAGGAGCTTCAAAAGTTATCAAAAATAGGAGTAACATGAAGCCATGTTGAAAAACATCAAGAGCCTGAAAAGGTGTGAAAAATATGAAGAGCTGCAAAACGTGTCAAAAATATGAGGGGCATGAAACGTTCTCAAAAATAGGAGGTGAAGCAAACGGTGTTCAAAAATATGAAGAGCCTGAAAAGGTGTGAAAAATATGAAGAGCATGAAACGGTCTGAAAAATAGGAGGAGCATGAAGCGGTGTTCAGAAAGATGAAGAGCCTGAAAACTGTGAAAAATATGAAGAGCTTCAAAAAGTGTGAAAAATATGAAGAGCTTCAAAAGGTGTGAAAAATATGAGGAGGATGAAACGGTCTGAAAAATAGGGGGAGCATGAAACAGTGTGGAAAAAATGAAGAGCATGCATAGGTGTGAAAATTATGAAGAGCTTTAAAAGGTTTGAAAAATATGACGAGCATGAAACGGTCTGAAAAATTGGAGGAGCATGAAGCGGTGTTGAAATATATGAAGAGCCTGTAAAGGTTTGAAAATAATGAAGAGCTTCAAAAGGTGACAAAAATATGAGGAGCATGAAAGAGTCTGAAAAATAGGAGGAGCATGAAACGGTGTTGAAAAACATGAAGAGCATGAAATGGTGTGAAAAAAATGAAGAGCTTCAAAAGGTGTTTGAAATATGAGGAGCATGAAGGGGTGTTCAAATACATGAAGAACTTGAAAAGGTATGAAAAATATGAAGAGCCTCAAAAGGTGTCAAAATTATGAGGAGCATGAAACGGTCTGAAAAATATGAGGAGCATGAAGCGGTGTTGAAAAACATGAAGAGCCTGAAAAGGTGAAAAAAACAAGAAGAGCCTGAAAAGGTGTGACATATACGAAGAGCTTCAAAAGGTGTCAAAAATATGAGGAGCATGAAACGGTCTGAAAAATAGGAGGAGCATGAGGCGGTGTTGAAAAACATGAAGAGCCTGAAAAGGTGTGAAAAACATGAAGAGATCGAAAAGGTGTGAAATATATGAAGAGCTTCAAAAGGTGTCAAAAATTTGAGGAGCATGAAACGGTCTGAAATATAGAAGGAGCATGAAGCGGTGTTGAAAAGCATGAAGAGCCTGAAAAGGTGTGAAATATATGAAGAGCTTCAAAAGGTGTCAAATATATTAGGAGCATGAAACGGTCTGAAAAACAGGACGAGCATGAAGCGGTCTTGAATGACATGAAGAGCCTGAAAAGGTGTGAAAAATAGGAGGAGCTTCAAAATGTGTCAAATATATGAGGAGCATGAAATGGTCTGAAAAATAGGAGGAGCATGAAGTGGTGTTGAAAAACATGAAGAGCCTGAAAAAGTGTGAAATATATGAAGAGCTTCAAAAGGTGTCAAACAGATGAGGAGGATGAAAAGGTCTGAAAAATAGGAGGAGCATGAAGCGGTGTTGAAAAACATGAAGAACCTGAAAAGGTGTGAAAAATATGAAGAGCTTCAAAAGGTGTCAAAAATAAAAGGAGCATGAAATGGTCTGAAAAACAGGAGGAGCATGAAGCGGTGTTGAAAAACATGAAGAGCCTTAAAAGGTGTGAAAAATATAAAGAGCTTCAAAAGGTGTGAAATACATGAGGAGCATGAAACGGTCTGAAAAATAGGAGGAGCATGAAGCGGTGTTCAAAAACATGAAGAGCCTGAAAAGGTGTGAAAAATATGAAGAGCTTCAAAAGGTTTCAAAAATATGAGGAACATTAAACAATCTGAAAAATAGGAGGAGCATGAAACGGTGTTGAAAATCATGAAGAGCCTGAAAAGGTGTGAAAAATTTGAAGAGCTTCAAAAGGTGTAAAATACATGAGGAGAATTAAACGGTCTGAAAATAGGAGGAGCATGAAGTGGTGTTCAAAAACATGAAGAGTCTGAAAAGAAGTGAAATATATGAAGAGCTTCAAAGGTTGTCAAAAATATGAGGAGCATGAAACGGTCTGAAAAATAGGAGGCGCATGAAGCTGTGTTCAAAAACATGAAGAGCCTGAAAAGTTGTGAAAAATATGAAGAGCTTCAAAAGGTGTCAGAAATGAGA
This sequence comes from Dama dama, assembly GCF_033118175.1. Lineage (NCBI taxonomy): Eukaryota > Metazoa > Chordata > Mammalia > Artiodactyla > Cervidae > Dama > Dama dama. The sequence continues at coordinate 334,434 of NW_026870938.1, forward strand.
TGAGCATGAAGCGGTCTGAAAAATAGGAGGAGCATGAAGTGGCGTCGAAAAACATGAAGAGCCTGAAAAGGTGTGAAAAATATGAAGAGCTTCAAAAGGTGTGACAAATATGAGGAGCATGAAACGGTCTGAAAAATAAGAGCAGCAAGAAGCGGTGTTGAAAAACATGAAGAGCTTCAAAAGTTGTGAAAAATATGAAAAATTTCAAAAGCTGTCAAAAATGAGATGAGTTGAAACGGTCTGAAAAATAGGCGGAGCATGAAGCGGTCTGAAAAATAGGAGGAGCATGAAACGGTGTTCAAGAACATGAAGAGCCTGAAAAGCTTCAAAAAATATGAAGAGCTTCAAAAGGTGTGAAAAATATGAAGAGCTTCAAAATGTGTGGAATACATGAGGAGCATGAAACGGTCTGAAAAATAAGAGGAGCGTGAAGCGGTGTTCAAAAACATGAAGAGCCTGAAAAGGTGTGAAATATATGAAGAGATTCAAAAGGTTTCAATAATATGAGGAGCATGAAACGCTCAGAAAAGTATGAGGATCATGAAGCGATGTTGAAAAACATGAAAAGCCTGAAAAGGCGTGAAAAATATGAAGAGATTCAAAAGGTGTCAAAAATATGAGGAGCATGAAACGGTCTGAAAAATAGGAGGAGCAAGAAATCATGTTCAAAAACATGAGGAGCCTGAAAACGTGTGAAAAATATAAAGAGCTTCAAAATGTGTGGAATACATGAGGAGCATGAAACGGTCTGAAAAATAGGAGGAGCATGAAGCGGTGTTGAAAAACATGAAGAGCCTGAAAAGGTGTGAAAAATGTGAAGAGCTTCAAAAGTTGTGAAATACAAGAGGAGCATGAAACGGTCTGAAAAAAAGGAGGAGCATAAAGCGGTGTTGAAAAACATGAAGAACCTGAAAATTGTGAAAAATATGAAGAACGTCAAAAGGTGCCAAAAATATGAGGAGCATGAAACGGTCTGAAATAAAGGAGGAGCATGAAACGGTCTGAAAAATAGGAGGAGCATGAAACGGTGTTCAAAAACATGAAGAGCCTGAAAAGCTGTGAAATATATGAAGAGTTTCAAAAGGTGTGAAATATATGAAGACCTTCAAAAGTTGTGAAATACATGAGGAGCAGGAAACAGTCTGAAAAATAGGAGGAGCATGAAGCGGTGTTCAAAAACATGAAGAGCCTGAAAAGGTGTGAAATATATTAAGAGATTCAAAAGGTGTCAAAAATATGAGGAGCATGAAACGCTCTGGAAAATAGGAGGAGCATGAAACCGTGTTGAAAAACATGAAGAGCCTGAAAAGTTCTGAAAAATATGAAGAGCTTCAAAAAGTGTCAAAAATATGAGGAGCACGAAACTGTCTGAAAAACATGAGGAGCATGAAGCGGTCTTGAAGGACATGAAGAGCCTGAAAAGGTGTAAAAAATAGGAGGAGCTTCAAAATGTATCAAAAATATGAGGAGCATGAAACGGTCTGAAAAATAGGAGGAGTATGAAGTGGTGTTGAAAAATATAAAGAGCCTGAAAAGGTGTGAAAAATATGAAGAGTTTCAAAGGTGTCAAAAATATGAGGAGCATGAAACGGTCTGAAAAATAGGAGGAGCATGAAGCGGTGTTGAAAAACATGAAGAGACTGAAATGATGTGAAAAATATGAAGAGCTTCAAAAGGTGTCAAAAATATGGGGACCATGAAAAGGTCTGAAAAATATGAGGAGCATGAAGTGGTGTTGAAAAACATGAAGAGCCTGAAAAAGTGTGAAATATATGAAGAGCTTCAAAAGGTGTCAAACAGATGAAGAGGATGAAAAGGTCTGAAAAATAGGAGGAGCATGAAGCGGTGTTGAAAAACATGAAGAGCCTGAAAAGGTGTGAAAAATATAAAGAGCTTCAATAGGTGTGATAAATATGAGGAGCATGAAGCGGTCTGTAAAATAGGAGGAGCATGAAGCGGTGTTCAAAAACATGAAGAGCCTGAAAAGGTGTGAAAAATGTGAAGAGCTTCAAAAGTTGTGAAATACAAGAGGAGCATGAAACGGTCTGAAAAATAGGAGGAGCATGAAGCGGTTTTGAAAAACATGAAGAACCTGAAAAGGTGTGAAAAATATGAAGAACTTCAAAAGGTGCCAATAATATGAGGAGCATGAAACGGTCTGAAAAATAGGAGGGGCATGAAACGTTGTTCAAAAACATGAAGAGCCTAAAAAGGTTTGAAAAATATGAGGAGCTTCAAAAGGTGTGAAATACATGAGAAACAAGAAACGGTCTGAAAAATAGGAGGAGCATGAAACGGTATTCAAAACATGAAGAGCTTGAAATGGTGTGAAAAATATGAAGAGCTTCAAAAGGTGTGAAAAATATGAGGAGCTTCACAAGTTGTCAAAAATATGATGAGCATGAAACGGTCTGAAAAATAGGAGAAGCATGAAGCGGTGTTGAAAAACATGAACAGCCTGAAAAGGTGTGAAAAATATGAAGAGCTTCAAAAAGTGTGAAAAATATGAGGTGAATGAAACGGTCTGAAAAATAGGAGGAGCATGAAGCTTTGTTGAAAAACATGAAGAGCCTGTAAAGGTGGGAAATATATGAAGAGCTTCAAAAGGTGTCAAAAATATGAGGAGCATCAAACGGTCTGAAAAATAGGAGGAGCATGAAGTGGTATTGAAAAACATGAAGAGCCAGAAAAGGTGTGAAATATATGAAGAGCTTCAAAAGGTGTCAAAAATATGAGGAGCATGAAACGGTCTGAAAAATAGGAGGAGCATGAAACAGTGTTCAAAAGCATGAAGAGCCTGAAAAGGTGTGAAAAATATGAAGAGCTTCAAAATGTGTGAAATACAGGAGGAGCATGAAACGGTGTGAAAAATAGGAGGAGCATGAAGAGGTGTTGAAAAACATGAAGAGCCTGAAAAGGTGGATAAAATATGAAGAGCTTCAAAAGGTGTCAAAAATATGAGGAGCATGAAACGGTCTGAAAAATAGGAGGAGCATGAAACAGTGTTCAAAAACATGAAGAGCCTGAAAAGAAGTGAAATATATGAAGAGCTTCAAAGGTTGTCAAAAATATGAGGAGCATGAAACGGTCTGAAAAATAGGAGGAGCATGAAGCTGTGTTCAAAAACATGAAGAGCCTGAAAAGTTTTGAAAAATATGAAGAGCTTCAAAAGGTGTCAAAAATGAGATGAGCATGAAGCGGTCTAAAAATTGGAGGAGCATGAAGTGGCATTGAAAAACATGAAGAGCCTGAAAAGATGTGAAATATATAAAGAGCTTCAAAAGGTATGAAATACATGAGGAGCATGAAACGGTCTGAAAAATAGGAGGAGCATGAAGCGGTGTTCAAAAACATGAAGAGCCTGAAAAGCTGTGAAAAAAATGAAGAGCCTGAAAAGGTGTGAAAAATATGAAGAGCTTGAAAAGATGTCAAAAATATGAGGAGCATGAAACCCTTTGAAAAATAGGTGGAGCATGAAGCGGTGTTGAAAAACCTGAAGAGCCTGAAAAGGTGTGAAAAATATGAAGAGCTTCAAAAGGTGTGACAAATATTAGGAGCATGAAACGGTCTGAAAAATAAGAGGAGCGAGAAGCGGTGTTGAAAAACATGAAGAGCTTCAAAAGTTGTGAAAAATATGAAAAATTTCAAAAGCTGTCAAAAATTAGATGAGTTGAAACGGTCTGAAAAATAGGCGGAGCATGAAACGGTCTGAAAAATAGGAGGAGCATGAAACGGTGTTCAAGAACATGAAGAGACTGAAAAGCTTCAAATAATATGAAGAGCTTCAAAAGGTGTGAAAAATATGAAGAGCTTCAAAATGTGTGGAATACATGAGGAGCATGAAACGGTCTTAAAAATAAGAGGAGCGTGAAGCGGTGTTCAAAAACATGAAGAGCCTGAAAAGGTGTGAAATATATGAAGAGATTCAAAAGGTTTCAATAATATGAGGAGCATGAAACGCTCAGAAAAGTATGAGGATCATGAAGCGATGTTGAAAAACATGAAAAGCCTGAAAAGGCGTGAAATATATGAAGAGCTTCAAAACGTGTCAAAAATATGAGGAGCATGAAACGGTCTGGAAAATAGGAGGAGTATGAAGCTTTGTTGAAAAACAGGAAGAGCCTGAAAAGGTGTGAAATATATGAAGAGCTTCAAATGGTGTCAAATATATGAAGAGAATGTTAAGATCTGAAAAATAGGAGGAGCATGATGCGGTGTTGAAAAACATGAAGAGCCTGAAAAGGTGTGAAAAATATGAAGAGCTTCAAAGGTGTGAAAAATATGAGGAGCATGAAACGGTCTGAAAAATAGGAGAAGCATGAAGCGATGTTGAAAAACATGAAGAGCCTAAAAAGGTGTGAAAAATATGAAGAGCTTCAAAACGTGTCAAAAATATGAGGAGCATGAAACGGTCTGGAAAATAGGAGGAGTATGAAGCTTTGTTGAAAAACAGGAAGAGCCTGAAAAGGTGTGAAATATATGAAGAGCTTCAAAAGGTGTCAACAATATGAGGAGCATGAAACGGTCTGAAAAATAGGAGGAGCATGAAACGGTGTTCAAAAACATGAAGAGCCTGAAAAGGTGTGAAATATATGAAGAGATTCAAAAGGTGTCAAAAATATGAGGTGCATGAAACGCTCTGAAAAATAGGAGGATCACGAAGCAGTGTTGAAAAACATGAAGAACCTGAAAAGATGTGAAAAATATGAAGAGCTTCAAAAGGTGTCAAAATTATGAAGAGCTTCAAAGGTGTCAAAAATATTAGGAGTATGAAGCGGTCTGAAAAATAGGAGGAGCATGAAGTGGCATTGAAAAACATGAAGAGACTGAAAAGGTGTGAAATATATGAAGAGCTTCAAAAGATGTCAAAATTTTGAAGAGCTTCAAAGGTGTCAAAAATATGAGGAGCATGAAACGGTGTTCAAAAACATGGAAAGCAAGAAAAGGTGTGAAAAATATGAAGAGCTTCAAAAGGTGTCAAAAATATGAGGAGCATGAAACGGTCTGAAAAATAGGAGGAAAATGAAGCGGTGTTGAAAAACATGAAGAGCTTGAAAAGGTTTGAAAAATATGAAGAGCTTCAAAAGGTGTCAAAAATAGGAGGAGCATGAAGCGGTATGAAAAATAGGAGGAGCATGAACCGGTGTTGAAAAACATGAAGAGCCTGAAAAGGTGTGAAAAATATGAAGAGTTTGAAAATGTGACAAAAATATGAGGAGCAGGAAACGGTCTGAAAAATAGAAGCATGAAGTGGTGTTGAAAAACATGAAGAGCCTGAAAAGCTGTGAAAAATATGAAGAGCATCAAAAACTGTCAACATATGAGGAGCATGAAACGGTGTTCAAAAACATGAAACGCCTGAAAAGGTGTGAAATATATGAACAGCTTCAAAAGGTATCAAAAATAGGAGAAGCATGAAGCGGTGTTGAAAAACATGAAGACCCTGAAAAGGTGTGAAAAATATGAAGAGCTTCAAAAGGTGTCAAATATATGAGGAGCATGAAACGGTCTGAAAAATAGGAAGAGCATGAAGTGGTATTCAAAAACATGAAGAGCCTGAAAAGTTGTGAAAAATATGAAGAGCTTCAAATGGTGTGAAAAATATGAGGAGCATTAAATGGTTTGAAAAATAGGAAGAGCATAAAACGGTGTTCAAAAACATGAAGAGCCTGAAAAGGTGTGAAATATATGAAGAGCTTCAAAAGGTGTCAAAAATAGAGGGGGCATGAAAATATCTGAAAAATAGGAGGAGCATAAAGCGGTGTTGAAAAACATGAAGAACCTGAAAAGGTTTGAAAAATATGAAGAGCTTCAAAAGGTGTCAAAAATAATAGTAGCATGAAACAGTCTGAAAAAAAGGAAGAGCAGGAAGCGGTGCAGAAAAACATGAAGAGCCTGAAAAAGTGTGTAAAATATGAAGAGCTTCAAAAGGTGTCAAAAATATGAAGAGCTTCAAAAGGTGTCAAAAATAAGAGGAGCATGAAACGGTCTGAATAATAGGAGGAGCATCAAGCGGTGTTCAAAATCATGAAGAGCATTAAAAGGTGTGAAAAATATGAAGAGCTTCAAAAGGTGTCAAAAATATGAGGAGCATGAAACGATCTGAAAAATAGGAGCAGCATGAAACGGTGTGCAAAAACATGAAGAGCCTGAAAAGGTGTGAAAAATATGAAGAGCTTCAAAAGGTGTGGAAAATATGAAGAGCTTCAAAATGTGTCAAAAATAAGAGGAGCATGAAATGGTCTGAAAAATAGGAGGAGCATGAAGTGGTGTTGAAAAACATGAAGAGACTGAATAGGTGTGAAAACTATGAAGAGTTTCAAAAGTTGTCAAAATATGAGGAGCATGAAACGGTCTGAAACATAGGAGGAGCATGAATCGGATTTGAAAAACATGAAGAGCCTGAAAATGTGTGAAAAATATGAAGAGCTTCAAAAGGTGTCAAAAATATGAGGAGCATGAAACGGTCTGACAAATAGGAGAAGCATGAAGCGGTGTTGAAAAATATGAAGAACATGAAAAGGTGTGAAAAATATGAAGAGCTTCAAAAGGTGTCAAAAATATGAGGAGCATGAACAGTTTTGAAAAATAGGAGGAGCATGAAGCGGTGTTCAAAAACATGAAGGGCATGAAAAGGTGTGAAAAATATGAAGAGCTTCAAAAGGTGTCAAAAATATGAGGAGCATGAAACGGTCTGAAAAATAGGAAGAGCATTAAGCGGTGTTGAAAAACATGAAGAGCCTGAAAAGGTGTGAAAAATATGAAGAGCTTCAAAAGGTGTCAAAAATATGAAGAGCATGAAACGGTCTGAAAAATAGGAGGAGCATGAAACGGTCTCAAAAATGGGAGGAGCATGAAGCGGTGTTGAAAAACATGAAGAGCCTGAAAAGGTGTGAAAAATATGAAGAGCTTCAAAAGGTGTCAAAAATATGAGGAGCATGAAACGGTCTGAAAAATAGGAAGAGCATGAAGCGGTGTTGAAAAACATGAAGAGCCTGAAAACGTGTGAAACACATGAAGAGATTAAAAGCTGTGAGAAATATGAAGAGCTTCAGAAGGTGTCAAAAATGAGACGAGCATGAAACGGTCTGGAAAATAGGACGAGCATGAAGCGGTGTTGAAAACATGAAGAGCCAGAAAAGGTGTGAAAAATATGAAGAGCTTCAAAAAGTGCCAAAAATATGAAGAGCTTGAAACGGTCTGAAAAATCGGAGGAGCATGAAGTGATGTTGAAATACATGAAGAGCCTAAAAAGGTGTGAAAAATATGAAGAGCTTCAAAACGTGTCAAAAATATGAGGAGCATGAAACGGTCTGAAAAACAGGAGGATCATGAAGCCGTGTTGAAAAACATGGGGAGACTGAAAAGGTGTGAAAAATATGAAGAGCTTCAAAAGGTGTCAAAAATATGAGGAGCATGAAACGGTCTGAAAAATAGGAGGAACATGAAGCGGTGTTCAAAAACATGAAGAGGCTCAAAAGGTGTGAAAATATAAAGAGCTTCAAAAGGTGTCAAAAATATGAGGAGCATGAAACGGTCTGAAAAATAGGAGGAGCATGAAACGGTGTTCAAAAACATGTAGAGCATGAAAAGGTGTGAAAAATATGAAGAGCTTCAAAAGGTGTAAAAATAGGAGGAGCATGAAACGGTCTGAAAAATTGGAGCAGCATGAAACGGTGTAAAAAACAAGAAGAGCCTGAAAAGGTGTGAAAGATATGAAGATCTTCCAAAGGTTTCAAAAATATGAGGAGCATGAAACGGTCTGAAAAATAGGAGCAGCATGAAGCGGTGTAATAAACATGAAGAGCCTGAAAAGGTGTGAAAAATATGAAGAGCTTCAAAAGGTGTGAGAAATATGAGGAGCATGAAACGATCTGAAAAATAGGAGGAACAAGAAGCAGTGTTGAAAAAAATGAAGAGCCTGAAAACGTTTGAAAAATATGAAGAGCTTCGAAAGGTGTGGAAAATATGAAGAGCTTCAAAATGTGTCAAAGTGAGATGAGCATGAAACGGTCTGAAAAATAGGAGGAGCATGAAGTGGTGTTGAAAAATATGAAGAGCCTGAAAATGTGTGAAATATATGAAGAGCTTCAAAAGGTGTCAGAAAGGAGAGGAGCATGAAACGGTCTGAAAAATAGGAGAAGCATGAAGTGGCTTTGAAAAACATGAAGAGCCTGAAAAGGTGTGAAAAATATGAAGAGCTTCAAAAGGTGTCAAAAATACGAGGAGCATGAAACGGTCTGAAAATACGAGGAGCATGAAACGGTGTTCAAAAACATGAAGAGCCTTAAAAGGTGTGAAAAATATGAAGAGCTTCAAAACGTGTCAAAAATATGAGGAGCATGAAACGGTCTGAAAAATAGGAGGAGCAAGAAGCGGTGTTGAAAAAGTTTAAGAACCTGAAAACGTTTGATAATATGAAGAGCTTCAAAAGGTGTGGAAAATATGAAGAGCTTCAAAATGTGTCAAAAGCGAGATGAGTATGAAATGGTCTCAAAAATAGGAGGAGCATGAAGTGGTGTTGATAAACATGAAGAGCCTGAAAATGTGTGAAATATATGAAGAGCTTCAAAATGTGTCAGAAATGAGAGAAGCATGAAACGGTCTGAAAAATAGGATGAGCAAGAAGGGGTGTTGAAAAACATGAAGAGCCTGAAAAGGTTTGAGAAATATGAAGAGCTTCAAAAGGTGTGAAAAATATGAAGAGCTTCAAAAGTTGTTAAAAATGAGATGAGCATGAAACGGTCTGAAAAATAGGAAGAGCATGAAGCGGTGTTGAAAAACATGAAGAGCCTGAAAAGGTGGATAAACTATGAAGAGCTTCAAAAGGTGTCAAAAATATGAGGAGCATGAAACGGTCTGAAAATCAGGAGAAATATGAAGTGGTGTTGAAAAACATGAAGAGCTTGAAAAGTTGTGAAAAATATGAAGAGCTTCAAACGGTTGGAAATACATGAGGAGCATGACGGTGTTGAAAAACATGAAGAGCCTGAAAAGGTGGGTAAAATATGAAGAGCTTCAAAAGGTGTCAAAAATATGAGGAGCATGAAACGGTCTGAAAAATAGGAGGAGCATTAAACGGTGTTCAAAAACAAGAAGAGCCTGAAATGGTGTGAAATATGAAGAACTTCAAACGGTGTCAAAAATAGGAGGAGCATGAAACAGTCCGAAAAATAGGAGGAGCATGAAGCGGTGTAAAAAACATGAAGAGCCTGAAAAGGTGTCAAAAATATGAAGAGCTTCAAAACGTGTCAAAAATATGAGGAGCATGAAACGGTCCGAAAAATAGGAGGAGCAAGAAGCGGTGTTGAAAAAGATTAAGAGCCTGAAAACGTTTGAAAAATATGAAGAGCTTCAAAAGGTGTGGAAAATATGAAGAGCTTCAAAATGTGTCAAATGCGAGATGAGTATGAAACGGTCTGAAAAATAGGAGGAGCATGAAGTGGTGTTGAAAAACATGAAGAGCCTGAAAATGTGTGAAATATATGAAGAGCTTCAAAATGTGTCAGAAATGAGAGAAGCATGAAACGGTCTGAAAAATAGAATGAGCAAGAAGGGGTGTTGAAAAACATGAAGAACCTGAAAAGGTGGGTAAAATATGAAGAGCTTCAAAAGGTGTCAAAAATATGAGGAGCATGAACCAGTCTGAAAAAGAAGAGGAGCATGAAGCGGTGTAAAAAACATGAAGAGCCAGAAAAGGTGTGAAAGATATGAAGATCTTCAAAAGGTGTCAAAAATATGAGGAGCATGAAACGGTCTGAAAAATAGGAGCAGCATCAAGCGGAGTAATAAACATGAAGAGCCTGAAAAGGTGTGAAAAATATGAAGAGCTTCAAAAGGTGTGAAAAAAATGAAGAGCTTCAAAATGTGTCAAAAATATGAGGAGCATGAAAAGATCTGAAAAATAGGAGCAGCATGAAACGGTGTTCAAAGACATGAAGAGCCTGAAAAGGTGTGAAAAATATGAAGAGCTTCAAAACGTGTCAAAAATTTGAGGAGCATGAAACGATCTGAAAAATAGGAGGAATAAGAAGCAGAGTTGAAAAAAAATGAAGAGCCTGAAAACGTTTGAAAAATATGAAGAGCTTCAAAATGTGTCAAAAGCGAGATGAGTATGAAACGGTCTGAAAAATAGGAGGAGCATGAAGTGGTGTTGAAAAACATGAAGAGCCTGAAATTAGTGAAATATATGAAGAGCTTCAAAAGGTGTCAAAAATATGAGGAGCATGAAACGGTCTGAAAAACAGGAGGAGCATGAAACCGTGTTCAAAAACATGAAGAGCCTGAAAAGTTGTGAAAAATATGAAGAGCTTCAAACGGTTGGAAATACATGAGGTGCATGAAACGGTGTTGATAAACATGAAGAGCCTGAAAAGGTGGATAAAATATGAAGAGCTTCAAAAGGTGTCAAAAATATGAAGAGCATGAAACGGTCTGAAAAATAGGAGGAGCATGAAACGGTGTTCAAAAACATGTAGAGCATGAAAAGGTGTGAAAAATATGAAGAGCTTCAAAAGGTGTAAAAAATAGGAGGAGCATGAAACGGGCTGAGAAATAGGAGCAGCATTAAGCGGTGTAAAAAACATGAAGAGCCTGAAAAGGTGTGAAAGATATGAAGATCTTCAAAAGGTGTCAAATATTTGAGGAGCATGAAACGGTCTGAAAAATAGGAGCAGCATGCAGCGTTGTAATAAACATGAAGAGCCTGAAAAGGTGTGAAAAATATGAAGAGCTTCAAAAGGTGTGAAAAATATGAGGAGCATGAAACGATCTGAAAAATAGGAGGAGCAAGAAGCAGTGTTGAAAAAAATGAAGAGCCTGAAAACGTTTGAAAAATATGAAGAGGTTCAAAAGGTGTGGAAAAATGAAGAGCTTCAAAATGTGTCAAAGTGAGATGAGCATGAAACGGTCTGAAAAATAGGAGGAGCATGAAGTGGTGTTGAAAAACATGAAGAGCCTGAAAATGTGTGAAATATATGAAGAGCTTCAAAAGTTGTCAGAAATGATAGAAACATGAAACGGTCTGAAAAATAGGATGAGCAAGAAGGGGTGTTGAAAAACATGAAGAGCCTGAAAACGTTTGAGAAATATGAAGAGATTCAAAAGGTGTGAAAAATATGAAGAGCTTCAAAAGGTGTGAAAAATGAGATGAGCATGAAACAGTCCGAAAAAAAGGAGGAGCCTGAAATCATGTTCAAAAACATGAAGAGCCTAAAAAGGTGTGAAAAATATAAAGAGCTTCAAAAGGTGTGAAATACATGAGGAGCATGAAACGGTCTGAAAAATAGGAGGAGCATGAAGTGGTGTTGAAAAACATGAAGAGCCTGAAAATGTGTGAAATATATGAAGAGCTTCAAAAGGTGTCAGAAATGAGAGGAGCATGAAACGGTCTGAAAAATAGGAGAAGCATGAAGTGGCTTTGAAAAACATGAAGAGCCTGAAAAGGTGTGAAAAATATGAAGAGCTTCAAAAGGTGTCAAAATATGAGGAGCATGAAACGGTCTGAAAAATACGAGGAGCATGAAACGGTGTTCAAAAACATGAAGAGTCTTAAAAGGTGTGAAAAATATGAAGAGCTTCAAAACGTGTCAAAAATATGAGGAGCATGAAACGGTCTGAAAAATAGGAGGAGCAAGAAGCGGTGTTGAAAAGGATTAACAACCTGAAAACGTTTGTTAATATGAAGAGCTTCAAAAGGTGTGGAAAATATGAAGAGCTTCAAAATGTGTCAAAAGCGAGATGAGTATGAAACGGTCTGAAAAATAGGAGGAGCATGAAGTGGTGTTGAAAAACATGAAGAGCCTGAAAATGTGTGAAATATATGAAGAGCTTCAAAATGTGTCAGAAATGAGAGAAGCATGAAACGGTCTGAAATATAGGAGAAGCATGAAGCGGTGTTGAAAAACATGAAGAGCCTGAAAATGTGTGAAAAATATGAAGAGCTTCAAAAGGTGTCAAAAATATGAGGAGCATGAAACGGTCTGAAATATAGTAGAAGCATGAAGCGGTGTTGAAAAACATGAAGAACATGAAAAGGTGTGAAAAATATGAAGAGCTTCAAAAGGTGTCAAAATATGAGGAGCATGAACAGGTCTGAAAAATAGGAGGAGGATTAAGCGGTGTTCAAAAACATGAAGAGCATGAAAAGATGTGAAAAATATGAAGAGCTTCAAAAGGTGTCAAAAATATGAGGAGCATGAAACGGTCTGAAAAAGAGGAGGAGAATGAAACGGTGTTCAAAAACATGAAGAGCCTGAAAAGCTGTGAAAAATATGAAGAGCTTTAAAAGGTGTGAAATACATGAGGAGCATGAAACGGTCTGAAAGATAGGAGGAGAATGAAACCGTGTTCAAAAACATGAAGAGCCTGAAAAGTTGTGAAACATATGAAGAGCTTCAAACGGTTGGAAATACATGAGGACCATGAAACGGTGTTGAAAAACATGAAGAGCCTGAAAACGTGTGAAAAACATGAAGAGCTTAAAAGTTGTGAGAAATATGAAGAGCTTCAAAAGGCGTCAAAAATGAGACGAGCATGAAACGGTCTGGAAAATAGGACGAGCATGAAGCGGTGTTGAAAACATGAAGAGCCTGAAAACGTGTGAAATATATGAAGAGGTTCAAAAGGTGTCAAAAATATGAGGAGCATGAAACGGTCTGAAAATTAGGAGGAACACAAGTGGTGTTCAAAAACATGAAGAGCCTGAAAAGGTGGGAAAAATATGAAGAGATTCAAAAGGTGTCAAAAATATGAGGAGCATAAAACGGTCTGAAAAATAGGAGAAGCATGAAGTGGTGTTGAAAAACATGAAGAGCCTGAAAACGTGTGAAATATATGAAGAGGTTCAAAAGGTGTCAAAAATATGAGGAGCATGAAACGGTCTGAAAATGAGGAGGAACACAAGTGGTGTTCAAAAACATGAAGAGCCTGAAAAGGTGGGAAAAATATGAAGAGATTCAAAAGGTGTCAAATATATGAGGAGCATGAATCGGTGTTGAAAAACATGAAGAGCCTGAAAAGGTGTGAAAAATATGAAGAGCTTCAAAAGGTGTCAAAAATGAGACTAGAATGAAACGGTCTGGAAAATAGGACGAGCATGAAGCGGTGTTGAAAACATGGGGAGCCTGAAAAGGTGTGAAAAATATGAAGAGCTTTAAAAGGTGTGAAATACATGAGGAGTATGAAACGGTCTGAAAAATACAGGAGCATGAAACCGTGTTCAAAAACATGAAGAGCCTGAAAAGTTGTGAAAAATATGAAGAGCTTCAAACGGTTGGAAATACATGAGGAGCATGACGGTGTTGGAAAACATGAAGAGCCTGAAAAGTTGGGTAAAATATGAAGAGCTTCAAAAGGTGTCAAAAATATGAGGAGCATGAAACGGTCTGAAAAATAGGAGGAGCATTAAACGGTGTTCAAAAACATGAAGAGCCTGAAATGGTGTGAAATATGAAGAGCTTCAAAAGGTGTCAAAAATAGGAGGAGCATGAAACAGTCTGAAAAATAGGAGGAGCATGAAGCGGTGTAAAAAACATGAAGAGCCTGAAAAGGTGTGAAAAATATGAAGAGCTTCAAAACGTTTCAAAAATATGAGGAGCATGAAACGGTCCGAAAAATAGGAGGAGCAAGAAGCGGTGTTGAAAAAGATTAAGAGCCTGAAAACGTTTGAAAAATATGAAGAGCTTCAAAAGGTGTGGAAAATATGAAGAGCTTCAAAATGTGTCAATGCGAGATGAGTATGAAACAGTCGGAAAAATAGGAGGAGCATGAAGTGGTGTTGAAAAACATGAAGAGCCTGAAAATGTGTGAAATATATGAAGAGCTTCAAAATGTGTCAGAAATGAGAGAAGCATGAAACGGTCTGAAAAATAGAATGAGCAAGAAGGGGTGTTGAAAAACATGAAGAACTTGAAAAGGTGGGTAAAATATGAAGAGCTTCAAAAGGTGTCAAAAATATGAGGAGCATGAACCGGTCTGAAAAAGAAGAGGAGCATGAAGCGGTGTTCAAAAACATGAAGAGCATGAAAAGGTGTGAAAAATATGAAGAGTTTCAAAAGGTGTAAAAAATAGGAGGAGCATGAAACGGTCTGAAAAATAGGAGCAGCATGAAGCGGTGTAAAAAACATAAAGTGCCGGAAAAGGTGTGAAAGATATGAAGATCTTCAAAAGGTGTCAAAAATATGAGGAGCATGAAACGGTCTGAAAAATAGGAGCAGCATGAAGCGGTGTAATAAATATGAAGAGCCTGAAAAGGTGTGAAAAATATGAAGAGCTTCAAAAGGTGTGAAAAAAATGAAGAGCTTCAAAATGTGTCAAAAATATGAGGAGCATGAAAAGATCTGAAAAATAGGAGCAGCATGAAACGGTGTTCAAAGACATGAAGAGCCGGAAAAGGTGTGAAAAATATGAAGAGCTTCAAAACGTGTCAAAAATATGAGGAGCATGAAACGATCTGAAAAATAGGAGGAGCAAGAAGCAGTGTTGAAAAAAATGAAGAGCCTGAAAACGTTTGAAAAATATGAAGAGCTTCAAAATGTGTCAAAAGCGAGATGAGTATGAAACGGTCTGAAAAATAGGAGGAGCATGAAGTGGTGTTGAAAAACATGAAGAGCCTGAAAATGTGTGAAATATATGACGAGCTTCAAAATGTGTCAGAAATGAGAGAAGCATGAAACGGTCTGAAAAATAGGATGAGCAAGGAGGGGTGTTGAAAAACATGAAGAGCCTGAAAATGTTTGAGAAATATGAAGAGCTTCAAAAGGTGTGAAAAATATGAAGAGGTTCAAAAGTTGTTAAAAATGAGATGAGCATGACACAGTTTGAAAAATAGGAGGACCATGAAACCGTGTTCAAAAACATGAAGAGCCTAAGAAGGTTGAAAAATATGAAGAGCTTCAAAAGGTGTCAAAAATACGAGGAGCATAAAACGGTCTGAAAAATAGGAGAAGCATGAAGTGGTGTTGAAAAACATGAAGAGCCTGAAAACGTGTGAAATATATGAAGAGCTTCAAAAGGTGTCAAAAATATGAGGAGCATGAATCAGTGTTGAAAAACATGAAGAGCCTGAAAATGCGTGAAAAATATGAAGAGCTTCAAAAGGTGTCAAAAATATGAGGAGCATGAAACGGTCTGAAAAATAGGAGAAGCATGAAACGGTGTTGAAAAACATGAAGAACATGAAAAGGTGTGAAAAATATGAAGAGCTTCTAAAGGTGTCAAAAACATGAGGAGCATGAACCGGTCTGAAAAATAGGAGGAGCATGAAGCGGTGTTCAAAAACATGAAGAGCATGAAAAGGTGTGAAAAATATGAAGAGCTTCAAAAGGTGTCAAAAATATGAGGAGCATGAACCGGTCTGAAAAATAGGAGGAGCATGAAGCGGTGTTCAAAAACATGAAGAGTATGAAAAGGTGTGAAAAATATGAAGAGCTTCAAAAGGTGTCAAAAATATGAGGAGCATGAAAAGGTCTGAAAAATACAAGAGCATGAAGCGGTGTTGAAAAACATGAAGAACATGAAAAGCTGTGAAAAATATGAAGAGCTTCAAAAGATGTCAAAAATATGAGGAGCATGAACCGGTCTGAAAAATAGGAGGAGCATGAAGCGGTGTTCAAAAACATGAAGAGCATGAAAATGTGTGAAAAATATGAAGAGCTTCAAAAGGTGTCAAAAATGAGACGAGCATGAAAAGGTCTGGAAAATAGGACGAGCATGAAGTGATGTTGAAAAACATGAAGAGCCTAAAAAGGTGTGAAAAATATGAAGAGCTTCAAAAGGTGTCAAAAATATGAGGAGCATGAAACGTTCTGAAAAACCATAGGATCATGAAGCCGTGTTGAAAAACATGGGGAACCTGAAAAGGTGTGAAAAATATGAAGAGCTTCAAAAGGTGTCAAAATATGAGCAGCATGAACCGGTCTGAAAAATAGGAGGAGCATGAAGCGGTGTTCAAAATCATGAAGAGCATGAAAAGGTGTGAAAAATATGAAGAGCTTCAAAAGGTGTCAAAAATATGAGGAGAATGAAACGGTCTGAAAAATAGGAAAAGCATGAAGCAGTGTTGAAAAACATGAAGAGCCTGAAAAGGTGTGAAAAATATGAAGAGCTTCAAAAGGTGTCAAAAATATGAGGAGCATGAAACGTTCTGAAAAACCATAGGATCATGAAGCCGTGTTGAAAAACATGGGGAACCTGAAAAGGTGTGAAAAATATGAAGAGCTTCAAAAGGTGTCAAAATATGAGCAGCATGAACCGGTCTGAAAAATAGGAGGAGCATGAAGCGGTGTTCAAAATCATGAAGAGCATGAAAAGGTGTGAAAAATATGAAGAGCTTCAAAAGGTGTCAAAAATATGAGGAGCATGAAATGGTCTGAAAAATAGGAGGAGAATGAAACGGTGTTCAAAAACATGAAGAGCCTGAAAAGTTGTGAAAAAATTGAAGAGCTTTAAGAGGTGTGAAATACATGAGGAGCATGAAACGGTCTGAAAAATAGGAGGAGCAAGAAACCGTGTTCAAAAACATGAAGAGCCTGAAAATTTGTGAAAAATATGAAGAGCTTCAAACGGTTGGAAATACATGAGGAGCATGAAACGGTGTTGAAAAACATGAAGAGCCTGAAAAGGTGGGTAAAATATGAACAGCTTCAAAAGGTGTGAAATAGATGAGGAGCATGAATCGGTCTGAAAAATAGGAGGAGCATGAAGTGGTGTTTAAAAACATGAAGAGACTGAATAGGTGTGAAAAATATGAAGAGCTTCAAAAGGTGTCAAAATATGAGGAGCATGAAACGGTCTGAAACATAGGAGGAGCATGAATCGGTTTTGAAAAACATGAAGAGCCTGAAAATGTGTGAAAAATATGAAGATCTTCAAAAGGTGTCAAAATATGAGGAGCATGAAACAGTCTGAAAAACAGGAGGATCATGAAGCCGTGTTGAAAAACATGGGGAGCCTGCAGAGGTGTGAAAAATATGAAGAGCTTCAAAAGGTTGGAAATACATGAGGAGCATGAAACGGTCTGGAAAATAGGAGAAGCATGAAGTGGTGTTGAAAAACATGAAGAGCCTGAAAACGTGTGAAAAATATGAAGAGCTTCAAAAGTTGTGAAAAATATGAAGAGCTTCAAAAGGTGATAAAAATGAGATGAGCATGCAACGGTCTGAAAAATAAGAGGATCATGAAGCGGTGTTGGAAATCATGAAGAGTCTGAAAAGGTGTGAAATATATTAAGAGCTTCAAAAGGTGTCAAAAATATGAGGAGCATGAAACGGTCTGAAAAATAGGAGGAGAATGAAGCGGTGTTGAAAAACATGAAGAACCTGAAGAGGTGTGAAAAATATGAAGAGCTTCAAAAGGTGTCAAAACTATGAGGAGAAAGAAACGGTCTGAAAAATAGGAAGAGCATGAAAGGGTGTTCAAATGCATGAAGAGCCTGAAAAGGTGTGAAAAATATGAAGAGCTTCAAAAGGTGTAAAATACATGAGGAACATGAAACGGTCTGGAAAATAGAATGAGCATGAAGTTGTGTTGAAAAACATGAAGACTGAAAATGTGTGAAAAATATGAAGAGGTTCAAAAGGTGTGAAAAATATGACGAGTATGATACGGTCTGAAAAATAGGAGGAGCATGAAGCTCTGTTCAAAAACATGAAGATGCTGAAAAGTTGTGAAAAATATGAAAAGCTTCAAAAGTTGTCAAAAATATTAGGAGCATGAAACATTCTGAAAAATTGGAGGATCATGAAGCGGTGTTCAAAATCATGAAGAGGCTGAAAAGGTGTGAAAAATATGAAGAGCTTCAAAACGTGTGAAATACATGAGGAGCATGAAAAAGTCTGAAAAATAGGAGGAGCATGAAGCGGTGTTCAAATACATGAAGAGCCTGAAAAGGTGTGAAAAATATGAAGAGCTTCAAAAAATGTCAAAAAATGAGGAGCATTAAACGGTCTGAAAAATAGGAGCAGCATGAAACGGTGTTCAAAAACATGAACAGCCTGAAAAGGTGTGGAAAATATGAAGAGCTTCAAAAGGTGTGAAATACATGACGAGCATGAAACTCTCTGAAAAATAGGACGAGCATGAAGCGGTTTTGAAAAACATGAAGAGTCTGAAAACGTGTGAAAATATGAAGAGCTTCAAAAATATGAAAAATATGAAGAGCTTCAAAAGGTGTGGAAAATATGAAGAGCTTCAAAATGTGTCAAAAGTGAGATGAGCATGAAACGGTCTGAAAAATAGGAGGAGCATGAAATGGTGTTGAAAAACATGAAGAGCCTGAAAATGTGTGAAATATATGAAGAGCTTCAAAATGTATCCGAAATGAGAGAAGCATGAAACGGTCTGAAAAATAGGATGAGCAAGAAGGGGTGTTGAAAAACATGAAGAGCCTGAAAACGTTTGAGAAATATGAAGAGCTTCAAAAGGTGTGAAAAGTATGAAGACTTCAAAAGTTGTTAAAAATGAGATGAGCATGACACAGTTTGAAAAATAGAAGGAGCATGAAACCGTGTTCAAAAACATGAAGAGCCTAAAAAGGTTGAAAAATATGAAGAGCTTCAAAAGGTGTGAAAAATATGAGAAGCATGAAACGGTCTGAAAAATAGGAGGAGCATGAAGCGGTGATGAAAAACATGAAGAGCCTGAAAAGGTTTGAAAAATATCAGGAGCTTCAAAAGGTGTTAAAAATATGAGGAGCATGAAACGGTCTGAAAAATCTGAGGAGCATGCAGCTTTGCTCAAACACATGAAGAGCCTGAAAAGGTGTGAAAAATATGAAGAGCTTCAAAAGGTGTCAAAAATATGAGGAGCATGAAACGGTCTGAAAAATAGGAGGAGCAAGAAGCGCTGTTGAAAAAGATGAAGAGCCTGAAAATGTGTGAAAAATATGAAGAGCTTCAAAAAGTGTCAAAAATATGAGGAGCATGAAAAGTTCTGAAAAATAGGAGGAGCATGAAGCAGTGTTGAAAATCATGAAGAGCCTGAAAAGGTGTGAAAAATATGAAGAGCTTCAAAAGGTGTCAAATATATGAGGTGCATGAAACTGTCTGAAAAAAAGGAGGAGCAAGATGTGGTGTTGAAAAACATGAAGCGCCTGAAAATGTGTGAAATATATGAAGAGCTTCAAAAGGTGTCAAAAATATGAGGAGCATGAAACAGTCTGAAAAATAAGAGGAGCATGAAGCGGTATTGAAAAACATGAAGAGCATGAAAGGTGTGAAATATATGAAGAGCTTCAAAAGTTGTCAAAAATTTGAGGAGCATGAAGCGGTGTTCAAAAACATGAAGAGCCTGAAAAGGTGTGAAAAATATGAAGAGCTTCAAAAGGTGTCAAAAATATGAGGAGCATGAAACGGTCAGAAAAATAGGAGGAGCATGAAGCGGTGTTGAAAACATGAAGAGCCTGAAAAGGTATGAAAAATATGAAGAGCTACAAAAGGGGTCAAAAATATGAGGAGCATGAAACGGTCTGAAAAATAGGAGGAGCATGAAATGGTGTTCAAAAACATAACAGCCTGAAAAGGTGTGAAAAACATGAAGAGCTTGAAAACGTGTGAAAAATATGAGGACTATGAAACCGTCTGAAAAATAGGAGGAGCAAGAAACGGTGTTGAAAACATGAAGAGCCAGAAAAGCTGTGAAAGATATGAAGAGCTTCAAAAGGTGTCATAAATATGACGAGCATGAAACGGTCTAAAAAATAGGAGGAACATGAGGTATTGTTGAAAAACATGAAGCGACTGAAATCTGTGAAATATATGAAGAGCTTCAAAAGGTGTCAATAATCTGAGGAGCATGAAACAGTCTGAAAAATAGGAGGAGCATGAAGCGGTGTTGAAAAACATGAAGAGCCTGAAATGGTGTGAAAAACATGAAGAGCTTCAAAAGGAGTCAAAAATATGAGGAGCATGAAACGGTCTGAAAAAAAGGAGGAGCAAGAGGTGATGTTGAAAAACATGAAGCGCCTGAAAATGTGTGAAATCTATGAAGAGCTTCAAAAGGTGTCAAAAATATGAGGAGCATGAAACGGTATGATGAATAAGAGGAGCATGGAGCGGTGTTGAAAAACATGAAGAGCCTGAAAAGGTGTGAAAAATATGAAGAGCTTCAAAAGGTGTGAAAAATATGAGGCGCATGAAACGGTCTGAAAATTAGAAGCAGCATGAAGCGGTGTTGAAAAACATGAAGAGCCTGAAAGGTATGAAATATAAGAAGAGCTTCAAAAGGTGTCAAAAATATGAGGAGCATGAAACCGTCTGAAAAATAGGAGGAGCATGAATAGGTGTTCAAAAACATGACAGCCTGAAAAGGTGTGAAAAATATGAAGAGCTTCAAAACGTGAGAAAAATATGAGGACCATGAAACCGTCTGAAAAATAGGAGGAGCATGAAACGGTATTGAAAACATGAAGAGCCTGAAAACGTGTGAAAAATATGAAGAGCTTCAAAAGGTGTCAAAAATATGACGAGCATGAAACGGTCTGAAAAATAGGAGGAGCATGAAGCAGTGTTGAAAAACATTAAGAGCCTGAAAAGGTGTGAAAAATATGAAGAGCTTCAAAAAGTGTCAAATATATGAGGAGCATGAAACGGTCTGAAAAATAGGAGGAGCATGAAGTGGTGTTGAAAAACATGAAGAGCCTGAAATGAGTGAAATATATGAAGAGCTTCAAAAGGTGTCAAAAATATGAGGAGCATATAACGGTCTGAAAAATAGGAGGAGCATGAAGCTGTGTTGAAAAACATGAAGAGCCTGAAAAGGTGTGAAAACTATTAAGAGCTTCAAAAGGTGTCAAAAATATGAGAAACATGAAACGGTCTGAAAAATAGGAGAAGATTGAAGCGGTGTTGAAAAACATGAAGAGTCTGAAAAGTTGTGAACAATATAAAGAGCTTCAAAGGTGTCAAAAATATGAGGAGGATGAAATGGTGTTCAAAAACATGAAGAGCCTGAAAAGGTGTGAAAAATATGAACAGGTTAAAAAGGTGTCAAAAATATGAGGAGTTTGAAAAGGGTTCAAAAACATGAAGAGCATGAAAATGTATGAAAAATATGAAGAGTTTCAAATGGTGTCAAAAATATGAGAGCAAGAAACGGTCTGAAAAATAGGAGGAGCATGAAATGGTGTTCAAAAACATGAAGAGACTGAAAACCTGTGAAAAATATGAAGAGCTTCAAAAGTTGTGGAAAATATGAGGAGCATGAAACGGTCTGAAAAATAGGAGCATGAAACTGTGTTGGAAAATATGAAGAGCCTGAAAAGGTGTGAAATACATGAATAGGTTCAGAACGTGTCAAAAATATGAGGAGCATGAAACGGTCTGAAAAATAGGAGGAGCATGAAAAGGTGTTCAAAAACATGAAGCGCCTGAAAATGTGTGAAAAATATGAAGAGCTTCAAAAGGTGTGAAAAATATGAGGAGCATGAAGTGGTGTTCAAAAACATGAAGAGATTGAAAAGGTATTAAATACTAAGAGCTTCAAAAGGTGTGAAAAATAGGAGGCGCAAAAAGCGGTTTTCAAAAACATGAAAAGCCTGATAAGGTGTGAAATATATGAAGAGCTTCAAAAGGTGTCAAAAGTATGAGGAGCATGAAACGGTCTGAAAATAGGAGGAGGATGTAAGGGTGTTGAAAACATGAAGAGCAAGAAAAGGTGTGAAAAATATGAAGAGCTTCAAAAGGTGTCAAAAATATGAGGAGCATGAAACGGTCTGAAAAACAGGAGGAGCACGAATCGGTGTTCAAAAACATGAAGAGCCTGAAAAGGTGTGAAAAATATGAAGAGCTTCAAAAGGTGTCAAAAATATGAGGAGCATGAAACAGTCTGAAAAATAGGAGGAGCAAGAAATGGTGTTGGAAAATATGAAGAGCCTGAAAAGGTGTGAAATATATGAAGAGGTTCAAAAGGTGTCAAAAATATGAGGAGCTTGAAACGGCCTGAAAAATAGGAGGAGAATGAAGAGGTGTTGAAAAACTTGAAGAGCCTGAAAAGGTTTGAAAAATATGAAGAGCTTCAAAAGGTGTCAAAAATATGAGGAGCATGAAACGGTCTGAAAAATAGGAGGAGCATGAAGCAGTGTTGAAAAACATGAAGAGCCTGAAAAGGTGTGAAAAATATGAAGAGCTTCAAAAAGTGTCAAAAATATGAGGAGCATGAAACGGTCTGAAAAATAAGAGGAGCATGAAATGGTGTTGAAAAACATGAAGAGCCTGAAATGAGTGAAATATACGAAGAGCTTCAAAAGGTGACAAAAATATGAGGAGCATGAAACGGTATGAAAAATAGGAGGAGCCTGAAGCGGTGTTGAAAAACATGAAGAGCCTGAAAAGGTTGGAACAATATGAAGAGCTTCAAAAGGTGTGAAAAATGTGAAGTGCTTCAAAAGTTGTCAAAATATGAGGTGCATGAAACGATTTGAAAAATAGTAGCAGCATGAAGCGGTTTTGAAAAACATAAAGAGCCTGAAAAGGTGTGAAAAATATGAACAGCTTAAAAACGTGTCAAAAATATGAGGAGTTTGAAAAGGTGTTCAAAAACATGAAGAGCATGAAAATGTGTGAAAAATATGAACAGCTTCAAAAGGTGTCAAAAATATGAGGAGCATGAAACGGTCTGAAAAATAGGAGGAGCATGAAGTTGTGTTGAAAAACATGAAGAGCCTGAAAAGGAGTGAAATGTATGAAGAGCTTCAAAAGGTGTCAAAAGTATGAGGAGCATGAAACGGCCTGAAAAATAGGAGGAGCATGAAAAGGTGTTCAAAACCATGAAGAGCTTGAAAAGTTGTGAAATATATGAAGAGCTTCAAAAGGTGTGAAAAATAGGAGGAGCATGAAGCGTTTTTCAAAAACATGAAGAGCTTGAAAAGGTGTGAAATATATGAAGAGCTTCAATAGATGTGAAAAATAGGAGGAGCATGAAGCTTTGTTCAAAAACATGAAGAACCTTAAGGTATGAAATATATGAAGAGCTTGAAAATGTGTCAAAAATATGAGGAGCATGAAACGGTCTGAAAATTAGGAGGAGCATGAAGGGTTGTTGAAAAACATGAAGAGCCTGAAAAGGTGTGAAAAACATGAAGAGATCGAAAAGGTGTGAAATATATGAAGAGCTTCAAAAGGTGTCAAAAATATGAGGAGCATGAAACGGTCTGAAAAATAGGAGGTGCATGAAGCGATGTTCAAAAACATGAAGATCCTGAAAAGGTGTGAAATAAATGAAGAGCTTCAAAAGTTGTCAAAAATTTGAGGAGCATGAAACTGTCTGAAATATAGGAGGAGAATGAAGCGGTGTTGAAAAGCATGAAGAGCCTGAAAAGGTGTGAAAAGTATGAAGAGCTTCAAAAGGTGTCAAAAATATGAGGAGCATGAAACGGTATGAAAAATAGGAGGAGAATGAGGCGGTGTTGAAAAACATGAAGAGCCTGAAAATGTGTGAAATATATGAAGAGCTTCAAAACGTGTCAAAAAGATGAGGCGCACAAAACGGTCTGAAAAATAGGAGGAGCATGAAGCGGTGTTGAAAAACATGAAGAGCCTGAAAAGGTGTGAAAAACATGAAGAGTTTGAAAAGGTGTGAAATATATGAAGAGCTTCAAAAGGTGTCGAAAATATGGGGAGCATGAAACGGTCTGAAAAAGAGGAGGAGTATGAAGCGGTCTTGAAAGACATGAAGAGTGTGAAAAGGTGTGAAAATTATGAAGAGATTCAAAAGGTGTCAAAAATATGAGGATCATGAAATGGCCTGAAAAATAGGAGGAGAATGAAACCGTGTTCAAAATCATGAAGAACCTGAAAATGTGGAAATATATGAAGTGCTTCAAAAGGTATCAAAAATAGGAGGAGCATGAAACGATCTGAAAAATGGAGGAGCATGAAGCGGTGATGAAAAAAAAGAAGAGCATGAAATGGTTTGAAGAATATAAGGAGCTTCAAAAGGTATCAAAAATAGTAGTAGCATGAAACGGTGTTCAAAAACTTGAAGAGCCTGAAAATGTGTAAAATATGAACAGCTTAAAAGGTGTCAAAATATTAGGAGCATGAAACGTTCTGAAAAATAGGAGGAGCATGAAGCGGTGTTCAAAAACATAAAGAGCCTGAAAAGGTGTGAAAAGTATGAAGAGCTTCAAAAAAGTGTCAAAAATATGAGTAGCATGAAACGGTCTAAAAAATAAGAGGAGCATGAAGCAGTGTTGCAAAACTTGAAGAGCCTGAAAAGGTGTGAAAAATAGGAGGAGCTTCAAAATGTGTCAAAAATATGAGGAGCATGAAACGGTCTGAAAAATAGGAGGAGCATGAAGTGGTGTTGAAAAATATGAAGAGCCTAAAAAGGTGTGAAAAATATGAAGAGTTTCAAAGGTGTCAAAAATATGAGGAGCATGAAACGGTCTGAAAAATAGGAGGAGCATGAAACGGTGTTCAAAAACATGAAGAGCCAGAAAAGGTGTGAAAAATATGAAAGCTTTAAAAGGTGTCAAAAATATGAGGAGCATGAAACGGTCTGAAAAATAGGAGGAGCATGACGCGGTGTTCAAAAACATGAAGAACCTGAAAAGGTGTGAATAATATGAAGAGCTTCAAAAGGTGTCAGAAATATGAGGAGCATGAAACGGTATGAAAAATAGAAGGAGAATGAGGCGGTGTTGAAAAACATGAAGAGCCTGAAAATGTGTGAAATATATGAAGAGCTTCAAAACGTGTCAAAAAGATGAGGAGCACAAAACGGTCTGAAAAATAAGAGGAGCATGAAGCGGTGTTGAAAAACATGAAGAGCCTGAAAAGGTGTAAAAACATGAAGAGCCTGTAAAGGTTTGAAATATATGAAGAGCTTCAAAAGGTGTCAAAAGTATAAGGAGCAGGATACGGTCTGAAAAATAGGAGGAGCATGAAGCGGTGTTGAAAAACATGAAGAGCCTGAAAAGGTGTGAAAAACATGAAGAGTTTGAAAAGGTGTTAAATATATGAAGAGCTTCAAAAGGTGTAAAAAATATGAGGAGCATGAAACGGTCTGAAAAAGAGGAGGAGTATGAAGCGGTCTTGAAAGACATGAAGAGTGTGAAAAGGTGTGAAAATTATGAAGAGATTCAAAAGGTGTCAAAAATATGAGGAGCATGAAATGGCCTGAAAAATAGGAGGAGAATGAAACCGTGTTCAAAATCATGAAGAGCCTGAAAATGTGGAAATATATGAAGTGCTTCAAAAGGTGTCAAAAATAGGAGGAGCATGAAACGATCTGAAAAATGGAGGAGCATGAAGAGGTGATGAAAAAAAAGAAGAGCATGAAATGGTTTGAAGAATATAAGGAGCTTCAAAAGGTATCAAAAATAGTAGTAGCATGAAACGGTGTTCAAAAACTTGAAGAGCCTGAAAATGTGTAAAATATGAACAGCTTAAAAGGTGTCAAAATATTAGGAGCATGAAACGTTCTGAAAAATAGGAGGAGCATGAAGCGGTGTTCAAAAACATAAAGAGCCTGAAAAGGTGTGAAAAGTATGAAGAGCTTCAAAAAGTGTCAAAAATATGAGTAGCATGAAACGGTCTAAAAAATAAGAGGAGCATGAAGCAGTGTTGCAAAACTTGAAGAGCCTGAAAAGGTGTGAAAAATAGGAGGAGCTTCAAAATGTGTCAAAAATATGAGGAGCATGAAACGGTCTGAAAAATAGGAGGAGCATGAAGTGGTGTTGAAAAATATGAAGAGCCTAAAAAGGTGTGAAAAATATGAAGAGTTTCAAAGGTGTCAAAAATATGAGGAGCATGAAACGGTCTGAAAAATAGGAGGAGCATGAAACGGTGTTCAAAAACATGAAGAGCCAGAAAAGGTGTGAAAAATATGAAAGCTTTAAAAGGTGTCAAAAATATGAGGAGCATGAAACGGTCTGAACAATAGGAGGAGCATGACGCGGTGTTCAAAAACATGAAGAACCTGAAAAGGTGTGAAAAATATGAAGAGCTTCAAAAGGTGTCAAAAATATGAGGAGCATGAAACGGTATGAAAAATGGGAGGAGAATGAGGCGGTGTTGAAAAACATGAAGAGCCTGAAAATGTGTGAAATATATGAAGAGCTTCAAAACGTGTCAAAAAGATGAGGAGCACAAAACGGTCTGAAAAATAGGAGGAGCATGAAGCGGTGATGAAAAACATGAAGAGCCTGAAAAGGTGTAAAAACATGAAGAGCCTGTAAAGGTTTGAAATATATGAAGAGCTTCAAAAGGTGTCAAAAGTATAAGGAGCAGGATACGGTCTGAAAAATAGGAGGAGCATGAAGCGGTGTTGAAAAACATGAAGAGCCTGAAAAGGTGTGAAAAACATGAAGAGTTTGAAAAGGTGTGAATATATGAAGAGCTTCAAAAGGTGTAAAAAATATGAGGAGCATGAAACGGTCTGAAAAAGAGGAGGAGTATGAAGCGGTCTTGAAAGACATGAAGAGTGTGAAAAGGTGTGAAAATTATGAAGAGATTCAAAAGGTGTCAAAAATATGAGGAGCATGAAATGGCCTGAAAAATAGGAGGAGAATGAAACCGTGTTCAAAATAATGAAGAGCCTGAAAATGTGGAAATATATGAAGTGCTTCAAAAGGTGTCAAAATAGGAGGAGCATGAAACGATCTGAAAAATGGAGGAGCATGAAGCGGTGATGAAAAAAAAGAAGAGCATGAAATGGTTTGAAGAATATAAGGAGCTTCAAAAGGTATCAAAAATAGTAGTAGAATGAAACGGTGTTCAAAAACTTGAAGAGCCTGAAAATGTGTAAAATATGAACAGCTTAAAAGGTGTCAAAATATTAGGAGCATGAAACGTTCTGAAAAATAGGAGGAGCATGAAGCGGTGTTCAAAAACATAAAGAGCCTGAAAGGTTGTGAAAAATATGAAGAGCGTTAAAACGTGTTAAAAACATGAGGAGCATGAAACATTCTCAAAAATAGGAGGAGCAGCAAAGGGTGTTCAAAAATATGAAGAGACTGAAAAGGTGTGAAAAATATGAAGAGCATGAAACGGTCTGAAAAATAGGAGGAGCGTGAAGCGGTGTTCAGAAACATGAAGAGCCTGAAAACTGTGAAAAATATGAAGAGCTTCAAAAAGTGTGAAAAATATGAAGAGCTTCAAAAGGTGTGAAAAATATGAGGAGCATGAAGTGGTGTTCAAAAACATGAAGAGCTTGAAAAGGTGTGAAATATATGAAGAGCTTCAAAACGTGTCAAACAGATGAGGAGCAGGAAACGGTCTGAAAAATAGGAGGAGCATGAAACAGTGTGGAAAAAATGAAGAGCATGAATAGGTGTGAAAATTATGAAGAGCTTTAAAAGGTTTGAAAAATATGACGAGCATGAAACGGTCTGAAAAATAGGAGGAGCATGAAGTGGTGTTGAAAAACATGAAGAGCATGAAATGGTGTGAAAAAAATGAAGAGCTTCAAAAGGTGTTTGAAATATGAGGAGCATGAAGGGGTGTTCAAATACATGAAGAACTTGAAAAGGTATGAAAAATATGAAGAGCCTCAAAAGGTGTCAAAAATATGAGGAGCATGAAACGGTCTGAAAAATATGAGGAGCATGAAGCGGTGTTGAAAAACATGAAGAGCCTGAAAAGGTGAAAAAAACAAGAAGAGCCTGAAAAGGTGTGACATATACGAAGAGCTTCAAAAGGTGTCAAAAATATTAGGAGCATGAAACGGTCTGAAAAATAGGAGGAGCATGAGGCGGTGTTGAAAAACATGAAGAGCCTGAAAACGTGTGAAAAACATGAAGAGATCGAAAAGGTGTGAAATATATGAAGAGATTCAAAAGGTGTCAAAAATATTAGGAGCATGAAACGGTCTGAAAAATAGGAGGTGCATGAAGCGATGTTCACAAACATGAAGATCCTGAAAAGGTGTGAAATAAATGAAGAGCTTCAAAAGGTGTCAAAAATTTGAGGAGCATGAAACGGTCTGAAATATAGGAGGAGCATGAAGCGGTGTTTAAAAGCATGAAGAGCCTGAAAAGGTGTGAAATATATGAAGAGCTTCAAAAGGTGTCAAAAATATTAGGAGCATGAAACGGTCTGAAAAACAGGACAAGCATGAAGCGGTCTTGAAGGAAATGAAGAGCCTGAAAAGGTGTGAAAAATAGGAGGAGCTTCAAAATGTGTCAAAAATATGAGGAGCATGAAATGGTCTGAAAAATAGGAGGAGCATGAAGTGGTGTTGAAAAACATGAAGAGCCTGAAAAAGCGTGAAATATATGAAGAGCTTCAAAAGGTGTCAAACAGATGAGGAGGATGAAAAGGTCTGAAAAATAGGAGGAGCATGAAGCGGTGTTGAAAAACATGAAGAACCTGAAAAGGTGTGAAAAATATGAAGAGCTTCAAAAGGTGTCAAAAATAAAAGGAGCATGAAATGGTCTGAAAAACAGGAGGAGCATGAAGCGGTGTTGAAAAACATGAAGAGCCTGAAAAGGTGTGAAAAATATAAAGAGCTTCAAAAGGTGTGAAATACATGAGGCCATGAAACGGTCTGAAAAATAGGAGGAGCATGAAGCGGTGTTCAAAAACATGAAGAGCCTGAAAAGGTGTGAAAAATATTAAGAGCTTCAAAATGTTTCAAAAATATGAGGAACATGAAACAATCTGAAAAATAGGAGGAACATGAAACGGTGTTGAAAATCATGAAGAGCCTGAAAAGGTGTGAAAAATTTGAAGAGCTTCAAAAGGTGTAAAATACATGAGGAGAATGAAACGGTGTGAAAAATAGGAGGAGCATGAAGTGGTGTTCAAAAACATGAAGAGTCTGAAAAGAAGTGAAATATATGAAGAGCTTCAAAGGTTGTCAAAAATATGAGGAGCATGAAACGGTCTGAAAAATAGGAGGCGCATGAAGCTGTGTTCAAAAACATGAAGAGCCTGAAAAGTTGTGAAAAATATGAAGAGCTTCAAAAGGTGTCAGAAATGAGATGAGCATGAAGCGGTCTGAAAAATAGGAGGAGCATGAAGCAGTGTTGAAAAACATGAAGAGCCTGAAAAGGTGTGAAAAATATGAAGAGCTTCAAAAGGTGTGACAAATATGAGGAGCATGAAACGGTCTGAAAAATAAGAGGAGCAAGAAGCGGTGTTGAAAAACATGAAGAGCTTCAAAAGTTGTGAAAAATATGAAAAATTTCAAAAGCTGTCAAAAATGAGATGAGTTGAAACGGTCTGAAAAATAGGCGGAGCATGAAACGGTCTGAAAAATAGGAGGAGCATGAAACGGTGTTCAAGAACATGAAGAGCCTGAAAAGCTTCAAAAAATATGAAGAGCTTCAAAAGGTGGGAAAATATGAAGAGCTTCAAAATGTGTGGAATACATGAGGAGCATGAAACGGTCTGAAAAATAAGAGGAGCGTGAAGCGGTGTTCAAAAACATGAAGAGCCTGAAAAGGTGTGAAATATATGAAGAGATTCAAAAGGTTTCAAAAATATGAGGAGCATGAAACGCTCAGAAAAGTATGAGGATCATGAAGCGATGTTGAAAAACATGAAAAGCCTGAAAAGGCGTGAAAAATATGAAGAGCTTCAAAAGGTGTCAAAAATATGAGGAGCATGAAACGGTCTGAAAAATAGGAGGAGCAAGAAATCATGTTCAAAAACATGAGGAGCCTGAAAACGTGTGAAAAATATAAAGAGCTTCAAAATGTGTGGAATACATGAGGAGCATGAAACGGTCTGAAAAATAGGAGGAGCATGAAGCGGTGTTGAAAAACATGAAGAGCCTGAAAAGGTGTGAAAAATGTGAAGAGCTTCAAAATTGTGAAATACAAGAGGAGCATGAAACGATCTGAAAAAAAGGAGGAGCATAAAGCGGTGTTGAAAAACATGAAGAACCTGAAAAGTTGTGAAAAATATGAAGAACTTGAAAAGGTGCCAAAAATATGAGGAGCATGAAACGATCTGAAATAAAGGAGGAGCATGAAACGGTCGGAAAAATAGGAGGAGCATGAAACGGTGTTCAAAAACATGAAGAGCCTGAAAAGCTGTGAAATATATGAAGAGTTTCAAAAGGTGTGAAATATATGAAGAGCTTCAAAAGGTGTGAAATACATGAGGAGCAGGAAACAGTCTGAAAAATAGGAGGAGCATGAAGCCGTGTTCAAAAACATGAAGAGCCTAAAAAGGTGTGAAATATATTAAGAGATTCAAAAGGTGTCAAAAATATGAGGAGCATGAAACGCTCTGGAAAATAGGAGGAGCATGAAACCGTGTTGAAAAACATGAAGAGCCTGAAAAGGTCTGAAAAATATGAAGAGCTTCAAAAGGTGTCAAAAATATGAGGAGCATGAAACTGTCTGAAAAACAGGAGGAGCATGAAGCGGTGTTGAAGGACATGAAGAGCCTGAAAAGGTGTGAAAAATAGGAGGAGCTTCAAAATGTATCAAAAATATGAGGAGCATGAAACGGTCTGAAAAATAGGAGGAGTATGAAGTGGTGTTGAAAAATATAAAGAGCCTGAAAAGGTGTGAAAAATTTGAAGAGTTTCAAAGGTGTCAAAAATATGAGGAGCATGAAACGGTCTGAAAAATAGGAGGAGCATGAATCGGTGTTGAAAAACATGAAGAGACTGAAATGATGCGAAAAATATGAAGAGCTTCAAAAGGTGTCAAAAATATGGGGACCATGAAAAGGTCTGAAAAATAGGAGGAGCATGAAGTGGTGTTGAAAAACATGAAGAGCCTGAAAAAGTGTGAAAAATATGAAGAGCTTCAAAAGTTGTCAGAAATGATAGAAACATGAAACGGTCTGAAAAATAGAATGAGCAAGAAGGGGTGTTGAAAAACATGAAGAGCCTGAAAACGTGTGAAAAATACGAAGAGCTTCAAAAGATGTGGTAAAATATGACGAGCTTCAAAAGGTGGCAAAAATGAGATGAGCATGAAACGGTCTGAAAAATAGGAGGAGCATGAAGCGGTGTTGAAAAACATGAAGAACCTGAAAAGCTGTGAGAAATATGAAGAGCTTCAAATGGTGTCAAAAATATGAGGAGCATGATACGGTCTGAAAAATAGGAGGAGCATGAAGCGTTGTTGAAAAACATGAAGTACCTGAAAAGCTGTGAGAAATATGAAGAGCTTCAAATGGTGTCAAAAATATGAGGAGCATGAAACGGTCTGAAAAATAGGAGGAGCATGAAGCAATGTTCAAAAACATGAAGAGCCTGAAAAGGTTTGAAATATATGAAGAGTTTCAAAAGGTGTCAAAAATATGAGGAGCATGAAACGGTCTGAAAAATAGGAGTGTCATGAAACGGTGTTGAAAAACATGAAGACCATGAAAAGGTGTGAAATATATGAAGAGTTTCAAAATGTGTCAAAAATATGAGGAGGTTGAAACGGTCTGAAAAATAGGAGGAGCATGAAGCGGTGTGCAAAAACATGAAGAGCCTGAAAGATGTGAAAAATATGAAGAGCTTCAAAAGGTGTCAAAAATATGAGAAGCATGAAACGGTCTGAAAAATAGGAGGAGCAGGAAGCGATGTTCAAAAACATGAAGAGCCAGAAAACGTGTGAAAAATATGAACATCTTCAAAAGGTGTGAAATACATGAGGAGCATGAAACGGTCTGAAAAATAGGAGGAGCATGAAGCGGTGTTCAAAAACATGAAGAGCCTGAAAACGTGTGAAATATATGAAGAGCTTCAAAAGGTGTGAAATACATGAGGAGCATTAAACGGTCTTAAAAATAGGAGGAGCATGAAGCATGTTCAAAAACATGAAGAGCCTAAAAAGTTGTGAAAAATATGAAAGGCTTCAAAAGGTGTCAAAAATGAGATGAGCATGAAACGGTCTGAAAAATAGGAGGATCATGAAACGGTGTTGAAAAACATGTAGAGCCTGAAAAGCTGTGAAAAATATGAAGAGCTTCAAAAGTTGTTAAAAATATGAGGAGCATGAAACAGTCTGAAAAATAGGAGGAGCATGAAGCTCTGTTCAAAAATATGAAGAGCCTGAAAAGGTGTGAAAAATATGAAGGGCTTCAAAATGTGTGAAAAATATGAGGAGCATGAAACGGTCTGAAAAATAGAAGCAGCATGAAACGGTGTTGAAAAACATGAAGAGCCTGAAAAGGTGTGAAATATATGAAGAGCTCCAAAAGGTGTCATAAATATGAGGAGCATGAAACGGTCTCAAAAATAGGAGGAACATAAAGCGGTGTTCAAAAACTTGGAGAGCCTGAAAAGGTCTGAAAAATATGAAGAGCTACAAAATTTGTCAAAAATATGAGGAGCATGAAACGGTCTCAAAAATAGGAGGAGTGAGATCGATGTTGAAAAACAAGAAGAGCCTAAAAACGTGTTAAAAATATGAAGAGCTTCAAAAGGTGTCAAAAATATGAGGAACATGAAACGGTCTCAAAAATAGGAGGAGCATTAAGCAGTGTTGAAAAACATGAAGAGCCTGAAAAGATGTGAAAAATATGAAGAGCTTCAAAATGTGTCAATAATAAGAGTTGCATGAAACAGTCTGAAAATTAGGAGGAGCATGAAACGGTCTGAAAAATAGGAGGAGCATGAAGGGGTGTTGAAAAACATGAAGAGCCTGAAAAGGTGTGACAAATATAAAGAGCTTCAAAACGTGTCAATAATATGAGGAGCATGAAACGGTCTGAAAAATAGGAGGAGCATGAAACGGTGTAGAAAAACATGAAGAGCATGAAAAGGTGTGAAAAATAGGAAAAGCTTCAAAAAGTGTCAAAAATATGAGGAGCATGAAACGGTCTGAGAAACAGAAGGAGCATGAAGCGGTATTCAAAAACATGAAGAACCTGAAAGGGGAGAAAAATATGAAGAGCTTCAAATGTGTCAAACATATGAGGAGCATGATACGGTCTCAAAAATATGAGGAGCATGAAGCGTTGTTCAAGAACATGAAGAGCCTGAAAAGGTGTGAAAAATATGAAGAGCTTCAAAAGGTGTCAAAAATATGAGGAGCATGAAACGGTCTGAAAAATAGGAGCAGCATGAAATTGTGTTCAAAAACATGAAGAGCCTGAAAAGGTGTGAAAAATATGAAGAGCTTCTAAAGGTGTGAAATACATGAGGAGCATGAAACGGTCTGAAAAATAGGAGGAGCATGAAGCGGTGATGAAAAACATGAAGAGCCTGAAAAGGTTTGAAAAATATCAGGAGCTTCAAAAGGTGTGAAAAATATGAGGAACATGAAACGGTCTGAAAAATCGGAGGAGCATGAAGCTTTGCTCAAACACATGAAGAGCCTAAAAAGGTGTGAAAAACAGGAGGAGCTTCAAAAGGTGTCAAAAATATGAGCAGCATGAAACGGTCTGAAAAATAGGAGGAGCATGAAACGGTGTTCAAAAACATGAAGAGCCTGGAAAAGTGTGAAGAATATGAAGAGCCTCAAAACGTGTCAAAAATAAGCGGAGCATGAAACGGTCTGAAAAAAAGGAGCAGCATGAAATGGTGTTCAAAAATTTGAAGAGCCTGAAAAGGTGTGAAAAATATGAAGAGCTTCAAAAGGTGTCAAAAATATGAGGAGCATGAAACGGTCTGAAAAATATGAGGAGCATGAAATTGTGTTCAAAAACCTAAAGAGCCTGAAAAGGTGTGAAAAATATGAAGAGCTTCAAAAGGTGTGAAATACAGGAGGAGCATGAAACGGTCTGAGGAATAGGAGGAGCATGAAGCGGTGTTAAAAATATGAAGAGCCCGAAAAGGTATGAAAAATATGAAGAGCTTCAAAAGTTTTCAAAAATATGAGGAGCATGAAATGCTCTGAAAAATAGGAGAAGCATGAAGTTCTGTGGAAAAACATGAAGAGCCTGAAAAGTTGTGAAAAATATGAAGAGCTTCAAAAAGTGTCAATTATAAGAGGTGCATGAAACGGCCTGAAAAAAAAAGAGAGGCATGAATCGGTGTGAAAAACCGGAGGAGCATGAAGCGGTGTTGAAAAAAATGAAGAGCCTGAAAAGGTGTGACAAATATAAAGACTTTCAAAAGGTGTCAATAATATGAGGAGCATGAAAAGTTCTCAAAATAGGAGGAGCATGAAACGGTCTGAAAAAGAGGAGGAGCATGTAACGGTGTTCAAAAACATGAAGAGCCGGAAAAGGTGTGAAAAATAGGAGGAGCTTCAAAAGGTTTCAAAAATATGAGGAGCATGAAACGGTCTGAAAAATAGGAGGAGCATGAAGCGGTCTTGAAAAACGTGAAGAGTCAGAAAAGGTGTGAAAAATATGAAGAGCTTCGAAACGTGTGAAAAATATGAGAAGCATGAAACGGTCTGAAAAATAGGAGGAGCATGAAGCGGTGATGAAAAACATGAAGAGCCTGAAAAGGTTTGAAAAATATTAGGAGCTTCAAAACGTGTTAAAAATATGAGGAGCATGAAACGGTCTGAAAAATCGGAGGAGCATGCAGCTTTGCTCAAACACATGAAGAGCCTGAAAAGGTGTGAAAAATATGAAGAGCTTCAAAAGGTGTCAAAAATATGAGGAGCATGAAACGGTCTGAAAAATAGGAGCAAGAAGCGCTGTTGAAAAAGATGAAGAGCCTGAAAATGTGTGAAAAATATGAAGAGCTTCAAAAAGTGTCAAAAATATGAGGAGCATGAAAAGTTCTAAAAAATAGGAGGAGCATGAAGCAGTGTTGAAAATCATGAAGAGCCTGAAAAGGTGTGAAAAATATGAAGAGCTTCAAAAGGGGTCAAAAATATGAGGAGCATGAAAAGTTCTGAAAAATAGGAGGAGCATGAAGCGGTGTTGAAAACATGAAGAGCCTGAAAAGGTATGAAAAATATGAAGAGCTACAAAAGGGGTCAAAAATATGAGGAGCATGAAACGGTCTGAAAAATAGGAGGAGCATGAAATGGTGTTCAAAAACATAACAGCCTGAAAAGGTGTGAAAAACATGAAGAGCTTGAAAACGTGTGAAAAATATGAGGACTATGAAACCGTCTGAAAAATAGGAGGAGCAAGAAACGGTGTTGAAAACATGAAGAGCCTGAAAAGCTGTGAAAGATATGAAGAGCTTCAAAAGGTGTCATATATATGACGAGCATGAAACGGTCTAAAAAATAGGAGGAACATGAGGCATTGTTGAAAAACATGAAGAGCCTGAAAAGGTGTGAAAAATATGAAGAGCTTCAAAAGGAGTCAAAAATATGAGGAGCAGGAAAGGGTCTGAAAAAAAGGAGGAGCAAGAGGTGGTGTTGAAAAACATGAAGCGACTGAAATCTGTGAAATATATGAAGAGCTTCAAAAGGTGTCAATAATCTGAAAGCATGAAACAGTCTGACAAATAGGAGGCGCATGAAGCGGTGTTGAAAAACATGAAGAGCCTGAAATGGTGTGAAAAACATGAAGAGCTTCAAAAGGAGTCAAAATATGAGGAGCATGAAACGGTCTGAAAAAAAGGAGGAGCAAGAGGTGATGTTGAAAAACATGAAGCGCCTGAAAATGTGTGAAATCTATGAAGAGCTTCAAAAGGAGTCAAAAATATGAAGAGCATGAAACGGTCTGAAAATTTGGAAGATCATGAGCGGTGTTCAATAATATGAAGAGCCTGAAAAGGTGTGAAAAATATGAAGAGCTTCAAATGGTGTCAAAATTATGAGAAGCATGAAACGGTCTGAAAGATAGGAGGAGCATGAAACGGTGTTGAAAAACATGAAGAGCCTGAAAAGGTGTGAAAAATATGAAGAGCTTCAAAAGGTATGAAAAATATGAGGAGCATGAAACGGCCTGAAATATAGAAGCAGAATGAAACGGTGTTGAAAAATATGATGAGCTTGAAAAGGTGTGAAAAATATGAAGAGCTTCAAAAGGGGTCAAAAATATGAAGAGCATCAAAAGATGTCAAAATGAGATGAACATGAAACGATCTGAAAAATACAAGGAGCATGAAGTGGTGTTGAAAAAAATGAAAAGCCTGAAAAGGTGTGAAATATATGAAGAGCTTCAAAAGGTGTCAAAAATATGAGGAGAAAGAAACGGTCTGCAAAATAGGAGGAGCATGAAATGGTGTTCAAAAACACGAAGAGCATGAAAAGCTTTGAGAAATATGAAGAGCTTCAAAAGGTGTGAAAATATGAGGAGCATGAAATGGTCTGAAAAATAGGAGGAGCATGAAGCGGTGTTCAAAAACATGACGAGCCTAAAAAGGTGTGAAATATATGAAGAGCTTCAAAAGGTGTCAAAAATGAGATGAGCTTAAAACGGTCTGAAAAATAGGAGGAGCATGAAGTGGTGTTGAAAAAAAAGAAGAGACTGAAAAGGTGTGAAATATACGAAGAGCTTCAAAAGGTGTCAAAAATATGAGGAGAAGGAAAGGGTCTGAAAAATAGGAGGAGCATGAAGCTGTGTTGAGAAACATGAAGAGCCTGAAAAGGTATGAAAAATATGAACAGCTTCTAAAGGTGTCAAAAATATGAGGAGCATGAAACGGTCTGAAAAATTGATGCGGCATGAAATGGTGTTGAAAATCATGAAGAGAGTGAAAAGGTGTGAAAAATATGAAGAGCTTCAAAAGGTGTGAAATACATGAGGAGCATGAAACGAGCTGAAAAATAGAAGCATGAAGTGGTGTGGCAAAATATGAAGAGCCTGAAAAGGTGTGAAAAATATGAAGAGCTTCAAAAGGAGTGAAATACATTAGGAGCATGAAACTCTCTGAAAAATAGGAGGAGCATGAAGCGGTGTTCAAAAACATGAAGAGCCTAAAAAGTTTGAAAAATATGAAAAACTTCAAAAGGTGTCAAAAATGAGATGAGCATGAAACGGTCTGAAAAATAGGAGGATCATGAAACGGTGTTGAAAAACATGAAGAGCCTGAAAAGGTGTGAAAAATATGAAGAGTTTCAAAAGGTGTTAAAAATATGAGGAGCATGAAACGGTCTGAAAAATAGAAGCAGCATGAAACGGTGTTGAAAAACATGAAGAGCCTGAAAAGGTGTGAAAAATATGAAGAGCTTCAAAAGGTGTGAAAAATACGAGGAGCATGAAACGGCCTGAAAAATCGAAGCAGCATGAAACGGTGTTGAAAAATATGAAGAGCCTGAAAAGGTGTGAAAAATATGAAGAGCTTCAAAAGGGGTCAAAAATATAAAGAGCATGAAACGGTCTGTAAAATGGGAGGTTCATGAAGCGGTATTCAAAATCATGAAGAGCCTGAAAACGTGTGAAAAATATGAAGTGCTTCAAACGGTGTGAAATATATGAAGAGTTTCAAAAGGTGTTAAAAATTAGATGAGCATGAAACGGTCTGAAAAATATTAGGAGCATGAAGTGGTGTTGAAAAACATGAAGAGCCTGAAAAGGTGTGAAAAATATAAAGAGCTTCAAAAGGTGTGAATTACATGAGGAGCATGAAAAAGTCTGAAAAAAAGGAGGAGCATAAGGCGGTGTTGAAAAACATGAAGAGCCTGAAAAGGTGTGAAAAATATGAAGAGATTCAAAAAGTGTCATAATATGAGGAGCATGAAACGGTCTGAAAAATGGGAGGAGCATGAAGCTGTGTTCAAAAACATGAAGAGCCTGAAAAGGTGTGAAAAATATGAGGAGCATGAAATTGTCTGAAAAATAGGAGGAGCATGAAGCGTTGTTCAAAAACGTGAAGAGCCTGATAAGGTATGAAAAATATGAAGAGCTTCAAAAGGTGTCAAAAATATGAGGAGCATGAAACGGTCTGAAAAATAGAAGCAGCATGAAGCGGTGTTCAAAAACATGAAGAGCCTGAAAACGTGTGAAAAATATCAAGAGCTTCAAAAGGTGTGAAAAATATGAAGAGCTTCAAAAAGTGTCTAAAATTAGATGAGCATGAAAAGGTCTGAAAAATAGGAGGAGCATGAAGCGTTGTTCAAAAACGTGAAGAGCCTGAAAAGGTGTGAAAAATATGAAGAGCTTCAAAAGGTGTCAAAAATATGAGGAGCAGGAAATGGTCTGAAAAATAGAAGGAGCATGAAACGGTCTTCAAAAACATGAAGAGCCTGAAAAGGTGTGAAAAATATGAAGAGCTTCAAAAGGTGTCAAAAATGTGAGGAGCATGAAACGGTCTGAAAAATAGGAGGAGCATGAAGCGGTGTTCAAAAACATGAAGAGCCTGAAATGGTGTGAAAAATATGAAGAGATTCAAAACGTGTCAAAAATATGAGGAGCATGAAACGGTCTGAAAAAATGAAGAGCAAGAAAGGGTGTTGAAAAACATGAAGAGACTGAAAACGTGTGAAAAATATGAAGAGCTTCCAAAGATGTGAAAAATATGAAGAGCTTCAAAAGGTGTCAAAAATGAGATGAGCATGAAATGGTCTGAAAAATACGAGGAGCATGAAGGTGTGTTGAAAATCATGAAAAGCCTGAAAAGGCGTGAAAAATATGAAGAGCTTCAAAAGATGTGAAAAATTAGAAGAGCATCAAAAGATGTCAAAATGAGATGAGCATGAAACGGTCTGAAAAAAAGGAGGAGCATGAAGTGGTGTTGAAAAAAATGAGAAGCCTGAAAAGATGTGAAATATATGAAGAGCTTCAAAAGGTGTTAAAAATATGAGGAGAAAGAACCGGTCTGCAAAATAGGAGGAGCATGAAATGGTGTTCAAAAACACGAAGAGCATGAAAACCTGTGAGAAATATGAAGAGCTTCAAAAGGTGTGAAAAATATGAGGAGCATGAAATGGTCTGAAAAATAGGAGGAGCATGAAGCGGTGTTCAAAAACATGACGAGCCTGAAAAGGTGTGAAAAATATGAAGAGCTTCAAAAGGTGTGAAATAAATGAGGAGCATGAAACGGTCTGAATAACAGGAGTAGCATGAAGTGGTGTTGAATAACATCAAGAGCCTGAAAAGGTGTGAAAAATATGAAGAGCTTCAAAAGGTGTTAAAAATATGAAGAGCATGAAACGGTCTGAAAATTTGGAGGACTATGAGCGGTGTTCAAAAACATGAAGAGCCTGAAAAGGTGTGAAAAATATGAAGAGCTTCAAATGGTGTCAAAATATGAGAAGAATGAAACGGTCTGAAAGATAGATGCGGCATGAAATGGTGTTGAAAAACATGAAGACCCTGAAAAGGTGTGAAAAATATGAAGGGCTTCAAAAGGTGTGAAATACATGAGGACCATGACGGGCTGAAAAATAGAAGCATGAAGCGGTGTTGAAAAACATGAAGAGCCTGAAAAGGTGTGAAAAATATGAAGAGCTTCAAAAGGTGTGAAAAATATGAGGAGCATGAAGCGGTCTGTAAAATAGGAGGAGCATGAAGCGGTGTTGAGAAACATGGAGAGCCTGAAAAGGTGTGAAAAATATGAAGAGCTTCAAAAGGTGTGAAATACATGAGGAACGTGAAACGGTCTGAAAAATAGGAGGAGCATGAAGCGGTGTTGAGAAACATGGGCAGCCTGAAAAGGTGTGAAAAATATGAAGAGCTTCAAAAGGTGTGAAATACATGAGGAGCATGAAACGGTCTGAAAAATAGGAGGAGCATGAAACGGTGTTCAAAAACCTGAAGAGAATGAAAAGGTGTGAAAAATATGAAGAGCTCAAAAGGTGTGAAATACATGAGGAGCATGAAACGGTCTGAAAAATAGGAGGACCATGAAGCGGTGTTGAAAAACATGAAGAGCCTGAAAAGTTGTGAAAAATATGAAGAGCTTCAATAGGTGTGATAAACATGAGGAGCAACAAGCGGTCTGAAAAATAGGAGGACCATGAAGCGGTGTTCAAAAACATGAAGAGCCTGAAAAGGTGTGAAAAATGTGAAGAGCTTCAAAAGGTGTGAAACAAGAGAGGAGGATGAAACGGTCTGAAATAAAGGAGGAGCATGAAACGGTCTGAAAAATAGAAGGAGCATGAAACGGTGTTCAAAAACATGAAGAGCCTGAAAAGCTGTGAAATATATGAAGAGTTTCAAAAGGTGTGAAATATATGAAGAGCTTCAAAAGGTGTGAAACAAGAGAGGAGGATGAAACGGTCTGAAATAAAGGAGGAGCATGAAACGGTCTGAAAAATAGAAGGAGCATGAAACGGTGTTCAAAAACATGAAGAGCCTGAAAAGCTGTGAAATATATGAAGAGTTTCAAAAGGTGTGAAAAATGTGAAGAGCTTCAAAAGGTGTGAAACAAGAGAGGAGGATGAAACGGTCTGAAATAAAGGAGGAGCATGAAACGGTCTGA
This sequence comes from Dama dama, assembly GCF_033118175.1. Taxonomy (NCBI): domain Eukaryota; kingdom Metazoa; phylum Chordata; class Mammalia; order Artiodactyla; family Cervidae; genus Dama; species Dama dama. The sequence goes on from NW_026870938.1 coordinate 374,550, forward strand.
AAAATAGGAGGAGAATGAAACCGTGTTCAAAAACATGAAGAGCCTGAAAAGTTGTGAAAAATATGAAGAGCTTCAAACGGTTGGAAATACATGAGGACGATGAAACGGTGTTGAAAAACATGAAGAGCCTGAAAAGGTGGGTAAAATATGAAGAGCTTCAAAAGGTGTCAAAAATATGAGGAGCATGAAACGGTCTGAAAATTAGGAGGAACACAAGTGGTGTTCAAAAACATGAAGAGCCTGAAAAGGTGGGAAAAATATGAAGAGATTCAAAAGGTGTCAAAAATATGAGGAGCATGAATCGGAGTTGAAAAACATGAAGAGCCTGAAAAGGTGTGAAAAATATGAAGAGCTTTAAAAGGTGTCAAAAATGAGACTAGAACGAAACGGTCTGAAAAATAGGAGGAGCAAGAAGCGGTGTTGAAAAAGATTAAGAACCTGAAAACGTTTGATAATATGAAGAGCTTCAAAAGGTGTGGAAAATATGAAGAGCTTCAAAATGTGTCAAAAGCGAGATGAGTATGAAACGGTCTGAAAAATAGGAGGAGCATGAAGTGGTGTTGAAATACATGAAGAGCCTGAAAATGTGTGAAATATATGAAGAGCTTCAAAATGTGTCAGAAATGAGAGAAGCATGAAACGGTCTGAAAAATAGGATGAGCAAGGAGGGGTGTTGAAAAACATGAAGAGCCTGAAAACGTTTGAGAAATAAGAAGAGCCTCAAAAGGTGTGAAAAATATGAAGAGCTTCAAAAGTTGTTAAAAATGAGATGAGCATGACACAGTTTGAAAAATAGGAGGAACATGAAACCGTGTTCAAAAACATAAAGAGCCTAAAAAGGTTGAAAAATATGAAGAGCTTCAAAAGGTGTGAAAAATACGAGGAGCATAAAACGGTCTGAAAAATAGGCGAAGCATGAAGAGGTGTTGAAAAACATGAAGAGCCTGAAAACGTGTGAAATATATGAAGAGCTTCAAAAGGTGTCAAAAATATGAGGAGCATGAATCGGTGTTGAAAAACATGAAGAGCCTGAAAATGTGTGAAAAATATGAAGAGCTTCAAAAGGTGTCAAAAATATGAGGAGCATGAAACGGTCTGAAATATAGGAGAAGCATGAAGCGGTGTTGAAAAACATGAAGAACATGAAAAGGTGTGAAAAATATGAAGAGCTTCAAAAGGTGTCAAAATATGAGGAGCATGAACAGGTCTGAAAAATAGGAGGAGGATTAAGCGGTGTTCAAAAACATGAAGAGCATGAAAAGGTGTGAAAAATATGAAGAGCTTCAAAAGGTGTCAAAAATATGAGGAGCATGAAACTGTCTGAAAAATAGGAGGAGAATGAAACGGTGTTCAAAAACATGAAGAGCCTGAAAAGGTGTGAAAAATATGAAGAGCTTTAAAAGGTGTGAAATACATGAGGAGCATGAAACGGTCTGAAAAATAGGAGGAGAATGAAACCGTGTTCAAAAACATGAAGAGCCTGAAAAGTTGTGAAAAATATGAAGAGCTTCAAACGGTTGGAAATACATGAGGACCATGAAACGGTGTTGAAAAACCTGAAGAGCCTGAAAAGGTGGGTAAAATATGAAGAGCTTCAAAAGGTGTCAAAAATATGAGGAGCATGAAACGGTCTGAAAATTAGGAGGAACACAAGTGATGTTCAAAAACATGAAGAGCCTGAAAAGGTGGGAAAAATATGAAGAGATTCAAAAGGTGTCAAAAATATGAGGAGCATGAATCGGAGTTGAAAAACATGAAGAGCCTGAAAAGGTGTGAAAAATATGAAGATCTTCAAAAGGTGTCAAAAATGAGACTAGAATGAAACGGTCTGAAAAATAGGAGGAGCAAGAAGCGGTGTTGAAAAAGATTAAGAACCTGAAAACGTTTGATAATATGAAGAGCTTCAAAAGGTGTGGAAAATATGAAGAGCTTCAAAATGTGTCAAAAGCGAGATGAGTATGAAACGGTCTGAAAAATAGGAGGAGCATGAAGTGGTGTTGAAAAACATGAAGAGCCTGAAAATGTGTGAAATATATGAAGAGCTTCAAAATGTGTCAAAAATATGAAGAGCATGAAACGGTCTGAAAAATAGGAGGAACTTGAAGCGGTGTTCAAAATCCTGAAGAGCCTGAAAAGGTGTCAAAAATATGACGAGCATGAAACGGTCTGAAAAATAGGAGGAACTTGGAGCGGTGTTCAAAATCCTGAAGAGCTTCAAAAGGTGTCAAAAATATGAGGAGAAGGAAAGGGTCTGAAAAATAGGAGGAGCATGAAGCTGTGTTGAGAAACATGAAGAGCCTGAAAAGGTATGAAAAATATGAACAGCTTCTAAAGGTGTCAAAAATATGAGGAGCATGAAACGGTCTGAAAAATAGATGCGGCATGAAATGGTGTTGAAAAACATGAAGAGAGTGAAAAGGTGTGAAAAATATGAAGAGCTTCAAAAGGTGTGAAATACATGAGGAGCATGAAACGAGCTGAAAAATAGAAGCATGAAGTGGTGTGGCAAAATATGAAGAGCCTGAAAAGGTGTGAAAAATATGAAGAGCTTCAAAAGGAGTGAAATACATTAGGAGCATGAAACTCTCTGAAAAATAGGAGGACCATGAAGCGGTGTTCAAAAACATGAAGAGCCTAAAAAGTTGTGAAAAATATGAAAAGCTTCAAAAGGTGTCAAAAATGAGATGAGCATGAAACGGTCTGAAAAATAGGAGGATCATGAAACGGTGTTGAAAAACATGAAGAGCCTGAAAAGGTGTGAAAAATATGAAGAGTTTCAAAAGGTGTTAAAAATATGAGGAGCATGAAACAGTCTGAAAAATAGGAGGAGCATGAAGCTGTGTTCAAAAATATGAAGAGCCTGAAAAGGTGTGAAAAATATGAAGAGCTTCAAAAGGTGTGAAAAATATGAGGAGCATGAAACGGTCTGAAAAATAGAAGCAGCATGAAACGGTGTTGAAAAACATGAAGAGACTGAAAAGGTGTGAAAAATATGAAGAGCTTCAAAAGGTGTGAAAAAAATGAGGAGCATGAAACGGTCTGAAAAATAGGAGGAGCATGAAGCGGTGTTCAAAAACATGATGAGCCTGAAAAGGTGTGAATAATATGAAGAGCTTCAAAAGGTGTGAAATAAATGAGGAGCATGAAACGGTCTGGAATATAGCAGGAGCATGAAGCGGTGTTCAAAAACATGAAGAGCCTGAAAAGGTGTGAAAAATATGAAGAGCTTCTAAAGGTTTCAAAAATATGAGGAGCATGTAATGTTCTGAAAAACAGGAGTAGCATGAAGTGGTGTTGAATAACATCAAGAGCCTGAGAAGGTGTGAAAAATATGAAGAGCTTCAAAAGGGGTGAAATACATGAGGAGCATGAAACGGGCTGAAAAATAGGAGAAGCATGAAGTGCTGTGGAAAAACATGAAGAGCCATGAAAGGTGTGAAAAATATGAAGAGCTGCAAATGGTGTCAAAAATATGAGGAGCATGTAATGTTCTGAAAAATAGGAGGAGCATGAAACGGTGATCAAAAATATGAGGAGCCTGAAAAGGTGTGATAAATATGAAGAGCTTCAAATCGTGTCAAAAATATGAGAAGCATGAAACAGTCTGAAAGATAGGAGGAGCATGAAACGGTGATCAGAAACATGAAGAGCCTGAAGAGTTGTGAAAAATATGAAGAGCTTCAAAAGGTGTGAAATTCATGAGGAGCATGAAAAGGTCTGAAAAATAGGAGAAGCATGAAGTGGTGTGGAAAAACATGAAGAGCCTGAAAAGGTGTGAAAAATATGAAGAGCTTCAAAAGGTGTCAAAAATATGAAGAGCATGAAACGGTCTAAAAATTTGGAAGATCATGAGCAGTGTTCAAAAATATGAAGAGCCTGAAAAGGTGTGAAAAATATGAAGAGCTTCAAATGGTGTCAAAAATATGAGAAGCATGAAACGGTCTGAAATATAGGAGGAGCATGAAACGGTGATCAGAAACATGAAGAGCCTGAAAAGTTGTGAAAAATATGAAGAGCTTCAAAAGGTGTCAAAAATATGAGGAGCATGAAACGGTCTGAAAATAGGAGAAGCATGAAGTGGTGTGGAAAAACATGAAGAGCCTGAAAAGGTGTGAAAAATATGAAGAGCTTCAAAAGGTGTGAAATACATGAGGAGCATGAAACTCTCTGAAAAATAGGAGGAGCATGAAGTGGTGTTCAAAAACATGAAGAGCCTGAAAAGTTGTGAAAAATATGAAGAGCTTCAAAAGGTGTTAAAAATATGAAGATCATGAAACGGTCTGAAAAATATATGCGGCATGAAATGGTGTTGAAAAACATGAAGAGCCTGAAAAGGTGTAAAAAATATGAAGAGCTTCAAAAGCTGTGAAATACATGAGGAGTATGAAATGGGCTGAAAATTAGAAGCATGAAGTCGTGTGGAAAAACATGAAGAGCCTGAAAAGGTGTAAAAAATATGAAGAGCTTCAAAAGGTGTGAAATACATGAGGAGCATGAAACGATCTGAAAAATAGGAGGAGCAAGAAGCAGTGTTGAAAAAAATGAAGAGCCTGAAAACGTTTGAAAAATATGAAGAGCTTCAAAAGGTGTGGAAAATATGAAGAGCTTCAAAATGTGTCAAAGTGAGATGACCATGAAACGGTCTGAAAAATAGGATGAGCAAGGAGGGGTGTTGAAAAACATGAAGAGCCTGAAAACGTTTGAGAAATATGAAGAGCTTCAAAAGGTGTGAAAAATATGAAGAGCTTCAAAAGTTGTTAAAAATGAGATGAGCATGAAACAGTCCGAAAAATAGGAGGAGCCTGAAATCATGTTCAAAAACATGAAGAGCCTAAAAAGGTGTGAAAAATATAAAGAGCTTCAAAAGGTGTGAAATACATGAGGAGCATGAAACGGTCTGAAAAATAGGAGGAGCATGAAGTGGTGTTGAAAAACATGAAAGGCCTGAAAATGTGTGAAATATATGAAGAGCTTCAAAAGGTGTCAGAAATGAGAGGAGCATGAAACGGTCTGAAAAATAGGAGAAGCATGAAGTGGCTTTGAAAAACATGAAGAGCCTGAAAAGGTGTGAAAAATATGAAGAGCTTCAAAACGTGTCAAAAATATGAGGAGCATGAAACGGTCTGAAAAATAGGAGGAGCAAGAAGCGGTGTTGAAAAGGATTAAGAACCTGAAAACGTTTGATAATATGAAGAGCTTCAAAAGGTGTGGAAAATATGAAGAGCTTCAAAATGTGTCAAAAGCGAGATGAGTATGAAACGGTCTGAAAAATAGGAGGAGCATGAAGTGGTGTTGAAAAACATGAAGAGCCTGAAAATGTGTGAAATATATGAAGAGCTTCAAAATGTGTCAGAAATGAGAAAAGCATGAAACGGTCTGAAAAATAGGATGAGCAAGGAGGGGTGTTGAAAAACATGAAGAGCCTGAAAACGTTTGAGAAATATGAAGAGCTTCAAAAGGTGTGAAAAATATGAAGAGCTTCAAAAGTTGTTAAAAATGAGATGAGCATGACACAGTTTGAAAAATAGGAGGAGCATGAAACCGTGTTCAAAAACATAAAGAGCCTAAAAAGGTTGAAAAATATGAAGAGCTTCAAAAGATGTGAAAAATACGAGGAGCATAAAACGGTCTGAAAAATAGGAGAAGCATGAAGTGGTGTTGAAAAACATGAAGAGCCTGAAAACGTGTGAAATATATGAAGAGCTTCAAAAGGTGACAAAAATATGAGGAGCATGAATCGGTGTTGAAAAACATGAAGAGCCTGAAAATGTGTGAAAAATATGAAGAGCTTCAAAAGGTGTTAAAAATATGAGGAGCATGAAACGGGCTGAAATATAGGAAAAGCATGAAGCGGTGTTGAAAAACATGAAGAACATGAAAAGGTGTGAAAAATATGAAGAGCTTCAAAAGGTGTCAAAAATGAGATGAGCATGAAACGGTCTAAAAAATAGGAGGAGGATTAAGCGGTGTTCACAAACATGAAGAGCATGAAAAGGTGTGAAAAATATGAAGAGCTTCAAAAGGTGTCAAAAATATGAGGAGCATGAAACGGTCTGAAAAATAGGAGGAGAATGAAACGGTGTCCAAAAACATGAAGAGCCTGAAAAGGTGTGAAAAATATGAAGAGCTTTAAAAGGTGTGAAATACATGAGGAGCATGAAACGCTCTGAAAAATAGGAGGATCATGAAGCAGTGTTGAAAAACATGAAGAACCTGAAAAGGTGTGAAAAATATGAAGAGCTTCAAAAGGTGTCAAAATTATGAAGAGCTTCAAAGGTGTCAAAAATATGAGAAGCATGAAACGGTCTGAAAAATAGGAGGAGCATGAAGTGGCATTGAAAAACATGAAGAGACTGAAAAGGTGTGAAATATATGAAGAGCTTCAAAAGGTGTCAAAATTTTGAAGAGCTTCAAAGGTTTCAAAAATATGAGGAGCATGAAACGGTGTTCAAAAACATGGAAAGCAAGAAAAGGTGTGAAAAATATGAAGAGCTTCAAAAGGTGTCAAAAATATGAGGAGCATGAAACGGTCTGAAAAATAGGAGGAAAATGAAGCGGTGTTGAAAAACATGAAGAGCTTGAAAAGGTTTGAAAAATATGAAGAGCTTCAAAAGGTGTCAAAAATAGGAGGAGCATGAAGCGGTATGAAAAATAGGAGGAGCAAGAAGCGGTGTTGAAAAGGATTAAGAACCTGAAAACGTTTGATAATATGAAGAGCTTCAAAAGGTGTGGAAAATATGAAGAGCTTCAAAATGTGTCAAAAGCGAGATGAGTATGAAACGGTCTGAAAAATAGGAGGAGCATGAAGTGGTGTTGAAAAACATGAAGAGCCTGAAAATGTGTGAAATATATGAAGAGCTTCAAAATGTGTCAGAAATGAGAAAAGCATGAAACGGTCTGAAAAATAGGATGAGCAAGGAGGGGTGTTGAAAAACATGAAGAGCCTGAAAACGTTTGAGAAATATGAAGAGCTTCAAAAGGTGTGAAAAATTTGAAGAGCTTCAAAAGTTGTTAAAAATGAGATGAGCATGACACAGTTTGAAAAATAGGAGGAGCATGAAACCGTGTTCAAAAACATAAAGAGCCTAAAAAGGTTGAAAAATATGAAGAGCTTCAAAAGATGTGAAAAATACGAGGAGCATAAAACGGTCTGAAAAATAGGAGAAGCATGAAGTGGTGTTGAAAAACATGAAGAGCCTGAAAACGTGTGAAATATATGAAGAGCTTCAAAAGGTGACAAAAATATGAGGAGCATGAATCGGTGTTGAAAAACATGAAGAGCCTGAAAATGTGTGAAAAATATGAAGAGCTTCAAAAGGTGTTAAAAATATGAGGAGCATGAAACGGTCTGAAATATAGGAAAAGCATGAAGCGGTGTTGAAAAACATGAAGAACATGAAAAGGTGTGAAAAATATGAAGAGCTTCAAAAGGTGTCAAAAATGAGATGAGCATGAAACGGTCTAAAAAATAGGAGGAGGATTAAGCGGTGTTCACAAACATGAAGAGCATGAAAAGGTGTGAAAAATATGAAGAGCTTTAAAAGGTGTGAAATACATGAGGAGCATGAAACGCTCTGAAAAATAGGAGGATCATGAAGCAGTGTTGTAAAACATGAAGAACCTGAAAAGGTGTGAAAAATATGAAGAGCTTCAAAAGGTGTCAAAATTATGAAGAGCTTCAAAGGTGTCAAAAATATGAGAAGCATGAAACGGTCTGAAAAATAGGAGGAGCATGAAGTGGCATTGAAAAACATGAAGAGACTGAAAAGGTGTGAAATATACGAAGAGCATCAAAAGGTGTCAAAATTTTGAAGAGCTTCAAAGGTTTCAAAAATATGAGGAGCATGAAACGGTGTTCAAAAACATGGAAAGCAAGAAAAGGTGTGAAAAATATGAAGAGCTTCAAAAGGTGTCAAAAATATGAGGAGCATGAAACGGTCTGAAAAATAGGAGGAAAATGAAGCGGTGTTGAAAAACATGAAGAGCTTGAAAAGGTTTGAAAAATATGAAGAGCTTCAAAAGGTGTCAAAAATAGGAGGAGCATGAAGCGGTATGAAAAATAGGAGGAGCATAAACCGGTGTTGAAAAACATGAAGAGCCTGAAAAGGTGTGAAAAATATGAAGAGTTTGAAAATGTGACAAAAATATGAGGAGCAGGAAACGGTCTGAAAAATAGGAGCATGAAGTGGTGTTGAAAAACATGAAGAGCCTGAAAAGCTGTGAAAAATATGAAGAGCATCAAAAACTGTCAACATATGAGGAGCATGAAACGGTGTTCAAAAACATGAAACGCCTGCAAAGGTGTGAAATATATGAACAGCTTCAAAAGGTATCAAAAATAGGAGGAGCATTAAGCGGTGTTGAAAAACATGAAGACCCTGAAAAGGTGTGAAAAATATGAAGAGCTTCAAAAGGTTTCAAATATATGATGAGCATGAAACGGTCTGAAAAATAGGAAGAGCATGAAGTGGTATTCAAAAACATGAAGAGCCTGAAAAGTTGTGAAAAATATGAAGAGCTTCAAATGGTGTGAAAAATATGAGGAGCATTAAACGGTTTGAAAAATAGGAGGAGCATAAAACGGTGTTCAAAAACATGAAGAGCCTGAAAAGGTGTGAAAAATATGAAGAGCTTTAAAAGGTGTGAAATAAAAGAGGAGCATGAAATGGTCTGAAAAATAGGAGGAGCATGAAACCGTGTTCAAAACATGAAGAGCCTGAAAAGTTGTGAAAAATATGAAGAGCTTCACACGGTTGGAAATACATGAGGTGCATGAAACGGTGTTGAAAAACATGAAGAGCCTGAAAAGGTGGGTAAAATATGAAGAACTTCAAAAGGTGTCAAAAATATGAGGAGCATGAAACGGTCTGAAAAATAGGAGGAGCATTAAACGGTGTTCAAAAACATAAAGAGCCTGAAATGGTGTGAAATATGAAGAGCTTCAAAAGGTGTCAAAAATAGGAGGAGCATGAAACAGTCAGAAAAATAGGAGGAGCATGAAGCGGTGTAAAAAACATGAAGACCCTGAAAAGGTGTGAAAAATAAAAAGAGCTTCAAAAGGTGTCAAAAATATGAGGAGCATGAAACGGTTCGAAAAATAGGAGGAACATGAAGCGGTGTTCAAAAACATGAAGAGGCTCAAAAGGTGTGAAAAATATGAAGAGCTTCAAAAGGAGTCAAAAATATGAGGAGCATGAAACGGTCTGAAAAATAGGAGGAGCAAGAAGCGGTGTTGAAAAGGATTAAGAACCTGAAAACGTTTGATAATATGAAGAGCTTCAAAAGGTGTGGAAAATATGAAGAGCTTCAAAATGTGTCAAAAGCGAGATGAGTATGAAACGGTCTGAAAAATAGGAGGAGCATGAAGTGGTGTTGAAAAACATGAAGAGCCTGAAAATGTGTGAAATGTATGAAGAGCTTCAAAATGTGTCAGAAATGAGAGAAGCATGAAACGGTCTGAAAAATAGGATGAGCAAGAAGGGGTGTTGAAAAACATGAAGAGCCTGAAAACGTTTGAGAAATATGAAGAGCTTCAAAAGGTGTGAAAAATATGAAGAGCTTCAAAAGTTGTTAAAAATGAGATGAGCATGACACAGTTTGAAAAATAGGAGGAGCATGAAACCGTGTTCAAAAACATAAAGAGCCTAAAAAGGTTGAAAAATATGAAGAGCTTCAAAAGGTGTGAAAAATACGAGGAGCATAAAACGGTCTGAAAAATAGGAGAAGCATGAAGTGGTGTTGAAAAACATGAAGAGTCTGAAAACGTGTGAAATATATGAAGAGCTTCAAAAGGTGACAAAAATATGAGGAGCATGAATCGGTGTTGAAAAACATGAAGAGCCTGAAAATGTGTGAAAAATATGAAGAGCTTCAAAAGGTGTTAAAAATATGAGGAGCATGAAACGGTCTGAAATACAGGAAAAGCATGAAGCGGTGTTGAAAAACATGAAGAACATGAAAATGTGTGAAAAATATGAAGAGCTTCAAAAGGTGTCAAAATTTTGAAGAGCTTCAAAGGCGTCAAAAATATGAGGAGCATGAAACGGTGTTCAAAAACATGGAAAGCAAGAAAAGGTGTGAAAAATATGAAGAGCTTCAAAAGGTGTCAAAAATATGAGGAGCATGAAACGGTCTGAAAAATAGGAGGAAAATGAAGCGGTGTTGAAAAACATGAAGAGCTTGAAAAGGTTTGAAAAATATGAAGAGCTTCAAAAGGTGTCAAAAATAGGAGGAGCATGAAGCGGTATGAAAAATAGGAGGAGCATAAACCGGTGTTGAAAAACATGAAGAGCCTGAAAAGGTGTGAAAAATATGAAGAGTTTGAAAATGTGACAAAAATATGAGGAGCAGGAAACGGTCTGAAAAATAGGAGCATGAAGTGGTGTTGAAAAACATGAAGAGCCTGAAAAGCTGTGAAAAATATGAAGAGCATCAAAAACTGTCAACATATGAGGAGCATGAAACGGTGTTCAAAAACATGAAACGCCTGCAAAGGTGTGAAATATATGAACAGCTTCAAAAGGTATCAAAAATAGGAGGAGCATGAAACGGTGTTGAAAAACATGAAGAGCCTGAAAAGGTGGGTAAAATATGAAGAACTTCCAAAGGTGTCAAAAATATGAGGAGCATGAAACGGTCTGAAAAATAGGAGGAGCATTAAACGGTGTTCAAAAACATAAAGAGCCTGAAATGGTGTGAAATATGAAGAGCTTCAAAAGGTGTCAAAAATAGGAGGAGCATTAAACAGTCAGAAAAATAGGAGGAGCATGAAGCGGTGTAAAAAACATGAAGACCCTGAAAAGGTGGGAAAAATATGAAGAGCTTCAAAAGGTGTCAAAAATATGAGGAGCATGAAACGGTTCGAAAAATAGGAGGAACATGAAGCGGTGTTCAAAAACATGAAGAGGCTCAAAAGGTGTGAAAAATATGAAGAGCTTCAAAAGGAGTCAAAAATATGAGGAGCATGAAACGGTCTGAAAAATAGGAGGAGCATGAAACGGTGTTCAAAAACATGTAGAGCATGAAAAGGTGTGAAAAATATGAAGAGCTTCAAAAGGTGTAAAAATAGGAGGAGCATGAAACGGGCTGAGAAATAGGAGCAGCATTAAGCGGTGTAAAAAACATGAAGAGCCTGAAAAGGTGTGAAAGATATGAAGATCTTCAAAAGGTGTCAAAATTTTGAGGAGCATGAAACGGTCTGAAAAATAGGAGCAGCATGCAGCGTTGTAATAAACATGAAGAGCCTGAAAAGGTGTGAAAAATATGAAGAGCTTCAAAATGTGTCAAATGCGAGATGAGTATGAAACGGTCTGAAAAATAGGAGGAGCATGAAATGGTGTTGAAAAACATGAAGAGCCTGAAAATGTGTGAAATATATGAAGAGCTTCAAAATGTGTCAGAAATGAGAGAAGCATGAAACCGTCTGAAAAATAGGATGAGCAAGAAGGGGTGTTGAATAACATGAAGAGCCTGAAAACGTGTGAAATATATGAAGAGCTTCAAAAGGTGTCAAAAATATGAGGAGCATGAAACGGTCTGAAAATTAGGAGGAACACAAGTGGTGTTCAAAAACATGAAGAGCCTGAAAAGGTGGGAAAAATATGAAGAGATTCAAAAGGTGTCAAAAATATGAGGAGCATGAATCGGTGTTGAAAAACATGAAGAGTCTGACAAGGTGTGAAAAATATGAAGAGTTTCAAAAGGTGTCAAAAATGAGACTAGAATGAAACGGTCTGGAAAATAGGACGAGCATGAAGCGGTGTTGAAAACATGGGGAGCCTGAAAAGGTGTGAAAAATATGAAGAGCTTTAAAAGGTGTGAAATACATGAGGAGTATGAAACGGTCTGAAAAATAGGAGGAGCATGAAACCGTGTTCAAAAACATGAAGAGCCTGAAAAGTTGTGAAAAATATGAAGAGCTTCAAACGGTTGGAAAAACATGAGGAGCATGACGGTGTTGAAAAACATGAAGAGCCTGAAAAGGTGGGTAAAATATGAAGAGCTTCAAAAGGTGTCAAAAATATGAGGAGCATGAAACGGTCTGAAAAATAGGAGGAGCATTAAACGGTGTTCAAAAACATGAAGAGCCTGAAATGGTGTGAAATATGAAGAGCTTCAAAAGGTGTCAAAAATAGGAGGAGCATGAAACAGTCTGAAAAATAGGAGGAGCATGAAGCGGTGTAAAAAACATGAAGAGCCTGAAAAGGTGTGAAAAATATGAAGAGCTTCAAAACATGTCAAAAATATGAGGAGCATGAAATGGTCCGAAAAATAGGAGGAGCAAGAAGCGGTGTTGAAAAAGATTAAGAGCCTGAAAACGTTTGAAAAATATGAAGAGCTTCAAAAGGTGTGGAAAATATGAAGAGCTTCAAAATGTGTCAAATGCGAGATGAGTATGAAACGGTCTGAAAAATAGGAGGAGCATGAAGTGGTGTTGAAAAACATGAAGAGCCTGAAAATGTGTGAAATATATGAAGAGCTTCAAAATGTGTCAGAAATGAGAGAAGCATGAAACGGTCTGAAAAATAGAATGAGCAAGAAGGGGTGTTGAAAAACATGAAGAACCTGAAAAGGTGGGTAAAATATGAAGAGCTTCAAAAGGTGTCAAAAATATGAGGAGCATGAACCGGTCTGAAAAAGAAGAGGAGCATGAAGCTGTGTTCAAAACATGGAGAGCATGAAAAGGTGTGAAATATATGAAGAGCTTCAAAAGGTGTAAAAAATAGGAGGAGCATGAAACGGTCTGAAAAATAGGAGCAGCATGAAGCGGTGTAAAAAACATGAAGAGCCTGAAAAGGTGTGAAAGATATGAAGATCTTCAAAAGGTGTCAAAAATATGAGGAGCATGAAACGGTCTTAAAAATAGGAGCAGCATCAAGCGGTGTAATAAACATGAAGAGCCTGAAAAGGTGTGAAAAATATGAAGAGCTTCAAAAGGTGTGAAAAAAATGAAGAGCTTCAAAATGTGTCAAACATATGAGGAGCATGAAAAGATCTGAAAAATAGGAGCAGCATGAAACGGTGTTCAAAGACATGAAGAGCCTGAAAAGGTGTGAAAAATATGAAGAGCTTCAAAACGTGTCAAAAATATGAGGAGCATGAAACGATCTGAAAAATAGGAGGAGCAAGAAGCAGTGTTGAAAAAAATGAAGAGCCTGAAAACGTTTGAAAAATATCAAGAGCTTCAAAATGTGTCAAAAGCGAGATGAGTATGAAACGGTATGAAAAATAGGAGGAGCATGAAGTGGTGTTGAAAAACATGAAGACCCTGAAAATGTGTGAAATATATGAAGAGCTTCAAAATGTGTCAGAAATGAGAGAAGCATGAAACGGTCTGAAAAATAGGATGAGCAAGGAGGGGTGTTGAAAAACATGAAGAGCCTGAAAACGTTTGAGAAATAAGAAGAGCTTCAAAAGGTGTGAAAAATATGAAGAGCTTCAAAAGTTGTTAAAAATGAGATGAGCATGACACAGTTTGAAAAATAGGAGGAACATGAAACCGTGTTCAAAAACATAAAGAGCCTAAAAAGGTTGAAAAATATGAAGAACTTCAAAAGGTGTCAAAAATATGAGGAGCATGAATCGGTGTTGAAAAACATGAAGAGCCTGAAAATGTGTGAAAAATATGAAGAGCTTCAAAAGGTGTCAAAAATATGAGGAGCATGAAACGGTCTGAAAATTAGGAGGAACACAAGTGGTGTTCAAAAACATGAAGAGCCTGAAAAGGTGGGAAAAATATGAAGAGATTCAAAAGGTGTCAAAAATATGAGGAGCATGAATCGGAGTTGAAAAACATGAAGAGCCTGAAAAGGTGTGAAAAATATGAAGAGCTTCAAAAGGTGTCAAAAATGAGACTAGAATGAAACGGTCTGAAAAATAGGAGGAGAAAGAAGCGGTGTTGAAAAAGATTAAGAACCTGAAAACGTTTGATAATATGAAGAGCTTCAAAAGGTGTGGAAAATATGAAGAGCTTCAAAATGTGTCAAAAGCGAGATGAGTATGAAACGGTCTGAAAAATAGGAGGAGCATGAAGTGGTGTTGAAAAACATGAAGAGCCTGAAAATGTGTGAAATATATGAAGAGCTTCAAAATGTGTCAGAAATGAGAGAAGCATGAAACGGTCTGAAAAATAGGATGAGCAAGAAGGGGTGTTGAATAACATGAAGAGCCTGAAAACGTGTGAAATATATGAAGAGCTTCAAAAGGTGTCACAAATATGAGGAGCATGAAACGGTCTGAAAATTAGGAGGAACACAAGTGGTGTTCAAAAACATGAAGAGCCTGAAGAGGTAGGAAAAATATGAAGAGATTCAAAAGGTGTCATAAATATGAGGAGCAAGAATCGGTGTTGAAAAACATGAAGAGCCTGAAAAGGTGTGAAAAATATGAAGAGCTTCAAAAGGTGTCAAAAATGAGACTAGAATGAAACGGTCTGGAAAATAGGACGAGCATGAAGCGGTGTTGAAAACATGGGGAGCCTGAAAAGGTGTGAAAAATATGAAGAGCTTTAAAAGGTGTGAAATACATGAGGAGCATGAAACGGTCTGAAAAATAGGAGGAGCATGAAGTGGTGTTGAAAAACATGAAGAGCCTGAAAAGTTGTGAAAAATATGAAGAGCTTCAAACGGTTGGAAATACAAGAGGAGCATGACGGTGTTGAAAAACATGAAGAGCCTGAAAAGGTGTGTAAAATATGAAGAGCTTCAAAAGGTGTCAAAAATACGTGGAGCATGAAACGGTCTGAAAAGTAGGAGGAGCATTAAACGGTGTTCAAAAACATGAAGAGCCTGAAATGGTGTGAAATATGAAGAGCTTCAAAACGTGTCAAAAATAGGAGGAGCATGAAACAGTCTGAAAAATAGGAGGAGCATGAAGCGGTGTAAAAAACATGAAGAGCCTGAAAAGGTGTGAAAAATATGAAGAGCTTCAAAACGTGTCAAAAATATGAGGAGCATGAAACGGTCCGAAAAATAGGAGGAGCAAGAAGCGGTGTTGAAAAAGATTAAGTGCCTGAAAACGTTTGAAAAATATGAAGAGCTTCAAAAGGTGTGGAAAATATGAAGAGCTTCAAAATGTGTCAAATGCGACATGAGTATGAAACGGTCTGAAAAATAGGAGGAGCATGAAGTGGTGTTGAAAAACATGAAGAGCCTGAAAATGTGTGAAATATATGAAGAGCTTCAAAATGTGTCAGAAATGAGAGAAGCATGAAACGGTCTGAAAAATAGAATGAGCAAGAAGGGGTGTTGAAAAACATGAAAACCTGAAAAGGTGGGTAAAATATGAAGAGCTTCAAAAGGTGTCAAAAATATGAGGAGCATGAACCGGTCTGAAAAAGAAGAGGAGCATGAAGCGGTGTTCAAAAACATGAAGAGCATGAAAAGGTGTGAAAAATATGAAGAGCTTCAAAAGGTGTAAAAAATAGGAGGAGCATGAACCGGTCTGAAAAATAGGAGCAGCATGAAGCGGTGTAAAAAACATGAAGAGCCTGAAAAGGTGTGAAAGATATGAAGATCTTCAAAAGGTGTCAAAAATATGAGGAGCATGAAACGGTCTTAAAAATAGGAGCAGCATCAAGCGGTGTAATAAACATGAAGAGCCTGAAAAGGTGTGAAAAATATGAAGAGCTTCAAAAGGTGTGAAAAAAATGAAGAGCTTCAAAATGTGTCAAAAATATGAGGAGCATGAAAAGATCTGAAAAATAGGAGCAGCATGAAACGGTGTTCAAAGACATGAAGAGCCGGAAAAGGTGTGAAAAATATGAAGAGCTTCAAAACGTGTCAAAAATATGAGGAGCATGAAACGATCTGAAAAATAGGAGGAGCAAGAAGCAGTGTTGAAAAAAATGAAGAGCCTGAAAACGTTTGAAAAATATGAAGAGCTTCAAAATGTGTCAAAAGCGAGATCAGTATGAAACGGTCTGAAAAATAGGAGGAGCATGAAGTGGTGTTGAAAAACATGAAGAGCCTGAAAATGTGTGAAATGTATGAAGAGCTTCAAAATGTGTCAGAAATGAGAGAAGCATGAAACGGTCTGAAAAATAGGATGAGCAAGGAGGGGTGTTGAAAAACATGAAGAGCCTGAAAACGTTTGAGAAATATGAAGAGCTTCAAAAGGTGTGAAAAATATGAAGAGCTTCAAAAGTTGTTAAAAATGAGATGAGCATGACACAGTTTGAAAAATAGGAGGAGCATGAAACCGTGTTCCGAAACATGAAGAGCCTAAGAAGGTTGAAAAATATGAAGAGCTTAAAAAGGTGTGAAAAATACGAGGAGCATAAAACGGTCTGAAAAATAGGAGAAGCATGAAGTGGTGTTGAAAAACATGAAGAGCCTGAAAACGTGTGAAATATATGAAGAGCTTCAAAAGGTGTCAGAAATATGAGGAGCATGAATCGGTGTTGAAAAACATGAAGAGCCTGAAAATGCGTGAAAAATATGAAGAGCTTCAAAAGGTGTCAAAAATATGAGGAGCATGAAACGGTCTGAAAAATAGGAGAAGCATGAAACGGTGTTGAAAAACATGAAGAACATGAAAAGGTGTGAAAAATATGAAGAGCTTCAAAAGGTGTCAAAAATATGAGGAGCATGAACCGGTCAGAAAAATAGGAGGAGCATGAAGCGGTGTTCAAAAACATGAAGAGCATGAAAAGGTGTGAAAAATATGAAGAGTTTCAAAAGGTGTCAAAAATATGAGGAGCATGAAACGGTCTGAAAAATAGGAGCATGAAACGGTCTGAAAAATGGGAGGAGCATGAAGCGGTGTTGAAAAACAAGAAGAGCCTGAAAACGTGTGAAAAACATGAAGAGCTTAAAAGTTGTGAGAAATATGAAGAGCTTCAAAAGGTGTCAAAAATGAGACGAGCATGAAACGGTCTCGAAAATAGGACGAGCATGAAGCGGTGTTGAAAACAGGAAGAGCCAGAAAAGGTGTGAAAAATATGAAGAGCTTCAAAAAATGTCAAAAATATGAATAGCATGAAACGGTCTGGAAAATAGGACGAGCATGAAGTGATGTTGAAAAACATGAAGAGCCTAAAAAGGTGTGAAAAATATGAAGAGCTTCAAAACGTGTCAAAAATATGAGGAGCACGAAACGTTCTGAAAAAGAGTAGGATCATGAAGCCGTGTGGAAAAACATGGGGAGCCTGAAAAGGTGTGAAAAATATGAAGAGCTTCAAAAGGTGTCAAAAATATGAGGAGCATGAAACGGTCTGAAAAATAGGAGGAGAATGAAACGGTGTTCAAAAACATGAAGAGCCTGAAAATGTGTGAAAATATGAGGAGGATTAAAAGGTGTGAAATACATGAGGAGCATGAAACGGTCTGAAAAATAGGAGGAGCATGAAACCGTGTTCAAAAACATGAAGAGCCTGAAAAGTTGTGAAAAATATGAAGAGCTTCAAACGGTTGGAAATACATGCGGAGCATGAAACGGTCTGAAAAATAGGAGGAGAATGAAACGGTGTTCAAAAACATGAAGAGCCTGAAAATGTGTGAAAAATATGAAGAGCTTTAAAAAGTGTGAAATACATGAGGAGCATGAAACGGTCTGGAAAATAGGAAGAGCATGAAGCGGTGTTGAAAAACATGAAGAGCCTGAAAAGGTGGATAAAATATGAAGAGCTTTAAAAAGTGTGAAATACATGAGGAGCATGAAACGGTCTGAAAAATAGGAGAAGCATGAAGTGGTGTTGAAAACATGAAGAGCCTGAAAACGTGTGAAAAAAATGAAGAGCTTCAAAAGGTGTGAAAAATGTGAAGAGCTTCAACAGGTGATCAAAATAAGATGAGATTGAAACGGTCTGAAAAATAGGAGGAGCATGGAGCGGTGTTGGAAATCATGAAGAGTATGAAAAGGTGTGAAATATATGAAGAGCTTCAAAAGGTGTCAAAAATATAAGGAGCATGAAACGGTCTGAAAAATAGGAGGAACATGAAGCGGTGTTGAAAAACATGAAGAGCCTGAAAAGGTGTGAAAAATATGAAGAGCTTCAAAAGGTGTGAAAGATAGGAGGAGCATGAAACGGACTGAAAAATAGCAGGAGCATGAAGCGATGTTCAAAAACATGAAGAGCCTGAAAAGGTGTGAAAAATATGAAGAGCTTCAAAAGGTGTGAAATACATGAGGAGCATGAAACTCTCTGAAAAATAGGAGGCGTTTGAAGCGGTTTTGAAAAACATGAAGAGTCTGAAAACGTGTGAAAATATGAAGAGCTTCAAAAATATGAAAAATATGAAGAGCTTCAAAAGGTGTGGAAAATATGAAGAGCTTCAAAATGTGTCAAAAGTGAGATGAGCATGAAACGGTCTGAAAAATAGGAGGAGCATGAAGTGGTGTTGAAAAACATGAAGAGCCTGAAAATGTGTGAAATATATGAAGAGCTTCAAAAGTTGTCAGAAATGATAGAAACATGAAACGGTCTGAAAAATAGGATAAGCAAGAAGGGGTGTTGAAAAACATGAAGAGCCTGAAAACGTTTGAGAAATATGAAGAGATTCAAAAGGTGTGAAAAATATGAAGAGCTTCAAAAGGTGTCAAAAATGAGATGAGCATGAAACAGTCCGAAAAATAGGAGGATCCTGAAATCGTGTTCAAAAACATGAAGAGCCTAAAAAGGTGTGAAAAATATAAAGAGCTTCAAAAGGTGTGAAATACATGAGGAGCATGAAACGGTCTGAAAAATAGGAGGAGCATGAAGTGGTGTTGAAAAACATGAAGAGCCTGAAAATGTGTGAAATATATGAAGAGCTTCAAAAGGTGTCAGAAATGAGAGGAGCATGAAACGGTCTGAAAAATAGGAGAAGCATGAAGTGGCTTTGAAAAACATGAAGAGCCTGAAAAGGTGTGAAAAATATGAAGAGCTTCAAAAGGTGTCAAAAATATGAGGAGCATGAAACGGTCTGAAAAATAGAAGGAGCATGAAACGGTGTTCAAAAACATGAAGAGCCTGAAAAGTTGTGAAAAATATGAAGAGCTTTAAGAGGTGCGAAATACATGAGGATCATGAAACGGTCTGAAATATAGGAGGAGCAAGAAACCGTGTTCAAAAACATGAAGAGCCTGAAAAGTTGTGAAAAATATGAAGAGCTTCAAACGGTTGGAAATACATGAGGAGCATGAAACGGTCTGAAAAATAGGAGGAAAATGAAACGGTGTTCAAAAACATGAAGAGCCTGAAAATGTGTGAAAAATATGAAGAGCTTCAAAAGGTGTCAAAAATATGAGGAGCATGAAACGGTCTGATAAATAGGAGGAACATGAAGCGGTGTTGAAAAACATGAAGAGACTGAAAAGATGTGAAAAATATGAAGAGCTTCAAAATGTGTCAATAATAAGAGTTGCATGAAACAGTCTGAAAATTAGGAGGAGCATGAAACGGTCTGAAAAATCGGAGGAGCATGAAGCTTTGCTCAAACACATGAAGAGCCTGAAAAGGTGTGAAAAATATGAAGAGCTTCAAAAGGTGTCAAAAATGAGGAGCATGAAATGGTATGAAAAATAGGAGGAGCATGAAGCGGTGTTGAAAAACATGAAGAGCATGAAAGGTGTGAAATATATGAAGAGCTTCAAAAGTTGTCAAAAATATGAGGAGCATGAAACGCTCTGAAAAATTTGAGAAGCATGAAGTTCTGTGGAAAAACATGAAGAGCCTGAAAAGTTGTGAAAAATATGAAGAGCTTCAAAAAGTGTCAATTATAAGAGGTGCATGAAATGGTCTGAAAAAAAAGAGGCATGAATCGGTGTGAAAAACCGGAGGAGCATGAAGCGGTGTTGAAAAAAATGAAGAGCCTGAAAAGGTGTGACAAATATAAAGACTTTCAAAAGGTGTGAATAATATGAGGAGCATGAAAAGGTCTCAAAATAGGAGGAGCATGAAACGGTCTGAAAAATAGGAGGAGCATGAAACGGTGTTCAAAAACATGAAGAGCCGGAAAAGGTGTGAAAAATATCAGGAGCTTCAAAAGGTGTTAAAAATATGAGGAGCATGAAACGGTCTGAAAAATTGGAAGAGCATGCAGCTTTGCTCAAACACATGAAGAGCCTGAAAAGGTGTGAAAAATATGAAGAGCTTCAAAAGGTGTCAAAAATGAGGAGCATGAAATGGTATGAAAAATAGGAGGAGCAAGAAGCGCTGTTGAAAAACATGAAGAGCATGAAAGGTGTGAAATATATGAAGAGCTTCAAAAGTTGTCAAAAATTTGAGGAGCATGAAGCGGTGTTCAAAAACATGAAGCGCCTGAAAATGTGTGAAATATATGAAGAGCTTCAAAAGGTGTCAAAAATATGAGGAGCATGAAACGGTCTGAAAAATAAGAGGAGCATGAAGCGGTGTTGAAAAACATGAAGAGCATGAAAGGTGTGAAATATATGAAGAGCTTCAAAAGTTGTCAAAAATTTGAGGAGCATGAAGCGGTGTTCAAAAAGATGAAGAGCCTGAAAAGGTGTGAAATATATGAAGAGCTTCAAAAGGTGTCAAAAATATGAGGAGCATGAAACCGTCTGAAAAATACGAGGAGCATGAAGCGGTGTTGAAAACATGAAGAGCCTGAAAAGGTATGAAAAATATGAAGAGGTACAAAAGGGGTCAAAAATATGAGGAGCATGAAACGGTCTGAAAAATAGGAGGAGCATGAAACTGTGTTGAAAAATATGAAGAGCCTGAAAAGGTGTGAAATATATGTATAGGTTCAGAACGTGTCAAAAATATGAGGAGCATGAAACAATCTGAAAAATAGGAGAAGATTGAAGCGGTGTTGTAAAACATGAAGAGCCTGAAAAGGTGTGAAAAATATGAAGACCGTCAAAAGAGTCAAAAATATGAGGAGCATGAAACGGTCTGAAAAATAGGAGGAGCATGAAAACGTGTTAAAAAACATGAAGCGCCTGAAAATGTGTGAAAAATATGAAGAGCTTCAAAAGGTGTGAAAAATATGAGGAGCATGAAGTCGTGTTCAAAAACATGAAGAGCTTGAAAAGGTATGAAATATACTAAGAGCTTCAAAAGGTGTGAAAATTAGGAGGCGCAAAAAGCGGTGTTCAAAAACATGAAAAGCCTGATAAGGTGTGAAATATATGAAGAGCTTCAAAAGGTGTCAAAAGTATGAGGAGCATGAAACGGTCTGAAAATAGGAGGAGGATGTAAGGGTGTTGAAAACATGAAGAGCAAGAAAAGGTGTGAAAAATATGAAGAGCTTCAAAAGGTGTCAAAAATATGAGGAGCATGAAACGGTCTGAAAAATAGGAGGAGCATGAAGCAGTGTTGAACAACATGAAGAACCTGAAAAGGTGTGAAAAATATGAAGAGCTTCAAAAAGTGTCAAAAATATGAGGAGCATGAAACGGTCTGAAAAATAAGAGGAGCATGAAATGGTGTTGAAAAACATGAAGAGCCTGAAATGAGTGAAATATACGAAGAGCTGCAAAACGTGTCAAAAATATGAGGAGCATGAAAAGTTCTCAAAAATAGGAGGTGAAGCAAACGGTGTTCAAAAATATGAAGAGCCTGAAAAGGTGTGAGAAATATGAAGAGCATGAAACGGTCTGAAAAATAGGAGGAGCATGAAGCGGTGTTCAGAAACATGAAGAGCCTGAAACCTGTGAAAAATATGAAGAGCTTCAAAAAGTGTGAAAAATATGAAGAACTTCAAAAGGTGTGAAAAATATGAGGAGCATGAAACGGTCTGAAAAATAGGAGGAGCATGAAACAGTGTGGAAAAAATGAAGAGCATGAATAGGTGTGAAAATTATGAAGAGCTTTAAAAGGTTTGAAAAATATGACGAGCGTGAAACGGTCTGAAAAATTGGAGGAGCATGAAGCGGTGTTGAAATATATGAAGAACCTGTAAAGGTTTGAAAATAATGAAGAGCTTCAAAAGGTGACAAAAATATGAGGAGCATGAAACAGTCTGAAAAATAGGAGGAGCATGAAACGGTGTTGAAAAACATGAAGAGCATGAAATGGTGTGAAAAAAATGAAGAGCTTCAAAAGGTGTTTGAAATATGAGGAGCATGAAGGGGTGTTCAAATACATGAAGAACTTGAAAAGGTATGAAAAATATGAAGAGCCTCAAAAGGTGTCAAAAATATGAGGAGCATGAAACGGTCTGAAAAATATGAGGAGCATGAAGCGGTGTTGAAAAACATGAAGAGCCTGAAAAGGTGAAAAAAACAAGAAGAGCCTGAAAAGGTGTGACATATACGAAGAGCTTCAAAAGGTGTCAAAAATATGAGGAGCATGAAACGGTCTGAAAAATAAGAGGAGCATGAGGCGGTGTTGAAAAACATGAAGAGCCTGAAAAGGTGTGAAACACATGAAGAGATCGAAAAGGTGTGAAATATATGAAGAGCTTCAAAAGGTGTCAAAAATATTAGGAGCATGAAACGGTCTGAAAAATAGGAGGTGCATGAAGCGATGTTCACAAACATGAAGATCCTGAAAAGGTGTGAAATAAATGAAGAGCTTCAAAAGGTGTCAAAAATTTGAGGAGCATGAAACGGTCTGAAATATAGGAGGAGCATGAAGCGGTGTTGAAAAGCATGAAGAGCCTGAAAAGGTGTGAAATATATGAAGAGCTTCAAAAGGTGTCAAAAATATTAGGAGCATGAAACGGTCTGAAAAACAGGACGAGCATGAAGCGGTCTTGAAGGACATGAAGAGCCTGAAAAGGTGTGAAAAATAGGAGGAGCTTCAAAATGTGTCAAAAATATGAGGAGCATGAAATGGTCTGAAAAATAGGAGGAGCATGAAGTGGTGTTGAAAAACATGAACAGCCTGAAAAAGTGTGAAATATATGAAGAGCTTCAAAAGGTGTCAAACAGATGAGGAGGATGAAAAGGTCTGAAAAATAGGAGGAGCATGAAGCGGTGTTGAAAAACATGAAGAGCCTGAAAAGGTGTGAAAAATATGAAGAGCTTCAAAAGGTTTCAAAAATATGAGGAACATGAAACAATCTGAAAAATAGGAGGAGCATGAAACGGTGTTGAAAATCATGAAGAGCCTGAAAAGGTGTGACAAATTTGAAGAGCTTCAAAAGGTGTAAAATACATGAGGAGAATGAAACGGTGTGAAAAATAGGAGGAGCATGAAGTGGTGTTCAAAAACATGAAGAGTCTGAAAAGAAGTGAAATATATGAAGAGCTTCAAACGTTGTCAAAAATATGAGGAGCATGAAACGGTCTGAAAAAAGGAGGCGCATGAAGCTGTGTTCAAAAACATGAAGAGCCTGAAAAGTTGTGAAAAATATGAAGAGCTTCAAAAGGTGTCAGAAATGAGATGAGCATGAAGCGGTCTGAAAAATAGGAGGAGCATGAAGTGGCGTTGAAAAACATGAAGAGCCTGAAAAGGTGTGAAAAATATGAAAAATTTCAAAAGCTGTCAAAAATGAGATGAGTTGAAACGGTCTGAAAAATAGGCGGAGCATGAAACGGTCTGAAAAATAGGAGGAGCATGAAACGGTGTTCAAGAACATGAAGAGCCTGAAAAGCTTCAAAAAATATGAAGAGCTTCAAAAGGTGTGAAAAATATGAAGAGCTTCAAAATGTGTGGAATACATGAGGAGCATGATACGGTCTGAAAAATAAGAGGAGCGTGAAGCGGTGTTCAAAAACATGAAGAGCCTGAAAAGGTGTGAAATATATGAAGAGATTCAAAAGGTTTCAATAATATGAGGAGCATGAAACGCTCAGAAAAGTATGAGGATCATGAAGCGATGTTGAAAAATATGAAAAGCCTGAAAAGGCGTGAAAAATATGAAGAGCTTCAAAAGGTGTCAAAAATATGAGGAGCATGAAACGGTCTGAAAAATAGGAGGAGCAAGAAATCATGTTCAAAAACATGAGGAGCCTGAAAACGTGTGAAAAATATAAAGAGCTTCAAAATGTGTGGAATACATGAGGAGCATGAAACGGTCTGAAAAATAGGAGGAGCATGAAGCGGTGTTGAAAAACATGAAGAAACTGAAAAGTTGTGAAAAATATGAAGAACTTGAAAAGGTGCCAAAAATATGAGGAGCATGAAACGGTCTGAAATAAAGGAGGAGCATGAAACGGTCTGAAAAATAGGAGGAGCATGAAGCGGTGTTCAAAAACATGAAGAGCCTGAAAAGGTGTGAAATATATTAAGAGATTCAAAAGGTGTCAAAAATATGAGGAGCATGAAACGCTCTGGAAAATAGGAGGAGCATGAAACCGTGTTGAAAAACATTAAGAGCCTGAAAACGTCTGAAAAATATGAAGAGCTTCAAAAGGTGTCAAAAATATGAGGAGCATGAAACTGTCTGAAAAACAGGAGGAGCATGAAGCGGTTTTGAAGGACATGAAGAGCCTGAAAAGGTGTGAAAAATAGGAGGAGCTTCAAAATGTATCAAATATATGAGGAGCATGAAACGGTCTGAAAAATAGGAGGAGTATGAAGTGGTGTTGAAAAATATAAAGAGCCTGAAAAGGTGTGAAGAATATGAAGAGTTTCAAAGGTGTCAAAAATATGAGGAGCATGAAACGGTCTGAAAAATAGGAGGAGCATGAAGCGGTGTTGAAAAACATGAAGAGACTGAAATGATGTGAAAAATATGAAGAGCTTCAAAAGGTGTCAAAAATATGGGGACCATGAAAGGTCTGAAAAATAGGAGGAGCATGAAGTGGTGTTGAAAAACATGAAGAGCCTGAAAAAGTGTGAAATATATGAAGAGCTTCAAAAGGTGTCAAACAGATGAGGAGGATGAAAAGGTCTGAAAAGGGGAGGAGCATGAAGCGGTGTTGAAAAACATGAAGAACCTGAAAAGGTGTGAAAAATATGAAGAGCTTCAAAAGGTGTCAAAAATAAAAGGAGCATGAAATGGTCTGAAAAACAGGAGGAGCATGAAGCATGTTGAAAAACATGAAGAGCCTGAAAAGGTGTGAAAAATATAAAGAGCTTCAAAAGGTGTGAAATACATGAGGAGCATGAAACGGGCTGAAAAATAGGAGCAGCATGAAGCGGTGTTCAAAAACATGAAAAGCATGAAAAGGTGTGAAAAATATGAAGAGCTTCAAAAGGTGTCAAAAATATGAGGAGCATGAAACGGTCTGAAAAATAGGAAGAGAATGAAGCGGTGTTGAAAAACATGAAGAGCCTGAAAAGGTGTGAAAAATACGAAGAGATTCAAAAGGTTTAAATAATATAAGGAGCATGAAACAATCTGAAAAATAGGAGGAGCATGAAACGGTGTTGAAAATCATGAAGAGCCTGAAAAGGTGTGAAAAATTTGAAGAGCTTCAAAAGGTGTAAAATACATGAGGAGAATGAAACGGTCTGAAAAATAGGAGGAGCATGAAGTGGTGTTCAAAAACATGAAGAGTCTGAAAAGAAGTGAAATATATGAAGAGCTTCAAAGGTTGTCAAAAATATGAGGAGCATGAAACGGTCTGAAAAATGGGAGAAGCATGAAGCTGTGTTCAAAAACATGAAGAGCCTGAAAAGTTGTAAAAAATATGAAGAGCTTCAAAATGTGTCAAAAATGAGATGAGCATGAAGCGGTCTGAAAAATAGGAGGAGCATGAAGTGGCTTTGAAAAACATTAAGAGCCTGAAAAGGTGTGAAATATATAAAGAGCTTCAAAAGGTGTGAAATATATAAAGAGCTTCAAAAGGTGTGAAATACATGAGGAGCATGAAACGGTCTGAAAAATAGGAGGAGCATGAAGCTGTGTTCAAAAACATGAAGAGCCTGAAAAGCTGTGAAAAATATGAAGAGCCTGAAAAGGTGTGAAAAATATGAAGAGCTTCAAAAGATGTCAAAAATATGAGGAGCATGAAACCCTTTTAAAAATATGAGGAGCATGAAGCAGTGTTGAAAAACATGAAGAGCCTGAAAAGGTGTGAAAAATATGAAGAGCTTCAAAATGTGTGGAATACATGAGGAGCATGAAACGGTCTGAAAAATAAGAGGAGCGTGAAGCGGTGTTCAAAAACATGAAGAGCCTGAAAAGGTGTGAAATATATGAAGAGATTCAAAAGGTTTAAATAATATGAGGAGCATGAAACGCTAAGAAAAGTATGAGGATCATGAAGCGATGTTGAAAAGCCTGAAAAGGCATGAAATATACGAAGAGCTTCAAAAGGTGTCAGAAATGAGATGAGCATGAAGCGGTCTGAAAAATAGGAGGAGCATGAAGTGGCGTTGAAAAACATGAAGAGCCTGAAAAGGTGTGAAAAATATGAAGAGCTTCAAAAGGTGTGACAAATATGAGGAGCATGAAACGGTCTGAAAAATAAGAGGAGCAAGAAGCGGTGTTGAAAAACATGAAGAGCTTCAAAAGTTGTGAAAAATATGAAAAATTTCAAAAGCTGTCAAAAATGAGATGAGTTGAAACGGTCTGAAAAATAGGCGGAGCATGAAACGGTCTGAAAAATAGGAGGAGCATGAAACGGTGTTCAAGAACATGAAGAGCCTGAAAAGCTTCAAAAAATATGAAGAGCTTCAAAAGGTGTGAAAAATATGAAGAGCTTCAAAATGTGTGGAATACATGAGGAGCATGATACGGTCTGAAAAATAAGAGGAGCGTGAAGCGGTGTTCAAAAACATGAAGAGCCTGAAAAGGTGTGAAATATATGAAGAGATTCAAAAGGTTTCAATAATATGAGGAGCATGAAACGCTCAGAAAAGTATGAGGATCATGAAGCGATGTTGAAAAACATGAAAAGCCTGAAAAGGCGTGAAAAATATGAAGAGCTTCAAAAGGTGTCAAAAATATGAGGAGCATGAAACGGTCTGAAAAATAGGAGGAGCAAGAAATCATGTTCAAAAACATGAAGAGCCTGAAAAGGTGTGAAAATTATAAAGAGCTTCAAAATGTGTGGAATACATGAGGAGCATGAAAAGGTCTGAAAAATAGGAGGACCATGAAGCGGTGTTGAAAAACATGAAGAACCTGAAAAGTTGTGAAAAATATGAAGAACTTGAAAAGGTGCCAAAAATATGAGGAGCATGAAACGGTCTGAAATAAAGGAGGAGCATGAAACGGTCTGAAAAATAGGAGGAGCATGAAGCGGTGTTCAAAAACATGAAGAGCCTGAAAAGGTGTGAAATATATTAAGAGATTCAAAAGGTGTCAAAAATATGAGGAGCATGAAACGCTCTGGAAAATAGGAGGAGCATGAAACCGTGTTGAAAAACATGAAGAGCCTGAAAACGTCTGAAAAATATGAAAAGCTTCAAAAGGTGTCAAAAATATGAGGAGCATGAAACTGTCTGAAAAACAGGAGGAGCATGAAGCGGTTTTGAAGGACATGAAGAGCCTGAAAAGGTGTGAAAAATAGGAGGAGCTTCAAAATGTATCAAAAATATGAGGAGCATGAAACGGTCTGAAAAATAGGAGGAGTATGAAGTGGTGTTGAAAAATATAAAGAGCCTGAAAAGGTGTGAAAAATATGAAGAGTTTCAAAGGTGTCAAAAATATGAGGAGCATGAAACGGTCTGAAAAATAGGAGGAGCATGAAGCGGTGTTGAAAAACATGAAGAGACTGAAATGATGTGAAAAATATGAAGAGCTTCAAAAGGTGTCAAAAATATGGGGCCCATGAAAAGGTCTGAAAAATAGGAGGAGCATGAAGTGGTGTTGAAAAACATGAAGAGCCTGAAAAAGTGTGAAATATATGAAGAGCTTCAAAAGGTGTCAAACAGATGAGGAGGATGAAAAGGTCTGAAAAAGAGGAGGAGCATGAAGCGGTGTTGAAAAACATGAAGAACCTGAAAAGGTGTGAAAAATATGAAGAGCTTCAAAAGGTGTCAAAAATAAAAGGAGCATGAAATGGTCTGAAAAACAGGAGGAGCATGAAGCGGTGTTGAAAAACATGAAGAGCCTGAAAAGGTGTGAAAAATATAAAGAGCTTCAAAATGTGTGAAATACATGAGGAGCATGAAACGGGCTGAAAAATAGGAGCAGCATGAAGCGGTGTTCAAAAACATGAAGAGCCTGAAAAGGTGTGAAAAATACGAAGAGCTTCAAAAGGTTTCAAAAATATGAGGAACATGAAACAATCTGAAAAATAGGAGGAGCATGAAACGGTGTTGAAAATCATGAAGAGCCTGAAAAGGTGTGAAAAATTTGAAGAGCTTCAAAAGGTGTAAAATACATGAGGAGAATGAAACGGTCTGAAAAATAGGAGGAGCATGAAGTGGTGTTCAAAAACATGAAGAGTCTGAAAAGAAGTGAAATATATGAAGAGCTTCAAAGGTTGTCAAAAATATGAGGAGCATGAAACGGTCTGAAAAATGGGAGGAGCATGAAGCTGTGTTCAAAAACATGAAGAGCCTGAAAAGTTGTAAAAAATATGAAGAGCTTCAAAATGTGTCAAAAATGAGATGAGCATGAAGCGGTCTGAAAAATAGGAGGAGCATGAAGTGGCTTTGAAAAACATGAAGAGCCTGAAAAGGTGTGAAATATATAAAGAGCTTCAAAAGGTGTGAAATATATAAAGAGCTTCAAAAGGTGTGAAATATATAAAGAGCTTCAAAAGGTGTGAAATAAATGAGGAGCATGAAACGGTCTGAAAAATAGGAGGAACATGAAGCTGTGTTCAAAAACATGAAGAGCCTGAAAAGCTGTGAAAAATATGAAGAGCCTGAAAAGGTGTGAAAAATATGAAGAGCTTCAAAAGATGTCAAACATATGAGGAGCATGAAACCCTTTTAAAAATATGAGGAGCATGAAGCAGTGTTGAAAAACATGAAGAGCCTGAAAAGGTGTGAAAAATATGAAGAGCTTCAAAAGGTGTGACAAATATGAGGAGCATGAAACGGTCTGAAAAATAAGAGGAGCAAGAAGCGGTGTTGAAAAACATGAAGAGCTTCAAAAGTTGTGAAAAATATGAATAATTTCAAAAGCTGTCAAAAATGAGATGAGTTGAAACGGTCTGAAAAATAGGCGGAGCATGAAACGGTCTGAAAAATAGGAGGAGCATGAAACGGTGTTCAAGAACATGAAGAGCCTGTAAAGCTTCAAAAAATATGAAGAGCTTCAAAAGGTGTGAAAAATATGAGGAGCATGAAGCGGTCTGTAAAATAGGAGGAGCATGAAGCGGTGTTGAGAAACATGGAGAGCCTGAAAAAGTGTGAAAAATATGAAGAGCTTCAAAAGGTGTGAAATACATGAGGAGCGTGAAACAGTCTGAAAAATATCATGTGCATGAAGCGGTGTTGAGAAACATGGAGAGCCTCAAAAGGTGTGAAAAATATGAAGAGCTTCAAAAGGTGTGAAATTCATGAGGAGCATGAAACGGTCTGAAAAATAGGAGGAGCATGAAACGGTGTTCAAAAACATGAAGAGCCTGAAATGGTGTGAAATATGAAGAGCTTCAAAAGGTGTCAAAAATAGGAGGAGCATGAAACAGTCTGAAAAATAGGAGGAGCATGAATCGGTGTAAAAAACATGAAGACCCTGAAAAGGTGTGAAAAATATGAAGAGCTTCAAAAGGTGTCAAAAATATGAGGAGCATGAAATGGTCTGAAAAATAGGAGGAACATGAAGCGGTGTTCAAAAACATGAAGAGGCTCAAAAGGTGTGAAAAATATGAAGAGCTTCAAAAGGTGTCAAAAATATGAGGAGCATGAAATGGTCTGAAAAATAGGAGGAGCATGAAACCGTGTTCAAAAACATAAAGAGCCTAAAAAGGTTGAAAAATATGAAGAGCTTCAAAAGGTGTGAAAAATACGAGGAGCATAAAACGGTCTGAAAAATAGGAGGAACACAAGTGGTGTTCAAAAACATGAAGAGCCAGAAAAGGTGTGAAAAATATGAAGAGATTCAAAAGGTGTCAAAAATATGAGGAGCATGAATCGGTGTTGAAAAACATGAAGAGCCTGAAAATGTGTGAAAAATATGAAGAGCTTCAAAAGGTGTCAAAAATATGAGGAGCATGAAACGGTCTGAAATATAGGAGAAGCATGAAGCGGTGTTGAAAAACATGAAGAACATGAAAAGGTGTGAAAAATATGAAGAGCTTCAAAAGGTGTCAAAATATGAGGAGCATGAACAGGTCTGAAAAATAGGAGGAGGATTAAGCGGTGATCAAAAACATGAAGAGCATGAAAAGGTGTGAAAAATATGAAGAGCTTCAAAAGGTGTCAAAAATATGAGGAGCATGAAACGGTCTGAAAATAGGAGGAGAATGAAACGGTGTTCAAAAACATGAAGAGCCTGAACAGGTGTGAAAAATATGAAGAGCTTTAAAAGTTTGAAATACATGAGGAGCATGAAACGGTCTGAAAAATAGGAGGAGAATGAAACCGTGTTCAAAAACATGAAGAGCCTGAAAACTTGTGAAAAATATGAAGAGCTTCAAACGGTTGGAAATACATGAGGACCATGAAACGGTCTGGATAATAGGAAGAACATGAAGCGGTGTTGAAAAACATGAAGAGCCTGAAAAGGTGGATAAACTATGAAGAGCTTCAAAAGGTGTCAAAAATATGAGGAGCATGAAACGGTCTGAAAAATAGGAGAAATATGAAGTGGTGTTGAAAAACATGAAGAGCCTGAAAAGGTATGAAAAATATGAAGAGCTTCAAAAGGTGTCAAAAATATGAGGAGCATGAAACGGTCTGAAAAATAGGAGGAGCATGACACGGTGTAGAAAAACATGAAGAGCCTGAAAAGGTGTGAAAAATAGGAAAAGCTTCAAAAAGTGTCAAAAATATGAGGAGCATGAAACGGTCTGAGAAACAGAAGGAGCATGAAGCGGTATTCAAAAACATGAAGAGCCTGAAAGGGGAGAAAAATATGAAGAGCTTCAAATGTGTCAAACACATGAGGAGCATGATACGGTCTCAAAAATAGGAGGAGCATGAAGCGTTCTTCAAAAACATGAAGAGCCTGAAAAGGTATGAAAAATATGAAGAGCTTCAAAAGGTGTCAAAAATATGAGGAGCATGAAACGGTCTGAAAAATAGGAGGAGCATGAAACGGTGTTCAAAAACATGAAGAGCCGGAAAATGTGTGAAAAATAGGAGGAGCTTCAAAAGGTTTCAAAAATATGAGGAGCATGAAACGGTCTGAAAAATAGGAGGAGCATGAATCGGTCTTGAAAAACGTGAAGAGTCAGAAAAGGTGTGAAAAATATGAAGAGGTTCAAAAGGTGTGAAAAATATGACGAGTATGATACGGTCTGAAAAATAGGAGGAGCATGAAGCTCTGTTCAAAAACATGAAGATGCTGAAAAGTTGTGAAAAATATGAAAAGCTTCAAAATTGTCAAAAATATTAGGAGCATGAAACATTCTGAAAAATAGGAGGATCATGAAGCGGTGTTCAAAATCATGAAGAGCCTGAAAAGGTGTGAAAAATATGAAGAGCTTCAAAACGTGTGAAATACATGAGGAGCATGAAAAAGTCTGAAAAATAGGAGGAGCATCAAGCGGTGTTCAAAAACATGAAGAGACTGAAAAGGTGTGAAAAATATGAAGAGCTTCAAAAGGTGTGAAAAATAGGAGGAGCATGAAACGGGCTGAAAAATAGCAGGAGCATGAAGCGGTGTTCAAATACATGAAGAGCCTGAAAAGGTGTGAAAAATATGAAGAGCTTCAAAAAATGTCAAAAATATGAGGAGCATTAAACGGTCTGAAAAATAGGAGCAGCATGAAACGGTGTTCAAAAACATGAACAGCCTGAAAAGGTGTGGAAAATATGAAGAGCTTAAAAGGTGTGAAATACATGAGGAGCATGAAACTCTCAGAAAAATAGGAGGAGCATGAAGCGGTTTTGAAAAACATGAAGAGTCTGAAAACGTGTGAAAATATGAAGAGCTTCAAAAATATGAAATATATGAACAGCTTCAAAAGGTGTGGAAAATATGAAGAGCTTCAAAATGGGTCAAAAGTGAGATGAGCATGAAACGGTCTGAAAAATAGGAGGAGCATGAAGTGGTGTTGAAAAACATGAAGAGCCTGAAAATGTGTGAAATATATGAAGAGCTTCAAAAGTTGTCAGAAATGATAGAAACATGAAACGGTCGGAAAAATAGGATGAGCAAGAAGGGGTGTTGAAAAACATGAAGAGCCTGAAAACGTTTGAGAAATATGAAGAGATTCAAAAGGTGTGAAAAATATGAAGAGCTTCAAAAGGTGTCAAAAATGAGATGAGCATGAAACAGTCCGAAAAATAAGAGGAGCCTGAAATCGTGTTCAAAAACATGAAGAGCCTAAAAAGGTGTGAAAAATATAAAAAGCTTCAAATGGTGTGAAATACATGAGGAGCATGAAACGGTCTGAAAAATAGGAGGAGCATGAAGTGGTGTTGAAAAACATGAAGAGCCTGAAAATGTGTGAAATATATGAAGAGCTTCAAAAGGTGTCAGAAATGAGAGGAGCATGAAACGGTCTGAAAAATAGGAGAAGCATGAAGTGGCTTTGAAAAACATGAATAGCCTGAAAAGGTGTGAAAAATATGAAGAGCTTCAAAAGGTGTCAAAAATATGAGGAGCATGAAACGGTCTGAAAAATACGAGGAGCATGAAACGGTGTTCAAAAACATGAAGAGCCTGAAAAGGTGTGAAATATATGAAGAGCTTCAAAACGTGTCAAAAATATGAGGAGCATGAAACGGTCCGAAACATAGGAGGAGCAAGAAGCGGTGTTGAAAAAGATTAAGAGCCTGAAAACGTTTGAAAAATATGAAGAGCTTCAAAAGGTGTGGAAAATAGGAAGAGCTTCAAAATGTGTCAAAAGCGAGATGAGTATGAAACGGTCTGAAAAATAGGAGGAGCATGAAGTTGTGTTGAAAAACATAAAGAGCCTGAAAATGTGTGAAATATATGAAGAGCTTCAAAATGTGTCCGAAATGAGAGAAGCATGAAACGGTCTGAAAAATAGGATGAGCAAGAAGGGGTGTTGAAAAACATGAAGAGCCTGAAAACGTTTGAGAAATATGAAGAGCTTCAAAAGGTGTGAAAAATATGAAGAGCTTCAAAAGTTGTTAAAAATGAGATGAGCATGACACAGTTTGAAAAATAGAAGGAGCATGAAACCGTGTTCAAAAACATGAAGAGCCTAAAAAGGTTGAAAAATATGAAGAGCTTCAAAAGGTGTGAAAAATACGAGGAGCATAAAACGGTCTGAAAAATAGGAGAAGCATGAAGTGGTGTTGAAAAACATGAAGAGCCTGAAAACGTGTGAAATATATGAAGAGCTTCAAAAGGTGTCAAAAATATGAGGAGCATGAAACGGTCTGAAAAATAGGAGGAACACAAGTGGTGTTCAAAAACATGAAGAGCCTGAAAAGGTGTGAAAAATATGAAGAGATTCAAAAGGTGTCAAAAATATGAGGAGCATGAATCGGTGTTGAAAAACATGAAGAGCCTGAAAATGTGTGAAAAATATGAAGAGCTTCAAAAGGTGTCAAAAATATGAGGAGCATGAAACGGTCTGAAAAATAGGAGAAGCATGAAGCGGTGTTGAAAAACATGAAAAACATGAAAAGTTGTGAAAAATATGAAGAGCTTCAAAAGGTGTCAAAAATATGAGGAGCATGAACCGGTCTGAAAAATAGGAGGAACATGAAGCGGTGTTCAAAAACATGAAGAGCATGAAAAGGTGTGAAAAATATGAAGAGCTTCAAAAGGTGTCAAAAATATGAGGAGCATGAAACGGTCTGAAAAATAGGAAGAGCATGAAGCGGTGTTGAAAAACATGAAGAGCCTGAAAAAGTGTGAAAAATATGAAGAGCTTCAAAAGGTGTCAAAAATATGAGGAGCATGAAACGGTCTGAAAAATGGGAGGAGCATGAAACCGTGTTGAAAAACATGAAGAGCCTGAAAACGTGTGAAAAACATGAAGAGCTTAAAAGTTGTGAGAAATATGAAGAGCTTCAAAAGGTGTCAAAAATGAGACGAGCATGGAACGGTCTGGAAAATAGGACGAGCATGAATCGGTGTTGAAAAACATGGGGAGCCTGAAAACGT
The DNA here is from genome assembly GCF_033118175.1 of Dama dama. Classification (NCBI taxonomy): domain Eukaryota; kingdom Metazoa; phylum Chordata; class Mammalia; order Artiodactyla; family Cervidae; genus Dama; species Dama dama. The sequence continues at coordinate 408,482 of NW_026870938.1, forward strand.
GTGAAAAATATGAAGAGCTTCAAAAGGTGTCAAAATATGAGGAGCATGAAACGGTCTGAAACATAGGAGGAGCATGAATCGGTTTTGAAAAACATGAAGAGCCTGAAAATGTGTGAAAAATATGAAGATCTTCAAAACGTGTCAAAATATGAGGAGCATGAAACAGTCTGAAAAACAGGAGGATCATGAAGCCATGTTGAAAAACATGGGGAGCCTGCAAAGGTGTGAAAAATATGAAGAGCTTCAAAAGGTTGGAAATACATGAGGAGCATGAAACGGTCTGGAAAATAGGAGAAGCATGAAGTGGTGTTGAAAAACATGAAGAGCCTGAAAACGTGTGAAAAATATGAAGAGCTTCAAAAGTTGTGAAAAATATGAAGAGCTTCAAAAGGTGATAAAAGTGAGATGAGCATGAAACGGTCTGAAAAATATGAGGAGCATGAAGCGGTGTTGGAAATCATGAAGAGTCTGAAAAGGTGTGAAATATATTAAGAGCTTCAAAAGGTGTAAAAAATATGAGGAGCATAAAACGTTCTGAAAAATAGGAGGAGAATGAAGCGGTGTTGAAAAACATGAAGAACCTGAAACGGTGTGAAAAATATGAAGAGCTTCAAAAAGTGTCAAAACTATGAGGAGAAAGAAACGGTCTGAAAAATAGGAGGAGCATGAAAGGGTGTTCAAATGCATGAAGAGCCTGAAAAGGTGTGGAAAATATGAAGAGCTTCAAAAGGTGTGAAATACATGAGGAGCATGAAACTCTCTGAAAAATAGGAGGAGCATGAAGCGGTTTTGAAAAACATGAAGAGTCTGAAAACGTGTGAAAATATGAAGAGCTTCAAAAATATGAAAAATATGAAGAGCTTCAAAAAGTGTGAAAAATATGAAGAGCTTCAAAATGGGTCAAAAGTGAGATGAGCATGAAACGGTCTGAAAAATAGGAGGAGCATGAAGTGGTGTTGAAAAACATGAAGAGCCTGAAAATGTGTGAAATATATGAAGAGCTTCAAAAGTTGTCAGAAATGATAGAAACATGAAACGGTCTGAAAAATAGGATGAGCAAGAAGGGGTGTTGGTAAACATGAAGAGCCTGAAAACGTTTGAGAAATATGAAGAGATTCAAAAGGTGTGAAAAATATGAAGAGCTTCAAAAGGTGTCAAAAATGAGATGAGCATGAAACAGTCCGAAAAATAGGAGGAGCCTGAAATCGTGTTCAAAAACATGAAGAGCCTAAAAAGGTGTGAAAAATATAAAGAGCGTCAAATGGTGTGAAATACATGAGGAGCATGAAACGGTCTGAAAAATAGGAGGAGCATGAAGTGGTGTTGAAAAACATGAAGAGCCTGAAAATGTGTGAAATATATGAAGAGCTTCAAAAGGTGTCAGAAATGAGAGGAGCATGAAACGGTCTGAAAAATAGGAGAAGCATGAAGTGGCTTTGAAAAACATGAAGAGCCTGAAAAGGTGTGAAAAATATGAAGAGCCTCAAAAGTTGTCAAAAATATGAGGAGCATGAAACGGTCTGAAAAATACGAGGAGCATGAAACGGTGTTCAAAAACATGAAGAGCCTGAAAAGGTGTGAAAGATATGAAGACCTTCAAAAGGTGTCAAAAATATGAGGAGCATGAAACGGTCTGAAAAATAGAAGCAGCATGAAGCGGTGTAAAAAACATGAAGAGCCTGAAAAGGTGTGAAAAGTATGAAGAGCTTCAAAAGGTGTGAAAAAAATGAAGAGCTTCAAAATGTGTCAAAAATATGAGGAGCATGAAAAGATCTGAAAAATAGGAGCAGCATGAAACGGTGTTCAAAGACATGAAGAGCCTGAAAAGGTGTGAAAAATATGAAGAGCTTCAAAACGTGTCAAAAATATGAGGAGCATGGAACGATCTGAAAAATAGGAGGAGAAAGAAGCGGTGTTGAAAAAAATGAATAACCTGAAAACGTTTGAAAAATATGAAGAGCTTCAAAAGGTGAGGAAAATATGAAGAGCTTCAAAATGTGTCAAAAGTGAGATGAGCATGAAACGGTCTGAAAAAGGAGGAGCATGAAGTGGTGTTGAAAAACATGAAGAGCCTGAAAATGTGTGACATACATGAAGAGCTTCAAAAGTTGTCAGAAATGATAGAAACATGAAACGGTCTGAAAAATAGAATGAGCAAGAAGGGGTGTTGAAATACATGAAGAGCGTGAAAACGTTTGAGAACTATGAAGAGATTCAAAAGGTGTGAAAATTATGAAGAGCTTCAAAAGGTGTCAAAAAGGAGATGAGCATGAAACAGTCCGAAAAATAGGAGGAGCCTGAAATCGTGTTAAAAAACATGAAGAGCCTAAAAAGGTGTGAAAAATATAAAGAGCTTCAAATGGTGTGAAATACAGGAGGAGCATGAAACAGTCTGAAAAATAGGAGGAGCATGAAGTGGTGTTGAAAAACATGAAGAGCTTGAAAATGTGTGAAATATATGAAGAGCTTCAAAAGGTGTCAGAAATGAGAGGAGCATGAAACGGTCTGAAAAATAGGAGAAGCATGAAGTGGCATTGAAAAACATGAAGAGCCTGAAAAGGTGTGAAAAATATGAAGAGCTTCAAAAGGTGTCAAAAATATGAGGAGCATGAAACGGTCTGAAAAATAGGAGGAGCATGAAACGGTCTGAAAAATGGGAGGAGCATGAAGCGGTGTTGAAAAACATGAAGAGCCTGAAAACGTGTGAAAAACATGAAGAGCTTAAAAGTTGTGAGAAATATGAAGAGCTTCAAAAGGTGTCAAAAATGAGATGAGCATGAAACGGTCTGGAAAATTGGACGAGCATGAAGCGGTGTTGAAAACATGAAGAGCCAGAAAAGGTGTGAAAAATATGAAGAGCTTCAAAAAGTGTCAAAAATATGAAGAGCATGAAACGGTCTGAAAAATAGGAGGAGCAGGAAGTTATGTTGAAAAACATGAAGAGCCTAAAAAGGTGTTAAAAATATGAAGAGCTTCAAAAAGTGTCAAAAATATGAGGAGCATGAAACGGTCTGAAAAAGAGTAGGATCATGAAGCCGTGTTGAAAAACATGAAGAGCCTGAAAAGGTGGGTAAAATATGAAGAGCTTCAAAAGGTGTGAAATACAGGAGGAGCATGAATCGGTCTGAAAAATAGGAGGAGCATGAAGAGGTGTTTAAAAACATGAAGAGACTGAATAGGTGTGAAAAATATGAAGAGCTTCAAAAGGTGACAAAAATGAGATGAGCATGAAACGGTCTGAAAAATATGAGGAGCATGAAGCGGTGTTGGAAATCATGAAGAGTCTGAAAAGGTGTGAAATATATTAAGAGCTTCAAAAGGTGTCAAAAATATGAGGAGCATGAAACGGTCTGAAAAATAGGAGGAGCATGAAGCGGTGTTGAAAAACATGAAGAACCTGAAAAGGTGTGAAAAATATGAAGAGCTTCAAAAGGTGTGGAAAATAGGAAGAGCTTCAAAATGTGTCAAAAGCGAGATGAGTATGAAATGGTCTGAAAAATAGGAGGAGCATGAAGTTGTGTTGAAAAACATAAAGAGCCTGAAAATGTGTGAAATATATGAAGAGCTTCAAAATGTGTCCGAAATGAGAGAAGCATGAAACGGTCTGAAAAATAGGATGAGCAAGAAGGGGTGTTGAAAAACATGAAGAGCCTGAAAACGTTTGAGAAATATGAAGAGCTTCAAAAGGTGTGAAAAATATGAAGAGCTTCAAAAGTTGTTAAAAATGAGATGAGCATGACACAGTTTGAAAAATAGAAGGAGCATGATACCGTGTTCAAAAACATGAAGAGCCTAAAAAGGTTGAAAAATATGAAGAGCTTCAAAAGGTGTGAAAAATACGAGGAGCATAAAACGGTCTGAAAAATAGGAGAAGCATGAAGTGGTGTTGAAAAACATGAAGAGCCTGAAAACGTGTGAAATATATGAAGAGCTTCAAAAGGTGTCAAAAATATGAGGAGCATGAAACGGTCTGAAAAATAGGAGGAACACAAGTGGTGTTCAAAAACATGAAGAGCCTGAAAAGGTGTGAAAAATATGAAGAGATTCAAAAGGTGTCAAAAATATGAGGAGCATGAATCGGTGTTGAAAAACATGAAGAGCCTGAAAATGTGTGAAAAATATGAAGAGCTTCAAAAGGTGTCAAAAATATGAGGAGCATGAAACGGTCTGAAAAATAGGAGAAGCATGAAGCGGTGTTGAAAAACATGAAAAACATGAAAAGTTGTGAAAAATATGAAGAGCTTCAAAAGGTGTCAAAAATATGAGGAGCATGAACCGGTCTGAAAAATAGGAGGAACATGAAGCGGTGTTCAAAAACATGAAGAGCATGAAAAGGTGTGAAAAATATGAAGAGCTTCAAAAGGTGTCAAAAATATGAGGAGCATGAAACGGTCTGAAAAATAGGAAGAGCATGAAGCGGTGTTGAAAAACATGAAGAGCCTGAAAAAGTGTGAAAAATATGAAGAGCTTCAAAAGGTGTCAAAAATATGAGGAGCATGAAACGGTCTGAAAAATGGGAGGAGCATGAAACCGTGTTGAAAAACATGAAGAGCCTGAAAACGTGTGAAAAACATGAAGAGCTTAAAAGTTGTGAGAAATATGAAGAGCTTCAAAAGGTGTCAAAAATGAGACGAGCATGGAACGGTCTGGAAAATAGGACGAGCATGAATCGGTGTTGAAAAACATGGGGAGCCTGAAAACGTGTGAAAAATATGAAGAGCTTCAAAAGGTGTCAAAATATGAGGAGCATGAAACGGTCTGAAACATAGGAGGAGCATGAATCGGTTTTGAAAAACATGAAGAGCCTGAAAATGTGTGAAAAATATGAAGATCTTCAAAACGTGTCAAAATATGAGGAGCATGAAACAGTCTGAAAAACAGGAGGATCATGAAGCCATGTTGAAAAACATGGGGAGCCTGCAAAGGTGTGAAAAATATGAAGAGCTTCAAAAGGTTGGAAATACATGAGGAGCATGAAACGGTCTGGAAAATAGGAGAAGCATGAAGTGGTGTTGAAAAACATGAAGAGCCTGAAAACGTGTGAAAAATATGAAGAGCTTCAAAAGTTGTGAAAAATATGAAGAGCTTCAAAAGGTGATAAAAGTGAGATGAGCATGAAACGGTCTGAAAAATATGAGGAGCATGAAGCGGTGTTGGAAATCATGAAGAGTCTGAAAAGGTGTGAAATATATTAAGAGCTTCAAAAGGTGTAAAAAATATGAGGAGCATAAAACGTTCTGAAAAATAGGAGGAGAATGAAGCGGTGTTGAAAAACATGAAGAACCTGAAACGGTGTGAAAAATATGAAGAGCTTCAAAAAGTGTCAAAACTATGAGGAGAAAGAAACGGTCTGAAAAATAGGAGGAGCATGAAAGGGTGTTCAAATGCATGAAGAGCCTGAAAATGTGTGGAAAATATGAAGAGCTTCAAAAAGTGTCAAAACTATGAGGAGAAAGAAACGGTCTGAAAAATAGGAGGAGCATGAAAGGGTGTTCAAATGCATGAAGAGCCTGAAAAGGTGTGGAAAATATGAAGAGCTTCAAAAGGTGTGAAATACATGAGGAGCATGAAACTCTCTGAAAAATAGGAGGAGCATGAAGCGGTTTTGAAAAACATGAAGAGTCTGAAAACGTGTGAAAATATGAAGAGCTTCAAAAATATGAAAAATATGAAGAGCTTCAAAAAGTGTGGAAAATATGAAGAGCTTCAAAATGGGTCAAAAGTGAGATGAGCATGAAACGGTCTGAAAAATAGGAGGAGCATGAAGTGGTGTTGAAAAACATGAAGAGCCTGAAAATGTGTGAAATATATGAAGAGCTTCAAAAGTTGTCAGAAATGATAGAAACATGAAACGGTCTGAAAAATAGGATGAGCAAGAAGGGGTGTTGGTAAACATGAAGAGCCTGAAAACGTTTGAGAAATATGAAGAGATTCAAAAGGTGTGAAAAATATGAAGAGCTTCAAAAGGTGTCAAAAATGAGATGAGCATGAAACAGTCCGAAAAATAGGAGGAGCCTGAAATCGTGTTCAAAAACATGAAGAGCCTAAAAAGGTGTGAAAAATATAAAGAGCGTCAAATGGTGTGAAATACATGAGGAGCATGAAACGGTCTGAAAAATAGGAGGAGCATGAAGTGGTGTTGAAAAACATGAAGAGCCTGAAAATGTGTGAAATATATGAAGAGCTTCTAAAGGTGTCAGAAATGAGAGGAGCATGAAACGGTCTGAAAAATAGGAGAAGCATGAAGTGGCTTTGAAAAACATGAAGAGCCTGAAAAGGTGTGAAAAATATGAAGAGCCTCAAAAGTTGTCAAAAATATGAGGAGCATGAAACGGTCTGAAAAATACGAGGAGCATGAAACGGTGTTCAAAAACATGAAGAGCCTGAAAAGGTGTGAAAGATATGAAGACCTTCAAAAGGTGTCAAAAATATGAGGAGCATGAAACGGTCTGAAAAATAGAAGCAGCATGAAGCGGTGTAAAAAACATGAAGAGCCTGAAAAGGTGTGAAAAGTATGAAGAGCTTCAAAAGGTGTGAAAAAAATGAAGAGCTTCAAAATGTGTCAAAAATATGAGGAGCATGAAAAGATCTGAAAAATAGGAGCAGCATGAAACGGTGTTCAAAGACATGAAGAGCCTGAAAAGGTGTGAAAAATATGAAGAGCTTCAAAACGTGTCAAAAATATGAGGAGCATGGAACGATCTGAAAAATAGGAGGAGAAAGAAGCGGTGTTGAAAAAAATGAATAACCTGAAAACGTTTGAAAAATATGAAGAGCTTCAAAAGGTGAGGAAAATATGAAGAGCTTCAAAATGTGTCAAAAGTGAGATGAGCATGAAACGGTCTGAAAAAGGAGGAGCATGAAGTGGTGTTGAAAAACATGAAGAGCCTGAAGATGTGTGACATACATGAAGAGCTTCAAAAGTTGTCAGAAATGATAGAAACATGAAACGGTCTGAAAAATAGAATGAGCAAGAAGGGGTGTTGAAATACATGAAGAGCGTGAAAACGTTTGAGAAATATGAAGAGATTCAAAAGGTGTGAAAATTATGAAGAGCTTCAAAAGGTGTCAAAAAGGAGATGAGCATGAAACAGTCCGAAAAATAGGAGGAGCCTGAAATCGTGTTAAAAAACATGAAGAGCCTAAAAAGGTGTGAAAAATATAAAGAGCTTCAAATGGTGTGAATTACAGGAGGAGCATGAAACAGTCTGAAAAATAGGAGGAGCATGAAGTGGTGTTGAAAAACATGAAGAGCTTGAAAATGTGTGAAATATATGAAGAGCTTCAAAAGGTGTCAGAAATGAGAGGAGCATGTAACAGTCTGAAAAATAGGAGAAGCATGAAGTGGCATTGAAAAACATGAAGAGCCTGAAAAGGTGTGAAAAATATGAAGAGCTTCAAAAGGTGTCAAAAATATGAGGAGCATGAAACGGTCTGAAAAATAGGAGGAGCATGAAACGGTCTGAAAAATGGGAGGAGCATGAAGCGGTGTTGAAAAACATGAAGAGCCTGAAAACGTGTGAAAAACATGAAGAGCTTAAAAGTTGTGAGAAATATGAAGAGCTTCAAAAGGTGTCAAAAATGAGATGAGCATGAAACGGTCTGGAAAATTGGACGAGCATGAAGCGGTGTTGAAAACATGAAGAGATAGAAAAGGTGTGAAAAATATGAAGAGCTTCAAAAAGTGTCAAAAATATGAAGAGCATGAAACGGTCTGAAAAATAGGAGGAGCAGGAAGTTATGTTGAAAAACATGAAGAGCCTAAAAAGGTGTTAAAAATATGAAGAGCTTCAAAAAGTGTCAAAAATATGAGGAGCATGAAACGGTCTGAAAAAGAGTAGGATCATGAAGCCGTGTTGAAAAACATGAAGAGCCTGAAAAGGTGGGTAAAATATGAAGAGCTTCAAAAGGTGTGAAATACAGGAGGAGCATGAATCGGTCTGAAAAATAGGAGGAGCATGAAGAGGTGTTTAAAAACATGAAGAGACTGAATAGGTGTGAAAAATATGAAGAGCTTCAAAAGGTGACAAAAATGAGATGAGCATGAAACGGTCTGAAAAATATGAGGAGCATGAAGCGGTGTTGGAAATCATGAAGAGTCTGAAAAGGTGTGAAATATATTAAGAGCTTCAAAAGGTGTCAAAAATATGAGGAGCATGAAACGGTCTGAAAAATAGGAGGAGCATGAAGCGGTGTTGAAAAACACGAAGAACCTGAAAAGGTGTGAAAAATATGAAGAGCTTCAAAAGGTGTGGAAAATAGGAAGAGCTTCAAAATGTGTCAAAAGCGAGATGAGTAGGAAACGGTCTGAAAAATAGGAGGAGCATGAAGTTGTGTTGAAAAACATAAAGAGCCTGAAAATGTGTGAAATATATGAAGAGCTTCAAAATGTGTCCGAAATGAGAGAAGCATGAAACGGTCTGAAAAATAGGATGAGCAAGAAGGGGTGTTGAAAAACATGAAGAGCCTGAAAACGTTTGAGAAATATGAAGAGCTTCAAAAGGTGTGAAAAATATGAAGAGCTTCAAAAGTTGTTAAAAATGAGATGAGCATGACACAGTTTGAAAAATAGAAGGAGCATGAAACCGTGTTCAAAAACATGAAGAGCCTAAAAAGGTTGAAAAATATGAAGAGCTTCAAAAGGTGTGAAAAATACGAGGAGCATAAAACGGTCTGAAAAATAGGAGAAGCATGAAGTGGTGTTGAAAAACATGAAGAGCCTGAAAACGTGTGAAATATATGAAGAGCTTCAAAAGGTGTCAAAAATATGAGGAGCATGAAACGGTCTGAAAAATAGGAGGAACACAAGTGGTGTTCAAAAACATGAAGAGCCTGAAAAGGTGTGAAAAATATGAAGAGATTCAAAAGGTGTCAAAAATATGAGGAGCATGAATCGGTGTTGAAAAACATGAAGAGCCTGAAAATGTGTGAAAAATATGAAGAGCTTCAAAAGGTGTCAAAAATATGAGGAGCATGAAACGGTCTGAAAAATAGGAGAAGCATGAAGCGGTGTTGAAAAACATGAAAAACATGAAAAGTTGTGAAAAATATGAAGAGCTTCAAAAGGTGTCAAAAATATGAGGAGCATGAACCGGTCTGAAAAATAGGAGGAACATGAAGCGGTGTTCAAAAACATGAAGAGCATGAAAAGGTGTGAAAAATATGAAGAGCTTCAAAAGGTGTCAAAAATATGAGGAGCATGAAACGGTCTGAAAAATAGGAAGAGCATGAAGCGGTGTTGAAAAACATGAAGAGCCTGAAAAAGTGTGAAAAATATGAAGAGCTTCAAAAGGTGTCAAAAATATGAGGAGCATGAAACGGTCTGAAAAATGGGAGGAGCATGAAACCGTGTTGAAAAACATGAAGAGCCTGAAAACGTGTGAAAAACATGAAGAGCTTAAAAGTTGTGAGAAATATGAAGAGCTTCAAAAGGTGTCAAAAATGAGACGAGCATGGAACGGTCTGGAAAATAGGACGAGCATGAATCGGTGTTGAAAAACATGGGGAGCCTGAAAACGTGTGAAAAATATGAAGAGCTTCAAAAGGTGTCAAAATATGAGGAGCATGAAACGGTCTGAAACATAGGAGGAGCATGAATCGGTTTTGAAAAACATGAAGAGCCTGAAAATGTGTGAAAAATATGAAGATCTTCAAAACGTGTCAAAATATGAGGAGCATGAAACAGTCTGAAAAACAGGAGGATCATGAAGCCATGTTGAAAAACATGGGGAGCCTGCAAAGGTGTGAAAAATATGAAGAGCTTCAAAAGGTTGGAAATACATGAGGAGCATGAAACGGTCTGGAAAATAGGAGAAGCATGAAGTGGTGTTGAAAAACATGAAGAGCCTGAAAACGTGTGAAAAATATGAAGAGCTTCAAAAGTTGTGAAAAATATGAAGAGCTTCAAAAGGTGATAAAAGTGAGATGAGCATGAAACGGTCTGAAAAATATGAGGAGCATGAAGCGGTGTTGGAAATCATGAAGAGTCTGAAAAGGTGTGAAATATATTAAGAGCTTCAAAAGGTGTCAAAAATATGAGGAGCATGAAACGGTCAGAAAAATAGGAGGAGCATGAAACGGTGTTCAAAAAAAAAGAGCCTGAAACGGTGTGAAAAATATGAAGAGCCTTAAAACGTGTCAAAAATATGAGGAGCATGAAACGGTCTGAAAAATAGGAGCAGCATGAAATGGTGTTCAAAAATATGAAGAGCCTGAAAAGGTGTGAAAAATATAAAGAGCTTCAAAAGGTGTGAAAAATAGGAGGAGCATGAAACGGGCTGAAAAATAGCAGGAGCATGAAGCGGTGCTCAAAAACATGAAGACCCTGAAAAGGTGCGAAAAATATGAAGAGCTTCAAAAAATGTCAAAAATATGAGGAGCATTAAACGGTCTGAAAAATAGGAGCAGCATGAAACGGTGTTCAAAAACATGAAGAGCCTGAAAACGTGTGAAAAATACGAAGAGCTTCAAAAGATGTGGTAAAATATGACGAGCTTCAAAAGGTGGCAAAAATGAGATGAGCATGAAACGTTCTGAAAAATAGGAGGAGCATGAAGCGGTGTTGAAAAACATGAAGAACCTGAAAAGCTGTGAGAAATATGAAGAGCTTCAAATGGTGTCAAAAATATGAGGAGCATGAAACGGTCTGAAAAATAGGAGGAGCATGAAGCGGTGTTCAAAAACAGGAAGAGCCTGAAAAATTGTGAAAAATATGAAGAGTTTCAAAAGGTGTCAAAAATAAGAGGAGCATGAAACGGTCTGAGAAATAGGAGGAGCATGAAGCGGTGTTCAAAAACATGAAAAGCCTGAAATGGTGTGAAATATATGAAGAGCTTCAAAAGGTGTCAAAAATGAGATGAGCTTGAAACGGTCTGAAAAATAGGAGGAGCATGAAGTGGTGTTGAAAAAAAAGAAGAGACTGAAAAGGTGTGAAATATATGAAGAGCTTCAAAAGGTGTCAAAAATATGAGGAGAAGGAAAGGGTCTGAAAAATAGGAGGAGCATGAAGCTGTGTTGAGAAACATGAAGAGCCTGAAAAGGTGTGAAAAATATGAAGAGCTTCTAAAGGTGTCAAAAATATGAGGAGCATGAAACGGTCTGAAAAATAGATGCGGCATGAAATGGTGTTGAAAACATGAAGAGAGTGAAAAGGTGTGAAAAATATGAAGAGCTTCAAAAGGTGTGAAATACATGAGGAGCATGAAACGAGCTGAAAAATAGAAGCATGAAGTGGTGTGGCAAAACATGAAGAGCCTGAAAAGGTGTGAAAAATATGAAGAGCTTCAAAAGGAGTGAAATACATTAGGAGCATGAAACTCTCTGAAAAATAGGAGGAGCATGAAGCTGTGTTCAAAAATATGAAGAGCCTGAAAAGATGTGAAAAATATGAAGAGCTTCAAAAGGTGTCAAAAATATGAGGAGCATGAAACGGTCTGAAAAATAAAAGCAGCATGAAACGGTGTTGAAAAACATGAAGAGCCTGAAAAGGTGTGAAAAATAAGAAGAGCTTCAAAAGGTATGAAAAATATGAGGAGCATGAAACGGCCTGAAAAATAGAAGCAGCATGAAACGGTGTTGAAAAATATGATGAGCCTGAAAATGTGTGAAAAATATGAAGAGCTTCAAAAGGGGTCAAAAATATGAAGAGCATGAAACGGTCTGTAAAATAGGAGGAGCATGAAGCGGTGTTCAAAAACATGAAGAGCCTGAAAAGGTGTGAAAAATATGAAGAGCTTCAAAAAGTGTCAAAAATATGAAGAGCATGAAACGGCCTGAAAAATAGGAGGAGCAGGAAGTTATGTTGAAAAACATGAAGAGCCTAAAAAGGTGTGAAAAATATGAAGAGCTTCAAAAGGGGTCAAAAATATGAAGAGCATGAAACGGTCAGAAAAATAGGAGGAGCATGAAACGGTGTTCAAAAAAAAAGAGCCTGGAATGGTGTGAAAAATATGAAGAGCCTTAAAACGTGTCAAAAATATGAGGAGCATGAAACGGTCTGAAAAATAGGAGCAGCATGAAATGGTGTCCAAAAACATGAAGAGCCTGAAAAGGTGTGAAAAATATGAAGAGCTTCAATAGGGGTGAAAGACATGAGGAACATGAAACGGTCTGAAAACTAGGAGGAGCATGAAGCTGTGCTCGAAAACATGAACAGCCTGAGAAGGTGTGAGAAATATGAAGAGCTTCAAAAGGTGTGAAAATTATGAGGAGAATGAAACGGTCTGAAAAATAGGAGGAGCATGAAGAAGTGTTCAAAAATATGAAGAGCCTGAAAGGATGTGAAAAATATGACGTGCCTCAAGAGGTGTCAAAAATATGAGGAGCATGAAACGTTCTCAAAATAATAGGAGCATGAAGCGGTGTTGAAAAACATGAAGAGCCTGAAAAAGTGTGAAAAATAAGAAGAGCTTCAAAAGGTGTCAATAATAAGAGGTGCATGAAACAGTCTGAAAAAAAAGGAGGAGCATGAAACGGTCTGAAAAATAGGAGGAGCATGAAGCTGTGTTGAAAAACATGAAGAGCCTGCAAAGATGTGAAATATATGAAGAGCTCCAAAAGGTGTCAAAAATATGAGGAGCATGAAACGGTCTCAAAAATAGGAGGAACATAAAGCGGTGTTCAAAAACTTGGAGAGCCTGAAAAGTTCTGAAAAATATGAAGAGCTACAAAATTTGTCAAAAATATGAGGAGCATGAAACGGTCTCAAAAATAGGAGGAGTGAGATCGATGTTGAAAAACAAGAAGAGCCTAAAAACGTGTGAAAAATATGAAGAGCTTCAAAAGGTGTCAAAAATATGAGGAACAGGAAACGGTCTCAAAAATAGGAGGAGCATTAAGCGGTGTTGAAAAACATGAAGAGCCTGAAAAGATGTGAAAAATATGAAGAGCTTCAAAATATGTCAATAATAAGAGTTGCATGAAACAGTCTGAACATTAGGAGAAGCATGAAACGGTCTGACAAATAGGAGGAGCATGAAGGGGTGTTCAAAAACATGAAGAGTCTGAAAAGGTGTGACAAATATAAAGAGCTTCAAATCGTGTCAATAATATGAGGAGCATGAAACGGTCTGAAAAATAGGAGGAGCATGAAACGGTGTAGAAAAACATGAAGAGCATGAAAAGGTGTGAAAAATAGGAAAAGCTTCAAAAAGTGTCAAAAATATGAGGAGCATGAAACGGTCTGAGAAACAGAAGGAGCATGAAGCGGTATTCAAAAACATGAAGAGCCTGAAAGGGGAGAAAAATATGAAGAGCTTCAAATGTGTCAAACATATGAGGAGCATGATACGGTCTCAAAAATAGGAGGAGCATGAAGCGTTCTTCAAAAACATGAAGAGCCTGAAAAGGTATGAAAAATATGAAGAGCTTCAAAAGGTGTCAAAAATATGAGGAGCATGAAACGGTCTGAAAAATAGGAGGAGCATGAAACGGTGTTCAAAAACATGAAGAGCCGGAAAAGGTGTGAAAAATAGGAGGAGCTTCAAAAGGTTTCAAAAATATGAGGAGCATGAAACGGTCTGAAAAATAGGAGGAGCATGAAGCGGTCTTGAAAAACGTGAAGAGTCAGAAAAGGTGTGAAAAATATGAAGAGCTTCGAAAGGTGTGAAAAATATGAGAAGCATGAAACGGTCTGAAAAATAGGAGGAGCATGAAGCGGTGATGAAAAACATGAAGAGCCTGAAAAGGTTTGAAAAATATTAGGAGCTTCAAAACGTGTTAAAAATATGAGGAGCATGAAACGGTCTGAAAAATCGGAGGAGCATGCAGCTTTGCTAAAACACATGAAGAGCCTGAAAAGGTGTGAAAAATATGAAGAGCGTCAAAAGGTGTCAAAAATATGAGGAGCATGAAACGGTCTGAAAAATAGGAGCAAGAAGCGTTGTTGAAAATGATGAAGAGCCTGAAAATGTGTGAAAAATATGAAGAGCTTCAAAAAGTGTCAAAAATATGAGGAGCATGAAAAGTTCTGAAAAATAGGAGGAGCATGAAGCAGTGTTGAAAATCATGAAGAGCCTGAAAAGGTGTGAAAAATATGAAGAGCTTCAAAAGTAGTCAAATATATGAGGTGCATGAAACTGTCTGAATAAAAGGAGGAGCAAGAGGTGGTGTTGAAAAAGATGAAGCGCCTGAAAATGTGTGAAATATATGAAGAGCTTCAAAAGGTGTCAAAAATATGAGGAGCATGAAACGGTCTGAAATATAAGAGGAGCATGAAGCGGTGTTGAAAAACATGAAGAGCATGAAAGGTGTGAAATATATGAAGAGCTTCAAAAGTTGTCAAAAATTTGAGGAGCATGAAGCGGTGTTCAAAAAGATGAAGGGCCTGAAAAGGTGTGAAATATATGAACAGCTTAAAAAGGTGTCAAAAATATGAGGAGCATGAAACCGTCTGAAAAATAGGAGGAGCATGAAGCAGTGTTGAAAACATGAAGAGCCTGAAAAGGTATGAAAAATATGAAGAGCTACAAAAGGGGTCAAAAATATGAGGAGCATGAAACGGTCTGAAAAATAGGAGGAGCATGAAATGGTGTTCAAAAACATAACAGCCTGAAAAGGTGTGAAAAACATGAAGAGCTTGAAAACGTGTGAAAAATATGAGGACTATGAAACCGTCTGAAAAATAGGAGGAGCAAGAAACGGTGTTGAAAACATGAAGAGCCTGAAAAGCTGTGAAAGATATGAAGAGCTTCAAAAGGTGTCATAAGTATGACGAGCATGAAACGGTCTAAAAAATAGGAGGAACATGAGGCATTGTTGAAAAACATGAAGAGCCTGAAATGGTGTGAAAAATATGAAGTGCTTCAAAAGGAGTCAAAAATATGAGGAGTAGGAAAGGGTCTGAAAAAAAGGAGGAGCAAGAGGTGGTGTTGAAAAACATGAAGCGACTGAAATCTGTGAAATATATGAAGAGCTTCAAAAGGTGTCAATAATCTGAGGAGCATGAAACAGTCTGAAAAATAGGAGGAGCATGAAGCGGTGTTGAAAAACATGAAGAGCCTGAAATGGTGTGAAAAACATGAAGAGCTTCAAAAGGAGTCAAAAATATGAGGAGCATGAAACGGTCTGAAAAAAAGGAGGAGCAAGAGGTGATGTTGAAAAACATGAAGCGCCTGAAAATGTGTGAAATCTATGAAGAGCTTCAAAAGGTGTCAAAAATATGAGGAGCATGAAACGGTATGATGAATAAGAGGAGCATGGAGCGGTGTTGAAAAACATGAAGAACCTGAAAAGGTGTGAAAAATATGAAGAGCTTCAAAAGGTGTGAAAAATATGAGGCGCATGAAACGGTCTGAAAATTAGAAGCAGCATGAAGCGGTGTTGAAAAACATGAAGAGCCTGAAGGTGTGAAATATAAGAAGAGCTTCAAAAGGTGTCAAAAATATGAGGAGCATGAAACCGTCTGAAAAATAGGAGGAGCATGAATAGGTGTTCAAAAACATGACAGCCTGAAAAGGTGTGAAAAATATGAAGAGCTTCAAAACGTGAGAAAAATATGAGGACCATGAAACTGTCTGAAAAATAGGAGGAGCATGAAACGGTATGGAAAACATGAAGAGCCTGAAAACGTGTGAAAAATATGAAGAGCTTCAAAAGGTGTCAAAAATATGACGAGCATGAAACGGTCTGAAAAATAGGAGGAGCATGAAGCAGTGTTGAAAAACATTAAGAGCCTGAAAAGGTGTGAAAAATATGAAGAGCTTCAAAAAGTGTCAAATATATGAGGAGCATGAAACGGTCTGAAAAAGAGGAGGAGCATGAAGCTGTGTTGAAAAACATGAAGAGCCTGATAAGGTGTGAAAACTATTAAGAGCTTCAAAAGGTGTCAAAAATATGAGAAACATGAAACGGTCTGAAAAATAGGAGGAGCATGAAAAGGTGTTCAAAAACATGAAGAGACTGAAAACCTGTGAAAATTATTAAGAGCTTCAAAAGGTGTGAAAAATATGAAGAGCTTCAAAAGGTGTGAAAAATATGAGGAGCATGAAACGGTCTGAAAAATAGGAGGAGCATGAAACTGTGTTGAAAAATATGAAGAGCCTGAAAAGGTGTGAAATATATGTATAGGTTCAGAACGTGTCAAAAATATGAGGAGCATGAAACAATCTGAAAAATAGGAGAAGATTGAAGCGGTGTTGAAAAAGATAAAGAGCCTGAAAAGGTGTGAAAAATATGAAGAGCGTCTAAAGGTGTCAAAAATATGAGGAGCATGAAACGGTCTGAAAAATAGGAGGAGCATGAAAAGGTGTTCAAAAACATGAAGCACCTGAAAATGTGTGAAAAATATGAAGAGCTTCAAAAGGTGTGAAAAATATGAGGAGCATGAAGTGGTGTTCAAAAACATGAAGAGCTTGAAAAGGTATGAAATATACTAAGAGCTTCAAAAGGTGTGAAAAATAGAAGGCGCAAAAAGCGGTGTTCAAAAACATGAAAAGCCTGATAAGGTGTGAAATATATGAAGAGCGTCTAAAGGTGTCAAAAATATGAGGAGCATGAAACGGTCTGAAAAATAAGAGGAGCATGAAATGGTGTTGAAAAACATGAAGAACCTGAAATGAGTGAAATATACGAAGAGCTTCAAAAGGTGTCAAAAATATGAGGAGCATGAAACGGTATGAAAAATAGGAGGAGCCTGAAGCGGTGTTGAAAAACATGAAGAGCCTGAAAAGGTGGGAACAATATGAAGAGCTTCAAAAGTTGTGAAAAATGTGAAGTGCTTCAAAAGTTGTCAAAATATGAGGTGCATGAAACGATTTGAAAAATAGGAGCAGCATGAAGCGGTTTTGAAAAACATGAAGAGCCTGAAAATGTGTGAAAAATATGAACAGCTTCAAAAGGTGTCAAAAATATGAGGAGCATGAAACGGTCTGAAAAATAGGAGGAGCATGAAGATGTGTTGAAAAACATGAAGAGCCTGAAAAGGAGTGAAATGTATGAAGAGCTTCAAAAGGTGTCAAAAGTATGAGGAGCATGAAACGGTCTGAAAAAAAATAGGAGCATGAAGCGGTGTTGAAAAACATGAAGAGCATGAAAAGGTGTGAAAAATATGAGGAGCATGAAACGGTCTGAAAATTAGGAGGAGCATGAAGCGGTGTTGAAAAACATGAAGAGCCTGAAAGGTGTGAAATATATGAAGAGCTTCAAAAGTTGTCAAAAATTTGAGGAGCATGAAGCGGTGATCAAAAGCATGAAGAGCCTGAAAAGGTGTGAAATATATGAAGAGCTTCAAAAGGTGTCGAAAAAATGAGGAGCATGAAACCCTCTGAAAAATAGGAGGAGCATGAAGCGGTGTTGAAAAACATGAAGAGCCTGAAAGGTGTGAAATATATGAAGAGCTTCAAAAGTTGTCAAAAATTTGAGGAGCATGAAGCGGTGTTCAAAAACATGAAGAGCCTGAAAAAGTGTGAAATATATGAAGAGCTTCAAAAGTTGTCAGAAATTTGAGGAGCATGAAGCGGTGTTCAAAAACATGAAGAGCCTGAAAAGGTGTGAAATATATGAAGAGCTGCAAAAGGTGTCAAAAATATGAGGAGCATGAAACCGTCTGAAAAATAGGAGGAGCATGAAGCGGTGTTGAAAACATGAAGAGCCTGAAAAGGTATGAAAAATATGAAGAGCTACAAAAGGGGTAAAAATATGAGGAGCATGAAACGGTCTGAAAAATAGGAGGAGCATGAAATGGTGTTCAAAAACATGACAGCCTGAAAAGGTGTGAAAAACATGAAGAGCTTGAAAAAGTGTGAAAAATATGAGGACCATGAAACCGTCTGAAAAATAGGAGGAGCAAGAAACGGTGTTGAAAACATGAAGAGCCTGAAAAGCTGTGAAAGATATGAAGAGCTTCAAAAGGTGTCATAAATATGACGAGCATGAAACGGTCTAAAAAATAGGAGGAACATGAGGCATTGTTGAAAAACATGAAGAGCCTGAAAAGGTGTGAAAAATATGAAGAGCTTCAAAAGGAGTCAAAAATATGAGGAGCAGGAAAGGGTCTGAAAAAAAGGAGGAGCAAGAGGTAGTGTTGAAAAACATGAAGCGACTGAAATCTGTGAAATATATGAAGAGCTTCAAAAGGTGTCAATAATCTGAGGAGCATGAAACAGTCTGAAAAAAAGGAGGAGCATGAAGCGGTGTTGAAAAACATGAAGAGCCTGAAAAGGTGTGAAAAATATGAACAGCTTAAAAAGGTGTCAAAATATGAGGAGCTTGAAAAGGGTTCAAAAACATGAAGAGCATGAAAATGTATGAAAAATATGCAGAGTTTCAAATGGTGTCAAAAATATGAGAGCATGAAACGGTCTGAAAAATAGGAGGAGCATGAAATAATGTTCAAAAACATGAAGAGACTGAAAACCTGTGAAAAATATGAAGAGCTTCAAAAGTTGTGGAATATATGAGGAGCATGAAACGGTCTGAAAAATAGGAGCATGAAACTGTGTTGAAAAATATGAAGAGCCTGAAAAGGTGTGAAATACATGAATAGGTTCAGAACGTGTCAAAAATATGAGGAGCATGAAACGGTCGGAAAAATAGGAGGAGAATGAAGCGGTGTGGAAAAACATGAAGAGCCTGAAAAGGTGTGAAAAATATGAAGAGCTTCAAAAAGTGTCAAAAATATGAGGAGCATGAAACTGTCTGAAAAATAGGAGGAGCATGAAAAGGTGTTCAAAAACATGAAGAGCCTGAAAATATGTGAAAATTATCAAGAGCTTCAAAAGGTGTGAAAAATATGAGGAGCATGAAGTGGTGTTCAAAAACATGAAGAGCTTGAATAGGTGTGAAATATACGAAGAGCTTCAAAAGGTGTGAAAAATAGGAGGAGCATGAAGCGGTGTTCAAAAACATGAAAAGCCTGAAAAGGTGTGAAATATATGAAAAGCTTCAAAAGGTGTCAAAAGTATGAGGAGCATGAAACGCTCTGAAAATAGGAGGAGGATGAAACCGTGTTGAAAAACATGAAGAGCATGAAAGGTGTGAAAAATACGAAGAGCTTCAAAAGGTGTCAAAAATCTGAGGAGCATGAAACGGTCTGAAAAATAGGAGGAGCATGAATCGGTGTTCAAAAACATGAAGAGCCTGAAAAGGTGTGAAAAATATGAAGAGCTTCAAAAGGTGTCAAAAATATGAGGAGCTTGAAAAAGTGTTCAAAAACATGAAGAGCATGAAAATGTGTGAAAAATATGAAGAGTTTCAAATGGTGTCAAAAATATGAGGAGCATGAAACTCTCTGAAAAATAGGAGGAGCATGAAATGGTGTTCAAAAACATGAAGAGACTGAAAACCTGTGAAAATTATTAAGAGCTTCAAAAGGTGTGAAAAATATGAAGAGCTTCAAAAGGTGTCAAAAATATGAGGAGCATGAAACGGTCTGAAAAATAGGAGAAGATTGTAGCGGTGTTGAAAAACATTAAGAGCCTGAAAAGGTGTGAAAAATATGAAGAGGTTCAAAAGGTGTCAAAAATATGAGGAGCATGAAACGGTCTGAAAAATAGGAGGAGCATGAAAAGCTGTTCAAAACATGAAGCGCCTGAAAATGTGTGAAAAATATGAAGAGCTTCAAAAGGTGTGAAAAATATGAGGAGCATGAAGTGGTGTTCAAAAACATGAAGAGCTTGAAAAGGTATGAAATATACTAAGAGCTTCAAAAGGTGTGAAAAATAGGAGGCGCAAAAAGCGGTGTTCAAAAACAAGAAAAGCCTGATAAAGTGTGAAATATATGAAGAGCTTCAAAAGGTGTCAAAAGTATGAGGAGCATGAAACGGTCTGAAAATAGGAGGAGGATGTAAGGGTGTTGAAAACATGAAGAGCAAGAAAAGGTGTGAAAAATATGAAGAGCTTCAAAAGGTGTCAAAAAATGAGGAGCATGAAACGGTCTGAAAAATAGGAGGAGCACGAATTGGTGTTCAAAAACATGAAGAGCCTGAAAAGGTGTGAAAAATATGAAGAGCGTCAAAAGGTGTCAAAAATATGAGGAGCATGAAACGGTCTGAAAAATAGGAGGAGCATGAAAAGGTGTTCAAAAACATGAAGCGCCTGAAAATGTGTGAAAAATATGAAGAGCTTCAAAAGGTGTGAAAAATATGAGGAGCATGAAGTGGTGTTCTAAAACATGAAGAGCTTGAAAAGGTGGGAAAAATATGAAGAGCTTCAAAAGGTGTGAAAAATGTGAAGTGCTTCAAAAGTTGTCAAAATATGAGGTGCATGAAACGATTTGAAAAACAGGAGCAGCATGAAGCGGTTTTGAAAAACATAAAGAGCCTGAAAAGGTGTTAAAAATATGAACAGCTTAAAAAAGTGTCAAAAATATGAGGAGTTTGAAAAGGTGTTCAAAAACATGAAGAGCATGAAAATGTGTGAAAAATATGAACAGCTTCAAAAGGTGTCGAAAATATGAGGAGCATGAAACGGTCTGAAAGATAGGAGGAGCATGAAGTTGTGTTGAAAAACATGAAGAGCCTGAAAAGGAGTGAAATGTATGAATAGCTTCAAAAGGTGTCAAAAGTATGAGGAGCATGAAACGGCCTGAAAAATAGAAGGAGCATGAAAAGGTGTTCAAAAACATGAAGAGCTTGAAAAGGTGTGAAATATATGAAGAGCTTCAAAAGGTGTGAAAAATAGGAGGAGCATGAAGCGTTTTTCAAAAACATGAAGAGCTTGAAAAGGTGTGAAATATATGAAGAGCTTCAATAGATGTGAAAAATAGGAGGAGCATGAAGCTTTGTTCAGAAACATGAAGAACCTTAAAAGATATGAAATATATGAAGAGCTTGAAAATGTGTCAAAAATATGAGGAGCATGAAACGGTCTGAAAAATAGGAGGAGCATGACGGGGTGTTGAAAAACATGAAGAGCCTGAAAAGGTGTGAAAAACATGAAGAGATCGAAAAGGTGTGAAATATATGAAGAGCTTCAAAAGGTGTCAAAAATATGAGGAGCATGAAACGGTCTGAAAAATAGGAGGTGCATGAAGCGATGTTCAAAAACATGAAGATCCTGAAAAGGTGTGAAATGTATGAAGAGCTTCAAAAGTTGTCAAAAATTTGAGGAGCAAGAAACTGTCTGAAATATAGGAGGAGCATGAAGCGGTGTTGAAAAGCATGAAGAGCCTGAAAAGGTGTGAAAAATAGGAGGAGCTTCAAAATGTGTCAAACATATGAGGAGCATGAAACGGTCTGAAAAATAGGAGGAGCATGAAGTGGTGTTGAAAAATATGAAGAGCCTAAAAAGGTGTGAAAAATATGAAGAGTTTCAAAGGTGTCAAAAATATGAGGAGCATGAAACGGTCTGAAAAATAGGAGGAGTGAGAAACGGTGTTCAAAAACATGAAGAGCCAGAAAAGCTGTGAAAAATATGAAAGCTTTAAAAGGTGTCAAAAATATGAGGAGCATGAAACGGTCTGAAAAATAGGAGGAGCATGACGCGGTGTTCAAAAACATGAAGAACCTGAAAAGGTGTGAAAAATATGAAGAGCTTCAAAAGGTGTCAAAAATATGAGGAGCATGAAAAGGTATGAAAAATAGGAGGAGAATGAGGCGGTGTTGAAAAACATGAAGAGCCTGAAAATGTGTGAAATATATGAAGAGCTTCAAAACGTGTCAAAAAGATGAGGAGCACAAAACGGTCTGAAAAATAGGAGGAGCATGAAGCGGTGTTGAAAAACATGAAAAGCCTGAAAAGGCGTAAAAACATGAAGAGCCTGTAAAGGTTTGAAATATATGAAGAGCTTCAAAAGGTGTCAAAAATATGAGGAGCAGGATACGGTCTGAAAAATAGGAGGAGCTTGAAGCGGTCTTGAAAGACATGAAGAGCGTGAAAAGGTGTGAAAAACATGAAGAGTTTGAAAAGGTGTGAAATATATGAAGAGCTACAAAAGGTGTCAAAAATATGAGGAGCATGAAACGGTCTGAAAAATAGGAGGAGCATGAAGCTGTGTTCAAAAATATGAAGAGCCTGAAAAGGTGTGAAAAATATGAAGAGCTTCAATAGGTGTGAAAAATATGAGGAGCTGTATACGGTGTGAAAAATAGCAGAGGCATGAAGCGGTGTTCAAAAACATGAAGAGCCTGAAAAGGTGTGAAAAATATGAAAAGTTTGAAAAGGTGTCAAAAATGAGATGAGCATGAAACGGTCTGAAAAATAGGAGGAGCATGAAGCGGTGTTGAAAAACATGAAGAGCCTGAAAAGGTGTGAAAAATATGAAGAGATTCTAAAGGTTTCAAAAACGAGATGAGCATGAAACGGTCTGAAAAATAGGAGGAGCATGAAGTGGTGGTGCAAACCATGAAGAGCCTGAAAATGCGTGAAAAATATGAAGAGGTTCAAAAGGTGTGAAATACATGAGGAGCAAGAAACTCTCTGAAAAATAGGAGGAGCATGAAGCGGTGTTCAAAAACATGAAGAGCCTGAAATGTTGTGAAAAATTAGAAAAGCTTCAAAAGGTGTCAAAAATGAGATGAGCATGAAACTATCTGAAAAATAGGAGTACCATGAAGCGGTGTTGAAAATCATGAAGAGCCTGAAAAGGAGTGAAAAATATGAAGAGCTTCAATAAGTGTCAAAAATATGAGGAACATGAAACGGTCTGAAAAATAGGAGGAGCATGAAGCGGTGTTGAAAAAAATGAGAAGCCTGAAAAGGTGTGAAATATATGAAGAGCTTCAAAAGGTGTGAAATATATGAGGAGCATGAAACTCTCTGAAAAATAGAAGGAGCATGAAGTGATGTTGTAAAACATGAAGAGCCTGAAAAGGTGTGAAAAATATGAAGAGCTTCAAAAGGTGTCCAAATTATGAGGAGCATGAAACGGTCTGAAAAATACGAGGAGCATGAAGCGGTGTTGAAAAACATGAAGAGCCTGAAAAGCTGTGAAAAATATGAAGAGCTTCAAAAGGTGTCAAAAAGGGATGAGCATGAAAAGGTATGAAAAATAGGATGAGCAAGAAGGGGTGTTGAAAAAAATGAGAAGCATGAAAAGATGTGAAATATATGAAGAGCTTCAAAAGGTGTGAAATATATGAGGAGCATGAAACTCTCTGAAAAATAGAAGGAGCATGAAGTGATGTTGTAAAACATGAAGAGCCTGAAAAGGTGTGAAAAATATGAAGAGCTTCAAAAGGTGTCCAAATTATGAGGAGCATGAAACGGTCTGAAAAATACGAGGAGCATGAAGCGGTGTTGAAAAACATGAAGAGCCTGAAAAGCTGTGAAAAATATGAAGAGCTTCAAAAGGTGTCCAAAATATGAGCAGCATGAAACGGTCTGAAAAATAGGAGGAACATGAAGCGGTGTTGAAAAAAATGAAGAGCCTGAAAAGCTGTGAGAAATATGAAGAGCTTCAAAAGTTGTGAAAAATATGAAGAGCTTCAAAAGGTGTCAAATATATGAGGAGAATGAAACGGTCTGCAACATAGGAGGAGCATGAAATGGTGTTCAAAAACATGAAGAGCCTGAAAAGGTGTGAAAAATATGAAGTGATTCAAAAGGTGTGAAATACTTGAGGAGGATTAAACGGTCTGAAACATAGGAGGAGCATGAAGCAGTGTTGAAAAACATGAAGAGCCTGAAAACGTGTGAAAAATATGAAGAGCTTCAAAAGGTGTGAGAAATATGAAGAGCTTCAAAAAGTGTCAAAAATTAGATGAGCCTGAAACGGTCTGAAAAATAGGAGTAGCATGAAGTGGTGTTGAAAAATATGAAGAGCCTGAAAACGTGTGAAAAATATGAAGAGCTTCAAAATGTGTGAAAAAGATGAAGAGCTTCAAAAGGTGTCAAAATGAGATGAGCATGAAACGGTCTGAAAAATAGGAGGAGAATGAAGCGGTGTTGAAAAACATGAAGAGCCTGAAAACGTGTGAAAATTATGAAGAGCTTCAAAAGGTGTGAAAAATATGAGGAGCATGAAATGGTCTGAAAAATAGGAGGAGCATGAAGCGGTGTTGAAAAACATGAAGAGCCTGAAAAGGTGTGAAAAATATGAAGAGCTTCAAAATGTGTCAAAATGAGACGAGCATGAAACGGTCTGAAAAACAGGAGGAGAATGAAGCGGTGTTGAAAATCATCAAGAGCATGAAAAGGTGTGAAAAATATGAAGAGCTTCAAAAGGTGTCTAAAATATGAGGAGCGTGAAACAATCTGAAAAATAGGAGGAGCATGAAGCGGTGTTCAAAAATATGAAGAGCCTGAAAAGGTGTGAAATATATGAAGAGCTTCAAAAGGTGTCAAAAATATGAAGAGCATGAAACGGTCTGAAAAATAGGAGGAACATGAAGCGGTGTTCAAAACATGAAAAGCCTGAAAAGGTGGGAAAAATATGAAGATCTTCAAAAGCTGTCAAAAATATGAGGAGCATGAAACGTTCTGAAAAATACGAGGAGGATGAAGCGGTGTTGAAAAACATGAAGAGCCTGAAAAGGTGTGAAATATATGAAGAGCTTGAAAAGGTGTCAAAAATATGAGGAGAATGAAACGGTCTGAAAAATAGGAGGAGCATGAAGCGGTGTTAAAAAACATGAAGAGCCTGAAAAGGTGTGAAAAATATGAAGAGTTTCTAAATGTGTCAAAATGAGATTAGCATGAAACGGTCTGAAGAATAGGAGGAGAATGAAGAGCTGTTGAAAATCATCAAGAGACTGAAAAGGTGTGAAATATATGAAGAGCTTCAAAAGGTGTGAGATACATGAGAGCATGAAACGATCTGCAAAATAGCAGGAGCATGAAGCGGTGTTGAAAAACATGAAGTGTCTGAAAAGTGTGAAAATATGAAGAGCTTCAAAAATACGAAAAATATGAAGCGCTTCAAAAGGTGTGAAAAATATGAAGAGCTTCAAAAGGTGTCAAAAATGAGATGAGCATGAAACTGTCTGAAAAATAGGAGGAGCATGAAGCAGTGTTGAAAATCATGAAGAGCCTGAAAAGGTGTGAAATATATGAAAAGCTTCAAAAGATGTGAAAAATATGAAGAGCTTCAAAAGTTGTGAGAAATATGAAGAGCTTCAAAAAGTGTCAAAAATATGAGGAGCATGAAACGGTCAGAAAAATATGAGCATCATGAAGCGGTGTTGAAAAACATGAAGAGCTTGAAATGTGTGAAAAATATGTAGAGCTTCAAAAGGTGTGAAAAATATGAAGAGCTTCAAAAGCTGTCAAAAATGAGCTGAGCATGAAACGGACTGAAAAATAGAAGAAGCATGAAGTGGTGTTGAAAACATGAAGAGCCTGAATACGTGTGAAAAATATGATGAGCTTCAAAAGGTGTCAAAAATACGAGGAGCATGAAACGGTCTGAAAAATAGGAGGATCATGAAGCGGTGTTGAAAAACATGAAGAGCCTGAAAGGTGTGAAAAATATGAAGAGCTTCAATAGGTGTCAAAAATAGGAGGAGCATGAAACGGCCTGAAAAATAGGAGGAGCATGAAACGGTCTGAAAAATAGGAGGAGCATGAAGCGGTGTTCAAAAACATGAAGAGCATGAAAAGGTGTGAAAAATATGAAGAGTTTCAAAAGGTGTCAAAACTATGAGGAGCATAAAACGGCATGAAAAATAGGAGGAGCATGAAACGGTCTGAAAAATAGGAGGAGCATGAAGCGGTGTTGAAAAACATGAAGAGACTGAAAAGTCGTGAAATATATGAAGAGCTTCAAAAGGTGTCAACAATAGGAGGAGCATGAAACGGTCTGAAAAATAGGAGGAATATGAAGCGGTGTTGAAAAACCTGAAGAACATGAAAAGGTGTGACAAATATGAAGAGTTTCAAAAGGTGTCAAAACTATGAAGAGCATGAAACGGCCTGAAAAATAGGAGGAGCATGAAACGGTCTGAAAAATAGGAGGAGCATGAATGGGTGTTGAAAAACCTGAAGAGCCTGAAAAGGCGTGAAATATATGAAGAGCTTCAAAAGGTGTCAAAAATAGGAGGAGCATGAAACGGTCTGAAAAACAGGAGGAACATGAAGTGGTGTTGAAAAACCTGAAGAGCCTGAAAAAGTGTGAAATATATGAAGAGCTTCAAAAAGTGTCAAAAATAGGAGGAGCATGAAATGATCTGAAAAATAGGAGGAGCATGAAGTGGTGTTGAAAAACATGAATAGACTGAAAACGTGTGAAATATATGAAGAGGTACAAAAGGTGTCAAAAATATGAGGAGCATGAAACGGTCTAAAAAATAAGAGGAGCATGAAGCGGTTTTCAAATACATGAAAGGCCTGAAAAGGTGTGAAAAATATGAAGAGCTTCAAAAGGTGTCAAAAATATGAGGAGCACGAAACGTTCTGAAATATAGGAGGAGCATGAAGCCGTGTTCAAAAAGATGAAGAGCCTGAAAAGGTGTGAAAAATATGAAGAGCTTCAAAAGGTGTCAAAATATGAGGAGCATGAAATTCTGAAAAATAGGAGGAGCATGAAACTGTCTGAAAAATAGGAGGAGCATGAATCGGTGTTGAAAACCTGAAGAGCATGAAAAGGTGTGAAAAAACTGAAGATTTTCAAAAGGTGTCAAAAATATGAGGAGCATGAAATTGTCTGAAAAAGAGGAGGAGCATGAAGTGGTGTTCAAAAACATGAAGAGCCTGAAAAGGTGTGAAAAATACGTAGAGCTTCAAAAGGTGTGAAAAATATGAGGAGCATGAAACGGCCTGAAAAATAGGAGGAGCATGAAACGGTCTGAAAAATAGCAGGAGCATGAATCGGTGTTGAAAAACATGAAGAGCATGAAAAATGTGTGAAAAATATGAAGAGCTTCAAAATGTGTCAAAAATATGAGGAGCAAGAAACGGCCTGAAAAATAGGAGGAGCATGAAGCCATGTTCAAAAACATGAAGAGCCTGGAAAGGTGTGAAAAATATGAAGAGCTTCAAAAGCTGTCAAAAATGAGCTGAGCATGAAACGGACTGAAAAATAAAAGAAGCATGAAGTGGTGTTGAAAACATGAAGAGCCTGAATACGTGTGAAAAATATGATGAGCTTCAAAAGGTGTCAAAAATACGAGGAGCATGAAACGGTCCGAAAAATAGGAGGATCATGAAGCGGTGTTGAAAAACATGAAGAGCCTGAAAGGTGTGAAAAATATGAAGAGCTTCAATAGGTGTCAAAAATAGGAGGAGCATGAAACGGCCTGAAAAATAGGAGGAGCATGAAACGGTCTGAAAAATAGGAGGAGCATGAAGCGGTGTTCAAAAACATGAAGAGCATGAAAAGGTGTGAAAAATATGAAGAGTTTCAAAAGGTGTCAAAACTATGAGGAGCATGAAACGGCCTGAAAAATAGGAGGAGCATGAAACGGTCTGAAAAATAGGAGGAGCATGAAGCGGTGTTGAAAAACATGAAGAGACTGAAAAGTCGTGAAATATATGAAGAGCTTCAAAAGGTGTCAACAATAGGAGGAGCATGAAACGGTCTGAAAAAATCGGAGGAATATGAAACTGTGTTCCAAATCGTGAAGAGCCTGAAAAGGTGTGAAAAATATGAAGAGCTTCAAAAGATGTGAAAAAAATGAAGAGCTTCAAAAGCTGTCAAAAATGAAATGAGCATGAAACGGTCTGAAAAATAGGAGGAGCATGAATAGGTGTTCTAAAACATGAAGAGCCTGAACAGGTGTGAACATATGAATAGCTTCCAAAGGTGTCAAAAATGAAATGAGAATGAAACGGTCTGAAAAATAGGAGGAGCATGAAGCGGTGTTCAAAAACATGAAGAGTCTGAAAAGGTGTAATATATATTAAGAGCTTCAAAATGTGTCAAAAATGAGATGAGCATGAAACGGTCTGAAAAATAGGAGGAGCATGAAGTGGTGTTGAAAACATGAAGAGCCCAAAAAAGTGTGAAATATATGAAGAGCTTCAAAAGGTGTCAAAAATATGAGGAGCATGAAACGGTCAGAAAAATATGAGCATCATGAAGCGGTGTTGAAAAACATGAAGAGCTTGAAATGTGTGAAAAATATGTAGAGCTTCAAAAGGTGTGAAAAATATGAAGAGCTTCAAAAGCTGTCAAAAATGAGCTGAGCATGAAACGGACTGAAAAATAGAAGAAGCATGAAGTGGTGTTGAAAACATGAAGAGCCTGAATACGTGTGAAAAATATGATGAGCTTCAAAAGGTGTCAAAAATACGAGGAGCATGAAACGGTCTGAAAAATAGGAGGATCATGAAGCGGTGTTGAAAAACATGAAGAGCCTGAAAGGTGTGAAAAATATGAAGAGCTTCAATAGGTGTCAAAAATAGGAGGAGCATGAAACGGCCTGAAAAATAGGAGGAGCATGAAACGGTCTGAAAAATAGGAGGAGCATGAAGCGGTGTTCAAAAACATGAAGAGCATGAAAAGGTGTGAAAAATATGAAGAGTTTCAAAAGGTGTCAAAACTATGAGGAGCATAAAACGGCCTGAAAAATAGGAGGAGCATGAAACGGTCTGAAAAATAGGAGGAGCATGAAGCGGTGTTGAAAAACATGAAGAGACTGAAAAGTCGTGAAATATATGAAGAGCTTCAAAAGGTGTCAACAATAGGAGGAGCATGAAACGGTCTGAAAAATAGGAGGAATATGAAGCGGTGTTGAAAAACCTGAAGAACATGAAAAGGTGTGACAAATATGAAGAGTTTCAAAAGGTGTCAAAACTATGAAGAGCATGAAACGGCCTGAAAAATAGGAGGAGCATGAAACGGTCTGAAAAATAGGAGGAGCATGAATGGGTGTTGAAAAACCTGAAGAGCCTGAAAAGGCGTGAAATATATGAAGAGCTTCAAAAGGTGTCAAAATTAGGAGGAGCATGAAACGGTCTGAAAAACAGGAGGAACATGAAGTGGTGTTGAAAAACGTGAAGAGCCTGAAAAAGTGTGAAATATATGAAGAGCTTCAAAAAGTGTCAAAAATAGGAGGAGCATGAAATGATCTGAAAAATAGGAGGAGCATGAAGTGGTGTTGAAAAACATGAATAGACTGAAAACGTGTGAAATATATGAAGAGGTACAAAAGGTGTCAAAAATATGAGGAGCATGAAACGGTCTAAAAAATAAGAGGAGCATGAAGCGGTTTTCAAATACATGAAAGGCCTGAAAAGGTGTGAAAAATATGAAGAGCTTCAAAAGGTGTCAAAAATATGAGGAGCACGAAACGTTCTGAAATATAGGAGGAGCATGAAGCCGTGTTCAAAAAGATGAAGAGCCTGAAAAGGTGTGAAAAATATGAAGAGCTTCAAAAGGTGTCAAAATATGAGGAGCATGAAATTCTGAAAAATAGGAGGAGCATGAAACTGTCTGAAAAATAGGAGGAGCATGAATCGGTGTTGAAAACATGAAGAGCATGAAAAGGTGTGAAAAAACTGAAGATTTTCAAAAGGTGTCAAAAATATGAGGAGCATGAAATTGTCTGAAAAAGAGGAGGAGCATGAAGTGGTGTTCAAAAACATGAAGAGCCTGAAAAGGTGTGAAAAATACGTAGAGCTTCAAAAGGTGTGAAAAATATGAGGAGCATGAAATGGTCTGAAAAATAGGAGGAGCTAGAAACGGTGTTCAAAAACATGAAGAGCTTGAAAAGGTGTGAAAAATATGAAGAGCTTCAAAATGTGTGAAAAATATGAAGAGATTCAAAAGCTGTCAAAAAAGAGCTGAGCATGTAACGGTCTGAAAAATAGAAGAAGCATGAAATGGTGTTGAAAAACATGAAGAGAATCAAAGGTGTGAAAAATATGAAGAGCTTCAAAAGGTGTCAAAAATATGAGGAGCATGAAACGGTCTGAAAAATAGGAGGAGCATGAAACGGTGTTTCAAAACAAGAAGAGCCTGAAAAGGTGTGAAAAATATGAAGAGCTTCAAAAGGTGTCAAAAATAGGAGGAGAATGAAACGGTCTGAAAATTCGGAGGAGCATGAAACGGTGTTCAAAACATGAAGAGCCTGAAAAGGTGAGAAAAATATGAAGAGTTTCAAAAGGTGTCAAAATATGAGGAGCATTAAACGGTCTGAAAATAGGAGGAGCATGAAACGGTGTGGAAAAACATGAAGAGCATGAAAAGGTGTGAAAAATATGAAGAGTTTCAAAAGGTGTCAAAAATATGAGGAGCATGAAACGGTCTGAAATATAGGAGGAGCATTAAGCCGTGTTTAAAAACATGAAGAGCCTGAAAAGGTGTGAAAAATATGAAGAGCTTCAAAAGGTGTCAAAATATGAGGAGCATGAAATTCTGAAAAATAGGAGGAGCATGAAACTGTCTGAAAAATAGGAGGAGCATGAAGTGGTGTTCAGAAACATTAAGAGCCTGAAAAGGTGTGAAATATATGAAGAGCTCCAAAAAGTGTCAAAAATAGGAGGAGCATGAAACGGTCTGAAAAATAGGAGGAGCATGAAGCAGTGTTGAAAAACCTGAATAGCCTGAAAAGGTGTGAAATATATGATGAGCTTCAAAAGGTGTCAAAAATAGGAGGAGCATGAGACGGTATGAAAAATAGGAGGAGCATGAAGCCGTGTTCAAAAATATGAAGAGCCTGGAAAGGTGTGAAAAATATGAAGAGCTTCAAAAGGTGTCAAAATATGAGGAGCATGAAATTGTCTGAAAAATAGGAGGAGCATGAAACGGTCTGAAAAATAGGAGGAGCATGAATCGGTGTTGAAAACATGAAGAGCATGAAAAGGTGTGAAAAAACTGAAGATTTTCAAAAGGTGTCAAAAATATGAGGAGCATGAAATTGTCTGAAAAATAGGAGGAGCATGAAGTGGTGTTCAAAACATGAAGAGCCTGAAAATGTGTGAAAAATACGTAGAGCTTCAAAAGGTGTGAAAAATATGAGGAGCATGAAACGGTCTGAAAAATAGGAGGAGCATGAAGCGGTGTTCAAAAACATGAAGAGCCTGAAAAAGTGTGAAAAATATGAAGAGCTTCAAAAGGTGTGAAAAATATGAGGAGCATGAAACGGTCTGAAAAAAAGGAGGAGCATGAAGCGGTGTTGAAAAACATGAAGAGCCTGAAAAGGTATGAAAAACATGAAGAGCATGAAAATGTGTGAAAAATATGAAGAGCTTCAAAAGGTGTCAAAAATATGAGGAGCAAGAAACGGCCTGAAAAATAGGAGGAGCATGAAGCCGTGTTCAAAAACATGAAGAGCCTGGAAAGGTGTGAAAAATATGACGAGCTTCAAAAGGTGTGTAATATATGAGGAGCATGAAACGGTCTAAAAAATAGGAGGAGCATGAAGCAATGTTGATAAACATGAAGAGCCTGGAAAGGTGTGCAATATATGAAGAGCTTCAAAAGGTGTCAACAATATGAGGAGTATGAAATGGTCTGAAAAAGAAAAGGAGCATGAAGGGGTGGTCGAAAACATGAAGACGCTGAAAAGGTGTGAAAAATATGAAGAGCTTCAAAAGGTGTCAAAAATATGAGAACTATGAAACGTTCTGAAAAATAGGAGGAACATGAAGCGGTTTTGAAAAACATGAAGAGACTGAAAACGTGTGAAAAATATGAAGAGCTGCAAAAGGTGTGAAAAATATGAGGAGCATGGAACGTACTGAAAAATAGGAGGAGCATGAAACGGTCTGAAAAATAGGAGGATCATGAAGCTGTGTTGAAAAACCTGAAGAGCCTGAAAAGGCGTGAAATATATGAAGAGCTTCAAAGGTGTCAAAAATAGGAGGAGCATGAAACGGTCTGAAAAATAGGAGGAGCATGAAGCGGTGTTGAAAAACATGAATAGCCTGAAAAGGTGTGAAATGTATGAAGAGCTACAAATGGTGTCAAAAATATGATGAGACTGATACGGTCTAAAAAATAGGAGGAGCATGAATGGGTGTTGAAAACATGAAGAGCATGAAAAGGTGTGAAAAATATGAAGAGCTTCAAATGGAGTCAAAAATATGAGGAGCATGAAACGGTCTGAAAAATAGGAGGAGCATGAAGTGGTGTTCAGAAACATGAAGAGCCTGAAAAGGTGTGAAATATATGAAGAGCTTCAAAAAGTGTCAAAAATGCGAGGAGCATGAGACGGTATGAAAAATAGGAGGAGCATGAAGCGGTGTTGAAAAACCTGAAGAGCCTGAAAATGTGTGAAAAATACGAAGAGATTCAAAAGGTGTCAAAAATATGAGGCGCATGAATCGGTCTGAAAAATAGGAGGAGCAAGAAGCGGTATTGAAAAACATGAAGAGCCTGAAAAGGTGTGAAAATATGAAGAGTTTCAAAAGGTGTCAAATTTATGAGGAGCACGAAATGGTCTGAAAAAAAAAGGAGGAGCATGAAGCGGTGTTGAAAAACATGAAGAGCTTGAAAAGTTGTCAAAAATATGAAGAGCTTCAAAAGGTGTCAAAAATATGAGGATCAAGAAACTGTCTGAAAAATAGGAGGAGCATAAAGTGGTGTTCAAAAACATGAAGAGCATTAAAAGGTGTGAAAAATATGAAGAGCTTCAAAATGTGTCAAAAATATGAGGAGCAATAAACGGTCTGAAAAATAGGAGGATCATGAAGCGGTGTTGAAAAACCTGAAGAGCCTGAAAAGGCGTGAAATATGTGAAGAGCTTCAAAATGTGTCAAAAATATGAGGAGCATGAAACGGTCTGAAAAATAGGAGGAGCATGAAGCGGTGTTGAAAAACCTGAAGAGCCTGAAAAGGCGTGAAATATATGAAGAGCTTCAAAAGGTGTCAACAATAGGAGGAGCATGAAACGGTCTGAAAAATAGGAGGAATATGAAGCGGTGTTGAAAAACCTGAAGAGCATGAAAAGGTGTGAAAAATATGAATAGTGTCAAAAGGTGTCAAAACTATGAAGAGCATGAAATGGCCTGAAAAATAGGAGGAGCATGAAACGGTCTGAAAAATAGGAGGAGCATGAAGCGGTGTTGAAAAACCTGAAGAGCCTGAAAAGGCATGAAATATATGAAGAGCTTCAAAAGGTGTCAAAAATAGGAGGAGCATGAAACGGTCTGAAAAATAGGAGGAGCATGAAGCGGTGTTGAAAAACATGAATAGCCTGACAAGGTGTGAAATGTATGAAGAGCTACAAAGGTGTCAACAATATGATGCGCCTGAAACGGTCTAAAAAATAGGAGGAACATGAATGGGTGTTGAAAACATGAAGAGCATGAAAAGGTGTGAAAAATATGAAGAGCTTCAAATGGAGTCAAAAATATGAGGAGCATGAAACGGTCTGAAAAATAGGAGGAGCATGAAGTGTTGTTCAGAAACATGAAGAGCCTGAAAAGGTGTGAAATATATGAAGAGCTCCAAAAAGTGTCAAAAATAGGAGGAGCATGAAACGGTCTGAAAAATAGGAGGAGCATGAAGCAGTGTTGAAAAACCTGAAGAGCCTGAAAAGGTGTGAAATATATGAGGAGCTTCAAAAGGTGTCAAAAATAGGAGGAGCATGAAGCCGTGTTCAAAAACATGAAGAGCCTGAAAAGTTGTGAAAAATATGAAGAGCTTCAAAAGGTGTCAAAATATGAGGAGCGTGAAATTCTGAAAAATAGGAGGAGCATGAAACGGTCTGAAAAATAGGAGGAGCATGAAGCGGTGTTGAAAAACATGAAGAGCCTGAAAAGGTGTGAAAAATATGAAGAGCTTCAAAAGGTGTCAAAAATATGAGGAGCATTAAACGGCCTGAAAAATAGGAGGAGCATGAAACGGTCTGAAAAATAGCAGGAGCATGAATCGGTGTTGAAAAACATGAAGAGCATGAAAAATGTGTGAAAAATATGAAGAGCTTCAAAATGTGTCAAAAATATGAGGAGCAAGAAACGGCCTGAAAAATAGGAGGAGCATGAAGCCATGTTCAAAAACATGAAGAGCCTGGAAAGGTGTGAAAAATATGAAGAGCTTCAAAAGCTGTCAAAAACGAGCTGAGCATGAAACGGACTGAAAAATAGAAGAAGCATGAAGTGGTGTTGAAAACATGAAGAGCCTGAATACGTGTGAAAAATATGATGAGCTTCAAAAGGTGTCAAAAGTACGAGGAGCATGAAACGGTCCGAAAAATAGGAGGATCATGAAGCGGTGTTGAAAAACATGAAGAGCCTGAAAGGTGTGAAAAATATGAAGAGCGTCAATAGGTGTCAATAATAGGAGGAGCATGAAACGGCCTGAAAAATAGGAGGAGCATGAAACGGTCTGAAAAATAGGAGGAGCATGAAGCGGTGTTCAAAAACATGAAGAGCATGAAAAGGTGTGAAAAATATGAAGAGTTTCAAAAGGTGTCAAAACTATGAGGAGCATGAAACGGCCTGAAAAATAGGAGGAGCATGAAACGGTCTGAAAAATAGGAGGAGCATGAAGCGGTGTTGAAAAACATGAAGAGACTGAAAAGTCGTGAAATATATGAAGAGCTTCAAAAGGTGTCAACAATAGGAGGAGCATGAAACGGTCTGAAAAAATCGGAGGAATATGAAACTGTGTTCCAAATCGTGAAGAGCCTGAAAAGGTGTGAAAAATATGAAGAGCTTCAAAAGATGTGAAAAAAATGAAGAGCTTCAAAAGCTGTCAAAAATGAAATGAGCATGAAACGGTCTGAAAAATAGGAGGAGCATGAATAGGTGTTCTAAAACATGAAGAGCGTGAACAGGTGTGAACATATGAATAGCTTCCAAAGGTGTCAAAAATGAAATGAGAATGAAACGGTCTGAAAAATAGGAGGAGCATGAAGCGGTGTTCAAAAACATGAAGAGTCTGAAAAGGTGTAATATATATTAAGAGCTTCAAAATGTGTCAAAAATTTGATGAGCATGAAACGGTCTGAAAAATAGGAGGAGCATGAAGTGGTGTTGAAAACATGAAGAGCCTAAAAAAGTGTGAAATATATGAAGAGCTTCAAAAGGTGTCAAAAATATGAGGAGCATGAAACGGTCAGAAAAATATGAGCATCATGAAGCGGTGTTGAAAAACATGAAGAGCTTGAAATGTGTGAAAAATATGTAGAGCTTCAAAAGGTGTGAAAAATATGAAGAGCTTCAAAAGCTGTCAAAAATGAGCTGAGCATGAAACGGACTGAAAAATAGAAGAAGCATGAAGTGGTGTTGAAAACATGAAGAGCCTGAATACGTGTGAAAAATATGATGAGCTTCAAAAGGTGTCAAAAATACGAGGAGCATGAAACGGTCTGAAAAATAGGAGGATCATGAAGCGGTGTTGAAAAACATGAAGAGCCTGAAAGGTGTGAAAAATATGAAGAGCTTCAATAGGTGTCAAAAATAGGAGGAGCATGAAACGGCCTGAAAAATAGGAGGAGCATGAAACGGTCTGAAAAATAGGAGGAGCATGAGCGGTGTTCAAAAACATGAAGAGCATGAAAAGGTGTGAAAAATATGAAGAGTTTCAAAAGGTGTCAAAACTATGAGGAGCATAAAACGGCCTGAAAAATAGGAGGAGCATGAAACGGTCTGAAAAATAGGAGGAGCATGAAGCGGTGTTGAAAAACATGAAGAGACTGAAAAGTCGTGAAATATATGAAGAGCTTCAAAAGGTGTCAACAATAGGAGGAGCATGAAACGGTCTGAAAAATAGGAGGAATATGAAGCGGTGTTGAAAAACCTGAAGAACATGAAAAGGTGTGACAAATATGAAGAGTTTCAAAAGGTGTCAAAACTATGAAGAGCATGAAACGGCCTGAAAAATAGGAGGAGCATGAAACGGTCTGAAAAATAGGAGGAGCATGAATGGGTGTTGAAAAACCTGAAGAGCCTGAAAAGGCGTGAAATATATGAAGAGCTTCAAAAGGTGTCAAAAATAGGAGGAGCATGAAACGGTCTGAAAAACAGGAGGAACATGAAGTGGTGTTGAAAAACCTGAAGAGCCTGAAAAAGTGTGAAATATATGAAGAGCTTCAAAAAGTGTCAAAAATAGGAGGAGCATGAAATGATCTGAAAAATAGGAGGAGCATGAAGTGGTGTTGAAAAACATTAATAGACTGAAAACGTGTGAAATATATGAAGAGGTACAAAAGGTGTCAAAAATATGAGGAGCATGAAACGGTCTAAAAAATAAGAGGAGCATGAAGCGGTTTTCAAATACATGAAAGGCCTGTAAAGGTGTGAAAAATATGAAGAGCTTCAAAAGGTGTCAAAAATATGAGGAGCACGAAAAGTTCTGAAATATAGGAGGAGCATGAAGCCGTGTTCAAAAAGATGAAGAGCCTGAAAATGTGTGAAAAATATGAAGAGCTTCAAAAGGTGTCAAAATATGAGGAGCATGAAATTCTGAAAAATAGGAGGAGCATGAAACTGTCTGAAAAATAGGAGGAGCATGAATCGGTGTTGAAAACATGAAGAGCATGAAAAGGTGTGAAAAAACTGAAGATTTTCAAAAGGTGTCAAAAATATGAGGAGCATGAAATTGTCTGAAAAAGAGGAGGAGCATGAAGTGGTGTTCAAAAACATGAAGAGCCTGAAAAGGTGTGAAAAATACGTAGAGCTTCAAAAGGTTTGAAAAATATGAGGAGCATGAAATGGTCTGAAAAATAGGAGGAGCTAGAAACGGTGTTCAAAAACATGAAGAGCTTGAAAAGGTGTGAAAAATATGAAGAGCTTCAAAATGTGTGAAAAATATGAAGAGATTCAAAAGCTGTCAAAAAAGAGCTGAGCATGTAACGGTCTGAAAAATAGAAGAAGCATGAAATGGTGTTGAAAAATATGAAGAGCCTGAAAAGGTGTGAAAAATATGAAGAGCTTCAAGAGGTGTGAAATACATGAGGAGCATTAAACGGTGTGAAAAAGAGGATGAGCATGAAGCGTTGTTGAAAAACATGAAGAGCCTGAAAAGGTGTGAAAAATATGAAGAGCTTCAAGAGGTGTGAAATACATGAGGAGCATGAAACGGTCTGAAAAATAGGAGGAGCATGAAGCGGTGTTCAAAAAATGAAGAGCTTCAAAAGGTGTGAAAAATATGAAGAGCTTCGAAAGGTGTGAAAATATGAAGAGCTTCAACAGGTGTCAAAAATATGAGGAGCATGAAACGGTCTGAAAAATATGAGGAGCAAGAAGCGTTGTTGAAAAACATGAAGAACCTGAAAACGTGTGAAAAATATCACGAGCTTCAAAAGGTGTGAAAAATATAAAGAGCTTCAAAAGGTGTCAAAAATAGGAGGAGCATGAAATGGTGTTCAAAACCATGAAGAGCCTGAAAAGGTGTGAAAAATATGAAGAGATTCAAAGGGTGTCAAAAATATGAGGAGCATGAAACGGTCTGAAATATAGGAGGAGCAAGAGACCGTGTTCATAAACATGAAGAGCCGGAAAAGGTTTGAAAAATATGAAAAGATTGAAAAGGTGGCAAAAATATGAGGAGCATTAAACGGTCTGAAATATAGGAGGAGCATGAAGTGGTGTTCAAAAACGTGAAGAGCCTGAAAAGGTGTGAAAAATATGAAGAGCTTCAAATGGTGTCAAAAATATGAGGAGCATGAAACGGTCTGAAAAATAGGAGGAGCATGAAATGGTGTTCAAAAACATGAAGACTTGGAAAGAGGTGAAAAATATGAAGATCTTCAGAAGGTGTCAAAAATATGAGGAAAATGAAACGGTCTGAAAAATAGTAGGAGCATGAAGTGGTGTTGAAAAACATGAAGAACCTGAAAAGGTGTGAAAAATATGAAGAGCTTCAAAAGGTGTCAAAAATATCAGGAGCATGGAACGGTCTGAAAAATAGGAGGAGCATGAAGCTGTGTTCAAAAACATGAAGAGCCAGAAAAGGTTTGAAAAATATGAAGAGCTTCAAAAGGTGTCAAAAATATGAGGAACATGAAACGGTTTAAAAAATAGAAGGAGCACGAAACGGTCTTCAAAAATATGAAGTGCCTGAAAAGGTGTGAAAAATATGAAGAGCTTCAAAAGGTGTCAAAAATATCAGGAGCATGGAACGGTCTGAAAAATAGGAGGAGCATGAAGTAGTATTGAAAAACAGAAAGAGCCTGAAAAGGTGTGATAAATATGAAGAGCTTCAAAAGGTGTCAAAAATATGAGGAGCATGAAACGGTTTAAAAAATAGAAGGAGCACGAAACGGTCTTCAAAAATATGAAGTGCCTGAAAAGGTGTGAAAAATATGAAGAGCTTCAAAAGGTGTCAAAAATATGAGGAGCATGAAACAGTGTTCAAAAACATGAAAAGCCTGAAAAGTTGTGAAATATATGAAGAGCTTCAAAGGTGTCAAAAATGTGAGTAGCATGAAACGGTCTGAAAAATAGGAGGAACATGAAGCGGTGTTGAAAAACATGAAGAACCTGAAAAGGTGTGAAAAATATGAAGAGCTTGAAAAGGTGTCAAAAATATGAGAAGCATGAACAGTCTGAAAAATAGGAGGAGCATGAAGTGGTGTTGAAAAACATGAAGAGTTTGAAAAAGGTGTGAAACATATGAGTAGAATAAAACGGTCTCAAAAATAGGAGGAGCATTAAGTGGTGTAGAAAAACATGAAGAGACTGAAAAGGTGTGAAAAATATGAAGAGCTTCAAAAGGTGTCAAAAATATGCGGAGCATGAAATGGTCTGAAAAATAGGAAGAGCATGAAGCAGTGTTTAATAATATGAAGAGCCTGAAAAGGTGTGAAAATTATAGAGAGCTTCAAAAGGTGTCAAAAATATGAGGAGCATGAAACGGTCTGAAATATATGTGGAGCATGAAGTGATGTTGAGAAACATGAAGAGCCTGATAAGGTGTGAAATATATGAAAAGCTTCAAAATGTGTCAAAAATATGAGGAGAATGAAACTGTCTGAAAAATAGGAGGAGCATGAAGCAGTTTTGAAAAACATGAAAAGACTGAAAGTGTGTGAAAAATATGAAGAGCTTCAAAAGGTGTCAAAAATATGAGGAGCATGAAACGGTCTGAAAAATAGGAAGAGCATGAAGTGGTGTTGAAAAACGTGAAGAGCCTATAAAGGTGTGAAAAATATGAAGAGCTTCCAAAGGTGTGAAAAATATGAGGAGCATTAATCGGGCTAAAAAATAGGAGGAGCGTGAAACGGTGTTCAAAAATATCAAGAGCCTGAAAAGGTGTGTAAAATATGAAGAGCTTCAAAAGATGTGAAATAAATGAGGAGCATTAAACGGTCTGAAAAATAGGAGAAGCATGAAGTAGTCTTGAAAAACATGAAGAGCCTGAAAAGGTGTGAAAAATATGAAGAGCTTCAAATCGTGTCAAAAATATGAGGAGTATGAAACAGTGTGAAAAATAGGAGGAGTATGAAGCGGTGTTGAAAAACATGAAGAGCGTAAAAAGGTGTGAAAAATATGAAGAGCATGAAAATGTGTGAAAAATATGAAGAGCATAAACTGTGTTCAAAAACATGAAGAGCCTGAAAAGGTGTGAAAAATATGAAGAGCTTCTAAACGTGTCAAAAATATGAGGAGCATGAAACCTTCTTAAAAATTGGAGGAGCATGAAGCGGTGTTCAAAAATCCAAAGAGCCTGAAAAGGTGTGAAAAATATGAAGAGCTTCAAAAGGTGTCAAAAATATGAGGAGCATGAAACGGTCTGAAATATAGGAGGAGCATGAAACGGTGTTGAATAACATGAAGAGCCTGAAAAGGTGTGAAAAATATGAAGAGCTTCAAAAAGTGTCAAAAATACGAGGAGCATGAAACAGTCTGAAAAATAGGAGGAGCATGAAACTGTGTTCAAAAACATGAAGAGCCTGAAAGGTGTCGAAAATATGAAGAGCTTCAAAATGTTTCAAAAATATGAGGAGCATGAAACGATCTGAATAATCGGAGGAGCATGAAAGCGTGTTGAAAAACATGAAGAGCACGGAAAGGTGTGAAAAATATGAAGAGCTTCAAAACGTGTTAAAAATATGAGGACCATGAAATGGTCTGAAAAATAGGAGGAGCATGAAGCGTTGTTGAAAAACATGAAGAGCCTGAAAAGGTGTGAAATATATGAAGAGCTTCAAAAGGTGTAAAAAATATGAGGAGTTTGAAACGGTCTGAAAAATAAGAGGATCTGGTTTCCTCAGTGTGTATGCCCAGAAGTGGAATTGCTGGGTCATATGGCAGTTCTATTTCCAGTTTTTTAAGAAATCTCTACACCGTTTTCCATAGCGGCTGTACTAGTGTGCATTCCCACCAACAGTATAAGAGGGTTCCCTTTTCTCCACTCCCTCTCCAGCATTTATTGCTTGTAGACTTTTGGATAGCAGCCATCCTGACTGGCATATAATGGTACCTCATTGTGGTTTTGATTTGCATTTCTCTAATAATGAGTGATGTTGAGCATCTTTTCATGTGTTTGTTATCCATCTGTATGTCTTCTTTGGAGAAATGTCTGTTTAGTTCTTTGGCTCATTTTTTATTGGGTCATTTATTTTTCTGGAATTGAGCTGCAGGATTTGCTTGTATATTTTTGAGATTAATCCTTTGTCTGTTTCTTCATTTGCTATTATTTTCTCCCAATCTGAGGGCTGTCTTTTCACCTTACTTATAGTTTCCTTTGTAGTGCAAAAGCTTTTAAGTTTCATTAGGTCCCATTTGTTTAGTTTTGCTTTTATTTCCATTATTCTGGGAGGTGGGTCATAGAGGATCTTGCTTTGATTTATGTCGGAGAGTGTTTTGCCTATCTTCTCCTCTAGGAGTTTTATAGTTTCTGGTCTTACATTTAGATCTTTAATCCATTTTGAGTTTATTTTTGTGTATGGTGTTAGAAAGTGTTCTATTTTCATTCTTTTACAAGTGGTTGACCAGTTTTCCCAGCACCACTTGTTAAAGAGGTTGTCTTTTTTCCATTGTATATCCTTGCCTCCTTTGTCAAAGATAAGGTGTCCATAGGTTCGTCTGAAAGAGACACGTGCACCCCAATGTTCATCGCAGCACTGTTTATAATAGCCAGGACATGGAAGCAACCTAGATGCCCGTCAGCAGATGAATGGATAAGAAAGCTGTGGTACATATACACCATGGAATATTACTCAGCCATTAAAAAGAATTCATTTGAATCAGTCCTAATGAGATGGATGAAGCTGGAGCCCATTATACAGAGTGAAGTAAGCCAGAAAGATAAAGAACATTACAGCATACTGACACATGTATATGGAATTTAGAAAGGTGACAACGATAACCCTATATGCAGAACAGAAAAAGAGACACAGAAATACAGAACAGACTTTAAAACTTTGTGGGAGAATGTGAGGGTGGGATATTTCAAACAAACAGCATGTATGCTATCTATGGTGAAACAGATCACCAGCCCAGGTAGGATGCACGAGACAAGTGCTCCGGCTTGGTGCACTGGGAAGACCCAGAGGAATCGGGTGGAGAGGGAGGTGGGAGGGGGAATCGGGACTGGGAATACATGTAAATCCATGGCTGATTCATATCAAAGTATGACAAAGCCCACTGGAAAAAAAAATAAAAATAATGAAAAAAAAATTAAAAAAATAACAATAAAAAAAAAATAAGAGGAGCATGAAACGGTGTTCAAAAACATGAAGAGCCTGAAAAGGTGTGGAAATTATGAAGAGCTTCAAAAGGTATCAAATATATGAGGAGCATGAAACGGTCTGAAAAATAGGAGGAGCATGAAGTGGTGTTGAGAAACATGAAAAGCCTGAAAAAGTTGAGAAACATATGAGGAGAATGAAACGGTCTGAAAAATAGGAGGAGCATGAAGTGGTGTAGAAAAACATGAAGACCCTGAAAAAATGTGAAAAATATGAAGAGCTTCAAAAGGTGTCAAAAATATGAGGACCATGAAACGGTCTGAAAAATATGAGGAGCAAGAAACTGTTTTCAAAAACATGAAGAGCATCAAAAGGTGTGAAAAGTATGAAGAGCTTCAAACTGTGTCAAAAATATGATGAGCATGAAACGGTCTGAAAAATAGGAGGAGCATGAAGTGGTGTTGAAAAACATGAAGAGCCTGAAAAGGTGTGAAAAATATGAAGAGCTTCAAAAGGTGTCAAAAAGATGAGGAGCATGAAACGGTCTGAAATAAAGGAGGAGAATGAAGCAGTGTTGAAAAACATGAAAAGCCTGAAAAGGTGTGAAAAATATGAAGAACTTCAAAAGGTGTCAAAAATATGAGGAGCATGAAACGGTCTGAAAAATAGGAGGAGCATGAAGTGGTGTTGAGAAACATGAAAAGCCTGAAAAAGTTGAGAAACATATGAGGAGAATGGAACGGTCTGAAAAATAGGAGGAGCATGAAGTGGTGTAGAAAAACATGAAGACCCTGAAAAAATGTGAAAAATATGAAGAGCTTCAAAAGGTGTCAAAAATATGAGGAGCTTGAAACGGTCTGAAATATAGGAGGAGCGTGAAAAGGTGTTAAAACATGAAGAGCTTAAAAAGGTGTGAAACATATGAGGAGCATGAAAAGGTCTGAAAAATAGTAGGAGCATGAAGCGGTGTTGAAAAACATGAAAAGCCTGAAAAGGTGTGAAAAATATGAAGAGCTTCAAAAGGTTTCAAAAATATGAGAGGCATGAACGGTCTGAAATATAGGGGGAGCATGAAGCGGTGTAGAAAAACATGAAGAACCTGAAAAGGTGTGGAAATTATGAAGAGCTTCAAAAGGTGTCAAATATATGAGGAGCATAAAACGGTCTGAAAAATAGGAGGAGCATGAAATGGTGTTGAAAAACATGAAGAGCCTGAAAAGGTGTGTTAAATATGAAGAGTTTCAAAACGTGTCAAAAAGATGAGGAGCATGAAACGGTCTGAAAAATAGGAGGAGCATGAAGCGGTGTTGAAAAATATGAAGAGCCTGAAAAGGTGTGAAAAATCTGAAGAGCTTCAAAAGGTGTCAAATATATGAGGAGCATGAAACGGTCTGAAAAATAGGAGGAGCATGAAGTGGTGTTGAAAACCATGAAGAGCCTGTAAGGTGTGAAAAATATGAAGAACTTCAAAACGTGTCAAAAATATAAGGAGCATGAAACGGCCTGAAAAATAGGAGGAGCATGAAGTGGTGTTGAGAAACGTGAAGAGCCTGAAAAGGTGTGAAAAATATGAAGAACTTCAAAAGGTGTCAAAAATATGAGCAGCATGAAACGGTCTGAAAAATAGGAGGAGCATGAAGTGGTGTTGAGAAACATGAAGAGCCTGAAAAAGGTGTGAAACATATGAGGAGCATGAAATGGTCTGAAAAATAGGAGGCTCATGAGACAGTGTTGAAATACATGAAAAGCCTGAAAAGGTGTGAAAAATATGAAGAGCTTCAAAGGATGTCAAAAATATGAGGAGCATGAAAATGTCTGAAAAATAGGAAGAGAATGAAGCGGTGTAGAAAAACATGAAAAGCCTGAAAAGGTGTGAAAAATATAAAGAGCTTCAAAAGGTGTCAAAAAGATGAGGAGCATGAAACAGTCTGAAATAAAGGAGGAGAATGAAGGAGTGTTGAAAAACATGAAAAGCCTGAAAAGGTGTGAAAAATATGAAGAACTTCAAAAGGTGTCAAAAATATGAGGAGCATGAAAGGGTCTGAAAAGTAGGAGGAGCATGAAGTGGTGTTGAGAAACATGAAGAGCCTGAAAAAGTTGTGAAACATATGAGGAGAATGAAACGGTCTGAAAAATAGGAGGAGCATGAAGTGGTGTAGAAAAATATGAAGACACTGAAAAAATGTGAAAAATATGAAGAGCTTCAAAAGGTGTCAAAAATATAAGGAGCATGAAATGGTCTGAAATTTAGGAGGAGCGTGAAAAGGTCTGAAAAATAGTAGAAGCATGAAGCGGTCTTGAAAAATATGAAAAGCCTGAAAAGGTGTGAAAAATATGAAGAGCTTCAAAAGGTGACAAAAATATGAGGAGCATGAAAAGCTCTGAAAAATAGGAGGAGCAAGAAGCGGTGTAGAAAAACATGAAGAGCCTGAAAAGGTGTGAAATCTATGGAGAGCTTCAAAAGGTGTCAAAAATATGAGGCGCATGAAATGGTCTCAAATAAAGGAGGAGCATGAAGTTGTGTTGAAAAATATGAAGAGCCTGAAAAGGTGTGAAAAATATGAAGAGTTTCAAAAGGTGTCAAAAATATGTGGAGCAGGAAACGGTCTGAAAAATAGGAGGAGCATGACGTGGTGTTGAAATA
Organism: Dama dama; assembly: GCF_033118175.1. Classification (NCBI taxonomy): domain Eukaryota; kingdom Metazoa; phylum Chordata; class Mammalia; order Artiodactyla; family Cervidae; genus Dama; species Dama dama. Next base: position 452,462 of record NW_026870938.1, read on the forward strand.
CATGAAGAGCCTGAAAAAGGTGTGAAGCATATGAGGAGCCTGAAACGATCTGAAAGAGAGGAGGAGCATGAAACGGTGTTGAAAAACATGAGGAGCATGGAAAGGTGTGAAAAATATGAAGAGCTTCAAAAGGTGTCAAAAATATGAGGAGCATGAAACTGTCTGAAAAATAGGAGGAGCATGAAACCTTGTTGAAAAATATGAAGAGCCTGAAAAGGTGTGAAAAATATGAAGAGCTTCAAAAGATGTCAAAATATGAGGAGCATGAAACGGTCTGAAAAAATGGAGGAACATGAAACGGTGTTCAAAAACATGAGGAGCCTGAAAAATTGTGAAAAATATGAAGAGCTTCAAAAGGTGTCAAAATGATGAGGACCGTGAAACGGTCTGAAAAATATGAGGAGCATGAAACGGTGTTCAAAAACATGAAAACCCTGAAAAGGTGTGAAATATATTAAGAGCTTCAAAAGGTGTCAAAAATATGAGGAGCATGAAACGGTCTGAAAAATATGAGGAGCATGAAACAGTGTTCAAAAACATGAAAACCCTGAAAAGGTGTGAAATATATGAAGAGCTTCAAAAGATGTCAAAAACAGGAGGAGCATGAAACGGTGTAGAAAAACATGAAGAGCCTGAAAAGTTGTGAAAAATAGGAAGAGCATCAAAAGTTGTCAAAAATATGAGGAGCATGACACGGTCAGAAATATAGGAGGAGCATGAAGTGGTGTTGAATACATGAAGAACCTGAAAAGTTGTGAAAAATATGAAGAGCTTCAAAAGTTGTCAAATATATGAGGAGCATGAAACGGTCTGAAAATTAGGAGGAGGATGAAACGGTGTTCAAAACATGAAGAGCCTGAAATGTTTTGAAAAATGTGAAGAGCTTGAATAGGTGTCAAAAATATGAGGGGCATGAAACTGTCTGAAAAATAGGAGGAGCATGAAACGTTGTTCAAAAACATGAAGAGCCTGAAAAGGTTTGAAAAATGTGAAGAGCTTGAAAAGGTGTCAAAAATATGAGGGGCATGAAACGGTCTGAAAAAGAGGATGAGCAAGAAGCGGTGTTGAAAAACATGAAGAGCCTGAAAATGTGTGAAAAATATGAAGAGCTTCAAAAGGTTTCAAAAATATGAGAGGCATGAACGGTCTGAAATATAGGAGGAGCATGAAGCGGTGTAGAAAAACATGAAGAACCTGAAAAGGTGTGGAAATTATGAAGAGCTTCAAAAGGTGTCAAATATATGAGGAGCATAAAACGGTCTGAAAAAAAGGAGGAGCATGAAATGGTGTTGAAAAACATGAAGAGCCTGAAAAGGTGTGTTAAATATGAAGAGTTTCAAAACGTGTCAAAAAGATGAGGAGCATGAAACGGTCTGAAAAATAGGAGGAGCATGAAGCGGTGTTGAAAAATATGAAAAGCCTGAAAAGGTGTGAAAAATCTGAAGAGCTTCAAAAGGTGTCAAATATATGAGGAGCATGAAACGGTCTGAAAAATAGGAGGAGCATGAAGTGGTGTTGAAAACCATGAAGAGCCTGTAAGGTGTGAAAAATATGAAGAACTTCAAAACGTGTCAAAAATATAAGGAGCATGAAACGGCCTGAAAAATAGGAGGAGCATGAAGTGGTGTTGAAAAACGTGAAGAGCCTGAAAAGGTGTGAAAAATATGAAGAACTTCAAAAGGTGTCAAAAATATGAGCAGCATGAAACGGTCTGAAAAATAGGAGGAGCATGAAGTGGTGTTGAGAAACATGAAGAGCCTGAAAAAGGTGTGAAACATATGAGGAGCATGAAATGGTCTGAAAAATAGGAGGCTCATGAGACAGTGTTGAAATACATGAAAAGCCTGAAAAGGTGTGAAAAATATGAAGAGCTTCAAAGGATGTCAAAAATATGAGGAGCATGAAAATGTCTGAAAAATAGGAAGAGAATGAAGCGGTGTAGAAAAACATGAAAAGCCTGAAAAGGTGTGAAAAATATAAAGAGCTTCAAAAGGTGTCAAAAAGATGAGGAGCATGAAACAGTCTGAAATAAAGGAGGAGAATGAAGGAGTGTTGAAAAACATGAAAAGCCTGAAAAGGTGTGAAAAATATGAAGAACTTCAAAATGTGTCAAAAATATGAGGAGCATGAAAGGGTCTGAAAAGTAGGAGGAGCATGAAGTGGTGTTGAGAAACATGAAGAGCCTGAAAAAGTTGTGAAACATATGAGGAGAATGAAACGGTCTGAAAAATAGGAGGAGCATGAAGTGGTGTAGAAAAATATGAAGACACTGAAAAAATGTGAAAAATATGAAGAGCTTCAAAAGGTGTCAAAAATATAAGGAGCATGAAATGGTCTGAAATTTAGGAGGAGCGTGAAAAGGTCTGAAAAATAGTAGAAGCATGAAGCGGTCTTGAAAAATATGAAAAGCCTGAAAAGGTGTGAAAAATATGAAGAGCTTCAAAAGGTGACAAAAATATGAGGAGCATGAAAAGCTCTGAAAAATAGGAGGAGCAAGAAGCGGTGTAGAAAAACATGAAGAGCCTGAAAAGGTGTGAAATCTATGGAGAGCTTCAAAAGGTGTCAAAAATATGAGGCGCATGAAACGGTCTCAAATAAAGGAGGAGCATGAAGTTGTGTTGAAAAATATGAAGAGCCTGAAAAGGTGTGAAAAATATGAAGAGCTTCAAAAGGTGTCAAAAATATGTGGAGCAGGAAACGGTCTGAAAAATAGGAGGAGCATGACGTGGTGTTGAAATACATGAAGAGCCTAAAAAAGGTGTGAAGCATATGAGGAGCCTGAAACGGTCTGAAAGAGAGGAGGAGCATGAAACGGTGTTGAAAAACATGAGGAGCATGGAAAGGTGTGAAAAATAGGAGGAGCATGAAACCTTGTTGAAAAATATGAAGAGCCTGAAAAGGTGTGAAAAATATGAAGAGCTTCAAAAGATGTCAAAATATGAGGAGCATGAAACGGTCTGAAAAAATGGAGGAACATGAAACGGTGTTCAAAAACATGAGGAGCCTGAAAAATTGTGAAAAATATGAAGAGCTTCAAAAGGTGTCAAAATGATGAGGACCGTGAAACGGTCTGAAAAATATGAGGAGCATGAAACGGTGTTCAAAAACATGAAAACCCTGAAAAGGTGTGAAATATATTAAGAGCTTCAAAAGGTGTCAAAAATATGAGGAGCATGAAACGGTCTGAAAAATATGAGGAGCATGAAACGGTGTTCAAAAACATGAAAACCCTGAAAAGGTGTGAAATATATGAAGAGCTTCAAAAGATGTCAAAAATAGGAGGAGCATGAAACGGTGTAGAAAAACATGAAGAGCCTGAAAAGTTGTGAAAAATAGGAAGAGCATCAAAAGTTGTCAAAAATATGAGGAGCATGACACGGTCAGAAATATAGGAGGAGCATGAAGTGGTGTTGAATACATGAAGAACCTGAAAAGTTGTGAAAAATATGAAGAGCTTCAAAAGTTGTCAAATATATGAGGAGCATGAAACGGTCTGAAAATTAGGAGGAGGATGAAACGGTGTTCAAAACATGAAGAGCCTGAAATGTTTTGAAAAATGTGAAGAGCTTGAATAGGTGTCAAAAATATGAGGGGCATGAAACTGTCTGAAAAATAGGAGGAGCATGAAACGTTGTTCAAAAACATGAAGAGCCTGAAAAGGTTTGAAAAATGTGAAGAGCTTGAAAAGGTGTCAAAAATATGAGGGGCATGAAACGGTCTGAAAAAGAGGATGAGCAAGAAGCGGTGTTGAAAAACATGAAGAGACTGAAAATGTGTGAAAAATATGAAGAGCTTCAAAAGGTTTCAAAAATATGAGAGGCATGAACGGTCTGAAATATAGGAGGAGCATGAAGCGGTGTAGAAAAACATGAAGAACCTGAAAAGGTGTGGAAATTATGAAGAGCTTCAAAAGGTGTCAAATATATGAGGAGCATAAAACGGTCTGAAAAAAAGGAGGAGCATGAAATGGTGTTGAAAAACATGAAGAGCCTGAAAAGGTGTGTTAAATATGAAGAGTTTCAAAACGTGTCAAAAAGATGAGGAGCATGAAACGGTCTGAAAAATAGGAGGAGCATGAAGCGGTGTTGAAAAATATGAAGAGCCTGAAAAGGTGTGAAAAATCTGAAGAGCTTCAAAAGGTGTCAAATATATGAGGAGCATGAAACGGTCTGAAAAATAGGAGGAGCATGAAGTGGTGTTGAAAACCATGAAGAGCCTGTAAGGTGTGAAAAATATGAAGAACTTCAAAACGTGTCAAAAATATAAGGAGCATGAAACGGCCTGAAAAATAGGAGGAGCATGAAGTGGTGTTGAAAAACGTGAAGAGCCTGAAAAGGTGTGAAAAATATGAAGAACTTCAAAAGGTGTCAAAAATATGAGCAGCATGAAACGGTCTGAAAAATAGGAGGAGCATGAAGTGGTGTTGAGAAACATGAAGAGCCTGAAAAAGGTGTGAAACATATGAGGAGCATGAAATGGTCTGAAAAATAGGAGGCTCATGAGACAGTGTTGAAATACATGAAAAGCCTGAAAAGGTGTGAAAAATATGAAGAGCTTCAAAGGATGTCAAAAATATGAGGAGCATGAAAATGTCTGAAAAATAGGAAGAGAATGAAGCGGTGTAGAAAAACATGAAAAGCCTGAAAAGGTGTGAAAAATATAAAGAGCTTCAAAAGGTGTCAAAAAGATGAGGAGCATGAAACAGTCTGAAATAAAGGAGGAGAATGAAGGAGTGTTGAAAAACATGAAAAGCCTGAAAAGGTGTGAAAAATATGAAGAACTTCAAAAGGTGTCAAAAATATGAGGAGCATGAAAGGGTCTGAAAAGTAGGAGGAGCATGAAGTGGTGTTGAGAAACATGAAGAGCCTGAAAAAGTTGTGAAACATATGAGGAGAATGAAACGGTCTGAAAAATAGGAGGAGCATGAAGTGGTGTAGAAAAATATGAAGACACTGAAAAAATGTGAAAAATATGAAGAGCTTCAAAAGGTGTCAAAAATATAAGGAGCATGAAATGGTCTGAAATTTAGGAGGAGCGTGAAAAGGTCTGAAAAATAGTAGAAGCATGAAGCGGTCTTGAAAAATATGAAAAGCCTGAAAAGGTGTGAAAAATATGAAGAGCTTCAAAAGGTGACAAAAATATGAGGAGCATGAAAAGCTCTGAAAAATAGGAGGAGCAAGAAGCGGTGTAGAAAAACATGAAGAGCCTGAAAAGGTGTGAAATCTATGGAGAGCTTCAAAAGGTGTCAAAAATATGAGGCGCATGAAACGGTCTCAAATAAAGGAGGAGCATGAAGTTGTGTTGAAAAATATGAAGAGCCTGAAAAGGTGTGAAAAATATGAAGAGCTTCAAAAGGTGTCAAAAATATGTGGAGCAGGAAACGGTCTGAAAAATAGGAGGAGCATGACGTGGTGTTGAAATACATGAAGAGCCTGAAAAAGGTGTGAAGCATATGAGGAGCCTGAAACGGTCTGAAAGAGAGGAGGAGCATGAAACGGTGTTGAAAAACATGAGGAGCATGGAAAGGTGTGAAAAATATGAAGAGCTTCAAAAGGTGTCAAAAATATGAGGAGCATGAAACTGTCTGAAAAATAGGAGGAGCATGAAACCTTGTTGAAAAATATGAAGAGCCTGAAAAGGTGTGAAAAATATGAAGAGCTTCAAAAGATGTCAAAATATGAGGAGCATGAAACGGTCTGAAAAAATGGAGGAACATGAAACGGTGTTCAAAAACATGAGGAGCCTGAAAAATTGTGAAAAATATGAAGAGCTTCAAAAGGTGTCAAAATGATGAGGACCGTGAAACGGTCTGAAAAATATGAGGAGCATGAAACGGTGTTCAAAAACATGAAAACCCTGAAAAGGTGTGAAATATATTAAGAGCTTCAAAAGGTGTCAAAAATATGAGGAGCATGAAACGGTCTGAAAAATATGAGGAGCATGAAACGGTGTTCAAAAACATGAAAACCCTGAAAAGGTGTGAAATATATGAAGAGCTTCAAAAGATGTCAAAAATAGGAGGAGCATGAAACGGTGTAGAAAAACATGAAGAGCCTGAAAAGTTGTGAAAAATAGGAAGAGCATCAAAAGTTGTCAAAAATATGAGGAGCATGACACGGTCAGAAATATAGGAGGAGCATGAAGTGGTGTTGAATACATGAAGAACCTGAAAAGTTGTGAAAAATATGAAGAGCTTCAAAAGTTGTCAAATATATGAGGAGCATGAAACGGTCTGAAAATTAGGAGGAGGATGAAACGGTGTTCAAAACATGAAGAGCCTGAAATGTTTTGAAAAATGTGAAGAGCTTGAATAGGTGTCAAAAATATGAGGGGCATGAAACTGTCTGAAAAATAGGAGGAGCATGAAACGTTGTTCAAAAACATGAAGAGCCTGAAAAGGTTTGAAAAATGTGAAGAGCTTGAAAAGGTGTCAAAAATATGAGGGGCATGAAACGGTCTGAAAAAGAGGATGAGCAAGAAGCGGTGTTGAAAAACATGAAGAGCCTGAAAATGTGTGAAAAATATGAAGAGCTTCAAAAGGAGTCAAAATATGAGGAGCATGAAACGGTCTGAAAAATAGGAGGAGCATGACACTGTGTTGAAAACATGAAGAGCCTGAAAAGTTGTTAGAAATATGACGAGCTTCAAAAGATATCCAAAATATGAGGAGCATGAAACGGTTTGAAAAATAGAAGGAGCATGATGTGGTGTTGAAAACAAGAAGTGCATAAAATGTGTGAAAAATATGAAGAGCTTCAAAAGATATCAAATATATGAGGAGCATGTAACGGTCTGAAAATTAGGAGGAGCATGAGGTGGTGTTCAAAAACATGAAGAGCCTGAAAAGGTGTGAAAAATATGAAGAGCTTCAAAAATGTCAAAAATATGAGGAGCCTGAAACGGTCTGAAAAATATGAGGAGCATGAATCGGTGTTCAAAAACATGAAGAGCCTGAAAAGCTGTGAAAAATATGAAGAGCATCAAGAGGTGTCAAAATATGAGGAGCATGAAATGGTCTAAAAAATAGGAGAAGCATGAAACGGTGTTCAAAATCATGAAGAGCCTGAAAAAGTGTGAAAAATATGAAGAGCTTCAAAAGGTGTCAAAAATATGAGGAGCATGAAACGGTCTGAAAAATATGAGGAGAATAAAGCGGTGTTGAAAAACATAAAGAGCATGAAAAGGTGTGAAAAATATGAAGAGCTTCAAAAGGTGTCAAAAATATGAGGAGCATGAAGCAGTCTGAAAAATAGGAGGAGCAGAAGCAGATTTGAAAAACATGAAGAGCCTGAAAAGGTGTGATAATTATGAAGCGCTTCAAAAGGTGTCAAAAATATGAGGAGCATTAAACGGTCTGAAAAATAGGAGGAGCATGAAACCTTGTTGAAAAATATGAAGAGCCTGAAAAGGTGTGAAAAATATGAAGAGCTTCAAAAGGTGTGAAAAATATGAGGAGCATGAAACGGTTTAAAAAATAGGAGGAGCATGAAATGGTGTTCAAAAACATGAAGAGCATGAAAAGGTGTGAAAAATATGAAGAGCTTCAAAAGGTGTCAAAATCATGAGGACCATGAAACGGTCTGAAAAATAGGAGGAGCATGAAGCGGTGTTGAAAAACATGAAGAGCCTGAAAAGGTGTGAAATATATGAAGAGCTTCAAAAGGTGTAAAAAATATGAGGAACTTGAAACGGTCTGAAAAATAAGAGGATCTGGTTTCCTCAGTGTGTATGCCCAGAAGTGGGATTGCTGGGTCATACGGCAGTTCTATTTCCAGTTTTTTAAGAAATCTCCACACTGTTTTCCATAGGGGATGTACTAGTGTGCATTCCCACCAACAGTGTAAGAGGGTTCCCTTTTCTCCACACCATCTCCAGCATTTATTGCTTGTAGACTTTTGGATAGCAGCCATCCTGACTGGCATATAATGGTACCTCATTGTGGTTTTGATTTGCATTTCTCTAATAATGAGTGATGTTGAGCATCTTTTCATGTGTTTGTTATCCATCTGTATGTCTTCTTTGGAGAAATGTCTGTTTAGTTCTTTGGCTCATTTTTTATTGGGTCATTTATTTTTCTGGAATTGAGCTGCAGGATTTGTTTGTATATTTTTGAGATTAGTCCTTTGTCTGTTTCTTCATTTGCTATTATTTTCTCCCAATCTGAGGGCTGTCTTTTCACCTTACTTATAGTTTCCTTTGTAGTGCAAAAGCTTTTAAGTTTCATTAGGTCCCATTTGTTTAGTTTTGCTTTTATTTCCAATATTCTGGGAGGTGGGTCATAGAGGATCTTGCTTTGATTTATGTCGGAGAGTGATTTGCCTATCTTCTCCTCTAGGAGTTTTATAGTTTCTGGTCTCACATTTAGATCTTTAATCCATTTTGAGTTTATTTTTGTGTATGGTGTTAGAAAGTGTTCTATTTTCATTCTTTTACAAGTGGTTGACCAGTTTTCCCAGCACCACTTGTTAAAGAGGTTGTCTTTTTTCCATTGTATATCCTTGCCTCCTTTGTCAAAGATAAGGTGTCCATAGGTTCGTCTGAAAGAGACACGTGCACCCCAATGTTCATCGCAGCACTGTTTATAATAGCCAGGACATGGAAGCAACCTAGATGCCCGTCAGCAGATGAATGGATAAGAAAGCTGTGGTACATATACACCATGGAATATTACTCAGCCATTAAAAAGAATTCATTTGAATCAGTCCTAATGAGATGGATGAAGCTGGAGTCCATTATACAGAGTGAAGTAAGCCAGAAAGATAAAGAACATTACAGCATGCTGACACATGTATATGGAATTTAGAAAGGTGATAACGATAACCCTATATGCAGAACAGAAAAAGAGACACAGAAATACAGAACAGACTTTTGAACTTTGTGGGAGAATGTGAGGGTGGGATATTTCAAAAGAACAGCATGTATGCTATCTATGGTGAAACAGATCACCAGCCCAGGTAGGATGCATGAGACAAGTGCTCCGGCTTGGTGCACTGGGAAGACGGAGAGGAATCGGGTGGAGAGGGAGGTGGGAGGGGGGATTGGAATTGGGAATACAAGTAAATCCATGGCTGATACATATCAATGTATGACAAAACCCACTGGGAAAAAAAAATAAAAATAATAAAAAAAAATTTAAAAAAATAACAATAAAAAAAAATAAGAGGAGCATGAAATGGTGTTCAAAAACATGAAGAGCCTGAAAAGGTGTGAAATATATGAAGAGCTTCAAAAGGTGTAAAAAATATGAGGAGCTTGAAACGGTCTGAAAAATAAGAGGATCTGGTTTCCTCAGTGTGTATGCCCAGAAGTGGGATTGCTGGGTCATACGGCAGTTCTATTTCCAGTTTTTTAAGAAATCTCCACACTGTTTTCCATGGGGGCTGTACTAGTGTGCATTCCCACCAACAGTGTAAGAGGGTTCCCTTTTCTCCACACCATCTCCAGCATTTATTGCTTGTAGACTTTTGGATAGCAGCCATCCTGACTGGCATATAATGGTACCTCATTGTGGTTTTGATTTGCATTTCTCTAATAATGAGTGATGTTGAGCATCTTTTCATGTGTTTGTTAGCCATCTGTATGTCTTCTTTGGAGAAATGTCTGTTTAGTTCTTTGGCTCATTTTTTATTGGGTCATTTATTTTTCTGGAATTGAGCTGCAGGATTTGTTTGTATATTTTTGAGATTAATCCTTTGTCTGTTTCTTCATTTGCTATTATTTTCTCCCAATCTGAGGGCTGTCTTTTCACCTTACTTATAGTTTCCTTTGTAGTGCAAAAGCTTTTAAGTTTCATTAGGTCCCATTTGTTTAGTTTTGCTTTTATTTCCAATATTCTGGGAGGTGGGTCATAGAGGATCTTGCTTTGATTTATGTCGGAGAGTGATTTGCCTATCTTCTCCTCTAGGAGTTTTATAGTTTCTGGTCTTACATTTAGATCTTTAATCCATTTTGAGTTTATTTTTGTGTATGGTGTTAGAAAGTGTTCTATTTTCATTCTTTTACAAGTGGTTGACCAGTTTTCCCAGCACCACTTGTTAAAGAGGTTGTCTTTTTTCCATTGTATATCCTTGCCTCCTTTGTCAAAGATAAGGTGTCCATAGGTTCATCTGAAAGAGACACGTGCACCCCAATCTTCATCGCAGCACTGTTTATAATAGCCAGGACATGGAAGCAACCTAGATGCCCGTCAGCAGATGAATGGATAAGAAAGCTGTGGTACATATACACCATGGAATATTACTCAGCCATTAAAAAATTCATTTGAATCAGTCCTAATGAGATGGATGAAGCTGGAGCCCATTATACAGAGTGAAGTAAGCCAGAAAGATAAAGAACATTAGAGCATGCTGACACATGTATATGGAATTTAGAAAGGTGATAACGATAACCCTATATGCAGAACAGAAAAAGAGACACAGAAATACAGAACAGACTTTTGAACTTTGTGGGAGAATGTGAGGGTGGGATATTTCAAAAGAACAGCATGTATGCTATCTATGGTGAAACAGATCACCAGCCCAGGTAGGATGCATGAGACAAGTGCTCCAGCTTGGTGCACTGGGAAGACAGAGAGGAATCGGGTGGAGAGGGAGGTGGGAGGGGGGATTGGGATTGGGAATACATGTAAATCCATGGCTGATTCATATCAATGTATGACAAAACCCACTGGGAAAAAAAAATAAGAATAATAAAAAAAAATTTAAAAAAATAACAATAAAAAAAAAAAATAAGAGGAGCATGAAATGGTCCGAAAAATAGGAGGAGCATGAAGCGGTGTTGAAAAACATGAAGAGCCTGAAAAGGTGTGAAAAATATGAAGAGCTTCAAAATGTGTCAAAAATATGAGGATAATGAAACTGTCTGAAAAATAGGAGGAGCATGAAGCGGTGTTGAAAAACATGAAGAACCTGAAAAGGTGTCAAAAATATGAGGATAATGAAACGGTCTGAAAAATAGGAGGAGCAAGAAGTGGTGTTGAAAAACATGAAGAGCCTGAAAAGGTGTGAAAAATATGAAGAGCTTCAAACGGTGTGAAAAATATGAAGAGTTTCAAAAGGTGATAAAAATGAGATGAGCATGAAACGGTCTGAAAAATATGAGGAGCATGAAGCGGTGTTGGAAATCATGAAGAGTCTGAAAAGCTGTGAAATATATTAAGAGCTTCAAAAGGTGTCAAAACTATGAGGAGCATGAAACGGTCTGAAAAATAGGAGGAGTATGAAAAGGTGTTCAAATGCATGAAGAGCCTGAAAAGGTGTGAAAAATATGAAGAGCTTCAAAAGGTGTAAAATACATGAGGAACATGATACGGTCTGAAAAATAGGAGGAGCATGAAGCTCTGTTCAAAAACATGAAGAGCCTGAAAAGTTGTGAAAAATATGAAAAGCTTCAAAAGTTGTCAAAAATATGAGGAGCATGAAACATTCTCAAAAATAGGAGGATGATGAAGCGGTGTTCAAAATCATAAAGAGGCTGAAAAGGTGTGAAAAATATGAAGAGCTTCAAAACGTGTGAAGTACATGAGGAGCATGAAACGGACTGAAAAATAGGAGGAGCATCAAGCGGTGTTCAAAAACATGAAGAGCCTGAAAAGGTGTGAAAAATATGAAAAGCTTCAAAAGGTGTGAAAAATATGAAGACCTTCTAAAGGTGTCAAAAATTAGATTAGCATGAAAGGGTCTGAAAAATAGGAGGAGCATGAAGTGATGTTGAAAAACATGAAGAGCCAGAGAAGGTATGAAATATATGAAGAGCTTCAAAAGGTGTGAAAAATATGAAGAGTTTCAAAAGCTGTCAAAAATGAGTTGAGCATGAAACGATCTGAAAAATAGGAGAAGCATGAAGTGGTGTTCAAAAACCTGAAGAGCCTGAAAAGGTGTGAAAAATATGAACAGCTTCCAAACGGGTGAAAAATATGAGGAGCATGAAACGGTCTGAAAAACAGAAGCAGCATGAAACGGTGTTGAAAAACATGAAGAGCATGAAAAGGTATGAAAAATATGAAAAGCTTCAAAATGTGTGAAATACATGAGGAGCATTAAACTGTCTGAAAAATAAAAGCAGCATGAAACGGTGTTGAAAAATATGAAGAGCCTGAAAAGGAGTGAAAAATATGAAGATCTTCAAAAGGTGTGAAAAATATGATGAGCTTCAAAGGTGTCAAAAATGAGATGAGCATGAAACGGTCTGAAAAATAAGAGAAGCATGAAGTGGTGTTGAAAAACATGAAGAGCCTGAAAAGATGTGAAAAATATGAAGAGTTTCAAAAGGTGTGAAAAATATGAGGAGCATGAAACGATCTGAAAAAGAGGAGAAGCATGAAACGGTGATCAAAAACATGAAGAGCCTGAAAGGGTGTGAAAAATATGAAGAGCTTCAAAAGGTGTGAAATACATGAGGAGCATTAAACTCTCTGAAAAATAGGAGGAGCTTGAAGCGGTGTTGAAAAACATGAAGAGTCTGAAAACATGTGAAAATATGAAGAGCTTCAAAAATATGAAAAATATGAAGAGCTTCAAAAGTTGTGAAAAATATGAAGAGCTTCAAAAGATGTCAAAAATTAGATGAGCATGAAAGGGTCTGAAAAATAGGAGGAGCATGAAGAGGCTTTGAAATTCATGAAGAGCCTGAAAAGTTGTGAAAAATATGAAGAGCTTCAAAACGTGTCAAAAATATGAGGAGCATGAAATGGTCTGAAAAGTAGGAGGAGCAAGAAGGGGTGTTGAAAAACAAGAAGAGCCTGGAATGGTGTGAAAAATACGAACAGCTGCAAAAGATGTGGTAAAATATGAAGAGCTTCAAAAGGTGTCAAAAATGAGATGAGCATGAAACGGTCTGAAAAATAGGAGGAGAATGAAGCGGTGTTGAAAAACAAGAAGAACCTGAAAAGCTGTGAAAAATATGAAGAGCTTCAAATGGTGTCAAAAATATGAGGAGCATGAAACGGTCTGAAAAATAGGAGGAGCATGAAGCGGTGTTCAAAAACATGAAGAGTTTGAAAAGGTGTGAAATATATGAAGAGTTTCAAAAGGTGTCAAAAATATGAGGAGCATGAAACGGTCTGAAAAATAGGAGTGTCATGAAACGGTGTTGAAAAACATGAAGACCCTGAAAAGGTGTGAAATATATGAAGAGCGTCAAAAGGTTTCAAAAACATGAGGAGCTTGAAACGGTCTGAAAAATAGGTGGAGCATGAAGTGGTGTTCAGAAACATGAAGAGCCTGAAAAGGTGTGAAAAATATGAAGAGCTTCAAAAGGTGTCAAAAATAAGAGGAGCATGAAATGGTCTGAAAAATATGAGGAGCATGAAACGGTGTTCAAAAACATGAAGAACCTGAAAAGGTGTGAAAAATATAAAGAGCTTCAAAACGGGTCAAAAATATGAGGAGCATGCAACGGTCTGAAAAATAGAAGCAGCATGAAGCGGTGTTGAAATACATGAAGTGTTTGAAAACGTGTGAAAAATATGAAGAGCTTCAAAAAATGTGAAAAATATGAAGAGCTTCAAAAAATGTGAAAAATATGAAGAGCTTCCAAAGGTGTCAAAAATTAGATGAGCATGAAAAGGTCTGCAAAATAGGAGGAACAAGAAGTAGTTTTGAAAAAAATGAAGAGGCTGAAAAGGTGTGAAAAATATGAAGAGCTTGAAAAGGTGTCAAAAATATGAGTAGCATGAAACGGTCTGAAAAATAGGAGGAGCATGAAGCGGTGTTCAAAGACATGAAGAGCCTGAAAACGTGTGAAAAATATGAAGAGCTTCAAAACGTGTCAAATATATAAGGAGCATGAAATGGTCTGAAAAATAGGAGGAGTAAGAAGGGGTGTTGAAAAACATGAAGAGCTTGAAATGGTGTAAAAAATATGAAGAGCTTCAAAAGGTGTGAAAAATATGAAGAGCTTCAAAGGTTTCAAAAATGAGATGAGCATGAAACGGTCTGAAAAATAGGAGTAGCATGAAGCTGTGTTCAAAAACATGTAGAGCCTGAAAACGGGTGAAAAATATGAAGATCTTCAAAAGGTGTGAAAAATATGAGGCTCATGAAACGGTCTGAAAAATAGAAGCAGCATGAAACGGTGTCGAAAAACATGAAGAGCCTGAAAGGTGTGAAAAATATGAAGAGCTTCAAAAGGTGTGAAAAATATGAGGAGCATGAAATGATCTGAAAAATAGAATCAGCATGAAACGGTGTTGAAAAACATGAAGAGCATGAAAAGGTGTGAAAAATATGAAGAGCTTCAAAAGCTGTCAAAAATATGAAGAGCACGAAACGGTCTGAAATATAGGAGGATCATGAAGCGGTGTTCAAAGACATGAAGAGCCTGAAAACGTGTGAAAAATATGAAGAGCTTCAAAAGGTGTCAAAAATATGAGGAGCATGAAACGGTCTGAAAAATAGGAGGAGCATGAAACGGTGATCAAAAACATGAAGATGCTGAAAAGGTGTGAAAAATATGAAGAGCTTCAAAAGGTGTGAAATACATGAGGAGCATGAAACGGGCTGAAAAATAGGAGGAGCATGAATCTGTGTTCAAAAACATGAAGAGCCTGAAAAGGTGTGAAAAATATGAAGAGCTTCAAAAGGTGTCAAAAATATGAGGAGCATGAAACGGTCTGAAAAATAGGAGGAGCATGATGCGGTGTTGAAAAACATGAAGAACCTGAAAAAGTGTGAAAAATATGAAGAGGTTCAAAAATGTGAAAAATATGAAGAGCTTCAAAAGGTGTGAAATATATGAAGAGCTTCAAAAGGTGTCAAAAATTAGATGAGCATGAAACGGTGTGAAAAATAGCAGGAGCATGAAGCGGTGTTCAAAACCATGAAAAGCCTGAAATGGTGTGAAAAATATGAAGAGCTTCAAAATGTGTCAAAAATATTAGGAGCAGGAAACGGTCTGAAAAATAAGAGCAGTATAAAACGGTGATCAAAAACATGAAGAGCCTGAAAAGGTGTGAAAAATATGAAGAGCTTCAAAAGGTGTGAAATACATGAGGAGCATGAAACGGTCTGTAAATTAGGAGGAGCATGAAGCGGTGTTCAAAAACATAAAGAGCCCGAAAAGGTGTGAAAAATATGAAGAGCTTCAAAAGGTGTCAAAAATGAGATGAGCATGAAACGGTGTGAAAAATAGGAGGAGCATGAAGCGGTTTTGAAAATCATGAAGAGCTGGAAAATGTTTGAAATATATGAAGAGCTTCAAAATGTGTCAAAAATATGAGGAGCATGAACCGGTCTGAAAAATAGGGGAGTATGAAACGGTGTTCAAAAACATGAAGAGCCTGAAAAGGTGTGAAAAATATGAAGAGCTTCAGAAGGTGTGAAAAATATGAAGAGCTACAAAAGGTGTCAAAATTTCGATGAGCATGAACGGTCTGAAAAATAGGAGGAGCATGAAGTGGTGTTGAAAAACACGAAGAGCCTGAAAAGGTGTGAAAAATATGAAGAGCTTCAAAATGTGTCAAAAATTTGAGGAGCATGAAACGGTCTGAAAAATAGGGGAGTATGAAACGGTGTTCAAAAACATGAAGAGCCTGAAAAGGTGTGAAAAATATGAAGAGCTTCAAAATATGTGAAATACATGAGGAGCATTAAACTCTCTGAAAAATAGGAGGAGCATGAAGTGGTGTTCAAAAACATGAAGAGCTTGAAAAGTTGTGAAAAATATGAAGAGCTTCAAAAGGAGTGAAAAATATGAGAGCATGAAACGGTATGAAAATAGATGCTGCATGAAATGGTGTTGAAAAACATGAAGAGAGTGAAAAGGTGTGAAAAATATGAAGTGCTTCAAAAGGTGTGAAATACATGAGGACCATGAAACGAGCTGAAAAATAGAAGCATGAAGTGGTGTGGAAAAACATGAAGAGCCTGAAAAGGTGTGAAAAATATGAAGAGCTTCAAAAGGAGTGAAATACATTAGGAGCATGACACACTCTGAAAAATAGGAGGAGCATGAAGCCTTGTTCAAAAACATAAAGAGCCTAAAAAGTTGTGAAAAATATGAAAAGCTTCAAAAGGTGTCAAAAATGAGATGAGCATGAAACGGTCTGAAAAATAGGAGGATCATGAAACGGTGTTGAAAAACATGAAGATCCTGAAAAGGTGTGAAAAATATGAAGAGTTTCAAAAGGTGTCAAAAATATGAGGAGCATGAAACGGTCTGAAAAATAGATGCGGCATGAAATGGTGTTGAAAAACATGAAGAGCCTGAAAAGGTGTGAAAAATATGAAAAGCTTCAAAACGTGTCAAAAATATGAGGAGCATGAAACGGTCTGAAAAATAGGAGGAGCAAGAACCGGTGTTGAAAAAAATGAACAGCCTGAAAAAGTTTGAAATATATGAAGAGCTTCAAAAGGTGTGAAATTCAGGAGGAGCATGAAACGGTCTGAAAAATACGAGAAGCATGAAGTGGTGTGGAAACACATGAAGAACCTGAAAAGGTGTGAAAAATATGAAGAGTTTCAAAAGGTGTCAAAAATATGAAGAGCATGAAACAGTCTGAAAATTTGAAGGATCATGAGCGGTGTTCAAAACATGAGGAGCCTGAGAAGGTGTGAAAAATATGAAGAGCTTCAAATGGTGTCAAAAATATGAGAGCATGAAACGATCTGAAAGATAGGAGGAGCATGAAACGGTGATCAGAAACATGAAAAGACTGAAAAGTTGTGAAAAATATGAAGAGCTTCAAAAGGTGTGAAATTCATGAGGAGCATGAAACGGTCTGAAAAATAGGAGAAGCATGAAGTGGTGTGGAAAAACATGAAGAGCCTGAAAAGGTGTGAAAAATATGAAGAGCTTCAAAAGGTGTGAAATACATGAGGAGCCTGAAACTCTCTGAAAAATAGGAGGAGCATGAAGTGTGTTCAAAAACATGAAGAGTCTGAAAAGGTGTGAAAAATATGAAGAGCTTCAAAAGGTTTCAAACTATGAGGAACATGAAACGGTCTGATAAATAGGAGGAGCATGAAGTGCTGTTGAAAAACATGAAGAGCCAGAAAAGGTGTGAAATATATGAAGAGCTTCAAAAGTTGTTAAAAATATGAGGAGCAGGAAACGGTCTGAAAAATAGGAGCATGAAATGGTGATGAAAACCATGAAGAGCCTGAAAAGCTGTGAAAAATATGAAGAGCATCAAAAACTGTCAAAATATGAGGAGCATGAAACGGTGTTCAAAACCATGAAACGTCTGAAAAGGTGTGAAATATATGAACAGCTTCAAAATGTATCACAAATAGGAGGAGCATGAAACGGTCTGGAAAATAGGAGGAGCATGAAGCGGTGTTGAAAAACATGAAGAGCCTGAAAAGCTGTGAAAAATATTAAGAGCTTCAAAAGGTGTCAAAAATATGAGGAGCATGAAACGGTCTGGAAAATAGGAGGAGCATGAAACCGTGTTCAAAAACATGAAGAGCCTGAAAATGTGTAAGAAATATTAAGAGCTTCAAAAGATGTGAAATACATGAGGAGCATGAAAAGGTCTGAAAAATAGGAGGAGCATGGAGCGGTGTTGAAAAACATGAAGAGCCTGAAAAGGTGTGAAAAATATGAAGAGCTTTAAAAGGTGTCAAATATATGAGGAGAATGTTAAGATCTGAAAAATAGGAGGAGCATGAAGCGGTGTTGAAAAACATGAAGAGCCTGAAAAGGTGTGAAAAATATGAAGAGCTTCAAAAGGTGTGAAAAATATGAGGAGCATGAAATGGTCTGAAAAATAGGAGAAGCATGAAGTGGTGTTGAAAAACATGAAGAGCCTGAAAAGGTGTGAAAAATATGAAGAGCACAAAAAGTGTCAAATATATGAGGAGCATGAAACGGTCTGAAAAATAGGAGAAGCATGAAGTGGTGTTGAAAAACAGGAAGATCCTGAAAAGGTGGGAAATATATGAAGAGCTCAAAAAGTGTCAAATATATGAGGAGCATGAAACGGTCTGAAAAATAGGAGGAGCATGAAGTGGTGTTGAAAAACATGAAGAGCCAGAAAAGGTGTGAAATATATGAAGAGCTTCAAAAGGTGTCAACAATATGAGGAGCATGAAACGGTGTGAAAAATAGGAGGAGCATGAAATGGTGTTTAAAAACATGAAGAGCCTGAAAAGGTGTGAAATATATAAAGAGATTCAAAAGGTGTCAAAAATATGAGGAGCATGAAACGCTCTGAAAAATAGGAGGATCATGAAGTAGTGTTGAAAAATATGAAGAACCTGAAAAGGTGTGAAAAATATGAAGAGCTTCAAAAGGTGTCAAATTATGAAGATCTTCAAAGGTGTCAAAAATATGAGGAGCATGAAACGGTCTGAAAAATAGGAGGAGCATGAAGTGGCATCGAAAAACATGAAGAGACTGAAAAGCTGTGAAATATATGAAGAGCATCAAAAGGTGTCAAAATTTTGAAGAGCTTCAAAATTGTCAAAAATATAAGGAGCATGAAACGGTGTTCAAAAATATGGAAAGCAAGAAAAGCTGTGAAAAACATGAAGAGCTTCAAAAGGTGACAAAAATATGAGGAGCATGAAACGGTCGGAAAAAAAGGAGGAAAATGAAGCGGTGTTGAAAAACATGAAGAGCTTGAAAAGGTTTGAAAAATATGAAGAGCTTCAAAAGGTGTCAAAAATAGGAGGAGCATGAAGCGGTATGAAAAATAGGAGGAGCATGAACCGGTGTTGAAAAACATGAAGAGCCTGAAAAGGTGTGTAAAATATGAAGAGTTTGAAAATGTGTCAAAAATATGAGGAGCAGGAAACGGTCTGAAAAATAGGAGCATGAAGTGGTGTTGAAAACCATGAAGAGCCTGAAAAGCTGTGAAAAATATGAAGAGCATCAAAAACTGTCAAAATATGAGGAGCATGAAACGGTGTTCAAAACCATGAAACGTCTGAAAAGGTGTGAAATATATGAACAGCTTCAAAATGTATCAAAAATAAGAGGAGCATGAAGCGGTGTTGAAAAACATGAAGAACCTGAAAAGGTGTGAAAAATATGAAGAGCTTCACATCGTGTCAAAAATATGAGGAGCATGGAACGGTCTGAAAAATTGGAGGAGCATCAAGCAGTGTTGAAAACATGAAGAGCCTGAAAAGGTGTGAAATATATGAAGAGCTTCAAAAGGTGTCAAAAATATGAGGAGGATGAAACGGTTTGAAAAATAGGAGGAGCATGAAGCGGTGTTGAAAAACAAGAAGAGCCTGAAAAGGTGTGAAAAATATGAAGAGCTTCAAAAGGTGTCAAATATATGAGGAGCATGAAACGGTCTGAAAAATAGGAGGAGCACGAAACGGTCTGAAAAATGGGAGGAGCATGAAGCGGTGTTGAAAAACATGAAGAGCCTGAAAACGTGTGAAAAACATGAAGAGCTTAAAAGTTGTGAGAAATATGAAGAGCTTCAAAAGGTGTCAAAAATGAGACGAGCATGAAACGGTCTGGAAAATAGGACGAGCATGAAGTGGTGTTGAAAACATGAAGAGCCAGAAAAGGTGTGAAAAATATGAAGAGCTTCAAAAGGTGTGAAAAAAATGAAGAGCTTCAAAAGGTGTGAAAAAAATGAAGAGCTTCAAAATGTGTCAAAAATATGAGGAGCATGAAAAGATCTGAAAAATAGGAGCAGCATGAAACGGTGTTCAAAGACATGAAGAGCCTGAAAAGGTGTGAAAAATATGAAGAGCTTCAAAACGTGTCAAAAATATGAGGAGCATGAAACGATCCAAAAAATAGGAGGAGCAAGAAGCAGTGTTGAAAAAAATGAAGAGCCTGAAAACGTTTGAAAAATATGAAGAGCTTCAAAAGGTGTGGAAAATATGAAGAGCTTCAAAATGTGTCAAAGTGAGATGAGCATGAAACGGTCTGAAAAATAGGAGGAGCATGAAGTGGTGTTGAAAAACATGAAGAGCCTGAAAATGTGTGAAATATATGAAGAGCTTCAAAAGGTGTCAAAAATGATAGAAACATGAAACGGTCTGAAAAATAGGATGAGCAAGAAGCGGTGTTGAAAAACATGAAGAGCCTGAAAACGTTTGAGAAATATGAAGAGCTTCATAAGGTGTGAAAAATATGAAGAGCTTCAAAAGGTGTCAAAAATGAGATGAGCATGAAACAGTCCGAAAAATAGGAGGAGCCTGAAATCGTGTTCAAAAACATGAAGAGCCTAAAAAGGTGTGAAAAATATTAAGAGCTTCAAAAGGTGTCAAAATTATGAGGAGCATGAAACGGTCTGGAAAATAGGAGGAGCATGAAACCGTGTTCAAAAACATGAAGAGCCTGAAAAGGTGTAAGAAATATTAAGAGCTTCAAAAGATGTGAAATACATGAGGAGCATGAAAAGGTCTGAAAAATAGGAGGAGCATGGAGCGGTGTTGAAAAACATGAAGAGCCTGAAAAGGTGTGAAAAATATGAAGAGCTTCAAAAGGTGTCAAATTATGAAGAGGTTCAAAGGTGTCAAAAATATGAGGAGCATGAAACGGTCTGAAAAATAGGAGGAGCATGAAGTGGCATCGAAAAACATGAAGAGACTGAAAAGGTGTGAAATATATGAAGAGCATCAAAAGGGGTCAAAATTTTGAAGAGCTTCAAAATTGTCAAAAATATGAGGAGCATGAAACGGTGTTCAAAAATATGGAAAGCAAGAAAAGGTGTGAAAAATATGAAGAGCTTCAAAAAGTGTTAAAAATATGAGGAGCATGAAACGGTCGGAAAAATAGGAGGAAAATGAAGTGGTGTTGAAAAACATGAAGAGCTTAAAAAGGTTTGAAAAATATGAAGAGATTCAAAAGGTTTCAAAAATAGGAGGAGCATGAAGCGGTATGAAAAATAGGAGGAGCATGAACCGGTGTTGAAAAAAATGAAGAGCCTGAAAAGGTGTGTAAAATATGAAGAGTTTGAAAATGTGTCAAAAATATGAGGAGCAGGAAACGGTCTGAAAAATAGGAGCATGAAGTGGTGTTGAAAACCATGAAGAGCCTGAAAAGCTGTGAAAAATATGAAGAGCATCAAAAACTGTCAAAATATAAGGAGCATGAAACGGTGTTCAAAACCATGAAACGTCTGAAAAGGTGTGAAATATATGAACAGCTTCAAAATGTATCAAAAATAAGAGGAGCATGAAGCGGTGTTGAAAAACATGAAGACCCTGAAAAGGTGTGAAAAATATGAAGAGCTTCAAATCGTGTCAAAAATATGAGGAGCATGAAACGGTCTGAAAAATTGGAGGAGCATGAAGCAGTGTTGAAAAACATGAAGAGCCTGAAAAGGTGTGAAATATATGAAGAGCTTCAAAAGGTGTCAAATATATGAGGAGCATGAAACGGTCTGAAAAATAGGAAGAGCATGAAGTGGTATTCAAAAACATGAAGAGCCTGAAAAGTTGTGAAAAATATGAAGAGCTTCAAATGGTGTGAAAAATATGAGGAGCATGAAACGGTCTGAAAAATAGGAGGAGCAAGAAGCGGTGTTGAAAAACATGAAGAGCCTGAAAACGTTTGAAAAATATGAAGAGCTTCAAAAGGTGTGGAAAATATGAAGAGCTTCAAAATGTGTCAAAAATAAGAGGAGCATGAAACGGTCTGAAAAATAGGAGGAGCATGAAGTGGTGTTGAAAAACATGAAGAGCCTGAAAATGTGTGAAATATATGAAGAGCTTCAAAAGGTGTCAGAAATGAGAGGAGCATGAAACGGTCTGAAATATAGGAGGAGCATGAAGTGATGTTGAAAAACATGAAAAGCCTGAAAAGTTGTGAAAAATATGAAGAGCTTCAAAAGGTGTCAAAAATATGAGGAGCATGAAACGGTCTGAAAAATAGGAGGAGCATGAAACGGTCTGAAAAATGGGAGGAGCATGAAGCGGTGTTGAAAAACATGAAGAGCCTGAAAAAGTGTGAAAAACATGAAGAGCTTAAAAGTTGTGAGAAATATGAAGAGCTTCAGAAGGTGTCAAAAATGAGACGAGCATGAAACGGTCTGGAAAATAGGACGAGCATGAAGAGGTGTTGAAAACATGAAGAGCCAGAAAAGGTGTGAAAAATATGAAGAGCTTCAAAAGGTGTGAAAAAAATGAAGAGCTTCAAAAGGTTGAAAAAAATGAAGAGCTTCAAAATGTGTCAAAAATATGAGGAGCATGAAAAGATCTGAAAAATAGGAGCAGCATGAAACGGTGTTCAAAAACATGAAGAGCCTGAAAAGGTGTGAAAGATATAAAGAGCTTCAAAAGGTGTGAAAAAAATGAAGAGCTTCAAAATGTGTCAGAAATGAGAGAAGCATGAAACGGTCTGAAAAATAGGATGAGCAAGAAGGGGTGTTGAAAAACATGAAGAGCCTGAAAACGTTTGAGAAATATGAAGAGCTTCATAAGGTGTGAAAAATATGAAGAGCTTCAAAGTTGTTAAAAATGAGATGAGCATGACACAGTTTGAAATATAGGAGGAGCATGAAACCGTGTTCAAAAAAATGAACAGCCTAAATAGGTTGAAAAATATGAAGAGCTTCAAAAGGTGTGAAAAAAAAGGGGAGCATAAAACGGTCTGAAAAATAGGAGAAGCATGAAGTGGTGTTGAAAAACATGAAGAGCCTGAAAACGTGTGAAATATATGAAGAGCTTCAAAAGGTGTCAAAAATATGAGGAGCATGTAACGGTCTGAAAAATAGGAGGAACACAAGTGGTGTTCAAAAACATGAAGAGCCTGAAATGGTGTGAAATATGAAGAGCTTCAAATGATGTCAAAAATAGGAGGAGCATGAAACAGTCTGAAAAATAGGAGGAGCATGAAGCGGTGTAAAAAACATGAAGACCCTGAAAAGGTGTGAAAATTATGAAGAGCTTCAAAAGGTGTGAAAAAAATGAAGAGCTTCAAAAGGTGTGAAAAAAATGAAGAGCTTCAAAATGTGTCAAAAATATGAGGAGCATGAAAAGATCTGAAAAATAGGAGCAGCATGAAACGGTGTTCAAAGACATGAAGAGCCTGAAAAGGTGTGAAAAATATGAAGAGCTTCAAAACGTGTCAAAAATATGAGGAGCATGAAACGATCTGAAAAATAGGAGGAGCAAGAAGCAGTGTTGAAAAAAATGAAGAGCCTGAAAACATTTGAAAAATATGAAGAGCTTCAAAAGGTGTGGAAAATATGAAGAGCTTCAAAATGTGTCAAAGTGAGATGAGCATGAAACGGTCTGAAAAATAGGAGGAGCATGAAGTGGTGTTGAAAAACATGAAGAGCCTGAAAATGTGTGAAATATATGAAGAGCTTCAAAAGTTGTCAGAAATGATAGAAACATGAAACGGTGAAAAATAGGATGAGCAAGAAGCGGTGTTGAAAAACATGAAGAGGCTGAAAACGTTTGAGAAATATGAAGAGCTTCATAAGGTGTGAAAAATATGAAGAGCTTCAAAAGGTGTCAAAAATGAGATGAGCATGAAACAGTCCGAAAAATAGGAGGAGCCTGAAATCGTGTTCAAAAACATGAAGAGCTTAAAAAGGTGTTAAAGATGTAAAGAGCTTCAAAAGGTGTGAAATACATGAGGAGCATGAAACGGTCTGAAAAATAGGAGTAGCATGAAACCGTGTTCAAAAACATGAATAGCCTGTAAAGTTGTGAAAAATATGAAGAGCTTCAAACGGTTGGAAATACATGAGGAGCATGAAACGGTGTTGAAAAACATGAAGAGCCTGAAAAGGTGGGTAAAATATGAAGAGCTTCAAAAGGTGTCAGAAATGAGAGGAGCATGAAACGGTCTGAAAAATAGGAGAAGCATGAAGTGGCTTTGAAAAACATGAAGAGCCTGAAAAGGTGTGAAAAACATGAAGAGCTTCAAAAGGTGTCAAAAATATGAGGAGCATGAAACGGTCTAAAAAATAGGAGGAGCATGAAACGGTGTTCAAAAACTTGAAGAGACTGAAAAGCAGTGAAAAATATTAAGAGCTTCAAAACGTGTCAAAAATATGAGGAGCATGAAACGGTCTGAAAAATAGGAGGAGCAAGAAGCGGTGTTGAAAAAATTAAGAGCCTGAAAGCGTTTGAAAAATATGAAGAGCTTCAAAAGGTGTGGAAAATATGAAGAGCTTCAAAATGTGTCAAAAGCGAGATGAGTATGAAACGGTCTGAAAAATAGGAGGAGCATGAAGTGGTGTGGAAAAACATGAGGAGCCTGAAAATGTGTGAAATATATGACGAGCTTCAAAATGTGTCAGAAATGAGAGAAGCATGAAACGGTCTGAAAAATATGATGAGCAAGAAGGGGTGTTGAAAAACATGAAGAGCCTGAAAACGTTTGAGAAATATGAAGAGCTTCATAAGGTGTGAAAAATATGAAGAGCTTCAAAGTTGTTAAAAATGAGATGAGCATGACACAGTTTGAAAAATAGGAGGAGCATGAAACCGTGTTCAAAAACATGAAGAGCCTAAATAGGTTGAAAAATATGAAGAGCTTCAAAAGGTGTGAAAAAAAAGGGGAGCATAAAACGGTCTGAAAAATAGGAGAAGCATGAAGTGGTGTTGAAAAACATGAAGAGCCTGAAAACGTGTGAAATATATGAAGAGCTTCAAAAGGTGTCAAAAATATGAGGAGCATGAAACGGTCTGAAAAATAGGAGGAACACAAGGGGTGTTCAAAAACATGAAGAGCCTGAAAAGGTGTGAACAATATGAAGAGATTCAAAAGGTGTCAAAAATATGAGGAGCATGAATCGGTGTTGAAAAACATGAAGAACATGAAAAGGTGTGAAAAATATGAAGAGCTTCAAAAGGTGTCAAAATATGAGCAGCATGAACCGGTCTGAAAAATAGGAGGAGCATGAAGCGGTGTTCAAAATCATGAAGAGCATGAAAAGGTGTGAAAAATATGAAGAGCTTCAAAAGGTGTCAAAAATATGAGGAGAATGAAACGGTCTGAAAAATAGGAAAAGCATGAAGCAGTGTTGAAAAACATGAAGAGCCTGAAAAGGTGTGAAAAATATGAAGAGCTTCAAAAGGTGTCAAAAATATGAGGAGCATGAAACGGTCTGAAAAATGGGAGGAGCATGAAGCGGTGTTGAAAAACATGAAGAGCCTAAAAACGTGTGAAAAACATGAAGAGCTTTAAAGTTGTGAGAAATATGAAGAGCTTCAAAAGGTGTCAAAAATGAGACGAGCATGAAACGGTCTGGAAAATATGACGAGCATGAAGCGGTGTTGAAAAACATGGGGAGCCTGAAAAGGTGTGAAAAATATGAAGAGCTTCAAAATGTGTCAAAAATATGAGGAGCATGAAACGGTCTGAAAAATAGGAGGAGAGTGAAACGGTGTTCAAAAATATGAAGAGCCTGAAAAGGTGTGAAAAATATGAAGAGCTTTAAAAGGTGTGAAATACATGAGGAGCATGAAACGGTCTGAAAAATAGGAGGAGCATGAAACCGTGTTCAAAAACATGAAGAGCCTGAAAAGTTGTGAAAAATAAGAAGAGCTTCAAACGGTTGGAAATACATGAGGAGCATGAAACGGTGTTGAAAAACATGAAGAGCCTGAAAAGGTGGGTAAAATATGAAGAGCTTCAAAAGGTGTCAAAAATATGAGGAGCATGAAACGGTCTGAAAAATAGGAGGAGCATTAAACGGTGTTCAAAGACATGAAAAGCCTGAAATGGTGTGAAAAATGAAGAGCTTCAAAAGGTGTCAAAAATAGGAGGAGCATGAAACAGTCTGAAAAATAGGAGGAACATGAAGCGGTGTAAAAAACATGAAGACCCTGAAAAGGTGTGAAAAATATGAAGAGCTTCAAAAGGTGTCAAAAATATGAGGAGCATGAAACGGTCTGAAAAATAGGAGGAACATGAAGCGGTGTTCAAAAACATGAAGAGCCTGAAAAGGTGTGAAAAATATGAAGAGCTTCAAAAGGTGTCAAAAATAGGAGGAGCATGTAACGGTCTGAAAAATAGGAGGAGCATGAAACGGTGTTCAAAAATATGAAAAGCCTGAAAAGGTGTGAAAAATATGAAGAGCTTCAAAAGGTGTCAAAAATAGGAGGAGCATGAAACGGTCTGAAAAATAGGAGGAGCATGAATCGGTCTGAAAAATGGGAGGAGCATGAAGCGGTGTGGAAAAACATGAATAGCCTGAAAACGTATGAAAAACATGAAGAGCTTAAAAGTTGTGAGAAATATGAAGAGCTTCAAAAGGTGTCAAAAATGAGACGAGCATGAAACGGTCTGATAAATAGGACGAGCATGAAGCGGTGTTGAAAACATGAAGAGCCAGAAAAGGTGTGAAAAATATGAAGAGCTTCAAAAAGTGTCAAAAACATGAAGAGCATGAAACGGTCTGAAAAATAGGAGGAGCATGAAGTGATGTTGAAAAACATGAAGAGCCTAAAAAGGTGTCAAAATATGAAGAGCTTCAAAAGGTGTCAAAAATATGAGGAGCATGAAACGGTCTGAAAAATAGGAGGAGAATGAAACGGTGTTCAAAAACATGAAGAGCTTGAAAAGGTGCGAAAAATATGAAGAGCTTTAAAAGGTGTGAAATACATGAGGAGCATGAAACGGTCTGAAAAATAGGAGGTGCATGAAACCGTGTTCAAAAACATGAAGAGCCTGAAAAGTTGTGAAAATATGAAGAGCTTCAAACGGTTGGAAATACATGAGGAGCATGAAACCGTCTTGAAAAACATGACGAGCCTGAAAAGGTGGGTAAAATATGAAGAGCTTCAAAAGGTGTGACATACATGAGGAGCATGAATCGGTCTGAAAAATAGGAGGAGCATGAAGTAGAGTTTAAAAACATGAAGAGACTGAATAGGTGGGAAAAATATGAAGAGCTTCAAAAGGTGTCAAAATATGAGGAGGATGAAAGGGTTTGAAAGATAGGAGGAGCATGAATCGGTTTTGAAAAACATGAAGAGCCTGAAAATGTGTGAAAAATATGAAGATCTTAAAAACGTGTCAAAATATGAGGAGCATGAAACGGTCTGAAAAACAGGAGGATCATGAAGCCGTGTTGAAAAACATGGGGAGGCTGCAAAGGTGTGAAAAATATGAAGAGCTTCAAAAGGCTGGAAATACATGAGGAGCATGAAACGGTCTGGAAAATAGGAAGAGCATGAAGCGGTGTTGAAAAACATGAAGAGCCTGAAAAGGTGGATAAAATATGAAGAGCTTCAAAAGGTGTCAAAAATATGAGGAGCATGAAACGGTCTGAAAAATAGGAGAAGCATGAAGTGGTGTTGAAAAACATGAAGAGCCTGAAAAAGTGTGAAAAATATGAAGAGCTTCAAAAGGTGTGAAAAATATGAAGAGCTTCAAAAGGTGATAAAAATGAGATGAGCATGAAATGGTCTGAAAAATATGAGGAGCTTGAAGCGGGGTTGGAAATCATGAAGAGTCTGAAAAGGTGTGAAATATATGAAGAGCTTCAAAAGGTGTCAAAACTATGAGGAGCATGAAACGGTCTGAAAAATAGGAGGAGCATGAAACCGTGTTCAAAAACATGAAGAGCCTGAAAAGTTGTGAAAAATATGAAGAGCTTCAAACGGTTGGAAATACATGAGGAGCATGAAACGGTGTTGAAAAACATGAAGAGCCTGAAAATGTGTGAAAAATATGAAGAGCTTCAAAAGGTGTCAAAATTATGAAGAGCATGAAACGGTCTGAAAAATAGGAGAAGCATGAAGCGGTGTTGAAAAACATGAAGAACATGAAAAGTTGTGAAAAACATGAAGAGCTTCAAAAGGTGTCAAAAATATGAGGAGCATGAACGTTCTGAAAAATAGGAGGCGCATGAAGCGGTGTTCAAAAACATGAAGAGCATGAAAAGGTGTGAAAAATATGAAAAGCTTCAAAAGGTGTCAAAAATATGAGGAGCATGAACCGGTCTGAAAAATAGGAGGAGCATGAAGCAGAGTTCGAAAACATGAATAGAATGAAAAGGTGTGAAAAATATGAAGAGCTTCAAAAGGTGTCAAAAATATGAGGAGCATGAAACGGTCTGAAAAATAGGAAGAGAATGAAGCGGTGTTGAAAAACATGAAAAGCCTGAAAAGGTGTGAAAAATATGAAGAGCTTCAAAAGGTGTCAAAAATATGAGGAGCATGAAACGGTCTGAAAAATAGGAGAAGCATGAAACGGTCTGAAAAATGGGAGGAGCATGAAGCGGTGTTGAAAAACATGAAGTGCCTGAAAACGTGTGAAAAACATGAAGAGCTTAAAAGTTGTGAGAAATATGAAGAGCTTCAAAAGGTGTCAAAAATGAGACGAGCATGAAACCGTCTGGAAAATAGGACGAGCATGAAGCGGTGTTGAAAACATGAAGAGCCAGAAAAGGTGTGAAAAATATGAAGAGCTTCAAAAAGTGTCAAAAATATGAAAAGCATGAAACGGTCTGAAAAATAGGAGGAGTATGAAGTGATGTTGAAAAACATGAAGAGCCTAAAAAGGTGTGAAAAATATGAAGAGCTTCAAAACGTGTCAAAAATATGAGGAGCATGAAACGGTCTGAAAAAGAGTAGGATCATGAAGCCGTTTTGAAAAACATGGGGAGCCTGAAAAGGTGTGAAAATATGAAGAGCTTCAAAAGGTGTAAAAATATGAGGAGCATGAAACGGTCTGAAAAATAGGAGGAGAATGAAACGGTGTTCAAAAACATGAAGAGCCTGAAAAGGTGTGAAAAATATGAAGGGCTTTAACAGGTGTGAAATACATGAGGAGCATGAAACGGTCTGAAAAATAGGAGGAGCATGAAACCGTGTTCAAAAACATGAAGAGCCTGAAAAGTTGTGAAAATATGAAGAGCTTCAAACGGTTGGAAATACATGAGGAGCATGAAACCTTCTGAAAAACATGACGAGCCTGAAAAGGTGGGTAAAATATGAAGAGCTTCAAAAGGTGTGAAATACATGAGGAGCATGAATCGGTCTGAAAAATAGGAGGAGCATGAAGTAGTGTTTAAAAACATGAAGGGACTGAATAGGTGTGAAAAATATGAAGAGCTTCAAAAGGTTTCAAAATATGAGGAGGATGAAAGGGTTGGAAAGATAGGAGGAGCATGAATCGGTTTTGAAAAACATGAAGAGCCTGAAAATGTGTGAAAAATATGAAGATCTTTAAAACGTGTCAAAATATGAGGAGCATGAAATGGTCTGAAAAACAGGAGGATCATGAAGCCGTGTTGAAAAACATGGGGAGGCTGAAAAGGTGTGAAAAATATGAAGAGCTTCAAAAGGTTGGAAATACATGAGGAGCATGAAACGGTCTGGAAAATAGGAAGAGCATGAAGCGGTGTTGAAAAACATGAAGAGCCTGAAAAGGTGGATAAAATATGAAGAGCTTCAAAAGGTGTCAAAAATGTGAGGAGCATGAAACGGTCTGAAAAATAGGAGGAGTATGAAGTGATGTTGAAAAACATGAAGAGCCTAAAAAGGTGTGAAAAATATGAAGAGCTTCAAAACGTGTCAAATATATGAGGAGCATGAAACGGTCTTAAAAAGAGTAGGATCATGAAGCCATTTTGAACAACATGGGGAGCCTGAAAAGGTGTGAAAATATGAAGAGCTTCAAAAGGTGTAAAAATATGAGGAGCATGAAACGGTCTGAAAAATAGGAGGAGAATGAAACGGTGTTCAAAAACATGAAGAGCCTGAAAAGGTGTGAAAAATATGAAGAGCTTTAACAGGTGTGAAATACATGAGGAGCATGAAACGGTCTGAAAAATAGGAGGAGCATGAAACCGTGTTCAAAATCATGAAGAGCCTGAAAAGTTGTGAAAATATGAAGAGCTTCAAACGGTTGGAAATACATGAGGAGCATGAAACCTTCTGAAAAACATGACGAGCCTGAAAAGGTGGGTAAAATATGAAGAGCTTCAAAAGGTGTGAAATACATGAGGAGCATGAATCGGTCTGAAAAATAGGAGGAGCATGAAGTAGTGTTTAAAAACATGAAGAGACTGAATAGGTGTGAAAAATATGAAGAGTTTCAAAAGGTGTCAAAATATGAGGAGGATGAAATGGTTTGAAAGATAGGAGGAGTATGAATCGGTTTTGAAAAACATGAAGAGCCTGAAAATGTGTGAAAAATATGAAGATCTTAAAAACGTGTCAAAATATGAGGAGCATGAAACGGTCTGAAAAACAGGAGGATCAGGAAGCCGTGTTGAAAAACATGGGGAGGCTGAAAAGGTGTGAAAAATATGAAGAGCTTCAAAAGGTTGGAAATACATGAGGAGCATGAAACGGTCTGGAAAATAGGAAGAGCATGAAGCGGTGTTGAAAAACATGAAGAGCCTGAAAAGGTGGATAAAATATGAAGAGCTTCAAAAGGTGTCAAAAATGTGAGGAGCATGAAACGGTATGAAAAATAGGAGAAGCAGGAAGTGGTGTTGAAAAGCATGAAGAGCCTGAAAACGTGTGAAAAATATGAAGAGCTTCAAAAGGTGTGAAAAATATGAAGAGCTTCAAAAGGTGATAAAAATGAGATGAGCCTGAAACGGTCTGAAAAATATGAGGAGCATGAAGCGGGGTTGGAAATCATGAAGAGTCTGAAAAGGTGTGAAATATATTAAGAGCTTCAAAAGCTGTCAAAAATATGAGGAGCATGAAACGGTCTGAAAAATAGGAGGAGCATGAAGCGGTGTTGAAAAACACGAAGAGCCTGAAAATGTGTGAAAAATATGAAGAGCTTCAAAAGGTGTCAAAAATATGAGGAGCATCAAACCGTCTGAAAAATGGGAGGAGCATGAAGCATTGTTGAAAAACATGAAGAGCCTGAAAATGTGTGAGAAATATGAAGAGCTTCAAAAGATGTCAAAAATATGAGCAGCATTAAACGGTCTGAAAAATAGGAGTAGCATGAAGCAGTGTTCAAAAACATGAAGAGCCTAAAAAGTTGTGAAAAATATGAAGAGCTTCAAACGTTTGGAAATACATGAGGAGCATGAAACGGTGTTGAAAAACATGAAGAGCCTGAAAATGTGTGAAAAATATGAAGAGCTTCAAAAGGGGTCAAAAATATGAAGAGCATGAAACGGTCTGAAAAATAGGAGAAGCATGAAGCGGTGTTGAAAAACATGAAGAACATGAAAAGGTGTGAAAAATATGAAGAGCTTCAAAAGGTGTCAAAAATATGAGGAGTATGAACCGGTCTGAACAAAAGGGGGAGCATGAAGCGGTGTTCAAAAACATGAAGAGCATGAAAAGGTGTGAAAAATATGAAGAGCTTCAAAAGGTGTCAAAAATATGAGGAGCATGAACCGGTCTGAAAAATAGGAGGAGCATGAAGCAGTGTTCGAAAACATGAATAGCATGAAAAGGTGTGAAAAATATGAAGAGCTTCAAAAGGTGTCAAAAATATGAGGAGCATGAAACGGTCTGAAAAATAGGAGGAGCATGAAACTGTCTGAAAAATGGGAGGAGCATGAAGCGGTGTTGAAAAACATGAAGAGCCTGAAAACGTGTGAAAAACATGAAGAGCTTAAAAGTTGTGAGAAATATCAAGAGCTTCAAAAGGTGTCAAAAATGACACGAGCATGAAACGGTCTGGAAAATAGGACGAGCATGAAGCGCTGTTGAAAACATGAAGAGCCAGAAAAGGTGTGAAAAATATGAAGAGCTTCAAAAAGTGTCAAAAATATGAAGAGCATGAAACGGTCTGAAAAATAGGAGGAGTATGAAGTGATGTTGAAAAACATGAAGAGCCTAAAAAGGTGTGAAAAATATGAAGAGTTTCAAAACGTGTCAAAAATATGAGGAGCATGAAACGGTCTGAAAAAGAGTAGGATCATGAAGCCGTGTTGAAAAACATGGGGAGCCTGAAAAGGTGTGAAAATATGAAGAGCTTCAAAAGGTGTAAAAATATGAGGAGCATGAAACGGTCTGAAAAATAGGAGGAGAATGAAACGGTGTTCAAAAACATGAAGAGCCTGAAAAGGTGTGAAAAATATGAAGGGCTTTAAAAGGTGTGAAATACATGAGGAGCATTAAACGGTCTGAAAAATAGGAGGAGCATGAAACCGTGTTCAAAAACATGAAGAGCCTGAAAAGTTGTGAAAATATGAAGAGCTTCAAACGGTTGGAAATACATGAGGAGCATGAAACCTTCTTGAAAAACATTACGAGCCTGAAAAGGTGGGTAAAATATGAAGAGCTTCAAAAGGTGTGAAATACATGAGGAGCATGAATCGGTCTGAAAAATAGGAGGAGCATGAAGTAGTGTTTAAAAACATGAAGAGACTGAATAGGTGTGAAAAATATGAAGAGCTTCAAAAGGTGTCAAAAATATGAGGAGCATGAAACGGTCTGAAAAATAGGAGGAACATGAAGCGGTGTTGAAAAACATGAAGAGCCTGAAAAGGTGTGAAAAATATGAAGAGCTTCAAAAGGTGTCAAAAATAGGAGGAGCATGAAACGGTCTGAAAAATAGGAGGAGCATGAAACGGTGTTCAAAAATATGAAAAGCCTGAAAATGTGTGAAAAATATGAAGAGCTTCAAAAGGTGTCAAAAATAGGAGGAGCATGAAACGGTCTGAAAAATAGGAGGAGCATGAATCGGTCTGAAAAATGGGAGGAGCATGAAGCGGTGTGGAAAAACATGAATAGCCTGAAAACGTATGAAAAACATGAAGAGCTTAAAAGTTGTGAGAAATATGAAGAGCTTCAAAAGGTGTCAAAAATGAGAAGAGCATGAAACGGTCTGATAAATAGGACGAGCATGAAGCGGTGTTGAAAACATGAAGAGCCAGAAAAGGTGTGAAAAATATGAAGAGCTTCAAAAAGTGTCAAAAATATGAGGAGAATGAAACGGACTGAAAAATCGGAGGAGCATGAAGCGTTGTTGAAAAACATGAAGAGCCTGAAAATGTGTGAAAAATATGAAAAGCTTCAAAAGATGTCAAAAATATGAGCAGCATTAAACGGTCTGAAAAATAGGAGTAGCATGAAGCAGTGTTCAAAAACAGGAAGAGCCTGAAAAGTTGTTAAAAAATGAAGAGCTTCAAAAGGTGTCAAAAATATGAGGAGCATGAAACGGTCTGAAAAATAGGAGGACCAAAAAAGGTTGTTGAAAAACATGCAGAGCCTGAAAAAGTGTGAAAAATATGAACAGCTTCAAAAGATGTGAAAAATATGAAGAGGTTCAAAAGGTGTCAAAAAAGAGATGAGCATGAAACCGTCTGAAAAATAGGAGGAGCATGAAGCGGTGTTGAAAAACATGAAGAAGCTGAAAAGGTGTGAGAAATATGAAGAGCTTCAAAAGGTTTCAAAAATATGAGGAGCATGAAACGGACTGAAAAATACGAGGAGCATGAATAGTTGTTGAAAAACATGAAGAGCCTGAAAAGGTGTGAAAAATATGAAGAGCTTCAAAAGTTGTGAAATATAAGAGGTGCAAGAAACGGTCTGAAATATAGGAGGAGCATGAAACAGTGTTGAAAAACATGAAGAGCCTGAAAAGGTGTGAAAAATACGAAGAGCTTCAAAAGGTGTCAAAAATATGAGGAGCATAAAATATTCTGAAAAATAGGAGGAGCATGAAGCGGTGTTGAAAAACATGAAGAGGCTGAAAATGTGTGAAAAATATACAGAGCTTCAAAAGATGTCAAAAATATGAGGAGCATGAAACGGTCTGAAAAATACGAGGAGCATGAAGCAGTGTTGAAAAACATGAAGAGCCTGAAAACGTGTGGAAAATATGAAGAGCTTCAAAATGTTTGAAAAATATGAAGAGCTTCAAAAGGTGTCAAAAATATGAGGAGCATGAAACGGCCTGAAAAATAGGAGGAGCATGAAACGGTGTTCAAAAACATGAAGAGCCTGAAAATGTGTGAAAAATATGAAGAGCTTCTAAAGGTGTGAAATACATGAGGAGGATGAAACGGGCTGAAAAATAGGAGAGGCATGAAGTGGTGTGGAAAAACATGAAGAGCCTGAAAAGGTGTGAAAAATATGAACAGCTTCAAAAGGTGTGAAAAACATGAGGAGCATGATATGGTTTGAAAAATAGGATTAGCATGAAGCGGTGTTCAAAAACCTGAGAAGCCTGAAAAGGTGTAAAAAATATGAAGAGGTTCAAAAGGTGTGAAAAATAGGAGGAGCATGAAGCGGTGTTGAAAAACATGAAAAGCCTGAAAAGGTGTGAAAAATATGAAGAGCTTCAAAAGGTGTCAAAAATATGAGGAGCTTGAAACGGTCCTAAAAATAGGAGGAGCATGAAGCGGTATTGAAAAACATGAAGAGCCTGAAAAGGTGTGAAAAATATGAAGAGATTCAAAACGGGTCAAAAATATGAGGAGCATGAAGCGGCCTGAAAAATAGGAGGAGCATGAAGCGGTGTTGAAAAACATGAAAAGCCTGAGAAGGTGTGAAAAATATGAAGAGCTTCAAAAGGTGTCAAAAATATGAGGAGCATGAAACGGTCTGAAAAACAGGAGGAGCATTAAAGGGTGTTCAATAACATGAAGAGCCTGAAAAGGTGTGAAAAATATGAAGAGCTTCACAAGGTGTGAAAAATACGAAGAGCTTCAAAAGGTGTCAAAAAAGAGATGAGCATGAAACGGTCTGAAAAATAGGAGGAGAATGAAGCAGTGTTCAAAAACCTGAAGAGCCTGAAAAGGTGTGAAAAATATGAAGAGGTTCAAAAGGTGTCAAAAATATGAGGAGCATGAAACGGTCTGAAAAATAGGAGGAGCATGAAAGGGTGTTCAAAAATATGAAGAGCCTGAAAAGGTGTGAAAAATATGAAGAGCTTCAAAACGTATCAAAGATATGAGAAGCATTAAACGGTCTGAACAATAGGAGGAGTAAGAAGCGGTGTTGAAAAACATAAAGAGCATGAAAACATATGAAGAATATGAAGAGCTTCAAAAGGTGTGAAAAATATGAAGAGCTTCAAAAGGTGTCCAAAATGAGATGACCATGAAACCGTCTGAAAAATAGGAGGAGCAGGAAGTGGTGTTAAAAAACATGAAGAGCCTGAAAAAGTGTGAAATATATAAAGAGCTTCAAAAGGTGTGAAAAATATGAGGAGCTTCAAAAGTTGTCAAAAATGAGATGAGCATGAAGCGGTCTGAAAAATAGGAGGAGCATGAAGTGGCGTTGAAAAACATGAAGAGCCTGAAAAGGTGTGAAAAATATAAAGAGCTTCAAAAGGTGTGAAATATATGAGGAGCATGAAACGGTCTGAAAAATAGGAGGAGCATGAAGCGGTGTTCAAAAACATTAAGAGTCTGAAAAGCTGTGAAAAATATGAAGAGCCTGAAAAGGTGTGAAAAATATGAAGAGCTTCAAAAGGTGTCAAAAATATGAGGAGCATGAAACCCTTTGAAAAATAGGAGGAGCATGAAGTGGTGTTGAAAAACATGAAGAGCCTGAAAAGGTGTGAAAAATATGAAGAGCTTCAAAAGGTGTAAAAAATATGAAGAGCTTCAAAAGGGTGAAAAATATGAGGAGAATGAAACGGTCTGAAAAATAGGAGAAGCATGAAGCGGAGTTGAAAAACATGAACAGCTTGAAAACGTGTGAAAAATATGAAGAGCTTCAAATGGTGTGAAAAATATGAGGTGCATGAAACGGTCTGAAAAATAGGAGGAGCATGAAGCTTTGTTGAAAAACATGAAGAGCCTGAAAAGGTGGGAAATATATGAAGAGCTTCAAAAGGTGTCAAAAATATGAGGAGCATGAAACGGTCTGATAAATAGGAGGAGCATGAAGTGGTGTGAAAAACATGAAGAGGCAGAAAAGGTGTGAAATATATGAAGAGCTTCAAAAGTTGTCAAAAATATGAGGAGCAGGAAATGGTCTGAAAAATAGGAGCATGAAGTGGTGTTGAAAACCATGAAGAGCCTGTAAGGTGTGAAAAATATGAAGAGCATCAAAAACTGTCAAAATATGAGGAGCATGAAACGGTGTTCAAAAACATGAAACGCCTGAAAAGGTGTGAAATATATGAACAGCTTCAAAAGGTATCACAAATAGGAGGAGCATGGAGCGGTGTTGAAAAACATGAAGACCCTGAAAAGGTGTGAAATATATGAAGAGCTTCAAAAGGTGTCAAATATAGAGGGGGCATGAAACTATCTGAAAAATAGGAGGAGCATGAAGCGGTGTTGAAAAACATTAGGAACCTGAAAAGGTTTGAAAAATATGAAGATCTTCAAAAGGTGTCATAAATAAGAGGAGCATGAAACGGTCTGAAAAAAAGGAGGAGCATGAAGTGGTGTTGAAAAACATAAAGAGCCTGAAAAGGTGTGCAAAATATGAAGAGCTTCAAAAGGTGTCAAAAATATGAGGAGCATGGAACGATCTGAAAAAAAGGAAGAGCAGGAAGCGGTGCGGAAAAACATGAAGAGCCTGAAAAGGTGTGAAAAATATGAAGACCTTCAAAAGGTGTTAAAAAGAGGGGGCACATGAAACTGTCTGAAAAATACGAGGAGCATGAAGCGGTGTGGAAAAACATGAAGAGCCTGAAAAAGTGTGTAAAATATGAAGAGCTTCAAAAGGTGTCAAAAATATGAAGAGCTTCAAAAGGTGTCAAAAATATGAGGAGCATGTAACGGTCTGAATAATAGGAGGAGCATCAAGCGGTGTTCAAAATCATGAAGAGCATTAAAAGGTGTGAAAAATATGAAGAGCTTCAAAAGGTGTCAAAAATATGAGGAGCATGAAACGATCTGAAAAATAGGAGCAGCATGAAACGGTGCGCAAAAACATGAAGAGCCTGAAAAGGTGTGAACAATATGAAGAGCTTCAAAATGTTTCAAAAATATGAGGAGCATGAAACGGTCTGAAAAATAGGAGGAGCAAGAAGCGGTGTTGAAAAACATGAAGAGCCTGAAAACGTTTGAAAAATATGAAGAGCTTCAAAAGGTGTGGAAAATATGAAGCGCTTCAAAATGTGTCAAAAATAAGAGGAGCATGAAACGGTCTGAAAAGTAGGAGGAGCATGAAGTGGTGATGAAAAACATGAAGAGCCTGAAAATGTGTGAAATATATGAAGAGCTTCAAAAGGTGTCAGAAATGAGAGGAGCATGAAACGGTCTGAAAAATAGGATGAGCAAGAAGGGGTGTTGAAAAACATGAAGAGCCTGAAAACGTTTGAGAAGTATGAAGAGATTCAAAAGGTGTGAAATATATGAAGAGCTTCAAAAGGTGTGAAATGCATGAGGAGCAGGAAACAGTCTGAAAAATAGGAGGAGCATGAAGCGGTGTTGAAAAACATGAAGAGCCTGAAAAGCTGTGAAAAATATTAAGAGCTTCAAAAGGTGTCAAAAATATGAGGAGCATGAAACGGTCTGGAAAATAGGAGGAGCATGAAACCGTGTTCAAAAACATGAAGAGCCTGAAAATGTGTAAGAAATATTAAGAGCTTCAAAAGATGTGAAATACATGAGGAGCATGAAAAGGTCTGAAAAATAGGAGGAGCATGAAGCGGTGTTGAAAAACATGAAGAGGCTGAAAAGGTGTGAAAAATATGAAGAGCTTCAAAAGGTGTCAAATATATGAGGAGAATGTTAAGATCTGAAAAATAGGAGGAGCATGAAGGGGTGTTGAAAAACATGAAGAGCCTGAAAAGGTGTGAAAAATATGAAGAGCTTCAAAAGGTGTGAAAAATATGAGGAGCATGAAACGGTCTGAAAAATAGGAGCATGAAGTGGTGTTGAAAACCATGAAGAGCCTGAAAAGCTGTAAAAAATATGAAGAGCATCAAAAACTGTCAAAATATGAGGAGCATGAAACGGTGTTCAAAAACATGAAACGTCTGAAAAGGTGTGAAATATATGAACAGCTTCAAAATGTATCAAAAATAAGAGGAGCATGAAGCGGTGTTGAAAAACATGAAGAGCCTGAAAAGGTGTGAAAAATATGAAGAGCTTCAAAAGGTGTGAAAAATATGAGGAGCATGAAACGGTCTGAAAAATAGGAGAAGCATGAAGCGGTGTTGAAAAACATGAAGAGCCTGAAAAGGTGTGAAAAATATGAAGAGCTTCAAAAGGTGTGAAAAATATGAGGAGCATGAAACGGTCTGAAAATTAGGAGGAGCATGAAGCTTTGTTGAAAAACAGGAAGAGCATGAAAAGGTGGGAAATATATGAAGAGCTTCAAAAGGTGTCAAAAGTATGAGGAGCATGAAACGGTCTGAAAAATACGAGG
Source organism: Dama dama (assembly GCF_033118175.1). Taxonomy (NCBI): domain Eukaryota; kingdom Metazoa; phylum Chordata; class Mammalia; order Artiodactyla; family Cervidae; genus Dama; species Dama dama. The sequence goes on from NW_026870938.1 coordinate 490,543, forward strand.
AGCATGAAGTGGTGTTGAAAAACATGAAGAGCCAGAAAAGGTGTGAAATATATGAAGAGCTTCAAAAGGTGTCAACAATATGAGGAGCATGAAACGGTCTGAAAAATAGGAGGAGCATGAAACGGTATTCAACAACATGAAGAGCCTGACAAGGTGTGAAATATATGAACAGCTTCAAAAGGTATCACAAATAGGAGGAGCATGAAGCGGTGTTGAAAAACATGAAGACCCTGAAAAGGTGTGAAATATATGAAGAGCTTCAAAAGGTGTCAAATATAGAGGGGGCATGAAACTATCTGAAAAATAGGAGGAGCATGAAGTGGTGTTGAAAAACATGAAGAGCCAGAAAAGGTGTGAAATATATGAAGAGCTTCAAAAGGTGTCAACAATATGAGGAGCATGAAACCGTCTGAAAAATAGGAGGAGCATGAAACGGTGTTCAAAAACATGAAGAGCCTGAAAAGGTGTGCAAAATATGAAGAGCTTCAAAAGGTGTCAAAAATATGAGGAGCATGGAACGATCTGAAAGAAAGGAAGAGCAGGAAGCGGTGCGGAAAAACATGAAGAGCCTGAAAAGGTGTGAAAAATATGAAGACCTTCAAAAGGTGTTAAAAAGAGGAGGCACATGAAACTGTCTGAAAAATACGAGGAGCATGAAGCGGTGTGGAAAAACATGAAGAGCCTGAAAAAGTGTGTAAAATATGAAGAGCTTCAAAAGGTGTCAAAAATATGAAGAGCTTCAAAAGATGTCAAAAATATGAGGAGCATGTAACGGTCTGAATAATAGGAGGAGCATCAAGCGGTGTTCAAAATCATGAAGAGCATTAAAAGGTGTGAAAAATATGAAGAGCTTCAAAAGGTGTCAAAAATATGAGGAGCATGAAACGATCTGAAATATAGGAGCAGCATGAAACGGTGCGCAAAAACATGAAGAGCCTGAAAAGGTGTGAACAATATGAAGAGCTTCAAAATGTTTCAAAAATATGAGGAGCATGAAACGGTCTGAAAAATAGGAGGAGCAAGAAGCGGTGTTGAAAAACATGAAGAGCCTGAAAACGTTTGAAAAATATGAAGAGCTTCAAAAGGTGTGGAAAATATGAAGTGCTTCAAAATGTGTCAAAAATAAGAGGAGCATGAAACGGTCTGAAAAGTAGGAGGAGCATGAAGTGGTGATGAAAAACATGAAGAGCCTGAAAATGTGTGAAATATATGAAGAGCTTCAAAAGGTGTCAGAAATGAGAGGAGCATGAAACGGTCTGAAAAATAGGAGGAGCATGAAGTGGTGTTGAAAAACATGAAGAGCCTGAAAAGGTGTGAAAAATATGAAGAGCTTCAAAAGTTGTCAGAAATGATAGAAACATGAAACGGTCTGAAAAATAGGATGAGCAAGAAGGGGTGTTGAAAAACATGAAGAGCCTGAAAACGTTTGAGAAATATGAAGAGATTCAAAAGGTGTGAAATATATGAAGAGCTTCAAAAGGTGTGAAATGCATGAGGAGCAGGAAACAGTCTGAAAAATAGGAGGAGCATGAAGCGGTGTTGAAAAACATGAAGAGCCTGAAAAGCTGTGAAAAATATTAAGAGCTTCAAAAGGTGTCAAAAATATGAGGAGCATGAAACGGTCTGGAAAATAGGAGGAGCATGAAACCGTGTTCAAAAACATGAAGAGCCTGAAAATGTGTAAGAAATATTAAGAGCTTCAAAAGATGTGAAATACATGAGGAGCATGAAAAGGTCTGAAAAATAGGAGGAGCATGAAGCGGTGTTGAAAAACATGAAGAGCCTGAAAAGGTGTGAAAAATATGAAGAGCTTCAAAAGGTGTCAAATATATGAGGAGAATGTTAAGATCTGAAAAATAGGAGGAGCATGAATGGGTGTTGAAAAACATGAAGAGCCTGAAAAGGTGTGAAAAATATGAAGAGCTTCAAAAGGTGTGAAAAATATGAGGAGAATGAAACGGTCTGAAAAATAGGAGCATGAAGTGGTGTTGAAAACCATGAAGAGCCTGAAAAGCTGTAAAAAATATGAAGAGCATCAAAAACTGTCAAAATATGAGGAGCATGAAACGGTGTTCAAAAACATGAAACGTCTGAAAAGGTGTGAAATATATGAACAGCTTCAAAATGTATCAAAAATAAGAGGAGCATGAAGCGGTGTTGAAAAACATGAAGAGCCTGAAAAGGTGTGAAAAATATGAAGAGCTTCAAAAGGTGTGAAAAATATGAGGAGCATGAAACGGTCTGAAAAATAGGAGAAGCATGAAGCGGTGTTGAAAAACATGAAGAGCCTGAAAAGGTGTGAAAAATATGAAGAGCTTCAAAAGGTGTGAAAAATATGAGGAGCATGAAACGGTCTGAAAATTAGGAGGAGCATGAAGCTTTGTTGAAAAACAGGAAGAGCATGAAAAGGTGGGAAATATATGAAGAGCTTCAAAAGGTGTCAAAAGTATGAGGAGCCTGAAACGGTCTGAAAAATACGAGGAGCATGAAGTGGTGTTGAAAAACATGAAGAGCCAGAAAAGGTGTGAAATATATGAAGAGCTTCAAAAGGTGTCAACAATATGAGGAGCATGAAACGGTCTGAAAAATAGGAGGAGCATGAAACGGTGTTCAAAAACATGAAGAGCCTGAAAAGGTGTGAAATATATGAACAGCTTCAAAAGGTATCACAAATAGGAGGAGCATGAAACGCTCTGAAAAAAAGGAGGATCATGAAGCAGTGTTGAAAAACATGAAGAACCTGAAAAGGTGTGAAAAATATGAAGAGCTTCAAAAGGTGTCAAAATTATGAAGAGCTTCAAAGGTGTCAAAAATATGAGGAGGATGAAACGTTCTGAAAAATAGGACGAGCATGAAGTGGCCTTGAAAAACATGAAGAGACTGAAAAGGTGTGAAATATATGAAGAGCATCAAAAGGTGTCAAAATTTTGAAGAGCTTCAAAATTGTCAAAAATATGAGGAGCATGAAACGGTGTTCAAAAATATGGAAAGCAAGAAAAGGTGTGAAAAATATGAAGAGCTTCAAAAGGTGTCAAAAATATGAGGAGCATGAAACGGTCTGAAAAATAGGAGGAAAATGAAGCGGTGTTGAAAAACATGAAGAGCTTGAAAAGGTTTGAAAAATATGAAGAGTTTCAAAAGGTGTCAAAATAGGAGGAGCATGAAGCGGTGTTGAAAAAGATGAAGAGCCTGAAAAGGTGTGTAATATATGAAGAGTTTGAAACTGTGTCAAAAATATGAGGAGCAGGAAACGGTCTGAAAAATAGGAGCATGAAGTGGTGTTGAAAACCATGAAGAGCCTGAAAAGCTGTGAAAAATATGAAGAGCATCAAAAACTGTCAAAATATGAGGAGCATGAAACGGTGTTCAAAACCATGAAACGTCTGAAAAGGTGTGAAATATATGAACAGCTTCAAAATGTATCAAAAATAAGAGGAGCATCAAGCGGTGTTGAAAAACATGAAGACCCTGAAAAGGTGTGAAAAATATGAAGAGCTTCAAATCGTGTCAAAAATATGAGGAGCATGAAACGGTCGGAAAAATTGGAGGAGCATGAAGCAGTGTTGAAAAACATGAAGAGCCTGAAAAGGTGTGAAATATATGAAGAGCTTCAAAAGGTGTCAAAAATATGAGGAGCATGAAACGGTTTGAAAAATAGGAGGCGCATGAAGCGGTGTTGAAAATCATGAAGAGGCTGAAAAGGTGTGAAAAATATGAAGAGCTTCCAAAGGTGTGAAAAACATGAAGAGCTTCAAAAGTTGTCAAAATGAGATGAGCTTGAAACGGTCTGAAAAATAGGAGGAGAATGATGCGGTGTTGAAAAACATGAAGAGCCTGAAAACTTGTGAAAAATATGAAGAGCTTCAAAAGGTGTGAAAAATATGAAGAGCTTCAAAAGGTGTCCAAAATAAGAGGAGCATGAAACGGTCTGAAAAATAGGAGGAGAATGAAGCAGTGTTGAAAAACATGAAGAGCCTGAAAAGGTGTGAAAAATATGAAGAGCTTCAAAAGGTGTCAAAAAGGGATGACCATGAAATGGTCTGAAAAATAGGAGGAGCATGACGCCGTGTTCAAAAACATGAAGAGCCTGAAAAGGTGTGAAATATATGAAGAGCTTCAAACGGTGTGAAATACATGAGGAGCATGAAACGGTCTGAAAAATAGGAGGAGCATGAAGCGGTGTTGAAAAACATGAAGAGCCTGAAAACTTGTGAAAAATATGAAGAGCTTCAAAAGGTGTGAAAGATATGAAGAGCTTCTAAAGGTGTCAAAAATATGAGGAGCATGAATCGGTCTGCAAAATAGGAGGAGCAAGAAACGGTGTTCAAAACATGAAGAGCCTGAAAATGTGTGAAAAATATGAAGTGATTCAAAAGGTGTGAAATACATTAGGAGGATTAAACGGTCTGAAAAATAGGAGGAGCATGAAGCGGTGTTGAAAAACATGAAGAGCCTGAAAAGCTGTGAGAAATAAGAAGAGCTTCAAAAGGTGTGAAAAATATGAAGAGCTTCAAAAGGTGTCAAAAATGTGAGCAGAATGAAACGGTCTGCAACATAGGAGGAGCATGAAATGGTGTTCAAAAACATGAAGAGCCTGAAAAGGTGTGAAAAATATGAAGTGATTCAAAAGGTGTGAAATACATTAGGAGGATTAAACGGTCTGAAACATAGGAGGAGCATGAAGCGGTGTTGAAAAACATGAAGAGCCTGAAAACGTGTGAAAAATATGAAGAGCTTCAAAAGATGTGTAAAATATGAAGAGCTTCAAAAAGTGTCAAAAATTAGATGAGCATGAAACGGTCTGAAAAATAGGAGGAGCATGAAGCGGTGTTGAAAAACATGAAGAGCCTGAAAAGGTGTGAAAAATATGAAGAGCTTCTAAAGGTGTCAAAAATATGAGGAGCATGAATCGGTCTGCAAAATAGGAGGAGCAAGAAACGGTGTTCAAAACATGAAGAGCCTGAAAATGTGTGAAAAATATGAAGTGATTCAAAAGGTGTGAAATACATTAGGAGGATTAAACGGTCTGAAAAATAGGAGGAGCATGAAGCGGTGTTGAAAAACATGAAGAGCCTGAAAAGGTGTGAAAAATATGAAGAGCTTCAAAATTGTCCAAAATATGAGGAGCATGAATCGGTCTGCAAAATAGGAGGAGCAAGAAACGGTGTTCAAAACATGAAGAGCCTGAAAGGTGTGAAAAATATGAAGAGCTTCAAAAGGTGTGAAATACATGAGGAGGATTAAACGGTCTCAAAATAGGAGGAGCATGAAGCGGTGTTGAAAAACATGAAGAGCGTGAAATGTGTGAAAAATATGAAGAGCTTCTAAGGTGTCAAAAATATCAGGAGCATAAAACGGTCTTAAAAACGCGAGGAGCATGAAGTGGTGTTGAAAAACATTAATAGCCTGAAAAGTTGTGAAATATATGAAGAGCTTCAAAAGGTGTCAAATATATGAGGAGTATGAAACGGTTGAAAAATAGGAGGATCATGAAATGGTGTTGAAAAATATGAAGAGCCTGAAAAGGTGTGAAAAATATGAAGAGCTTCTAAAGGTGTCAAAAATATGAGGAGCATGAAACGGTCTGAAAAATTGGAGGAGCATGAAGCTATTTTCAAAAACATGAAGAGCGTGAAAGGTGTGAAAAATATGAAGAGCTTCAAAAGGTGTGAAAAATATGAGGAGCATGAAACGGTCTGAAAATTAGGAGGAGCATGAATTGGTGTTCAAAAACATGAAGAGCCTGAAAAGGTGTGAAAAATATGAAGAGCTTAAAAAGTATCAAATATATGAGGAGCATGAAATGGTCTGAAAAATAGGAGGAGCATGAAACGGTGTTGAAATACATGAAGTGCCGGAAAAGGTGTGAAAAATATGAAGAGCTTCAAAACGTGTCAAAAATATGAGGAGCATGAAACGGTCTCAAAATAGAAGCAGCATGAAGCAGTGTTCAAAAACATGAAGAGCCTGAAAAGGTGTGAAAATATGAAGAGATTCAAAAATATGAAAAATATGAAGAGCTTCAAAAGGTGTGACAAATATGAAGAGCTTCAAAAGGTATCAAAAATGAGATGAGCATGAAACTGTCTGAAAAATAGGAGGAGCATGAAGCGGTGTTGAAAATCATGAAGAGCCTGAAAAGGTGTGAAAAATATGAAGAGCTTCAAAAGGTGTGAAAAATATGAAGAGCTGCAAAAGTTGTCAAAATGAGATGAGCTTGAAACGGTCTGAAAAATAGGAGGAGAATGATGCGGTGTTGAAAAACATGAAGAGCCTGAAAACTTGTGAAAAATATGAAGAGCTTCAAAAGGTGTGAAAAATATGAAGAGCTTCAAAAGGTGTCAAAATGAGATGAGCATGAAACGGTCTGAAAAATAGGAGGAGAATGATGCGGTGTTGAAAAACATGAAGAGCCTGAAAAGTTGTGAAAAATATGAAGAGCTTCAAAAGGTGTGAAAAATACGAGGAGCAAGAAATGGTCTGAAAAATAGGAGGATTATGAAACGGTGTTCAAAAACAAGAAGAGCCCGAAAAGGTGTGAAAAATAGTAAAAGCCTCCAAAAGTGTCAAAAATATGAGGAGCATGAAACGGTCTGAAAAATTGCAGGAGCATGAAGTGGTGTTGAAAAACATGAAGAGTCTGAAAACGTGTGAAAATAAGAAGAGCTTCAAAAATATGAGAAATATGAAGAGCTTCAAAAGGTATCAAAATGAGATGAGCATGAACCGGTCTGAAAAATTGGAGGAGCATGAAATGGGGTTGAAAAAATGAAAAGCCTGAAAAGGTGTGAAATATGTGAAGTGCTTCAAAGGTGTCAAAAATATGAGGAGAATGAAACGGTCTGAAAAATAAGAGGAGCATGAAGTGGTGTTGAAAAACATGAAGAGCCTGAAAACGTGTGAAAAATATGAAGACCTTCAAAAATTGTGAAAAATATGAAGAGTTTCAAAAGGTGTGAAAAAAGAGATGAGCATGATAAGGTCTGAAAAATAGGAGGAGCATGAAGCGGTGTTGTAAAACATGAAGAGCCTGAAAAGGTGTGAAAAATATGAAGATCTTCAAAAGGTGTCCAAAATAAGAGGAGCATGAAACGGTCTGAAAAATAGGAGGAGAATGAAGCGGTGTTGAAAAACATGAAGAGCCTGAAAAGGTGTGAAAAATATGAAGAGCTTCAAAAGTTGTCAGAAATGATAGAAACATGAAACGGTCTGAAAAATAGGATGAGCAAGAAGGGGTGTTGAAAAACATGAAGAGCCTGAAAACGTTTGAGAAATATGAAGAGATTCAAAAGGTGTGAAATATATGAAGAGCTTCAAAAGGTGTGAAATGCATGAGGAGCAGGAAACAGTCTGAAAAATAGGAGGAGCATGAAGCGGTGTTGAAAAACATGAAGAGCCTGAAAAGCTGTGAAAAATATTAAGAGCTTCAAAAGGTGTCAAAAATATGAGGAGCATGAAACGGTCTGGAAAATAGGAGGAGCATGAAACCGTGTTCAAAAACATGAAGAGCCTGAAAATGTGTAAGAAATATTAAGAGCTTCAAAAGATGTGAAATACATGAGGAGCATGAAAAGGTCTGAAAAATAGGAGGAGCATGAAGCGGTGTTGAAAAACATGAAGAGCCTGAAAAGGTGTGAAAAATATGAAGAGCTTCAAAAGGTGTCAAATATATGAGGAGAATGTTAAGATCTGAAAAATAGGAGGAGCATGAATGGGTGTTGAAAAACATGAAGAGCCTGAAAAGGTGTGAAAAATATGAAGAGCTTCAAAAGGTGTGAAAAATATGAGGAGAATGAAACGGTCTGAAAAATAGGAGCATGAAGTGGTGTTGAAAACCATGAAGAGCCTGAAAAGCTGTAAAAAACATGAAGAGCATCAAAAACTGTCAAAATATGAGGAGCATGAAACGGTGTTCAAAAACATGAAACGTCTGAAAAGGTGTGAAATATATGAACAGCTTCAAAATGTATCAAAAATAAGAGGAGCATGAAGCGGTGTTGAAAAACATGAAGAGCCTGAAAAGGTGTGAAAAATATGAAGAGCTTCAAAAGGTGTGAAAAATATGAGGAGCATGAAACGGTCTGAAAAATAGGAGAAGCATGAAGCGGTGTTGAAAAACATGAAGAGCCTGAAAAGGTGTGAAAAATATGAAGAGCTTCAAAAGGTGTGAAAAATATGAGGAGCATGAAACGGTCTGAAAATTAGGAGGAGCATGAAGCTTTGTTGAAAAACAGGAAGAGCATGAAAAGGTGGGAAATATATGAAGAGCTTCAAAAGGTGTCAAAAGTATGAGGAGCCTGAAACGGTCTGAAAAATACGAGGAGCATGAAGTGGTGTTGAAAAACATGAAGAGCCAGAAAAGGTGTGAAATATATGAAGAGCTTCAAAAGGTGTCAACAATATGAGGAGCATGAAACGGTCTGAAAAATAGGAGGAGCATGAAACGGTGTTCAAAAACATGAAGAGCCTGAAAAGGTGTGAAATATATGAACAGCTTCAAAAGGTATCACAAATAGGAGGAGCATGAAACGCTCTGAAAAAAAGGAGGATCATGAAGCAGTGTTGAAAAACATGAAGAACCTGAAAAGGTGTGAAAAATATGAAGAGCTTCAAAAGGTGTCAAAATTATGAAGAGCTTCAAAGGTGTCAAAAATATGAGGAGGATGAAACGTTCTGAAAAATAGGACGAGCATGAAGTGGCCTTGAAAAACATGAAGAGACTGAAAAGGTGTGAAATATATGAAGAGCATCAAAAGGTGTCAAAATTTTGAAGAGCTTCAAAATTGTCAAAAATATGAGGAGCATGAAACGGTGTTCAAAAATATGGAAAGCAAGAAAAGGTGTGAAAAATATGAAGAGCTTCAAAAGGTGTCAAAAATATGAGGAGCATGAAACGGTCTGAAAAATAGGAGGAAAATGAAGCGGTGTTGAAAAACATGAAGAGCTTGAAAAGGTTTGAAAAATATGAAGAGTTTCAAAAGGTGTCAAAATAGGAGGAGCATGAAGCGGTGTTGAAAAAGATGAAGAGCCTGAAAAGGTGTGTAATATATGAAGAGTTTGAAACTGTGTCAAAAATATGAGGAGCAGGAAACGGTCTGAAAAATAGGAGCATGAAGTGGTGTTGAAAACCATGAAGAGCCTGAAAAGCTGTGAAAAATATGAAGAGCATCAAAAACTGTCAAAATATGAGGAGCATGAAACGGTGTTCAAAACCATGAAACGTCTGAAAAGGTGTGAAATATATGAACAGCTTCAAAATGTATCAAAAATAAGAGGAGCATCAAGCGGTGTTGAAAAACATGAAGACCCTGAAAAGGTGTGAAAAATATGAAGAGCTTCAAATCGTGTCAAAAATATGAGGAGCATGAAACGGTCGGAAAAATTGGAGGAGCATGAAGCAGTGTTGAAAAACATGAAGAGCCTGAAAAGGTGTGAAATATATGAAGAGCTTCAAAAGGTGTCAAAAATATGAGGAGCATGAAACGGTTTGAAAAATAGGAGGCGCATGAAGCGGTGTTGAAAATCATGAAGAGGCTGAAAAGGTGTGAAAAATATGAAGAGCTTCCAAAGGTGTGAAAAACATGAAGAGCTTCAAAAGTTGTCAAAATGAGATGAGCTTGAAACGGTCTGAAAAATAGGAGGAGAATGATGCGGTGTTGAAAAACATGAAGAGCCTGAAAACTTGTGAAAAATATGAAGAGCTTCAAAAGGTGTGAAAAATATGAAGAGCTTCAAAAGGTGTCCAAAATAAGAGGAGCATGAAACGGTCTGAAAAATAGGAGGAGAATGAAGCAGTGTTGAAAAACATGAAGAGCCTGAAAAGGTGTGAAAAATATGAAGAGCTTCAAAAGGTGTCAAAAAGGGATGACCATGAAATGGTCTGAAAAATAGGAGGAGCATGACGCCGTGTTCAAAAACATGAAGAGCCTGAAAAGGTGTGAAATATATGAAGAGCTTCAAACGGTGTGAAATACATGAGGAGCATGAAACGGTCTGAAAAATAGGAGGAGCATGAAGCGGTGTTGAAAAACATGAAGAGCCTGAAAACTTGTGAAAAATATGAAGAGCTTCAAAAGGTGTGAAAGATATGAAGAGCTTCTAAAGGTGTCAAAAATATGAGGAGCATGAATCGGTCTGCAAAATAGGAGGAGCAAGAAACGGTGTTCAAAACATGAAGAGCCTGAAAATGTGTGAAAAATATGAAGTGATTCAAAAGGTGTGAAATACATTAGGAGGATTAAACGGTCTGAAAAATAGGAGGAGCATGAAGCGGTGTTGAAAAACATGAAGAGCCTGAAAAGCTGTGAGAAATAAGAAGAGCTTCAAAAGGTGTGAAAAATATGAAGAGCTTCAAAAGGTGTCAAAAATGTGAGCAGAATGAAACGGTCTGCAACATAGGAGGAGCATGAAATGGTGTTCAAAAACATGAAGAGCCTGAAAAGGTGTGAAAAATATGAAGTGATTCAAAAGGTGTGAAATACATTAGGAGGATTAAACGGTCTGAAACATAGGAGGAGCATGAAGCGGTGTTGAAAAACATGAAGAGCCTGAAAACGTGTGAAAAATATGAAGAGCTTCAAAAGATGTGTAAAATATGAAGAGCTTCAAAAAGTGTCAAAAATTAGATGAGCATGAAACGGTCTGAAAAATAGGAGGAGCATGAAGCGGTGTTGAAAAACATGAAGAGCCTGAAAAGGTGTGAAAAATATGAAGAGCTTCTAAAGGTGTCAAAAATATGAGGAGCATGAATCGGTCTGCAAAATAGGAGGAGCAAGAAACGGTGTTCAAAACATGAAGAGCCTGAAAATGTGTGAAAAATATGAAGTGATTCAAAAGGTGTGAAATACATTAGGAGGATTAAACGGTCTGAAAAATAGGAGGAGCATGAAGCGGTGTTGAAAAACATGAAGAGCCTGAAAAGGTGTGAAAAATATGAAGAGCTTCAAAATTGTCCAAAATATGAGGAGCATGAATCGGTCTGCAAAATAGGAGGAGCAAGAAACGGTGTTCAAAACATGAAGAGCCTGAAAGGTGTGAAAAATATGAAGAGCTTCAAAAGGTGTGAAATACATGAGGAGGATTAAACGGTCTCAAAATAGGAGGAGCATGAAGCGGTGTTGAAAAACATGAAGAGCGTGAAATGTGTGAAAAATATGAAGAGCTTCTAAGGTGTCAAAAATATCAGGAGCATAAAACGGTCTTAAAAACGCGAGGAGCATGAAGTGGTGTTGAAAAACATTAATAGCCTGAAAAGTTGTGAAATATATGAAGAGCTTCAAAAGGTGTCAAATATATGAGGAGTATGAAACGGTTGAAAAATAGGAGGATCATGAAATGGTGTTGAAAAATATGAAGAGCCTGAAAAGGTGTGAAAAATATGAAGAGCTTCTAAAGGTGTCAAAAATATGAGGAGCATGAAACGGTCTGAAAAATTGGAGGAGCATGAAGCTATTTTCAAAAACATGAAGAGCGTGAAAGGTGTGAAAAATATGAAGAGCTTCAAAAGGTGTGAAAAATATGAGGAGCATGAAACGGTCTGAAAATTAGGAGGAGCATGAATTGGTGTTCAAAAACATGAAGAGCCTGAAAAGGTGTGAAAAATATGAAGAGCTTAAAAAGTATCAAATATATGAGGAGCATGAAATGGTCTGAAAAATAGGAGGAGCATGAAACGGTGTTGAAATACATGAAGTGCCGGAAAAGGTGTGAAAAATATGAAGAGCTTCAAAACGTGTCAAAAATATGAGGAGCATGAAACGGTCTCAAAATAGAAGCAGCATGAAGCAGTGTTCAAAAACATGAAGAGCCTGAAAAGGTGTGAAAATATGAAGAGATTCAAAAATATGAAAAATATGAAGAGCTTCAAAAGGTGTGACAAATATGAAGAGCTTCAAAAGGTATCAAAAATGAGATGAGCATGAAACTGTCTGAAAAATAGGAGGAGCATGAAGCGGTGTTGAAAATCATGAAGAGCCTGAAAAGGTGTGAAAAATATGAAGAGCTTCAAAAGGTGTGAAAAATATGAAGAGCTGCAAAAGTTGTCAAAATGAGATGAGCTTGAAACGGTCTGAAAAATAGGAGGAGAATGATGCGGTGTTGAAAAACATGAAGAGCCTGAAAACTTGTGAAAAATATGAAGAGCTTCAAAAGGTGTGAAAAATATGAAGAGCTTCAAAAGGTGTCAAAATGAGATGAGCATGAAACGGTCTGAAAAATAGGAGGAGAATGATGCGGTGTTGAAAAACATGAAGAGCCTGAAAAGTTGTGAAAAATATGAAGAGCTTCAAAAGGTGTGAAAAATACGAGGAGCAAGAAATGGTCTGAAAAATAGGAGGATTATGAAACGGTGTTCAAAAACAAGAAGAGCCCGAAAAGGTGTGAAAAATAGTAAAAGCCTCCAAAAGTGTCAAAAATATGAGGAGCATGAAACGGTCTGAAAAATTGCAGGAGCATGAAGTGGTGTTGAAAAACATGAAGAGTCTGAAAACGTGTGAAAATAAGAAGAGCTTCAAAAATATGAGAAATATGAAGAGCTTCAAAAGGTATCAAAATGAGATGAGCATGAACCGGTCTGAAAAATTGGAGGAGCATGAAATGGGGTTGAAAAAATGAAAAGCCTGAAAAGGTGTGAAATATGTGAAGTGCTTCAAAGGTGTCAAAAATATGAGGAGAATGAAACGGTCTGAAAAATAAGAGGAGCATGAAGTGGTGTTGAAAAACATGAAGAGCCTGAAAACGTGTGAAAAATATGAAGACCTTCAAAAATTGTGAAAAATATGAAGAGTTTCAAAAGGTGTGAAAAAAGAGATGAGCATGATAAGGTCTGAAAAATAGGAGGAGCATGAAGCGGTGTTGTAAAACATGAAGAGCCTGAAAAGGTGTGAAAAATATGAAGATCTTCAAAAGGTGTCCAAAATAAGAGGAGCATGAAACGGTCTGAAAAATAGGAGGAGAATGAAGCGGTGTTGAAAAACATGAAGAGCCTGAAAAGGTGTGAAAAATATGAAGAGCTTCAAAAGGTGTCAAAAAGGGATGAGCATGAAATGGTCTGAAAAATAGGAGCAGCATGACGCCGTGTTCAAAAACATAAAGAGCCTGAAAAGGTGTGAAATATATGAAGAGCTTCAAACGGTGTGAAATACATGAGGAGCATGAAACGGTCTGAAAAATAGGAGGAGCATGAAGCGGTGTTCAAAAACATGAAGAGCATGAAAAGGTGTGAAAAATATGAAGAGCTTCAAAAGGTGTCATAAATATGAGGAGCATGAAACGGTCTGAAAAATAGGAGGAGCATGGAGTGATGTGGAAGAACATGAAGGGCTTGAAAAGGTGTGAAAAATATGAAGAGCTTCAAAAGGTGTGAAATACATGAGGAGCATGAAACGGTCTGAAAAATAGCAGGAGCATGAAGCGGTGTTCAAAAACATGAAGAGCCAGAAAAGGTGTGAAAAATATGAAAAGCCTCAAAACCTGTCAAAAATATGAGGAGCATGAAAAGGTCTGAAAAATAGCAGGGGCATGAAGCGGTGTTGAAAAAGATGAAGAGTCTGAAAATGTGTGAAAATATGAAGAGCTTCAAAAATATGAAAAATATGAAGAGCTTCAAAGGTGTGAAAAATATGAAGAGCTTCAAAAGGTGTCAAAAATGAGATGAGCATGAAACGGTCCGAAAAATACGAGGAGCATGAAGCGGTGTTGAAAATCATGAAGAACCTGAAAAGGCGTGAAAAATATGAAGAGCTTCAAAGATGTGAAAAATATGAAGAGCTTCAAAAGGTGTCAAAAATATGAGGAGCATGAAACTGTCTGAATAATAGAAGCAGCATGAAAAGGTGTTGAAAAACATGAAGAGCCTGAAAAGGCGTGAAAAATATGAAGAACTTCAAAGATGTGAAAAATATGAAGAGCTTCAAAAAGTGTCAAAAATATGAGGAGCATGAAACTGTCTGAATAAAAGAAGCAGCATGAAACGGTGTTGAAAAACATGAAGAGCCTGAAAAGGTGTGAAAAATATGAAGAGCTTCAAAATGTGTCAAAAATATGAAGAGTATGAAACGGTCTGAAAAATAGCAGGAGCATGAAGCGGTGTTGAAACACATGAAGAGTCTGAAAACGTGTGAAAAACATGAAGAGCCTAAATAGGTGTGAAAAATATGTAGAGTTTCTAAAGGTGTCTAAAATATGAGGAGCATGAAACGGTCTGAAAAATAGCAGGAGCATGAAGCGTTGTTGAAAAATATGAAGAGTCTGAAAACGTGTGAAAAACATGAAGAGCCTAAAAAGGTGTGAAAAATATGAAGAGTTTCTAAAGGTGTCAAAAATATGAGGAGCATGAAACTGTCTGAATAATAGAAGCAGCATGAAACGGTGTTGAAAAATATGAAGAGCCTGAAAACGTGTGAAAAATATGAAGAGCTTCAAAAGGTGGGAAAAATATGAGGAGCATGATACGGTCTGAAAAATAGGAGGAGCATGAAGCGGTGTTCAAAAACATGAAGAGCCTGAAAAGTTGTGAAAAACATGAAAAGCTTCAAAAGGTGTCAAAAATGAGATGAGCATGAAACGGTCTGAAAAATAGGAGAATCATGCAGTGGTGTTGAAAAAAAAGAAGAGACAGAAAAGGTGTGAAATATATGAAGAGCTTCAAAAATGTGAAAAATATGAAGAGGTTCAAAAGGTGTGAAATTCATGAGGTGTATGAAACGGTCTGAAAAATAGGAGCATGAAGTGATGTTGAAAAACATGAAGAGCCTGAAAAGGTAGAAAAATACGAAGAGCTTCAAAAGGTGTCAAAAATATGAGGAGCATGAAACGGTCTGAAATATATATTAGGAGCATGAACCGGTCTTCAAAAACATGAAGGCCTGAAAATGTGTGAAAAATATGAGAAGCTTCAAAAGGTGTGAAAAATATGAAGAGCTTCAAAAGGTGTCAAAAATGAGATGAGCATGAAACGGTCTGAAAAATAGGAGGAGCATGAAGTTGTGTTGAAAAACATGAAGAGCCTGAAAAGGTGTGATATATATGAGGAGCTTGAAAAGGTTTCAAAAATATGAGCAGCATGAAACGATCTGAAAAATAGGAGGTGCATGAAGTGGTGTTGAAAAACATGAAGAGTCTGAAAAGGTGTTAAAAATATGAAGAGCTTCAAAAGGTGTCAAAAATATGAGGAGCATGAAACGGTCTGAAAAATAGGAGAATCATGCAGTGGTGTTGAAAAACATGAACAGCCTGAAAAGGTGTGAAAAATATGAAGAGCTTGAAAAGGTGTCAAAAATATGAGGAGCATGAAACGGTCTGAAAAATAGGAGCAGCATGAAACGGTGTTCAAAAACAAGAAGACATTGAAAAGGTGTAAAAATATGAAGAGGTTCAAAAGGTGTGAAATACATGAGGATCATGAAACTGTCTGAAAAATATGAGGAGCATGAACCGGTGTTGAAAAGATGAGGAGCCTGAAAACGTGTGAAAAATATGAAGAGCTTCAAAAGGTGTGAAAAATATGAGGAGAATGAAACGGTCTCAAAAATAGGAGGAACATGAAACGGTGTTCAAAAACATGAAGAGCCTGAAAAGGTGTGAAAAATATGAAGAGCTTCAAAATGTGTGAAATACATGAGGAGCATGAAACGGGCTGAAAAATAAGAGAAGCATGAAGTGCTGTGGAAAAACATGAAGAGCCTGAAAAGGTGTGAAAAATATGAAGAGCTTCAAAAGGTGTGAAATACATGAGGAACATGAAACGGACTGAAAAATAGGAGGAGCATTGTAGCATTGTTCAAAAACTTGAAGAGCCTGAAAAGGTGGGAAAAATATGAAGAGCTTCAAAAGTTGTCAAAATATGAAGAGCATGAAACGGTCTGAAAAACCGGAGGATCATGAAGCGGAGTTCAAAAACATGAAGAGCCTGAAAAGGTGTGAAAAATATGAAGAGCTTCAAAAGGTGTCAAAAATATGAGGAGCATGAAACGGTCTGAAAAATAGGAGGAGCATGAAACGGTGATCAAAAACATGAAGAGCCTGAAAAGGTGTGAAATATATGAAGAGCTTCAAAAGGTGTCAAAATATGAGGAACATGAAACGGTCTGAAAAATTGGAGAAGCATGAAGTGGTGTTGAAAAACATGAAGAGCCTGAAAATGTGTGAAAATTCTGAAGAGCTTCAGAAGGTGTGAAATACATGAGGAGCACGAAACGGTCTGAAAAATAGGAGGAACATGAAACGGTGTTGAAAAACACGAAGAGCCTGAAGAGGTGTGAAAAATATGAAGAGGTTCAACGGTGTGAAATACATGAGGATCATGAAACGGTTTGAAAAAATGGAGGAGCATGAAGCAGAGTTCAAAAACAAGAAGAGCCTGAAAAGGTTTGAAAAATATGAAGAGGTTCAAAGGTGTGAAATATATGAGGATCATGAAACGGTTTGAAAAATTGGAGGAGCATGAAGCAGAGTTCGAAAACATGAAGAGCCTGAAAAGATGTGAAAGAAGTGAAGAGCTTCAAAACGTGTGAAAAATATGAGGAGCATGAAACGGTCTGAAAAATAGGAGAAGCAAGAAGCGGTGTTCAAAACCATGAGGAGCCTGAAAAGGTGTGAAAATATGAAGAGCTTCAAAAGGGGTCAAAAATATGAGGAGCATGAAACGTTCCGAAAAATAGGAGGAGCATGAAACGGTGTTCAAAAATATGAATAGCCTGAAAAGGTGTGAAAAATATGAAGAGCTTCAAATGCTGTGAGAAATAGGAGCATCAGGAAGCAGTGTTCAAAACATGAAGAGCCTGAGAAAGTGTGAAAAATATGAAGAGCTTCAAAAGGTGTCAAAAATACGAGGAGCATGAAACGGTCTGAAAAATGGAGGAGCATGAAGCGGTGTTGAATAATATGAAGAGCCTGAAAACGTGTGAAAAATATGAAGAGCTTCAAAAGGTATGAAAAATATGAAGAGCTTCAAAAGGTGTCAAAAAAGATATGAGCATGAAACGGTCTGAAAAATAGGAGGAGCATGAAGCATTGTTGAAAAACATGAAGAGTCTGAAAAGGTGTGAAAAATACGAAGAGCTTCAAAGGTGTCAATAATATGAGGAGCATGAAGCAGTGTTCAAAAACATGAAGAGCCTGAAAAGGCGTGAAAAATATGAAGAGCGTCAAAACGTGTCAAAAATATGAGGAGCATGAAACGGTCTGAAATATAGGAGGATCAGGAAGCGGTGTTGAAAAACGTGAAGAGCCTGAAAAGGTGTGAAAAATGTGAAGAGCTTCAAAAGGTGTCAAATATATGAGGAGCATGAAACGATCTGAAAAATATGAGAAGCATGAAGCGGTGTTAAAAACATGAGAAGCCTGAAAAGGTGTGAAATATATGAAGAGCTTCAAAGGTGTCAAAATTATGAGGAGCATGAAATGATCTGAAAAATATGAGGAGCATGAAGCAGTGTTCAAAAACATGAAGAGTCTGAAAAGGTGTGAAAAATATGAAGATCTTCAGAAGGTGTCAAAAATAAGAGGAGCATGAAACGGTCTGAAATATAGGAGGAGCATGAAACGGTGTTGAAAAACATGAAGAGCCTGAAAAGGTGTGAAAAATATGAAGAGCATCAAAAGGTGTCAAAAATATGAGGAGCATGAAACGATCTGAAAAATATGAGAAGCATGAAGCGGTGTTAAAAACATGAGAAGCCTGAAAAGGTGTGAAATATATGAAGAGCTTCAAAGGTGTCAAAATTATGAGGAGCATGAAATGATCTGAAAAATATGAGGAGCATGAAGCAGTGTTCAAAAACATGAAGAGCCTGAAAAGGTGTGAAAAATATGAAGAGCCTCAAAAGGTGTCAAAAATATGAGGAGCATGAAACGATCTGAAAAATATGAAGAGCATGAAGCGGTGTTCAAAAACATGAGAAGCCTGATAAGGTGTGAAAAATATGAAGAGCTTCAACGGTGTCAAAAACAAGAGGAGCATGAAACGGTCTGAAAAATAGGAGGAGCATGAAACTGTGTTCAAAAACATGAAGAGCCTGAAAAGTTGTAAAAAATATGAAGAGCTTCAAAACATGTCAAAAATATGAGGAGCATGAAACTGTCTGAAATATAGTAGGAGCAAGAAGTGGTGTTCAAAAACATGGACACCCTGAAACGGTCTGAAAAATACGAGGAGCATGAACGGTCTGAAAAATAGGAGGAGCATGGAGCTGTGTTCAAAAGCATGAAGAGCCTGAAAAGGTGTGAAAAATAGGAAGAGCTTCAAAAGGTGTGAAAAATATGAAGAGCTTCAAATGTGTCAAAAATGAGATGAGCATGAATTGGTCTGAAAAATAAGAGGAGCATGAAGTGGTGTTGAAAAAAAAGAAGAGGCTGAAAAGGTGTGAAATATATGAAGACCTTCAAAAGGTGTCAAAAATTAGATGAGCATGAAACGGTCTAAAAAATAGGAGGAGCAACAAGTAGTGTTCAAAAATATGAAGAGCCTGAAAAGGTGTGAAAAATATGAAGAGCTTCAAAAGGTGTAAAAATGAGATGAGCATGAAACTCTCTGAAAAATAGGAGGAGCATGAAGCGGTGTTCAAAAACATGAAGAGCCTGAAAAGTTGTGAAAATTATGAAAAGCTTCAAAAGGTGTCAAAAATGAGATGAGCATGAAACGGCCTGAAAAATAGGAGGAGCATGAAACGGGCTGAAAAATAAGAGAAGCATGTATTGCTGTGGAAAAACATGAAGAGCCTGAGAAGCTGTGAAATATATGAAGAGCTTCAAAAGGTGTGAAATACATGAGGAGCATGAAACGGGCAGAAAAATAGGAGAAGCATGAAGTGGTGTGGAAAAATATGAAGAGCCTGAAAAGGTGTGAAAAATATGAAAAGCTTCAAAGGTGTCAAAAATGAGATGAGCATGAAACGGTTTGAAAAATAGGAGGATCATGAAACGGTGTTGAAAAACATAAACAGCCTGAAAAGATGTGAAAAATATGAAGAGCTTCAAAAAGTGTCAAAAATATGAGGAGCATGAAACGGTCTGAAAAATAGGAGGAGCATGAAGCTGTGTTCAAAAACATGAAGAGCCTGAAAAGGTGTGAAAAATATGAAGAGCTTCAAAAGGTGTGAAAAATATGAGGAGCATGAAACGGTCTGAAAAATAGAAGCAGCATGAAACGGTTTTGAAAAACATGAAGAGCCTGAAAACGTGTGAAAAATATGAAGAGCTTCAATAGGTGTGAAAAATATGAAGAGCTTCAAAGGTGTCAAAAATGAGATGAGCATGAAACGGTCTGAAAAATAGAGGAGCATGAATTGGTTTTGAAAAACATGAAGAGATTGAAAAGGTGTGAAAAATATGATGAGCTTCAAAAGGTGTGAAATATATGAGGAGAATGAAATGCTCTGAAAAATAGGAGGATCATGAAGCAGTTTTCAAAAACATGAAGAGCATGAAAAGGTGTGAAAAATATGAAGAGCTTCAAAAGGTGTCATAAATATGAGGAGCATGAAACGGTCTGAAAAATAGGAGGAGCATGAAACGGTGATCAAAAACATGAAGAGCCTGAAAAGGTGTGAAAAATATGAAGAGCTTCAAAAGGTGTGAAATACATGAGGAGCATGAAACGGTCTGAAAAATAGGAGAAGCATGGAGTGATGTGGAAGAACATGAAGGGCTTGAAAAGGTGTGAAAAATATGAAGAGCTTCAAAAGGTGTGAAATACATGAGGAGCATGAAACGGTCTGAAAAATAGCAGGAGCATGAAGCGGTGTTCAAAAACATGAAGAGCCAGAAAAGGTGTGAAAAATATGAAAAGCCTCAAAACCTGTCAAAAATATGAGGAGCATGAAAAGGTCTGAAAAATAGCAGGGGCATGAAGCGGTGTTGAAAAAGATGAAGAGTCTGAAAATGTGTGAAAATATGAAGAGCTTCAAAAATATGAAAAATATGAAGAGCTTCAAAGGTGTGAAAAATATGAAGAGCTTCAAAAGGTGTCAAAAATGAGATGAGCATGAAACGGTCCGAAAAATACGAGGAGCATGAAGCGGTGTTGAAAATCATGAAGAACCTGAAAAGGCATGAAAAATATGAAGAGCTTCAAAGATGTGAAAAATATGAAGAGCTTCAAAAGGTGTCAAAAATATGAGGAGCATGAAACTGTCTGAATAATAGAAGCAGCATGAAAAGGTGTTGAAAAACATGAAGAGCCTGAAAAGGCGTGAAAAATATGAAGAGCTTAAAAGATGTGAAAAATATGAAGAGCTTCAAAAAGTGTCAAAAATATGAGGAGCATGAAACTGTCTGAATAAAAGAAGCAGCATGAAACGGTGTTGAAAAACATGAAGAGCCTGAAAAGGTGTGAAAAATATGAAGAGCTTCAAAATGTGTCAAAAATATGAAGAGCATGAAACGGTCTGAAAAATAGCAGGAGCATGAAGCAGTGTTGAAAAACATGAAGAGTCTGAATACGTGTGAAAAACATGAAGAGCCTAAATAGGTGTGAAAAATATGTAGAGTTTCTAAAGGTGTCTAAAATATGAGGAGCATGAAACGGTCTGAAAAATAGCAGGAGCATGAAGCGTTGTTGAAAAATATGAAGAGTCTGAAAACGTGTGAAAAACATGAAGAGCCTAAAAAGGTGTGAAAAATATGAAGAGTTTCTAAAGGTGTCAAAAATATGAGGAGCATGAAACTGTCTGAATAATAGAAGCAGCATGAAACGGTGTTGAAAAACATGAAGAGCCTGAAAACGTGTGAAAAATATGAAGAGCTTCAAAAGGTGGGAAAAATATGAGGAGCATGAAACGGTCTGAAAAATAGAAGCAGCATGAAACGGTTTTGAAAAACATGAAGAGCCTGAAAACGTGTGAAAAATATGAAGAGCTTCAATAGGTGTGAAAAATATGAAGAGCTTCAAAGGTGTCAAAAATGAGATGAGCATGAAACGGTCTGAAAAATAGGAGGAGCATGAATTGGTTTTGAAAAACATGAAGAGATTGAAAAGGTGTGAAAAATATGATGAGCTTCAAAAGGTGTGAAATATATGAGGAGAATGAAACGCTCTGAAAAATAGGAGGATCATGAAGCGGTTTTCAAAAACATGAAGAGCATGAAAAGGTGTGAAAAATATGAAGAGCTTCAAAAGGTGTCATAAATATGAGGAGCATGAAACGGTCTGAAAAATAGGAGGAGCATGAAACGGTGATCAAAAACATGAAGAGCCTGAAAAGGTGTGAAAAATATGAAGAGCTTCAAAAGGTGTGAAATACATGAGGAGCATGAAACGGTCTGAAAAATAGGAGAAGCATGGAGTGATGTGGAAGAACATGAAGGGCTTGAAAAGGTGTGAAAAATATGAAGAGCTTCAAAAGGTGTGAAATACATGAGGAGCATGAAACGGTCTGAAAAATAGAAGGAGCATGAAGCGGTGTTCAAAAACATGAAGAGCCAGAAAAGGTGTGAAAAATATGAAAAGCCTCAAAACCTGTCAAAAATATGAGGAGCATGAAAAGGTCTGAAAAATAGCAGGGGCATGAAGCGGTGTTGAAAAAGATGAAGAGTCTGAAAATGTGTGAAAATATGAAGAGCTTCAAAAATATGAAAAATATGAAGAGCTTCAAAGGTGTGAAAAATATGAAGAGCTTCAAAAGGTGTCAAAAATGAGATGAGCATGAAACGGTCCGAAAAATACGAGGAGCATGAAGCGGTGTTGAAAATCATGAAGAACCTGAAAAGGCGTGAAAAATATGAAGAGCTTCAAAGATGTGAAAAATATGAAGAGCTTCAAAAGGTGTCAAAAATATGAGGAGCATGAAACTGTCTGAATAATAGAAGCAGCATGAAAAGGTGTTGAAAAACATGAAGAGCCTGAAAAGGCGTGAAAAATATGAAGAGCTTCAAAGATGTGAAAAATA
The DNA here is from genome assembly GCF_033118175.1 of Dama dama. Lineage (NCBI taxonomy): Eukaryota > Metazoa > Chordata > Mammalia > Artiodactyla > Cervidae > Dama > Dama dama. The sequence continues at coordinate 512,427 of NW_026870938.1, forward strand.
TGAAGAGCTTCAAAAAGTGTCAAAAATATGAGGAGCATGAAACTGTCTGAATAAAAGAAGCAGCATGAAACGGTGTTGAAAAACATGAAGAGCCTGAAAAGATGTGAAAAATATGAAGAGCTTCAAAATGTGTCAAAAATATGAAGAGCATGAAACGGTCTGAAAAATAGCAGGAGCATGAAGCGGTGTTGAAACACATGAAGAGTCTGAAAACGTGTGAAAAACATGAAGAGCCTAAATAGGTGTGAAAAATATGTAGAGTTTCTAAAGGTGTCTAAAATATGAGGAGCATGAAACGGTCTGAAAAATAGCAGGAGCATGAAGCGTTGTTGAAAAAAATGAAGAGTCTGAAAACGTGTGAAAAACATGAAGAGCCTAAAAAGGTGTGAAAAATATGAAGAGTTTCTAAAGGTGTCAAAAATATGAGGAGCATGAAACTGTCTGAATAACAGAAGCAGCATGAAGCGGTGTTGAAAATCATGAAGATAAAGAAAAGGTGTGAAAAATATGAAGAGCTTCAAAAGGTGTCAAAATGAGATGAGCATGAAACGTCTGAAAAATAGGAGGAGCATGAAGTGGTGTTGAAAAACATGAAAAGCCTGAAAATGTGTGAAAAATATGAAAAGCTTGAAAAGGTGTGACATATATGAGGTGCAAGAAACGGTCTGAAAAATAGGAGGAGCATTAAGCGTTGTTGAAAAACATGAATAGCCTGAAAAGGTGTGAAAAATATGAAGAGCATCAAAAGGTGTCAAAAATATGAGGAGCATGAAACGTTCTGAAAAATAGGAGGTGCATGAAGCGGTGTTGAAAAACATGAAGAACCTGAAAAGGTGTGAAAAATATGAAGAGCTTAAAAAGGTGTCAAAAATATGAGGAGCATGAAACGGTCTGAAAAATAGGAGGATTATGAAACGGTGTTCAAAAACATGAAGAGCCTGAAAGGGTGTGAAAAATATGAAAGCCTCAAAACCTGTCAAAAATATGAGGAGCATGAAACCGTCTGAAAAATAGCTGGAGCATGAAGCGGTGTTGAAAAACATGAAGAGTCTGAAAACGCGTTAAAAAATGAAGAGCTTCAAAAATATGAAAAATATGAAGAGCTTAAAAATGTGTGAAAAATATGAAGAGCTTCAAAAGGTGTAAAATGTGAGATGAGCATGAAACGGTCTGAAATATACGAGGAGCATGAATCGGTGTTGAAAATCATGAAGAGCCTGAAAAGGCGGAAAAATATGAACGACTTCAAAAGATGTGAAATATATGAATAGCTTCAAAAGGTGTCAAAAATATGAGGAGCATGAAACGGTCTGAAAAATAGGAGGAGCATGAAGCGGTGTTGAAAATCATGAAGATAAAGAAAAGGTGTGAAAAATATGAAGAGCTTCAAAAGGTGTCAAAATGAGATGAGCATGAAACGTCTTAAAAAATAGGAGGAGCATGAAGTGGTGTTGAAAAACATGAAAAGCCTGAAAATGTGTGAAAAATATGAAGAGCTTGAAAAGGTGTGACATATATGAGGTGCAAGAAACAGTCTGAAAAATAGGAGGAGCATTAAGCGTTGTTGAAAAACATGAATAGCCTGAAAAGGTGTGAAAAATATGAAGAGCATCAAAAGGTGTCAAAAATATGAGGAGCATGAAACGTTCTGAAAAATAGGAGGTGCATGAAGCGGTGTTGAAAAACATGAAGAACCTGAAAAGGTGTGAAAAATATGAAGAGCTTAAAAAGGTGTCAAAAATATGAGGAGCATGAAACGGTCTGAAAAATAGGAGGATTATGAAACGGTGTTCAAAAACATGAAGAGCCTGAAAGGGTGTGAAAAATATGAAAGCCTCAAAACCTGTCAAAAATATGAGGAGCATGAAACCGTCTGAAAAATAGCTGGAGCATGAAGCGGTGTTGAAAAACATGAAGAGTCTGAAAACGCGTTAAAAAATGAAGAGCTTAAAAATATGAAAAATATGAAGAGCTTAAAAATGTGTGAAAAATATGAAGAGCTTCAAAAGGTGTAAAATGTGAGATGAGCATGAAACGGTCTGAAATATACGAGGAGCATGAATCGGTGTTGAAAATCATGAAGAGCCTGAAAAGGCGGAAAAATATGAATGACTTCAAAAGATGTGAAATATATAAAGAGCTTCAAAAGGTGTCAAAAATATGAGGAGCATGACGGTCTGAAAAATAGGAGGAACATGAAGCGGTGTTCAAAAACATGAAAAGCATGAAAAGGTGTGAAAAATATGAAGAGCTTCAAAAGGTGTCAAAAATATGAGGAGCATGAAACGTTCTGAAAAATAGGAGGAGCAGGAAGAGTTGTTAAAAAACATGAAGAACCTGAAAAGGTGTGAAAAATATGAAGAGCTTCAAAAGGTGTCAAAAATATGAGAAGCATGAAACGGTTTGAAAAAGAGGAGGAGCATGAAGCGGTATTGAAAAACATGAAGAGCCTGAAAAGGTGTGAAAAATATGAAGAGCTTCAAAAGGTGTCAAAAATATGAGAAGCATGAAACGGTTTGAAAAAGAGGAGGAGCATGAAGCGGTGTTGAAAAACATGAAGAGCCTGAAAAGGTGTGAAAAATATGAAGAGCTTCAAAAGGTGTCAAAAATATGAGGAGCATGAAAGGGTCTGAAAAATAGGAGGAGCATGAAACGGTGATCAAAAACATGAAGAACCTGAAAAGGTGTGAAAAATATGAAGAGCTTCAAAAGGTGTCAAAAATATGAGGAGCATGAACGGGTCTGAAAAATAGGAGGAGCATGAAACGGTGATCAAAAACATGAAGAACCTGAAAAGGTGTGAAAAATATGAAGAACTTCAAAAGGTGTCAAAAATATGAGGAGCATGAAAGGGTCTGAAAAATAGGAGGAGCATGAAACGGTGATCAAAACATGAAGAACCTGAAAAGGTGTGAAAAATATGAAGAGCTTCAAAATGTGTGAAATACATGAGGAGCATGAAACGGTCTGAAAAATAGGAGAAGCATGAAGTGGTGTGGAAAAACATGAAGAGCCTGAAAAGGTGTGAAAAATATGAAGAGCTTCAAAAGGTGTGAAATACATGAGGAGCATGAAACTTTCCAAAAAATAGGAGGAGCATGAAGTGCTGTTCAAAAACATGAAGAGCCTGAAAAGGTGAGAAAAATATAAAGAGCTTCAAAAGGTGTGAAAAATATGAGGAGCATGATGCGGTCGAAAAAATAGGAGGAGCATGAAGCGGAGTTCAAAAACATGAAGAGCCTGAAAAGGTGTGAAAAATATGAAGAGCCTCAAAAGTTGTCAAAAATATGAGGAGTATGAAACGGTATGATAAATAGCAGGAGCATGAAGCGGTGTTGAAAAACATGAAGAGTATGAAATCGTTTGAAAATTATGAAGAGCTTCAAAAATGTTAAAAATATGAAGAGCTTCAAAAGGTGTAAAAAATATGAAGAGCTTCAAAACGTGTCAAAAATTAGATGAGCATGAAACGGTCTAAAAAATAGGAGGAGCAACAAGTAGTGTTGAAAAAAAATGAAGAGCCTGAAAAGGTGTGAAAAAATGAAGAGCTTCAAAAGGTGTGAAAAATATGAGGAGCATGATACGGTCTGAAAAAAGGAGGAACATGAAGTGGTGTTCAAAAACATGAAGAGCCTGAAAAGTTGTGAAAAATATGCAAAGCTTCAAAAGGTGTCAAAAATCAGAGGAGCATGAAACGGTCTAAAAAATAGGAGGAGCATGAAGAAGTGTTCAAAAACATGAAGAGCCTGAAAAGGTGTGAAAAATATGAAGAGCGTGAAACGGTCTGAAAAATAGGAGAAACATGAAGTGATGTGGAAAAACATGAAGAGCCTGAAAAGGTGTGAAAAATATGAAGACCTTCAAAACGTGTGATATACATGAGGAGCATGAAACTCTCTGAAAAATAGGAGGAGCATGAAGTGCTGTTCAAAAACATGAAGAGCCTGAAAAGGTGTGAAAAATATGAAGAGCTTCAAAAGGTGTGATAAATATGAAGAGCTTCAAAAGGTGTCAAAAATATGAGGAGCATGAAACGGTTTGCAAAAAAGGAGGAGCATGAAGTGGTGTTGAAAAACATGAAGAGCCTGAAAAGGTGTGAAAAATATGAAGAGCTTCAAAAGGTGTCAAAAATATGAAGAGCTTCAAAAGGTGTCAAAATGAGATGAACATGAAATGATCTGAAAAATAGGAGGAGCATGAAGTGGTGTTGAAAAAATGAAGAGCGTGGAAAGGTGTGAAATATCTGAAGAGCTTCAAAAGGTGTCAAAAATATGAGGAGAATGAAACGGTCTGCAAAATATGAGGAGCATGAAGCGGTGTTGAAAAACATGAAGAGCCTGAAAAGATGTGAAAAATATGAAGAGATTCAAAAGTTGTCAAAAATGAGATGAGCATGAACCCGTCTGAAAGATAGGAGGAGCATGAAGCAGTGTTGAAAGACATGAAGAGCCTGAAAAGATGTGAGAAATATGAAGAGCTTCAAAAGGTGTCAAAAATATGAGGAGCATGAAACGGTCTGCAAAAAAGTAGGAGCATGAAGTGATGTTGAAAAACTTGAAGAGCAGAAAAGGTGTGAAAAATATGAAGGTTCAAAGGTGTGAAATACATGAGGATCATGAAACGGTTTGAAAAATTGGAGGAGCATGAAACAGAGTTCGAAAACATGAAGAGCCTGAAAAGGTTTGAAAAATATGAAGAGCTTCAAAAGGTGTCAAAAATATGAGGAGCATGAAACGGTCGGAAAAATAGGAGGAGCATGAGGCGGTGTTGAAAAACATGAAGAGCCTGAAAACGTGTGAAAAATATGAAGAGCTTCAAAGGTGTGATAAATATGAAGAGCTTCAAAAGGTGGCAAAAATGAGTTGAACGTGAAAAAGTCTGAAAAATAGGCGGTGCATGAAGTGGTGTTGAAAAAAAAGAAGAGACTGAAAAGGTGTGAAATATATGAAGAGCTTCAAAAATGTGAAAAATATGAAGAGGTTCAAAAGGTCTGAAATTCATGAGGTGTATGAAACGGTCTGAAAAATAGGAGCATGAAGTGATGTTGAAAAACATGAAGAGCCTGAAAAGGTGGGAAAAATACGAAGAGCTTCAAAAGGTATCAAAAATATAAGGAGCATGAAACGGTCTGAAATATATATTAGGAGCATGAAACGGTCTTCAAAAACATGAAGGCCTGAAAAGGTGTGAAAAATACGAGGAGCTTTGAAAGATGTGAAAAATATGAAGAGCTTCAAAAGGTGTCAAAAATGAGATGAGCGTGAAACGGTCTGAAAAATAGGAGGAGCATGAAGTTGTGTTGAAAAACATGAAGAGCCTGAAAAGGTGTGATATATATGAGGAGCTTGAAAAGGTGTCAAAAATATGAGGAGCATGAAACGATCTGAAAAATAGGAGGAGCATGAAGTGGTGTTGAAAAACATGAAGAGTCTGAAAAGGTGTGAAAAATATGCAAAGCTTCAAAAGGTGTCAAATATATGAGGAGCATGAAACGGTCTGAAAAATAGGAGGAGCATGAAGTGTTGTTTAAAAGCATGAAGAGCCTGAAAAGGTGTGAAATATATGAAGAGCTTCAAAAGGTGTGAAAAAAAGAGAAGAGCTTCAAAAGGTGTCAAAAATATGAGGAGCATGAAACGGTCTGAAAAATAGGAGGAGCATGAAACGGTGTTCAAATACATGAAGAGCATAAAAAGGTGTGAAAAATATGAACAGCTTCAAAAGGTGTGAAAATATGAAGACCTGCAAAAGGTGTAAAAATCGATGAGCATCAAATGATCTGAAAATTAGGAGCAGCACGAAGCTGTGTTGAAAAACATGAAGAACCTGAAAACGTGTAAAATATATGAAGAGCTTCAAAAGATATGAGAAATGTGAACAGCTTCAAAATGTGTCAAAAATGAGATGAGCATGAAGCGGTCTGAAAAAAGGAGGAGAATGAAGTTGTGTTGAAAAACATGAAGAGCCTGAAAAGGTGTGAAATATATGAAGAGTTTCAAAATATGTCAAAAATATGAGGAGGATGAAACGGTCTGAAAAATAGGAGGAGCATCAAACTGTGCTGAAAAACATGAAGAGCCTGAAAAGGTGTGAAAAATATGATGAGCTTCAAAACGTGTCAAAAATATGAGGAGCATGAAACGGTCTGAAAAATAGGAGGAGCATGAAACTGTGCTGAAAATCATGAAGAGCATGAAAACATGTGAAAAATATGAAGAGCTTCAAAAGGGAAGAATGATATTAAGAGCTTGAATAGGAGTCAAAAAGAGATGAGCATGAAACGTTCTGAAAAATAGGAGGAGCATGAAGTGGTGGTCAAAAAAATGAAGACGCTGAAAAGGTTTGAAATATATGAAGAGCTACAAAAGGTGTCAAAAATATGAGGAGCATGAAACGGTCTGAAAAATAGGAGGAGCATGACGTGGTGGTGAAAAACATGAAGAGCCTGAAAAGGTGTGAAATATATGAAGAGTTTCAAAAGGTTTCAAAAATATGAGGAGCATGAAACGGTCTCAAAAATAGGAGGAGCATGAAACGTTGTTCAAAAACATGAAGAGCCTGAAAAGGTGTGAAAATTAGTAAGAGCTTCAAAAGGTGTAAAAAATATGAGGAGCATGAAAAGGTCTGAAAAACAGGAGGAGCAAGAAGTGGTGTTGAAAAACATGAAGAGCCTGAAAAGTTGTGAAAAATATGAAGAGCTTCAAAAGGTGTCAAAAATATGAGGAGAATGAACCGGTCTGAAAAATAGGAGGAGCATGAAGTGGTGTTGAAAAACATGAAGTGCCTGAAAAGTTGTGAAATATATGAAGAGCTTCAAAAGGTGTGAAAAAAATGAGGAGCTTCAAAAGGTGTCAAAAATATGAGGAGCCTGAAACGGTCTGAAAAATAGGAGGAGCATGATACGGTGTTCAAAAACATGAAGAGCCTGAAAAGGTGTGAAAAATATGAAGAGCTTGAAAAGATGTGAAATACATGTGGAGCATGAAACGGTCTGAAAAATACAAGAAGCATGAATCGGTGTTCAAAAAAATGAAGAGCCTGAAAAGGTGTGAAAAACATGAAGAGCTTCAAAAGGTGTGAAAAATATGAAGAGCTTCCAAAGGTGTCAAAAATGAGATGAGCATGAAACGGTCTGAAAAATAGGAGGAGCATGTAGTGGTCGTGAAAATCATGAAGTGCCTGAAAAGGTGTGAAATATATGAAGAGCTTCAAAAGTTGTGAAAACATGAGGACGTTCAAATGGTGTCAAAAATATGAGGAGCATGAAACGGTCTGAAAAATAGGAGGAGCATGAAACGGTGTTCAAAAACATGAAGAGCCTGAAAAGGTGTGAAAAATATGAAGAGCTTGAAAAGGTGTGAAATACATGAGGAACCTGAAGCGGTCTGAAAAATAGGAGGAGCATAAAACGGTGTTGAAAAACATGAAGAGCCTGAAAAGGTGTGAAAAATAGGAAGAGCTTCACAAGGTGTCAAATATATGAGGAGCATGAAACGGTCTGAAAAATAGGAGAAGCATGAAGCAGTCGTCAAAAACATGAAGAACCTGAAAAGTTTTGAAAAATATGAAGAGTTTCAAAAGGTGTGAAAAATGTGAGGAACATGAAACGGTCTGAAAAATAGGAGGAGCATGAAACGGTCTGAAAAATAGGGGCAGCATGAAACAATGTTGAAAGACATGAAGAGCTTCAAAAGTGTCAAAAATATGAGGAGCATGAAACGGTCTGAAAAATAAGAGGATCATGAAACGGTCTGAAAAATTGGAGCAGCATGAAACGGTGTTGAAAGACATGAAGAGCTTCAAAAGTGTCAAAAATATGAGGAGAATGAAACGGTTTGAAAAATAAGAGTAGCATGAAACGGTCTGAAAAATAGAGGCAGCATGGAATGGTGTGGAAAAACATGAGGATCTTCAAAAGTTGTGAAAAAATGAGGAGGTTCAAAAGGTGTCAAAAATATGAGGAGCATGAAACGGCCTGAAAAATACGAGGGGCTTGAAAAGGTGTTCCAAAACATGAAGAGCCTGAAAAGATGTGAAAAATATGAACAGCTTCAAAAGCTGTGAAAAATATGAGGAGCATGAAACAGTTTGAAAAATAGGAGAAGCATGAAACAGTGTTGAAAACATGAAGAGCATGACAAGTGTGAAAAATATAAAGAGCATTAAAAGGTGTCAAAAATATGAGGAGCATGAAACGATCTGAAAAAAAGGAGGAGCATGAAGCGGTGTTGAAAAACATTAAGAGTGTGAAAAGGTTTTCAAAAACATGAAGAGCCTGAAAAGGTGTGAAAAATATGAAGAGCTTCAAAACATGTGAAAAATAAGAGGAGCATGAAACAGTTTGAAAAATAGGAGAAGCATAAAGCAGTGTTCAAAAACATGAAGAGCCTGAAAATTTGTGAAAAATATGAAGAGCTTCAAAAGGTGTCAAAAATATGAGGAGCATGAAACGGTCTGAAAAATAGGAGGAGCAAGAAGCGGTGTTGAAAAAGATTAAGAGCCTGAAAACTTTTGAAAAATATGAAGAGCTTCAAAAGTTGTGAAAATATGAAGAGCTTCAAAACGTGTCAAAAATGAAATGAGCATGAAACGGTCTGAAAAATAGGAGGACAAGAAGCGTTTTTGAAAAACATGAAGAGACTGAAAAGGTGTGAAAAATATGAAAAGCTTCAAAAGATGTCAAATTATGAGGAGCATGAAACGGTCTGAAATATAGCAGGAGCATGAAGCGGTGTTCAAAAACATGAAGAGCCTGAAAAGGTGAGAAAAATATGAAGAGCTTCAAAAGGTGTCAAAAATATGAGGAGCCTGAAACGGTCTGAAAAATAGGAGGAGCATGAAGCGGTGTTCAAAAACATGAAAAGGCTGAAAAGATGTGAAAAATATGAAGAGCTTCAAAAGGTGTGAAAAATATGAGGAGCATGAAATGGTCTGCAAACCTGGAAGAGCTTGAAGTGGTGTTGAAAAACATGAAGAGCCTGAAAAGGTGTGAAAAATCTGAAAAGCTTCAAAAGGTGTCAAAAATGTGATGAGCATGAAACGATCTGAAAAATAGGAGGAGCATGAAGTGGTGTTCAAAAAATGAAGAGCCTGAAAAGGAGTGATATATATGAAGAGTTTCAAAAGGTGTCAAAAATATGAGGAGCATGAAACGGTCTGAAAAAAAGTAGGATTATGAAACGGTGTTCAAAAACATGAAGAGCCTGAAAAGGTGAGAAAAATAGGAAAAGCCTCAAAATGTGTCAAAAATATAGGGGCATGAAACGGTCGGAAAAATTGCAGGAGCATGAAGCGGTGTTGAAAAACATGAAGAGTCTGAAAACTTGTGAAAATATGAAGAGCTTCAAAAGATGTGAAAAATATGAAGAGGTTCAAAAGGTGTCAAAAATGAGATGAGCATGAAACGGTCTGAAAAATAGGAGGAGCATGAAGCGGTGTTGAAAAACATGAAGAACCTGAAAAGGTGTGAGAAATATCAAGAGCTTCAAAAGGTGTCAAAAATGAGATGAGCATGAAACGGTCTGAAAAATAGGCGGAGCATGAAGTGGTGTTGAAAAAAAAGAAGAGACTGAAAAGGTGTGAAATATATGAAGAGCTTCAAAAATGTGAAAAATATGAAGAGGTTCAAAAGGTCTGAAATTCATGAGGTGTATGAAACGGTCTGAAAAATAGGAGCATGAAGTGATGTTGAAAAACATGAAGAGCCTGAAAAGGTGGGAAAAATACGAAGAGCTTCAAAAGGTGTCAAAAATATGAGGAGCATGAAACGGTCTGAAAAATAGGAGGAGCAAGAAGCTGTGTTCAAAAACATGAGAGGCTGAAAATGTGTGAAATATATGAAGAGCTTCAAAAGGTGTGAAATACATGAGGATCATGAAACGGTCTGAACAATAGGAGGAGCATGAAGCGGTGTTCAAAAACATGAAGAGCCTGAAAAGGTGTGAAAAATATGAAGAGCTTCAAAAGGTGTCAAAAATATGAGGAGCACTAAACGGTCTGAAAAATAGGAGGACCATGAAGCGGTGTTCAAAAACATGAAGAGCATGAAAAGGTGTGAAAAATATGAAGAGCTTCAAAAGGTGTCTAAAATATGAGGAGCTTCAAAAGGTGTAAAAAATGAGATGAGCATGAAACGGTCTGTAAAATAGGAGGAGCATGAAGCGGTGTTCAAAATATGAAGAGCCTGAAAAGGTGTGAAATATATGAAGAGCTTTAAATGTGTCAAAAATATGAAGAGCATGAAACGGTCTCAAAATTAGGAGGAGCATGAAGCGGTATTCAAATATATGGAGATCCTGAAAAGGTACTAAAAATATGAAGAGCTTCAAAAGGTGTCAAAAATATGAGGAGCATGAAACGGTCTGAAATATAGGAGGAGCATGAAACGGTGTTCAAAAACATGAAGAGACTGAAAAGGTGTGAAAAATATTAAGAGTTTCAAAAGGTGTCAAAAATATGAGGAGCATGAAACGGTCTGAAATATAGGAGGAGCATGAAACGGTGTTGAAAAATATGAACAGCCTGAAAAGGTGTAAAAAATATGAAGAGATTCAACAGGTGTGAAATACATGAGGAGCATGAACCGGTCTGAAAATAGGAGGATCATGAAGCGTTGTTCAAAAACATGAAGAGCCTGAAAGGTGTGAAAAATATGAACAGCTTCAAAAGGTGTCAAAAATAGGAGGAGCATGAAGCGGTGTTGAAAAACATGAAGAGCCTGAAAAGTTGTGAAGAATATGAAGAGCTTCAAAAGGTGTCAAAATTACAAGGAGCATGAAACGGTCTGAAAAATAGGAGGAGCATGAAGCGGTGTTCAAAAATATGAAGAGCCTGAAAAGGTGTGAAAAATATGAAGAGCTTCAAAAGGTGTCAAAAATATGAGGTGCATGAAACGGTCTGAAAAAAAGGAGGAGTATGAAGCGGTGTTCAAAAACATGAAGAGCCTTAAAAGGTGTGAAAAATATGAAGAGCTTCAAAAGGTGTCAAAATTATGAGAAGCATGAAACGGTCTGAAAAATAGGAGAAGCATGAAGCGGTGTTGAAAAACATGAGGAGCCTGAGAACTTGTGAAAAATATGAAGAGCTTCAAAAGGTGTCAAAAATGAGATGAGCATGAAACGGTCTGAAATATAGGAGGAGGATGAAGTGGTGTTGAAAAAAATGAAGAGCCTGAAAAGGTGTGATAAATATGAAGAGCTTCAAAAGGTGTCAAAAATATGAGGAGCATGAAACGGTCTGAACAATAGGAGGAGCATGAAGCGGTGTTGAAAAACATGAAGAGCCTTAAAAAGTGTGAAAAATATGAAGAGCTTCAAAAGGTATGAAATACATGAGGATCATGAAACGGTCTGAAAAATAGGAGGAGCATGAAACGGTGTTCAAAAACAGGAAGAGCCTGAAAATTTGTGAAAAATATGAAGAGCTTCAAAAGGTGTCAAAAATATGAGCGGCATGAAACGGTCTGAAAAATAGGAGGAGCATGAAGCGGTGTTCAAAAACATGAAAAGCCTGAAAAGGTGTAAAAAATATGAAGAGCCCCAAAACGAGTCAAAAATGAGATGAGCATGAAACTGTCTGAAAAATAGGAGTAGCATGAAGTGGTGTTGAAAAAAAAGAAGAGACTGTAAAGGTGTGAAGTATATGAAGAGCTTCTAACAGTGTCAAAAATATGAGGAGAATGAAACGGTCTGAAAAATAGGAGGAGCATGAAGCAGTGTTCAAAAACATGAAGAGCCTGAAAACGTGTGAAAAATATGAAGAGCTTCAAAAGGTGTTAAAAATGAGATGAGCATGAAACGGTCTGAAAAATAGAAGCATCATGAAGCGGTGTTCAGAAACATGAAGAGCCTGAAAAGTTGTGAAAAATATGAAAAGCTTCAAAAGGTGTTAAAAATGAGATGAGCATGAAACGGTCTGAAAAATAAGAGGAGCATAAAGCGGTGTTCAAAAACATGAAGAGCCTGAAAAGGTGTGAAAATATGAAGAGCTTCAAAAGGTGTCAAAAATATGAGGAGCATGAAACGGTCTGAAAAATAGGAGGAGCACGAAGCGGTGTTCAAAAACATGAAGAGCCTGAAAAGGTGTGAAAAATATGAAGAGCTTCAAAAGGTGTGAAATACATGAGGAGCAAGAAACGGGCTGAAAAATAGGAGAAGCATGAAGTGGTGGGGAAAAACATGAAGAGCCTGAAAAGGTGTGAAAAATATGAAGAGCTTCAAAAGGTGTGAAATACATGAGGAGCATGAAACTCTCTGAAAAATAAGAGGAGCATGAAGCGGGGTTCAAAAACATGAAGAGCCTGAAAATTTGTGAAAAATATGAAAATCTTCAAAAGGTATCAAAAATGAGATGTGCATGAAAAGTTCTTAAAAATAGGAGGATCATAAAACGGTGTTGAAAAACATAAAGAGCCTGAAAAGGTGTGAAAAATATGAAGAGCTTCAAAAGGTGTCAAAAATGAGATGAGCATGAAACGGTCTGAAAAATAAGAGGAGCATAAAGCGGTGTTCAAAAACATGAAGAGCCTGAAAAGGTGTGAAAATATGAAGAGCTTCAAAAGGTGTCAAAAATATGAGGAGCATGAAACCGTCTGAGAAATAGGAGGAGCATGAAGCGGTGTTCAAAAACATGAAGAGCCTGAAAACGTGTGAAAAATATGAAGAGCTTCAAAAGGTGTAAAAATATGAGGAGCATGAAACGGTCTGAAAAATAGGTGGAGCATGAAGCGGTGTGGAAAAACATGAAGAGCCTGAAAAGGTGTGAAAAATATGAAGAGGTTCAAAATGTGTGAAATACATGAGGAGCATGAAACGGGGTGAAAAATAGGAGAAGCATGCTGTGGTGTGGAAAAAGATGAAGAGCCTGAAAAGGTGTGAAAAATATGAAGACCTTCAAAAAGTGTGAAATACATGAGGAGCATGAAACTCTCTGAAAAATGGGAGGAGCATGAGGCGGTGTTCAAAAACATTAAGAGCCTGAAAAGTTGTGAAAAATATGAAAAGCTTCAAAAGGTGTAAAAATGAGATGAGCATGAAACGGTCTGAAAAATAGGAGGATCAAGAAACGGTGTTGAAAAACATGAAGAGCCTGAAAACGTGTGAAAAATATGAAGACCTACAAAAGGTGTCAAAAATGAGATGAGCATGAAACGGTCTGAAAAATAGGAGGAGCGAGAAGCAGTGTTCAAAAACATGAAGAGCCTGAAAAGGTGTGAAAAATATGAAGAGCTTCAAAACGTGTCAAAAATATGAGCAGCATGAAACGGTCTGAAAAATAGGAGAAGCATTAAGCGGTGTTCAAAAACATGAATCGCCTGAAAAGTTGTGAAAAATATGAAGAGCTTCAAAAGGTGGCAAAAATATGAGGAGCATGAAACGCTCTGAAAAATAGGAGGAGCATGAAGTGGTGTTGAAAAACATGAAGAGACTGAAAAGGTGTGAAAATTATGAACAGCTTCAAAATGTGTGAAATACATGAGGAGCATTAAACGGTCTGAAAAATAGGAGGAGCATGAAGCGATGTTCAAAAACATAAAGAGCCTGAAAAGGTGTGAAAAATATGAAGAGCTTCAAAAGGTGTGAAAAATATGAGTAGCATGAAACGGTCTGAAAAATAGAAGCAGCATGAAACGGTGTTGAAAAAATGAAGAGCATGAAAATGTGTGAAAAATATGAAGAGCTTCAAAAGGTGTGAAAAATATGAAGAGCTTCAAAGGTGTCAAAAATGACATGAGCATGAAACGGTCTGAAAAATAGGAGCATCATGAAGCGGTGTTCAAAAACATGAAGAGCCTGAAAAGTTGTGAAAAATATGAAAAGCTTCAAAAGGTGTTAAAAATGAGATGAGCATGAAACGGTCTGAAAAATAGGAGGATCAAGAAACGGTGTTGAAAAACATTAAGAGCCTGAATACGTGTAAAATATGAAGAGCTACAAAAGGTATCAAAAATGAGATGAGCATGAAACGGTCTGAAAAATAGAAGGAGCGAGAAGCGGAGTTCAAAACATGACGAGCCTGAAAAGGTGTGAAAAATATGAAGAGCTTCAAAAGGTGTCAAAAATATGAGGAGCATGAAACGGTCTGAAAAATAGGAGGAGCATGAAGCGGTGTTCAAAAACATGAAGAGCCTGAAAAGGTGTGAAAAATATGAAGAGCTTCAAAAGGTGTGAAATACATGAGGACCAAGAAACGGGCTGAAAAATAGGAGAAGCATGAAGTGGTGTGGAAAAACATGAAGAGCCTGAAAAGGTGTGAAAAATATGAAGAGCTTCAAAAGGTGTGAAATACATGAGGAGCATGAAACTCTCTGAAAAATAAGAGGAGCATGAAGCGGGGTTCAAAAACATGAAGAGCCTGAAAATTTGTGAAAAATATGAAAATCTTCAAAAGGTGTCAAAAATGAGATGAGCATGAAAAGTTCTTAAAAATAGGAGGATCATAAAACGGTGTTGAAAAACATGAAGAGCCTGAAAAGGTGTGAAAAATATGAAGAGCTTCAAAAGGTGTCAAAAATGAGATGAGCATGAAACGGTCTGAAAAATAAGAGGAGCATGAAGCGGTGTTCAAAAACATGAAGAGCCTGAAAAGGTGTGAAAAATATGAAGAGCTTGAAAGGTGTGAAAAATATGAGGAGCATGAAACGGTCTGAAAAATAGGAGGAGAGTGAAACTGTGATCAAAATCTTGAAGAGCCTGACAAGGTGTGAAAAATATGACGAGCTTCAAAATGTGTGAAAAACATGAGGAGCATGAAACGGGCTGTAAAATAGGAGAAGCATAAAGTGGTGTTGAAAAACATAAAGAGCCTGAAAAAGTGTGAAAAATATGAAGAGCTTCAGAAGGTGTGAAAAATATGAAGAGCTTCAACAGGTGTCAAAAATTAGATGAGCATGAAACGGTCTGAAAAATTGGAGGAGCAAGAAGTAGTGTTGAAAAAAATGAAGAGCCTGAAAAGGTGTGAAAAATATGAAGAGCTTCAAAAGGTGTCAAAAATATGAGGAGCATGAAACGGTCTGAAAAATAGGAGGAGCATGAAGCGGTGTTGAAAAACATGAACAGCCTGAAAAGGTGTGAAAAACATTAAGAGCTTCAAAAGGTGTCAAAAATATGAGGAGCATGAAACGGTCTGAAAAATAGGAGGAGAGTGAAACTGTGATCAAAATCTTGAAGAGCCTGACAAGGTGTGAAAAACATGAAGAGCTTCAAAAGGTGTCAAAAATATGAGGAGCATGTAACATTCTGAAAAATAGGAGGAGCAAGAAGTAGTGTTGAAATACATGAAGAGCCTGAAAAGGTGTGAAAAATATGAAGAGCTTCAAAAGGTGTGAAAAATATGAGGTGCATGAAACTGTTTGAAAAATAGGAGGAGCATGAAGCGGTGTTGAAAAATATGAATAGCCTGAAAAGGTGTGAAAAATATGAAGAGCTTCAAAATGTGTCAAAATTATGAGGAACAGGGAACGGTCTGAAAAATAGGAGGAGCATGAAGCTCTGTTAAAAAACATGAAGAGCCTGAAAAGGTGTGAAAAATATGAAGAGCTTGAAAGGTGTGAAAAATATGAGGAGCATGAAACGGTCTGAAAAATAGGAGGAGAGTGAAACTGTGATCAATATCTTGAAGAGCCTGACAAGGTGTGAAAAATATGACGAGCTTCAAAATGTGTGAAAAACATGAGGAGCATGAAACGGGCTGTAAAATAGGAGAAGCATGAAGTGGTGTTGAAAAACATAAAGAGCCTGAAAAAGTGTGAAAAATATGAAGAGCTTCAGAAGGTGTGAAAAATATGAAGAGCTTCAACAGGTGTCAAAAATTAGATGAGCATGAAACGGTCTGAAAAATTGGAGGAGCAAGAAGTAGTGTTGAAAAAAATGAAGAGCCTGAAAAGGTGTGAAAAATATGAAGAGCTTCAAAAGGTGTCAAAAATATGAGGAGCATGAAACGGTCTGAAAAATAGGAGGAGCATGAAGCGGTGTTGAAAATCATGAAGAGCCTGAAAAGGTGTGAAAAACATTAAGAGCTTCAAAAGGTGTCAAAAATATGTGGAGCATGTAACATTCTGAAAAATAGGAGGAGCATGAAGCGGTGTTGAAAAACATGAAGAGCCTGAAAAGGTGTGAAAAATATGAAGAGCTTCAAAAGGTGTCAAAATTACAAGGAGCATGAAACGGTCTGAAAAATAGGAGGAGCATGAAGCGGTGTTCAAAAGTATGAAGAGCCTGAAAAGGTGTGAAAAATATGAAGAGCTTCAAAAGTTGTTAAAAATATGAGGTGCATGAAACGGTCTGAAAAAGAGGAGGAGCATGAAGAGGTGTTCAAAACATGAAGAGCCTTAAAAGGTGTGAAAAATATGAAGAGCTTCAAAAGGTGTCATAAATATGAGAAGCATGAAACGGTCTGAAAAATAGGAGGAGCATGAAGCGGTGTTGAAAAACATGAGGAGCCTGAGAACTTGAGAAAAATATGAAGAGCTTCAAAAGGTGTCAAAAATGAGATGAGCATGAAACGGTCTGAAACTTAGGAGGAGCATGAAGTGGTGTTGAAAAAAATGAAGAGCCTGAAAAGTTGTGAAAAATGTGAAGAGCTTCAAAAGGTGTCAAAAATATGAGGAGCTTGAAACGGTGTGAAAAATAGGAGGAGCATGAAGCAGTGTTCAAAAACATGAAGTGCCTGAAAAGGTCTGAGAAATATGAAGAGCTTGAAAAGGTGTGAAATATATGAAGAGCTTCAAAAGGTGTGAAAAATATGAGGTGCATGAAACTGTTTGAAAAATAGGAGGAGCATGAAGCGGTGTTGAAAAACATGAATAGCCTGAAAAGGTGTGAAAAATATGAAGAGCTTCAAAATGTGTCAAAATTATGAGGAACAGGGAACGGTCTGAAAAATAGGAGGAGCATGAAGCTCTGTTAAAAAACATGAAGAGCCTGAAAAGGTGTGAAAAATATGAAGAGCTTGAAAGGTGTGAAAAATATGAGGAGCATGAAACGGTCTGAAAAATAGGAGGAGAGTGAAACTGTGATCAATATCTTGAAGAGCCTGACAAGGTGTGAAAAATATGACGAGCTTCAAAATGTGTGAAAAACATGAGGAGCATGAAACGGGCTGTAAAATAGGAGAAGCATAAAGTGGTGTTGAAAAACATAAAGAGCCTGAAAAAGTGTGAAAAATATGAAGAGCTTCAGAAGGTGTGAAAAATATGAAGAGCTTCAACAGGTGTCAAAAATTAGATGAGCATGAAACGGTCTGAAAAATTGGAGGAGCAAGAAGTAGTGTTGAAAAAAATGAAGAGCCTGAAAAGGTGTGAAAACTATGAAGAGCTTCAAAAGGTGTCAAAAATATGAGGAGCATGACACGGTCTGAAAAATAGGAGGAGCATGAAGCGGTGTTGAAAAACATGAAGAGCCTGAAAAGGTGTGAAAAACATTAAGAGCTTCAAAAGGTGTCAAAAATATGAGGAGCATGTAACATTCTGAAAAATAGGAGGAGCATGAAGCGGTGTTGAAAAACATGAAGAGCCTGAAAAGGTGTGAAAAATATGAAGAGCTTCAAAAGGTGTCAAAATTACAAGGAGCATGAAACGGTCTGAAAAATAGGAGGAGCATGAAGCGGTGTTCAAAAATATGAAGAGCCTGAAAAGGTGTGAAAAATATGAAGAGCTTCAAAAGTTGTCAAAAATATGAGGTGCATGAAACGGTCTGAAAAAGAGGAGGAGCATGAAGCGGTGTTCAAAACATGAAGAGCCTTAAAAGGTGTGAAAAATATGAAGAGCTTCAAAAGGTGTCATAAATATGAGAAGCATGAAACGGTCTGAAAAATAGGAGGAGCATGAAGCGGTGTTGAAAAACATGAGGAGCCTGAGAACTTGAGAAAAATATGAAGAGCTTCAAAAGGTGTCAAAAATGAGATGAGCATGAAACGGTCTGAAACTTAGGAGGAGCATGAAGTGGTGTTGAAAAAAATGAAGAGCCTGAAAAGTTGTGAAAAATATGAAGAGCTTCAAAAGGTGTCAAAAATATGAGGAGCTTGAAACGGTCTGAAAAATAGGAGGAGCATGAAGCAGTGTTCAAAAACATGAAGTGCCTGAAAAGGTCTGAGAAATATGAAGAGCTTGAAAAGGTGTGAAATATATGAAGAGCTTCAAAAGGTGTGAAAAATATGAGGTGCATGAAACTGTTTGAAAAATAGGAGGAGCATGAAGCTGTGTTGAAAAACATGAATAGCCTGAAAAGGTGTGAAAAATATGAAGAGCTTCAAAATGTGTCAAAATCATGAGGAACAGGGAACGGTCTGAAAAATAGGAGGAGCATGAAGCTCTGTTAAAAAACATGAAGAGCCTGAAAAGGTGTGAAAAATATGAAGAGCTTGAAAGGTGTGAAAAATATGAGGAGCATGAAACGGTCTGAAAAATAGGAGGAGAGTGAAACTGTGATCAATATCTTGAAGAGCCTGACAAGGTGTGAAAAATATGACGAGCTTCAAAATGTGTGAAAAACATGAGGAGCATGAAACGGGCTGTAAAATAGGAGAAGCATGAAGTGGTGTTGAAAAACATAAAGAGCCTGAAAAAGTGTGAAAAATATGAAGAGCTTCAGAAGGTGTGAAAAATATGAAGAGCTTCAACAGGTGTCAAAAATTAGATGAGCATGAAACGGTCTGAAAAATTGGAGGAGCAAGAAGTAGTGTTGAAAAACATGAAGAGCCTGAAAAGGTGTGAAAAATATGAAGAGCTTCAAAAGGTGTCAAAAATATGAGGAGCATGAAACGGTCTGAAAAATAGGAGGAGCATGAAGCGGTGTTGAAAAACATGAAGAGCCTGAAAAGGTGTGAAAAACATTAAGAGCTTCAAAAGGTGTCAAAAATATGAGGAGCATGTAACATTCTGAAAAATAGGAGGAGCATGAAGCGGTGTTGAAAAACATGAAGAGCCTGAAAAGGTGTGAAAAATATGAAGAGCTTCAAAAGGTGTCAAAATTACAAGGAGCATGAAACGGTCTGAAAAATAGGAGGAGCATGAAGCGGTGTTCAAAAGTATGAAGAGCCTGAAAAGGTGTGAAAAATATGAAGAGCTTCAAAAGTTGTCAAAAATATGAGGTGCATGAAACGGTCTGAAAAAGAGGAGGAGCATGAAGCGGTGTTCAAAACATGAAGAGCCTTAAAAGGTGTGAAAAATATGAAGAGCTTCAAAAGGTGTCATAAATATGAGAAGCATGAAACGGTCTGAAAAATAGGAGGAGCATGAAGCGGTGTTGAAAAACATGAGGAGCCTGAGAACTTGAGAAAAATATGAAGAGCTTCAAAAGATGTCAAAAATGAGATGAGCATGAAACGGTCTGAAACATAGGAGGAGCATGAAGTGGTGTTGAAAAAAATGAAGAGCCTGAAAAGTTGTGAAAAATATGAAGAGCTTCAAAAGGTGTCAAAAATATGAAGAGCATGAAACGGTCTGAAAATTAGGAGGAGCATGAAGCGGAGTTCAAAAGTATGAAGAGCCTGAAAAGGTGTGAAAAATATGAAGAGCTTCAAAAGGTGTCAAAAATGAGATGAGCATGAAACGGTCTGAAAAATAAGAGGAGCATGAAGCCGTGTTCAAAAACATAAAGAGCCTGAAAAGATGTGAAAAATATGAAGAGCTTCAAAAGGTGTCAAAAAAATGAGGAGCATGAAACGGTCTGAAAAATAGGAGGAGCATGAAGCGCTGTTCAAAAACATGAAGAGCCTGAAAAGTTGTGAAAAATATGAAGAGCTTCAAAAGGTGTCAAAAATATGAGGAGCCTGAAACGGTCTGAAAAATAGGAGGAGCATGAAGCGGTGTTGAAAAACATGAATAGCCTGAAAAGGTGTGAAAAATATGAAGAGCTTCAAAATGTGTCAAAATTATGAGGAACAGGGAACGGTCTGAAGAATAGGAGGAGCATGAAGCTGTGTTAAAAAACATGAAGAGCCTGAAAAGGTGTGAAAAATATGAAGAGCTTGAAAGGTGTGAAAAATATGAGGAGCATGAAACGGTCTGAAAAATAGAAGCAGCATGAAACGGTCTGAAAAACATGAAGAGCCTGACAACGTGTGAAAAATATGAAGAGCTTCAAAAGTTGTGAAAAATATGAAGAGCTTCAAAATTGTTAAAAATGAGATGCGCTATAAACGGTCTGAAAAAGAAGAGAAGCATGAAGTTGTGTTGAAAAACATGAAGAGCCTGAAAAGATGTGAAAAATATGAAGAGCATGAACCGGTCTGAAAAATAGGAGGATCATGATGCGGTGTTCAAAAACATGAAGAGCTTGAAAAGGTGTGAAAATTATGAAGAGCTTCAAAAGGTGTCAAAAATATGAGGAGCATGAAACGGTCTGAAAAATAGGAGGAGAGTGAAACTGTGATCAAAAACTTGAAGAGCCTGACAAGGTGTGAAAAATATGACGAGCTTCAAAATGTGTGAAAAACATGAGGAGCATGAAACGGGCTGAAAAATAGGAGAAGCATGAAGTGGTGTTGAAAAACATGAAGAGCCTGAAAAAGTGTGAAAAATATGAAGAGCTTCAGAAGGTGTGAAAAATATGAAGAGCTTCAACAGGTGTCAAAAATTAGATGAACATAAAACGGTCGGAAAAATTGGAGGAGCAAGAAGTAGTGTTGAAAAAAATGAAGAGCCTGAAAAGGTGTGAAAAATATGAAGAGCTTCAAAAGGTGTCAAAAATATGAGGAGCATGAAACGGTCTGAAAAATAGGAGGAGCATGAAGCGGTGTTGAAAAACATGAAGAGCCTGAAAAGGTGTGAAAAACATGAAGAGCTTCAAAAGGTGTCAAAAATATGAGGAGCATGTAACATTCTGAAAAATAGGAGGAGCATGAAGCGGTGTTGAAAAACATGAGGAGCCTGAGAACTCGAGAAAAATATGAAGAGCTTCAAAAGTTGTCAAAAATGAGATGAGCATGAAACGGTCTGAAACATAGGAGGAGCATGAAGTGGTGTTGAAAAAAATGAAGAGCCTGAAAAGGTGTGAAAAATATGAAGAGCTTCAAAAGGTGTGAAATAAATGAGGAGCATGAAACGGTCTGGAATATAGGAGGAGCATGAAGCGGTGTTCAAAAACATGAAGAGCCTGAAAAGGTGTGAAAAATATGAAGAGCTTCAAAGGTGTGAAAAATATGAGGAGCATGAAACGGTCTGAAAAATAGAAGCACCATGAAACGGTCTGAAAAACATGAAGAGCCTGAAAACGTGTGAAAAATATGAAGAGCTTCAAAAGGTGTGAAAAATATGAAGAGCTTCAAAAGTGTCAAAAATGAGATGCGCAATAAACGGTCTGAAAAAGAAGAGAAGCATGAAGTTGTGTTGAAAAACATGAAGAGCCTGAAAAGATGTGAAAAATATGAAGAGCATGAACCGGTCTGAAAAATAGGAGGATCATGAAGCGGTGTTCAAAAACATGAAGAGCTTGAAAAGGTGTGAAAATTATGAAGAGCTTCAATAGGTGTCAAATATATGAGGAGCATGAAAAGGTCTGAAAAATAGGAGGAGCGTGAAACTGTGATCAAAATCTTGAAGAGCCTGAAAAGGTGTGAAAAATATGACGAGCTTCAAAAGGTGTGAAATACATGAGGAGCATGAAACGGTCAGAAAAATAGGAGAAGCATGAAGTGGTGTGGAAAAACTTGAAGAGCATGAAAAGGTGTGAAAAATATGAAGAGATTCAAAAGCTGTCAAAAATATGAGGAGCCTGAAACGGTCTGAAAAATAGGAGGAGCATGAAGTGGGGTTGAAAAAGATGAAGAGCCTGAAAAGGTGTGAAAAATATGAAGAGCTTCAAAAGGAGTCAAAAATATGAGGAGCCTGAAACGGTCTGAAAAATATGAAGAGATCCAATAGTTGTCAAAAATATGAGGAGCATTAAATGGTGTTCAGAAACATGAGAGCCTGAAAAGGTGTTAAAAATATGAAGAGCTTCAAAAGTTGTCAAAAATATGAGGAGCATGAAACCGTCTGAAAAATAGGAGGAGCATGACACGGTGTTGAAAAACATGAAGAGCATGAAAAGGTGTGAAAAATATGAAGAGCTTCAAAAGGAGTCAAAAATATGAGGAGCATGAAAAGTTCTGAAAAATAGGAGGAGCATGAAACGGTCTGAAAATAGGAGGAGCATGAAGTGGTGTTCAAAAACATGAAGAGCGTAAAAAGGTGTGAAAAATATGAAGAGCTTTAAAGGTATGAAAATTATGAGGAGCATGAAACCGTCTGAAAAATAGGAAAAGCATGACTCGGTGCTGAAAAACATGAAGAGCCTTAAAATGTGAAAAAATATGACGAGCTTTAAAGGTGTGAAAAATATGAGGAGCATGAAACCGTGTGAAAAATAGGATGAGCATGAAGCGGTGTTGAAAAACAAGAAGAGCCTGAAAAGGTGTGAAAAATATGAAGAGCTTCAAAAGGTGTCAAAAATATGAGGAGCATGAAACGGTCTGAAAAATAGGAGGAGCATGAAACGATGTTCAAAAACATGAAGAGC
This sequence comes from Dama dama, assembly GCF_033118175.1. Taxonomy (NCBI): domain Eukaryota; kingdom Metazoa; phylum Chordata; class Mammalia; order Artiodactyla; family Cervidae; genus Dama; species Dama dama. Next base: position 534,920 of record NW_026870938.1, read on the forward strand.
CTGAAAAGGTGTGAAAAATATGAAGAGCTCAAAAGGTGTGAAAAATATGTGGAGCATGAAACGGTCTGAAAAATAGGAGGAGGATTGTAGCGATGTTCAAAAACGTGAAGAGCATGAAAAGGTGTGAAAAATATGACGAGCTTCAAAAGGTGTCAAAAATATGAGGAGCATGAAACGGTCTGAAAAATATGAGAAGCATGAAGTAGTGTTAAAAACATGAAGAGCCTGAAAATGTTTGAAATATATGAAGCGCTTCAAAAGGTTTCAATAGTGAGAGGAGCATGAAACCGTCTTAAAAATACGAGGATAATGAAGCAGTGATGAAAAACGTGAAGAGCCTGAAAAGCTGTGTAAAATATGAAGAGCTTCAAAAGGTGTCAAAAATATGAGGAGCATGAAATGTTCTGAAAAATAGGAGGTGCATGAAACGATGTTGAAAGATATGAAGAGCCTGAAATGGTGTGAAAAATATGAAGAGCTTCAAAAGGTGTGAAATATATGAAGAGCTTCAAAAGATGTCAATAATGAGATGAGCATGAAACGGTCTGAAAAATAGGAGGAGCATGAAGTGGTGTTGAAATCATGAAGATACTGAAAAAGTGTGAAATATATGAAGAGCTTCAAAAAGTGTGAAAAATATGAGGAGCTTCAAAATGTGTCAAAAATATGAGGAGCATGAAACGTTCTGAAAAAAACGGAGGAGCATGAATCGGTGTTGAATAATATGAAGAGCCTGAAAAGGTGTGAAAAATATGAAGAGCTTCAAAAGGTTTGAAATATATGAGGAGCATGAAACGGTCTGAAGAATTGGAGGAGGATTGTAGCGATGTTCAAAAATATGAAGAGCATGAAAAGGTGTGAAAAATATGAAGAGTTTCAAAAGGTGTGAAATACAAGAGAAGCAAGAAACAGCCTGAAAAATAGGAGAAGCATGAAGCGGTGTTGAAAAACATGACGAAACAGAAAAGGTGTGAAAAAAATGAAGAGCTTCAAAATGTGTCAAAAATATGAGGAGCATGAAACTGTCTGAAAAATAGGAGTAACATGAAACGGTGTTGAAAAACATGAAGAGCCTGAAAAGGTGTGAAAAATATGAAGAGCTTCAAATGGTGTGAAATACATGAGGAGCTTGAAACTGTCTGAAAAATAGGAGGAGCATGAAGCGATGTTGAAAAACATGAAGAGCATGAAAAGCTGTGAAAAATATGAAGAGCTTCAAAAGGTGTCAAAATATGTGAGCATGAAACCGTCTGAAAAATAGGAGGACCATGAAGCGGTGTTGAAAAACATGAAGAGCCTGAAAAGGTGTGAAAAATATGAAGAGCTTCAAAAGGTGTCAAAAATATGAGGAGCATGAAACGGTCTGAAAAATAGGAGGAACATGAAACGGTGTTCAAAAACATGAAGAGCCTGAAAAGGTGTGAAAAATATGAAGAGCTTGAAAAGGTGTGAAATACAAGAGGAGCATGAAACGGTCTGAAAAATAGGAGGAGCATCAAGCGGTGTTGAAAAACATGAAGAGCCTGAAAAGGTGTGAAATATATGAAGAGCCTCAAAACGTGTCAAAAATAAGAGGAGCATGAAATGGTCTGAAAAATAGGAGGAGCATGAAGCGGTGTTGAAAAACATGAAGAGACTTAAAACGTGTGAAATATATGAAGAGCTTCAAAAAGTGTGAAAAATATAAAGAGATTCAAAGGTATCAAAATTATGAGGAGCAAGAAACGGTCTGAAAATAGGTGGAGCATGAAACGGTGTTCAAATAAATGAAGAGCCTGAAAAGGTGTGAAAAACACGAAGAGCTTCAAAAGGTGTCAAAAATACGGGGAATGTGAAACGGTCTGAAATATAGGAGGAGCATGAAGTGGTGTTGAAAATCATGAAGAGCCTGAAAATGTGTGTAAAATATGAAGAGCTTCAAAAGGTGTGAAATACATGAGAAGCATGAAACGTTCTGAAAAAAAGGAGGAGCATGAAGCGGTGTTCAAAAACATGAAGAGCCTGAAAAGTTGTGAAAAATATGAAGAGCTTCAAAAGGTGTCAAAAATACGGGGAATGTGAAACGTTCTGAAATATAGGAGGAGCATGAAGTGGTGTTGAAAAACATGACGAAACAGAAAATGTGTGAAAAATATGAAGAGCTTCAAAAGGTGTCAAAAATATGAGGAGCATGAAACTGTCTGAAAAATAGGAGGAAGATGAAACGGTGTTCAAAAACATGAAGAGCCTGAAAAGGTGTGAAAAATATGAAGAGCTTCAAATGGTGTGAAATACATGAGGAGCATGAAACTGTCTGAAAAATAGGAGGAGCATGAAGCGGTGTTGACAAACATGAAGAGCCTGAAAAGGTGTGAAAAATTGAAGAGCTTCAAAAGGTGTGAAAATATGAGAAGCATGAAACGATCTGAAGAATAGGAGGAGGATTGTAGCGATGTTCAAAAACATGAAGAGCATGAAAATGTGTGAAAAATATGAAGAGCTTCAAAAGGTGTGAAATACAAGAGGAGCATGAAACGGCCTGAAAAATAGGAGGAGCATGAAGCGGTCTTGAGAAACATGAAGAGCCTGAAAACGTGTGAAAAATATGAGGAGCTTCAAAAGGTGTGTAATATGTGAGGAGCATGAAACCATCTGAAAAATAGGAGGAGCATGAAGCCATGTTGAAAAACATGAAGAGCCTGAAAAGGTGTAAAAAACATGAAGAGCTTCAAAAGGTGTCAAAAATATGAGGAAAATGAAACGGTCTGAAAATTAGGAGGAGCATGAAGTGGGGTTGAAAATCATGAAGAGTCTGACAAGGTGTGTAAAATGTGAAGAGCTTCAAAAGGAGTGAAATACATGAGGAGCATGAAACCCTCTGAATTATAGGAGGAGCATGAAGCGGTGTTCATAAACATGAAGAGCCTGAAAAGGTGTGAAAAATATGAAGAGCTTCAAAAGCTGTCAAATATGAGATGAGCATGAAACGGTCTGAAAAATAGGAGGAGTAGGAAGTGTTGTTGTAAAACATGAAGAGCCTGAAAAAGTGTAAAATATATGAAGAGCTTCAAAATTTGTGAAAAATATTAGGAGCTTCAAAAGAGGTCAAAAATATGAGGAGCATGAAAAGGTCTGAAAAATAGGAGGAGCACGAAACGCTTTTGAAAAACACGAAGGGCCTGAAAAGGTGTGAAAAATATGAAGAGCTTCAAAAGGTGTGAAATACATAGGGGCATGAAACGGTCTGAAAAATAGAAGGAGCATGAAGCTGTGTTGAAAAACATGAAGAGCCTGAAAAGATGTGAAAAATATGAAGAGCTTCAAAACGTGTCAAAAATATGAGGAGCATGAAACGGTCTGAAAAATAGGTGGATCAATAATCGGTCTTGAAAAACATGAAGAGCATGAAAACGTGTGAAAAATATGAAGAATGTTCAAAAGGTGTGAAAAATATGAAGAGCTTAAAATGGTGTCAAAAATGAGATGAGCATGAAACGGTCTGAAAAATCGGTGGAGCATGATGTGGTGTTGAAAAACATGAAGAGCCTGAAAAGTTGCGAAAAATATGAAGACCTTCAAAAGGTGTCAAAACTATGAGGAGTATGAAAGGGTCTGAAAAATAGGAGGAGCATGAAATGGTGTTCAAAAACATGAAGAGCCTGAAAAGCTGTGAAAAATATGAAGGCCTCAAGGTGTGAAATACTTGAGGAGCATGAATCCGTCTGAAAAATAGGAGGAGCATGAAGCGGTGTTGAAAAACATGAAGAGCCTGAAAGGTGTGAAAAATATGAAGAGCTTCAAAAGGTGTCAAAACTATGAGGAGTATGAGACGGTCTGAAAAATAGGAGCAGCATGAAACGGTGTTCAAAAACGTGAAGAGCCTGAAAAGGTGTTAAAAATATGAAGAGCTTCAAAAGTTGTCAAAAATATGAGGAGCATGAAGCGATCTGAAAAATAGGAGGAGCATGAAGCGGTGTTGAAAAACATGAAGAGCCTAAAAGGTGTGAAAAATATGAAAAGCTTCAAAAGATGTCACAAATATGAGGAGCATGAAACGGTCTGAAATATAAGAGGAGCATGAAGTAGTTTTGAAAAACATGAACAGCCTGAAAAGTGTGAAAAATATGAAGAGCTTCTAAAGGTGTCAAAATATGAGGAGCATGAAACGGTCTGAAATATAAGAGGAGCATGAAGTAGTTTTGAAAAACATGAAGAGCCTGAAAAGCTGTGAAATATATGAAGAGCTTCAAAAGGTGTGAAAAATATGAAGAGCTTCAAAAGGGGTCAAAAATGAGATGATCCTGAATGGTTTGAAAAATAGGAGGAGCATGAAGTGGTGTTGAAAAACATGAAGAGCCTGAAAAGGTGTGAAAAAGAGGAAGAGCTTCAAAAATTGTCAAAAATATGAGGAGCATGAAACGGTCTGAAATATAAGAGGAGCATGAAGTAGTTTTGAAAAACATGAACAGCCTGAAAAGTGTGAAAAATATGAAGAGCTTCTAAAGGTGTCAAAATATGAGGAGCATGAAACGGTCTGAAAAATAGGAGCAGCATGAAATGGTGTTCAAAAACTTGAAGAGCCTGAAAAGGTGTGAAACATATGAAGAGCTTCAAACGGTGTGAAATAAATGAGGAGCATGAAACGTTCTGAAAAATAGGAGGAGCATGAAGCGGTATTCAAAAATATAAAGAGCCTGAAAAGGTGTGAAAAATGTGAAGAGCTTCGAAGGTGTGAAATACAGGAGGAGCATGAAACGATCTGAAAAATAGGATGAGCATGAAGCGGTGTGGAAAAATATGAGGAACCTGAAAAGGTGTGAAAAATATGTAGAGCTTCAAAAGGTGCCAAATATATGAGGAGCATGAAACGGTTTGAAAAAGAGGAGGAGCATTTAACGGTGTTCAAAAACATGAAGTGACTGAAAAGGTGTGAAAAATATGAAGAGCTTCAAAAGGTGTGAAATAAATGAGGAGCATGAAACGGTCTGAAAAATAGGAGGAGCATGAAGCGGTGTTCAAACACATGTAAAGCCTGAAAAGGTGTGAAAAATATGAAGAGCTTCAAAAGGTGTCAAAAATATGAGGAGCAAGAAACGGTCTGAAAAATAGGAGGAGCATGAAACGGTGTTCAAAAACATGAAGAGCCTGAAAAGCTGTGAAATATATGAAGAGCTTCAAAAGGTGTGAAAAATATGAAGAGCTTCAAAAGGGGTCAAAAATGAGATGATCCTGAATGGTTTGAAAAATAGGAGGAGCATGAAGTGGTGTTGTAAAACATGAAGAGCCTGAGGAGTGTGAAATATATGATGAGGTTCAAAAGGTGTGAAAAATATGAAGAGCTTCAAAAGCTGTCAAAAATGAGATGAACATGAAACTGTCTGAAAATAGGAGGGGCATGAAGTGGTGTTGAAAAATATGAAGAGCCTGAAAAGGTGTGAAATATATGAAGAGCTTCAAAAAGTGTCAAAAATATGAGGAGCATGAAACGATCTGAAAAATAGGAGGAGCATGAAGCGGTGTTGAAAAAGTGAAGAGCCTGAAAACGTGTGAAAAATATGAAGAGCTTCAAAAGGTGTGAAAATAGGAAGAGCTTCAAAAGGTGTGAAATATATGAGGAGCATGAAACGGTCTGAAAAATAAGAGGAGCATGAAGCGGTGTTCAAAAACATGAAGAGCCTGAAAAGGTGTGAAAAATATGAAGAGCTTCAAAAGGTGTCAAAAATATGAGGAGCATGAAACAGACTGAAAAATAGGAGGAGCATGAAGCGCTGTTGAAAAACATGAAGAGTCTGAAAATGTGTGAAAAACATGAAGTGTTTCAAAAGGTGTCAAAAATATGAGGAGCATGAAACGGTTTGAAAAATAGGAGGAGCATGAAACGGTGTTGAAAAACATGAGGAGCCTGAAAATGTGTGAAAAATATGAAGAGCCTCAAAACCTGTCAAAAATATGAGGAGCATGAAACGCTCTGAAAAATAGGAGGAGCATGAAGTGGTGTTGAAAAATATGAAGAGCATGAAAACGTGTGAAAAATACGACGAGCTTCAAAAGGTGTCAAAAATATGAGGAACATGAAACGGTCTGAAAAATAGGAAGATCATGAAGCGGTGTTGAAACACCTGAAGAGCCTAAAAAGTGTGAAAAATATGAAGAGCTTCAAAAGGTGTCAACAATGTGAGGAGCATGAAACGGTCTGAAAAATGAGAGGAGCATGAAGTAGTTTTGAAAAACATGAACAGCCTGAAAAGTGTGAAAAATATGAAGAGCTTCTAAAGGTGTCAAAATATGAGGAGCATGAAACGGTCTGAAAAATAGGAGCAGCATGAAATGCTGTTCAAAAACTTGAAGAGCCTGAAAAGTTGTGAAACATATGAAGAGCTTCAAACGGTGTGAAATAAATGAGGAGCATGAAACGTTCTGAAAAATAGGAGGAGCATGAGGCGGTATTCAAAAATATAAAGAGCCTGAAAAGGTGTGAAAAATGTGAAGAGCTTCGAAGGTATGAAATACAGGAGGAGCATGAAACGATCTGAAAAATAGGACGAGCATTAAGCGGTGTGGAAAAATATGAGGAACCTGAAAAGGTGTGAAAAATATGTAGAGCTTCAAAAGGTGCCAAATATATGAGGAGCACGAAACGGTCTGAAAAAGAGGAGGAGCATTAAACGGTGTTCAAAAACATGAAGTGACTGAAAAGGTGTGAAAAATATGAAGAGCTTCAAAAGGTGTGAAATATATGAGGAGCATGAAACGGTCTGAAAAATAGGAGGAGCATGAAACGGTGTTCAAAAACATGAGGAGCCTGAAAAGCTGTGAAATATATGAAGAGCTTCAAAAGGTGTGAAAAATATGAAGAGCTTGAAAAGGGGTCAAAAATGAGATGATCCTGAAACGGTTTGAAAAATAGAAGGAGCATGAAGTGGTGTTGTAAAACATGAAGAGCCTGAGGAGTGTGAAATATATGATGAGGTTCAAAAGATGTGAAAAATATGAAGAGCTTCAAAAGCTGTCAAAAATGAGATGAACATGAAACTGTCTGAAAATAGGAGGGGCATGAAGTGGTGTTGAAAAATATGAAGAGCCTGAAAAGGTGTGAAATATATGAAGAGCTTCAAAAAGTGTCAAAAATATGAGGAGCATGAAACGATCTGAAAAATAGGAGGAGCATGAAGCGGTGTTGAAAAACTGAAGAGCCTGAAAACGTGTGAAAAATATGAAGAGCTTCAAAAGGTGTGAAAATATGAAGAGCTTCAAAAGGTGTGAAATATATGAGGAGCATGAAACGGTCTGAAAAATAGGAGGAGCATGAAGCGGTGTTCAAAAACATGAAGAGCCTGAAAAGGTGTGAAAAATATGAAGAGCTTCAAAAGGTGTCAAAAATATGAGGAGCATGAAACAGACTGAAAAATAGGAGGAGCAAGAAGCGCTGTTCAAAAACATGAAGAGTCTGAAAATGTGTGAAAAACATGAAGTGTTTCAAAAGGTGTCAAAAATATGAGGAGCATGAAACGGTCTGAAAAATAGGAGGAGCATGAAACGGTGTTGAAAAACATGAGGAGCCTGAAAATGTGTGAAAAATATGAAGAGCCTCAAAACCTGTCAAAAATATGAGGAGCATGAAACGCTCTGAAAAATAGGAGGATCATGAAGCGGTGTTGAAACACCTGAAGAGCCTAAAAAGTGTGAAAAATATAAAGAGCTTCAAAAGGTGTCAACAATGTGAGGAGCATGAAACGGTCTGAAAAATGAGAGGAGCATGAAGCGGTGTTAAAAAACATGAAGAGCCTGAAAATGTTTGAAAAATATGAAGAGCTTCAAAAGGTGTGAAATACATGAGGAGCATGAAACGGTCTGAAAAAGAGGAGGAGCATGAAGCGGTGTTCAAAAACATGAAGAGCCTGAAATTGTGTGAAAAATATGAAGAGTTTCAAAAGGTTTCAAAAATATGAGGAGCATGAAACGGTCTGAAAAATAGGAGGAGCATGAAACGGTATTCAAAAACATGAAGAGCCTGAAAATCTGTGAAAAATATGAAGAGCTTCAAAAGGTGTGAAAAATATGAAGAGCCTGAAAATCTGTGAAAAATATGAAGAGCTTCAAAAGGTGTGAAAAATATGAAGAGCTTCAAAAGTGTCAAAAACATGAGGAGCTTCAAAAGCTGTCAAAATTATGAGGAGCATGAAACGGTCTGAAAAATAGGAGCAGCATGAAACGTTGTCCAAAATCTTGAAGAGCCTGAAAATGTGTGAAACATATGAAGAGCTTCAAAAGATGTGAAATACAAGACGAGCATGAATCGGTCTGAAAAATAGGAGCAGCATGAAACGGTGTTCAAAAACATGAAGAGCCTGAAAAGGTGTGAAAAATATGAAGAGCTTCACAAGGTGTGAAATACATGAGGAGCATGAAGCGGTCTGAAAAATAGGAGGAGCATGATGCAGTTTTGAAAAACATGAAGGGCCTGAAAACGTGTGAAAAATATGAAGAGCTTCAAAAGGTGTGAAAAATATGAAGAGCTTCAAAAGGTGTCAAAAATGAGATGAGCATGAAACGGTCTGAAAAATAGGAGAAGCATGAAACGGTGTTCAAAAACATGAAGAGCCTGAAAAGGTGTGAAACATATGAAGAGCCTCAAAACGTGTCAAAATTATGAGGAGCATGAAACGGTCTGAAAAATAAGAGGAGCATGAAACGGTCTGAAAAATAAGAAGAGAATGACGCGGTGTTGAAAAACATGAAGAGCCTGAAAAGGTGTGACAAATATAAAGAGTTTCAAAAGGTGTCAATAATAAGCGTTGCATGAAACAGTCTGAAAAATAGGAGGAGCGTGAAGCGGTGTTGAAAAACATGAAGAGCCTGAAAAGGTGTGAAAAATATGAAGAGCTTCAAAATGTGTCAAAAATATGAGTAGCATGAAACGGTCTGAAAAAGAGGAGGAGAATGAAACAGTCTGAAAATAGGAGGAGCATGAAGCGGTGTTGAAAAACATGAAGAGCCTGAAAAGGTATGAAAAATATGAAGAGCTTCAAAAGGTGTGAAAAATATGAGGAGCTTCAAAAGGTGTAAAAATTATGAGGAGCATGAAACGGTGTTCAAAACATGAAAAGCCTGAAAAGGTGTGAAAAAAATGATTAGCTTCAAAAGGTGTGAAGAATATGTGGAGCATGAAATGATCTGAAAAATAGGAGGAGAATGAATGGGTGTTGAAAAACATGAAGAGCCTGAAAAGATGTGAAAAATATGAAGACCTTCAAAATGTGTCAAAAATATGAGGAGCATGAAATGGTCTGAAATAGGAGGAGCATCAAACGTTGTTGAAAAACATGAAGAGCCTGAAAAGCTGTGAAAAATATGAAGAGCTACAAAAGGTGTAAAATATATGAGGAGCATGAAACGGTCTGAAAAATTGGAGAAGGATGAAGTGGTGTTCAAAATCAAGAAGAGCCTGAAAATGTGTGAAAAATATGAAGGGCTTCAAAACCTGTCAAATATATGAGGAGCATGAAACTATCTGATATATAGGAGGAGCATGAAGCGGTGTTGAAAAACATGAAGAGCCTGAAAAGGTGTGAAAAATATGAAGAGCTTCAAAAGGTGTGAAAAATATGAGGAGCCTGAAACAGTTTGAAATATAGGAGGAGCATGAAACGGTGATGAAGAACATGAAGAGCCGGGAAGGGTGTCAAAAATATGAAGAGCTTCAAAGGTGTCAAAAATATGAGGAGCATGAAACAATCTGAAATATAGGAGGAGCATTAAGCGGTGTTCAAAAACATGAAGAGCCTGAAAAGGTGTGAAAAATATGAAGAGCTTCAAAACGTGTCAAAAATATGAGGAGCATGAATCGGTCTGAAAAATAGGAGGAGCATGAAGCAGTGTTCAAAAACATGAAGAGACTGATAAGGTGTGAAAAATATGAAGAGCTTCAAAATGCGTCAAAATATGAGGAGCATGAAACCGTCTGAAATATAGGAGGAGCATGAAGAGGTGTTGAAAAATATGAAGAGCCTGAAAAGGTGTGAAAAAGATGAAGAGCATGAAAATGTGTGAAAAATATGCGGAGCATGAAACTGTGTTCAAAAACATGAAGAGCCTGAAAAGGTGTGAAAAATATGAAGAGCTTCAAAAGGTGTCAAAAATATGAGGAGCATGAAACGGTCTGAACAATAGGAGGAGCATGAAACGGTGTTCAAAAACATGAAGAGCCTGAAAAGGTGTGAAAAATATGAAGAGCATGAAAATGTGTGAAAAATATGAGGAGAATGAAACTGTGTTCAAAAACATGAAAATCCTGAAAAGGTGTGAAAAATATGAAGAGCTTCAAAACGTCTCAAAAACATGAGGAGCATGAAACAGTCTGAAAATAGAAGGAGCCTGAAGCGGTGTTAAAAAACATGAAGAGCCTGAAAAGGTGTGAAACATATGAAGAGCCTCAAAACGTGTCAAAATTATGAGGAGCATGAAACGGTCTAAAAAATAAGAGGAGCATGAAACGGTCTGAAAAATAAGAAGAGAATGACGCGGTGTTGAAAAACATGAAGAGCCTGAAAAGGTGTGACAAATATAAAGAGTTTCAAAAGGTGTCAATAATAAGCGTTGCATGAAACAGTCTGAAAAATAGGAGGAGCGTGAAGCGGTGTTGAAAAACATGAAGAGCCTGAAAAGGTGTGAAAATTATGAAGAGCTTCAAAAGGTGTCAAAAATATGAGTAGCATGAAACGGTCTGAAAAAGAGGAGGAGAATGAAACGGTCTGAAAATAGGAGGAGCATGAAGCGGTGTTGAAAAACATGAAGAGCCTGAAAAGGTATGAAAAATATGAAGAGCTTCAAAAGGTGTGAAAAATATGAGGAGCTTCAAAAGGTGTCAAAATTATGAGGAGCATGAAACGGTGTTCAAAACATGAAAAGCCTGAAAAGTTGTGAAAAAAATGATTAGCTTCAAAAGGTGTGAAGAATATGTGGAGCATGAAATGATCTGAAAAATAGGAGGAGAATGAATGGGTGTTGAAAAACATGAAGAGCCTGAAAAGATGTGAAAAATATGAAGAGCTTCAAAATGTGTCAAATATATGAGGAGCATGAAATGGTCTGAAATAGGAGGAGCATCAAACGTTGTTGAAAAACATGAAGAGTCTGAAAAGCTGTGAAAAATATGAAGAGCTACAAAAGGTGTAATATATGAGGAGCATGAAACGGTCTGAAAAATTGGAGAAGGATGAAGTGGTGTTCAAAATCAAGAAGAGCCTGAAAATGTGTGAAAAATATGAAGGGCTTCAAAACATGTCAAATATATGAGGAGCATGAAACTATCTGATATATAGGAGGAGCATGAAGCGGTGTTGAAAAACATGAAGAGCCTGAAAAGGTGTGAAAAATATGAAGAGCTTCAAAAGGTGTGAAAAATATGAGGAGCCTGAAAGTTTGAAAAATAGGAGGAGCATGAAACGGTGATGAAGAACATGAAGAGCCGGGAAGGGTGTCAAAAATATGAAGAGCTTCAAAGGTGTCAAAAATATGAGGAGTATGAAACAATCTGAAAAATAGGAGGAGCATTAAGCGGTGTTCAAAAACATGAAGAGCCTGAAAAGGTGTGAAAAATATGAAGAGCTTCAAAACGCGTCAAAATATGAGGAGCATGAAACCGTCTGAAATATAGGAGGAGCATGAAGAGGTGTTGAAAAATATGAAGAGCATGAAAATGTGTGAAAAATATGCGGAGCATGAAACTGTGTTCAAAAACATGAAGAGCCTGAAAAGGTATGAAAAATATGAAGAGCTTCAAAAGGTGTCAAAAATATGAGGAGCATGATACGGTCTAAAAATAGGAGGAGCATGAAACGGTGTTGAAAACATGAAGAGCCTGAAAAGGTGTGAAAAATATGAAGAGCTTCAAAAGGTGTCAAAAATATGAGGAACATGAAACGGTGTTCAAAAACATGAAGAGCCTGAAAAGGTATGAAAAATATGAAGAGCTTCAAAATGTGTCAAAAATATGAGGGGCATGAAACGGTCTGAAAAATAGGAGGAGCATGAAATGCTGTTCAAAACCATGAAGAGCCTGAAAAGGTGTGAAATATATAAAGAGATTCAAAGGGTGTCAAAAATATGAGGACCATGAAACGGTTTGAAAAATACGAGGAGCAAGAGACCATGTTCAAAAACATGAAGAGCCGGAAAAAGTTTGAAAAATATGAAAAGCTTGAAAAGGTGGCAAAAATATGAGGAGCATTAAACGGTCTGAAATATAGGAGGAGCATGAAGTGGTGTTCAAAAACGTGAAGAGCCTGAAAAGGTGTGAAAAATATGAAGAGCTTCAAAAGGTGTCAAAAATATGAGGAGCATGAAACGGTCTGAAAAATAGGAAGAGCATGAAATGTTTTTCAAAAACATGAAGAATTGGAAAGGTGTGAAAAATATGAAGATCTTCAGAAGGTGTCAATAATATGAGGAGCATGAAACGGTCTGAAAAATAGTAGGAGCATGAAGTGGTGTTGAAAAACGTGAAGAGCCTGAAAAGGTGTGAAAAATATGAAGAGCTTCAAAAGCTGTCAAAAATATGAAGAGCATGAAACGGTCTGAAAAATAGGAGGAGCATGAAATGGTGTTCAAAGACATGAAGAATTGGAAAGGTGTGAAAAATATGAAGATCTTCAGAAGGTGTCAATAATATGAGGAGCATGAAACGGTCTGAAAAATAGTAGGAGCATGAAGTGGTGTTGAAAAACATGAAGAGCCTGAAAAGGTGTGAAAAATATTAAGAGCATGAAAAGGTGTGAAAAATATGCGGAGCATGAAACTGTGTTCAAAAACATGAAGAGCCTGAAAAGTTGTGAAAAATATGAAGAGCTTCAAAAGGGGTCAAAAATAGGAGGAGCATGAAACTGTCTGAAAAATAGGAGGAACATGAAACGGTGTTCCAAAACATGAAGAGCCTGAAAAGGTGTGAAAAATATGAAGAGCTTCAAAAGGTGTCAAAAATATGAGGAGCAAGAAACGGTTTGAAAATTAGGAGGAGCATGAAGCCGTGTTCAACAACTTGAAGAGCCTGAAATGGTGTGAAAAATATAAAGAGCTTCAAAAGGTGTCAAAGATATGAGGAGCATGAAACGGTCTGAAAAATAGGAGGAGCATTAAGCTGTGTTGAAATTCAGGAAGAGCATGAAAAGGTGTGAAATATATGAAGAGCTTCAAAAGGTGTCAAAAATATGAGGAGCATTAAACGGTCTGAAATATAGGAGGAGCATGAAGTGGTGTTCAAAAACGTGAAGAGCCTGAAAAGGTGTGAAAAATATGAAGAGCTTCAAAAGGTGTCAAAAATATGAGGAGCATGAAACGGTCTGAAAAATAGGAAGAGCATGAAATGGTGTTCAAAAACATGAAGAGCCTGAAAACGTGTGTAATATATGAAGAGCTTCAAAAGCTGTCAAAAATATGAAGATCATGAAACGGTCTGAAAAATAGGAGGAGCATGAAATGGTGGTCAAAAACATGAAGACTTGGAAAAGTGTGAAATATATGAAGATCTTCAGAAGGTGTCAAAAATATGAGGAGCAAGAAACGGTCTGAAATTTAGGAGGAGCATGAAGCCGTGTTCAACAACTTGAAGAGCCTGAAATGGTGTGAAAAATATTAAGAGCTTCAAAAGGTGTCAAAGATATGAGGAGCATGAAACGGTCTGAAAAATAGGAGGAGCATGATACGGCATTGAAAAACATAAAGAGCCTGAAAAGGTGTGAAAAATATGAAGAGCTTCAAAAGGTGTCAAAAATATGACGAGTATTAAATGGTATGAAAAATAGGAGGAGCATGTAACGGTGTTCAAAAACATGAAGAGCCTGAAAGGTATGAAAAATATGCAGAGCTTCCTGACACAGGCGGGCGGAGGTGGACTCTTATTCAGGCAGCCCAGCAATCCCACTTCTGGGCATACACACTGAGGAAACCAGATCTGAAAGAGACACGTGCACCCCAATGTTCACCGCAGCCCTGTTTATAATAGCCAGGACATGGAAGCAACCTAGATGCCCATCAGCAGATGAATGGATAAGAAAGCTGTGGTACATATACACCATGGAATATTACTCAGCCATTAAAAAGAATTCATTTGAACCAGTCCTAATGAGATGGATGAAGCTGGAGCCCATTATACAGAGTGAAGTAAGCCAGAAAGATAAAGAATATTACAGCATACTGACACATGTATATGGAATTTAGAAAGGTGATAACGATAACCCTATATGCAGAACAGAAAAAGAGACACAGAAATACAGAACAGACTTTTGAACTTTGTGGGAGAATGTGAGGGTGGGATATTTCAAAAGAACAGCATGTATACTATCTATGGTGAAACAGATCACCAGCCCAGGAGGGATGCACGAGACAAGTGCTCCGGCCTGGTGTACTGGGAAGACCCGGAGGAATCGGGTGGAGAGGGAGGTGGGAGGGGGGATCGGGATTGGGAATACATGTAAATCCATGGCTGATTGATATCAATGTATGACAAAACCCACTGGAAAAAAATAATAATAATAATAAAAAAAAAAAAACTAAAAAAAAAAAAAGAAAAATATGCAGAGCTTCAAAACGTCTCAAAAACATGAGGAGCCTGAAACGGTCTGAAAAATAGGAGGAGCTTGAAACGGTGTTCAAAACCATGAAGAGCCTGAAAAGGTTTGAAAAATATGAAGAGCATGAAAATGTGTGAAAAATATGAGGAGAATGAAACTGTGTTCAAAAACATGAAAATCCTGAAAAGGTGTGAAAAATATGAAGAGCTTCAAAACGTCTCAAAAATATGAGCAGCATGAAACAGTCAGAAAATAGAAGGAACCTGAAGCGGTGTTCAAAAACATGAAGAGCCTGAAAAGGTGTGAATAATATGAAGAGCTTCAAAAGGTGTCAAAATATGAGGAGCATGATACAGTTTAAAAATAGGAGGAGCATGAAACGGTGTTGAAAACATGAAGAGCCTGAAAAGGTGTGAAAAATATGAAGAGCTTCAAAAGGTGTCAAAAAGATGAGGAACATGAAACGGTGTTCAAAAACATGAAGAGCCTGAAAAGGTGTGAAAAATACGAAGAGCTTCAAAAGGTGTCAAAAATAAGAGGAGCATGAAACGGTCTGAAAAATAGGAGGAGCATGAAGCCGTGTTGAAAAATATTACGAGCCTGAAAAGGTGTGAAAAAATATGAAGAGCTTCAAATGGTGTCAAAAATTTGAGGAGCATGAAACGGTCTGAAAAAGAGGAGGAGCAAGAAGCGGTTTTGAAAAACATGAAGAGCCTGAAAAGGTGTGACAATTATGAAGCGCTTCAAAAGGTGTCAAAATTATGGGAAGCATTAAACGGTCTGAAAAACAGGAGGAGCATCAAATGGTGTTCAAAGACGTGAAGAGCATGAAAAGGTGTGCAATATAATAAGAGCTTCAAAAGGTGTCAAAAATATGAGGAGCATGAAACGGTGTTAAAAAACATGAAAAGCCTGAAAAGTTGTGAAAAATATGAAGAGCTTCAAAGGTGTGAAAAATATGAGGAGCATGAAACGGTCTGAAAAATAGGAGGAGAATCAAATGGTGTTCAAAGACGTGAAGAGCATGAAAAGGTGTGCAATATAAGAAGAGCTTCAAAAGGTGTCAAAAATATGAGGAGCATGAAACTGTCTGAAAAATAGGAGGAGCATGAAGTGGTTTTGACAAACATGAAGAGCCTGAAAAGGTGTGAAAAATATGAAGAGCTTCAAAAGATGTCAAAAATATGAGGAGCATGAAACGGTCTGAAAAACAGGAGGAGCATGGTTTGGTATTGAAAAACAGAAAGAGCCTGAAAAGGTGTGAAAAATATGAAGAGCTTCAAAATGTGTCAAAAATATGTGGAGCATGAAACGGTTTAAAAAATAGGAGGAGCATGAAACGGACTTCAAAAACATGAAGAGCCTGAAAAGGTGTGAAAAATATGAAGAGCTTCAAAAGGTGTGAAAAATAGGAAGAGCTTCAAAAGGTGACAAAAATATGAGGAGCATGAAAAGCTCTGAAAAATAGGAGGAGCAAGAAGCGGTGTAGAAAAACATGAAGAGCCTGAAAAGGTGTGAAATCTATGGAGAGCTTCAAAAGGTGTCAAAAATATGAGGAGCATGAAACGGTATCAAATAAAGGAGGAGCATGAAGTTGTGTTGAAAAATATGAAGAGCCTGAAAGGTGTGAAAAATATGAAGAGCTTCAAAAGGTGTCAAAAATATGAGGAGCAAGAAACGGTCTGAAAAATAGGAGGAGCATTAATCGGTGTTCAAAAATATGAAGAGCATGGCAAGCTGTGAAAAATATGAAGAGCTTCAAAAGGTGTCAAAAATATGAGGAGCATGAAACGATCTGAAAAATAGGAGGAGCATGACGTGGTGTTGAAATACATGAAGAGCCTGAAAAAGGTGTGAAACATATGAGGAGCCTGAAACGGTCTGAAAGAGAGGAGGAGCATGAAACGGTGTTGAAAAACATGAGGAGCATGGAAAGGTGTGAAAAATATGAAGAGCTTCAAAAGGTGTCAAAAATATGAGGAGCATGAAACGGTCTGAAAGAGAGGAGGAGCATGAAACGGTGTTGAAAAACATGAGGAGCATGAAAAGGTGTGAAATATATGAAGAGCTTCAAAATGTGTCAAAAATATGACGAGCATGAAACCCTCTTAAAAATAGGAGGAGGATGAAGCGGTGTTCAAAAACATGAAGAGCCTGAAAAGGTGTGAAAAATATGAAGAGCTTCAAAAAGTGTCAAAAATTAGATTAGCATGAAAGGGTCTGAACAATAGGAGGAGCCTGAAGAGGTGTTGAAAAACATGAAGAGCCTGAAAAAGTGTGAAAAATATGAAGAGCTTCAAAAATATGAAAATTATGAAGAGCTTCAAAAGGTGTGAAATATATGCAGAGCTTCAAAACTTGTCAAAAATATGAGGAGAATGAAACCATCTGAAAAATACGAGGAGCATGAAGTGTTGTTGAAAAACATGAAGAGCCTGAAAAGGTGTGACAAATATGAAGAGCTTCAAAAGATGTCAAAAATATGAGGAGCATGAAACGGTCTGGAAAATAGGAGGAGCATGAAGCGGTGTTGAAAAACATGAAGAGCCTGAAAAGGTGTGAAAAATATATAGAGCTTCAAAAGATGTCAAAAATATGAGGAGCATGAAACGGTCTGAAAAATAGGAGGAGCATGAAGTGGTGTTGAAAATCATGAAGAGCCTGAAAAGGTGTGAAAAATATGAAGAGCTTCAAAATGTGTCAAAAATATTACGAGCATGAAACCCTCTTAAAAATAGGAGGAGGATGAAGCGGTGTTCAAAAACATGAAGAGCCTGAAAAGGTGTGAAAAATATGAAGAGCTTCAAAAGGAGTGAAATACATGAGGAGCATGAAAAGGTGTTCAAAAACATGCAGAGACTTAAAAGGTGTGAAAAATATGAAGAGCTTCAAAAAGTGTCAAAAATTAGATTAGCATGAAAGGGTCTGAACAATAGGAGGAGCCTGAAGAGGTGTTGAAAAACATGAAGAGCCCGAAAAAGTGTGAAAAATATGAAGAGCTTCAAAAATATGAAAATTATGAAGAGCTTCAAAAGGTGTGGAATATATGCAGAGCTTCAAGAGTTGTCAAAAATATGAGGAGAATGAAACCGTCTGAAAAATACGAGGAGCATGAAGTGTTGTTGAAAAACATGAAGAGCCTGAAAAGGTGTGAAAAATATGAAGAGCTTCAAAAGATGTCAAAAATATGAGGAGCATGAAACGGTCTGGAAAATAGGAGGAGCATGAAGCGGTGTTGAAAAACATGAAGAGCCTGAAAAGGTGTGAAAAATATATAGAGCTTCAAAAGATGTCAAAAATATGAGGAGCATGAAATGGTCTGAAAAATAGGAGGAGCATGAAGCGGTGTTGAAAACCATGAAGAGCCTGAAAACGTGTGAAAAACATGAAGAGCTTCAAAAGTTTTGAAAAATAAGAAGAGCTTCAAAAGGTGTCAAAAATGAGATCTGCATGAAATGGTCTGAAAAATAGGAGGAGCATGAAGTGGTGTTGAAAAAAATGAAGAGCCTGAAAAGGTGTGAATTATACGAAGAGCTTCAAAAAGTGTCAAAAATATGAGGAGCATGAAACGGTCCGAAAAATAGGAGGAGAATGAAGCGGTGTTGAAAAACATGAAGAGCCTGAAAAGGTGTGAAAAATATGAAGAGCTTCAAAAGGTGTCAAAAATATGAGGAGCATGAAACGGCCTGAAAAATAGGAGGAGCATGAAACGGTGTTCAGAAACATGAAGAGCCTGAAAAGGTGTGAAAAATATGAAGAGCTTCTAAAGGTGTGAAATACATGAGGAGGATGAAACGGGCTGAAAAATAGGAGAAGCATGAAGTGCTGTGGAAAAACATGAAGAGCCTGAAAAGGTGTGAAAAATATGAAGAGCTTCAAAAGGTGTGAAATACATGAGGAGCATGAAACTCTCTGAAAAATAGAAGGAGCATGAAGTGGTGTTGAAAAAAAGAAGAGACTGAAAAGGTGTGAAAAATATGAAGAGCATCAAAAGGTGTCAAAAATATGAGGAGAATGAAACGGTCTCAAAAATAGGAGGAGTACGAAGCAGTGTTCAAAAACATGAAGAGCCTGAAAAGGTGTGAAAAATATGAAGAGCTTCAAAAGATGTCACAAATATGAGGAGCATGAAACGGTCTGGAAAATAGGAGGAGCATGAAGCGGTGCTGAAAAACATGAAGAGCCTGAAAAGGTGTGAAAAATATATAGAGCTTCAAAAGATGTCAAAAATATGAGGAGCATGAAACGGTCTGAAAAATAGGAGGAGCATGAAGCGGTGTTGAAAAACATGAAGAGCCTGAAAACGTGTGAAAAACATGAAGAGCTTCAAAAATTTTGAAAAATAAGAAGAGCTTCAAAAGGTGTCAAAAATGAGATCTGCATGAAATGGTCTGAAAAATAGGAGGAGCATGAAGTGGTGTTAAAAAAAGAAGAGCCTGAAAAGGTGTGAAAAATATGAAGAGCCTCAAAACGTGTCAAAAATATGAGGAGCATGAGACGGTCTGAAAAATAGGAGGAGCATGACGGGGTTCAAAAACATGAAGAGCCTGAAAAGGTGTGAAAAATATGAAGAGTTTCAAAAGATGTGAAAAATATGAAGAGCTTCAAAAGCTCTCAAAAATTAAATGAGTATGAAACGGTCTGAAAAATAGGAGGAGCATGAAACCGTGCTCAAAAACATGAAGAGCCTGAAAAGGTGTGAAAAATATGAAGAGCTTCAAAACGTGTGAAAAATATGAAGAGCTTCAGAAGGTGTGAAATACATGAGGAGCATGAAACGGTCTGAAAAATAGGAGGATCATGCAACAGTGTTCAAAAACATGAAGAGCCTGAAAAGGTGTGAAAAATATGAAGAGCCTCAAAACGTGTCAAAAATATGAGGAGCATGAAACGGTTTGAAAAATAGGAGAAGCATGAAGCGGTTGTGAAAAACATGAAAAGCCTGAAAAGGTGTGAAAAATATGAAGAGCATCAAAAGGTGTGAAAAATATGAAGAGCTTCAGAAGGTGTGAAATACATGAGGAGCATGAAACGGGCTGAAAAATAGAAGGAGCATCAAGCTGTGTTGAAAAATATGAAGAGCCTGAAAAGGTGTGAAAAATATGAAGAGCTTCAAAACATGTCAAAAATATGAGAAACATGAAAGAGTCTGAAAAATAGGGGGAGCATGAAACGGTGTTCAAAATATGAAGGGCCTGAAAAGGTGTGAAATATATGAAGAGCCTCAAAACGTGTCAAAAATATGAGGAGCATGAAACTGTCTGAAAAATAGGAGGAGCATGAAGCGGTGTTGAAAAACATGAAGAGACTGAAAACGTGTGAAAAATATGAAGAGCTTCAAAAGATTTGAAAAATATGAAGAGATTCAAAAGGTGTGAAAAATATGAAGAGCTTCAAAAGGTGTCAAAAATGAGATGAGCATGAAACGGTTTGAAAAATAGGAGGAGCATGAAACGTTCTGAAAAATAGGAGGAACATGAATCGGTGTTGAAAACATAAAGAGCCTGAAAAGGTGTGAAAAATATGAGAGCTTCAAAACGTGTGAAATACATGAGAAGCATGAAACGGTTTGAAAAATAGAAGGAGAATGAAGCGGTGTTTAAAAACATGAAGAGCCTGAAAAGGTGTGAAGTATATGAAGAGCTTCAAAATGTGTCAAAATTATGAGAAGCATGCAACGGTCTAGAAAATGGGATGAGCTTAAAACGGTGTTGAAAAACATGAAGGGCCTGAAAAGGTGTGAAATATATGAATAGATTCAAAAGGTGTCAAAAATATGAGGAGCATGAAACGGTCTGAAAAATATGAGGATCATGAAGCGGTTGTGAAAAACATGAAAAGCCTGAAAAGGTGTGAAAAATATGAAGAGCATCAAAAGGTGTGAAAAATATGAAGAGCTTCAAAAGGTGTCAAATATATGAGGAGCATGAAATGGTCTGAAAAAAAGGAGGAGCATGAAACGTTGTTCAAAAGATGAAGAGCCTGAATAGGTGTGAAAAGTATGAAGAGCTTCAAAAGGTGTGAAATATATGAGGAGCATGAAACGGTCTGAAAAATAGAAGGAGCATCAAGCTGTGTTGAAAAATATGAAGAGCTTCAAAACGTGTCAAAAATATGAGGAACATGAAAAGTCTGAAAAATAGGAGGAGCATGAAACGGTGTTCAAAATATGAAGGGCCTGAAAAGGTGTGAAATATATGAAGAGCCTCAAAACGTGTCAAAAATATGAGGAGCATGAAACTGTCTGAAAAATAGGAGGAGCATTAAGCGGTGTTGAAAAACATGAAGAGACTGAAAACGTGTGAATAATATGAAGAGCTTCAAAAGGTTTGAAAAATATGAAGAGATTCAAAAGGTGTGAAAAATATGAAGAGTTTCAGAAGGTGTCAAAAATGAGATGAGCATGAAACGGTTTGAAAAATAGGAGGAGCATGAAACGTTCTGAAGAATAGGAGGAACATGAATCGGTGTTGAAAAACATAAAGAGCCTGAAAAGGTGTGAAAAATATGAGAGCTTCAAAACGTGTGAAATACATGAGAACCATGAAACGGTTTGAAAAATAGAAGGAGAATGAAGCTGTGTTGAAAAACATGAAGAGACTGAAAAGGTTTAAAAAATATGAAGAGCTTCAAAAAGTTTCAAAAAAATGAGGAGAATGAAACGGTCTGAAAAATAGGAGGATCATGAAGCGGTGTTGAGAAACATGAAGAGCCTGAAAAGGTGTGAAAAATATGAAGAGCCTCAAAACGTGTCAAAAATATGAGGAGCATGAGACGGTCTGAAAAATAGGAGGAGCATGACGGGGTTCAAAAACATGAAGAGCCTGAAAAGGTGTGAAAAATATGAAGAGTTTCAAAAGATGTGAAAAATATGAAGAGCTTCAAAAGCTCTCAAAAATTAAATGAGCATGAAACGGTCTGAAAAATAGGAGGAGCATGAAACCGTGTTCAAAAACATGAAGAGCCTGAAAAGGTGCGAAAAATATGAAGAGCTTCAAAACGTGTGAAAAATATGAAGAGCTTCAGAAGGTGTGAAATACATGAGGAGCATGAAACGGTCTGAAAAATAGGAGGATCATGAAACAGTGTTCAAAAACAAGAAGAGCCTGAAAAGGTGTGAAAAATATGAAGAGCTTCAAAAGGTGTGAAATACATGAGGAGCATGAAACGGTTTGAAAAATAGGAGGAGCATGAAGCGGTGTTCAAAAACATGAAGAGCCTGAAATGCTGTGAAAAATATGAAGAGCATCAAAAGGTGTGAAAAATATGAAGAGCTTCAAAAGGTGTCAAAAATATGAGGAGCATGAAACGGTCTGAAAAAAAGGAGGAGCATGAAACGTTGTTCAAAAGATGAAGAGCCTGAATAGGTGTGAAAAGTATGAAGAGCTTCAAAAGGTGTGAAATATATGAAGAGCTTCAAAAGGTGTCAAAAATATGAGGAGCATGAAACGGTCTGAAAAAAAGGAGGAGCATGAAACGTTGTTCAAAAGATGAAGAGCCTGAATAGGTGTGAAAAATATGAAGAGCATCAAAAGGTGTGAAAAATATGAAGAGCTTCAAAAGGTGTCAAAAATATGAGGAGCATGAAACGGTCTGAAAAATAGAAGGAGCATCAAGCTGTGTTGAAAAATAGGAAGAGCCTGAAAAGGTGTGAAAAATATGAAGAGCTTCAAAACGTGTCAAAAATATGAGGAACATGAAAGAGTCTGAAAAATAGGAGGAGCATGAAACGGTGTTCAAAATATGAAGGGCCTGAAAAGGTGTGAAATATATGAAGAGCCTCAAAAAGTGTCAAAAATATGAAGAGCATGAAACTGTCTGAAAAATAGGAGGAGCATAAAGCGGTGTTGAAAAACATGAAGAGACTGAAAACGTGTGAATAATATGAAGAGCTTCAAAAGGTTTGAAAAACATGAAGAGAATCAAAAGGTGTGAAAAATATGAAGAGCTTCAGAAGATGTCAAAAATGAGATGAGCATGAAACGGTTTGAAAAATAGGAGGAGCATGAAACGATCTGAAAAATAGGAGGCGCATAATCGGTGTTGAAAACATTAAGAGCATGAAAAGGTGTGAAAAATACAAAGAGCTTCAAAAGGTGTCAAAAATACGATGCGCATGAAACGGTCTGAAAAATAGGAGGGGCATGACGGGGTTCAAAAACAAGAAGAGCTTGAAAAGGTGTGGAAAATATGAAGAGCTTCAAAAGCTGTGAAATACATGAGGAGCATGAAACTCTCTGAAAAATAGGAGGAGCATGAAGCGGTGTTCAAAAACATGAAGAGCCTGACAAGGTGTGAAAAATATGAAAAGCTTCAAAAGGTGTTAAAAATGAGATGAGCATTAAACGGTCTGAAAAATAGGAATAACATGAAACGTTGTTGAAAATCATGAAGAGCCTGAAAAACTGTGAAAAATATGAAGAGCTTCAAAAGGTGTCAAAAATATGAGGAGCATGAAACGGTCTGATAAATAGGAGGAGCAGGAAGCTGTGTTCCAAAACATGAAGATCCTGAAAAGGTGTGAAAAATATGAAGAGCTTCAAAAGGTGTGAAAAATATGAGGAGCATGAAACGGTCTGAAAAATAGAAGCAGCATGAAACGGTGTTGAAAAATATGAAGAGCCTGAAAACATGTGAAAAATATGAAGAGCTTCAAAAGGTGTGAAAAATATAAAGAGCTTCAAAGGTGACAAAAATGAGATGACCATGATACGGTCTGAAAAACAGGAGGAGCATGAAGTGGTGATGAAAAACATGAAGAGCCTGAAAAGGTGTGAAAAATATGAAGAGCTTCAAAATGTTTCACAAATATGAAGAGCATGAAACGGTCTGAAAAACAGGAGGATCATGAAGCGGTGTTCAAAAACATGAAGAGCCTGAAAAGGTGTGAAAAATATGAAGAGCTTCAAAAGGTTTCAAAAATATGAGGAGCATGAAACAGTCTGAAAAATAGGAGGAGCATGAAACGGTGATCAAAAACATGAAGAGAATGAAAAGGTGTGAAAAATATGAAGAGCTTCAAAAGGTGTGAAATACATGAGGAGCATGAAACGGGCTGTAAAATAAGAGAAGCATGAAGTGCTGTGGAAAAACATGAAGAGCCTGAAAAGCTGTGAAAAATATGAAGAGCTTCAAAAGGTGTGAAATACATGAGGAGCATGAAATGGGCTGAAAAATAGGAGAAGCATGAAGTGGTGTTTAAAAATATGAAGAGCTTGAAAAGGTGTGAAAAATATGAAAAGCTTCAAAAGGTGTCAAATATGAGATGAGCATGAAACGGTCTGAAAAATAGGAGGATCATGAAACGAAGTTGAAAAACATGAAGAGCCTGAAAAGCTGTGAAAAATATGAAGAGCTTCAAAAGGTGTCAAAAATATGAGGAGCATGAAACGTTCTGAAAAATAGGAGGAACATCAACCTGTGTTCAAAAACATGAAGAGCCTGAAAAGGTGTGAAAAATATGAAAAGCTTCAAAACGTGTCAAAAATGAGTTGAGCATGAACCCGTCTGAAAAATAGGAGGAGCATGAAGCGGTGTTGAAAGACATGAAGAGCCTGAAAAGGTGTGAAAAATATGAAGAGCTTCAAAAGGTGTCACAAATATGAGGAGCATGAAACGGTCTGAACAATAGGAGGAGCATGAAACGGTGTTGAAAAACATGAAGAGCCTGAAAAGATGTGAAAACTATGAAGAGATTCAAAAGGTGTCAAATATATGAGGAGCATGAAACGGTCTGCTAAATAGGAGCAGCATGAAGCGGTGTTCAAAAACATGAAGAGCCTGAAAAGGTGTGAAAAATATGAAGAGCTTGAAAATGTGTCAAAAATATGAGGAGCATGAAACAGTCTGAAAAATATGAGGAGCATGAAGCATTCTTCAAAAACATGAAGAGCCTGAAAATGTGTGAAAAATATGAAGAGCTTCAAAATGTGTCAAAAATATGAGGAGCATGAAACGGTCTGAAAAATAGGAGGAGCATGAAGCCGTGTTGAAAAACATGAAGAGCCTGAAAAGGTGTGAAAAATATGAAGAGCTTCAAAAGATGTCAAAAATATGAGGAGCATGAAACTGTCTGAAATATAAGAGGAGCATGAAGTAGTTTTGAAAAACATGAACAGCCTGAAAAGTGTGAAAAATATGAAGAGCTTCTAAAGGTGTCAAAATATGAGGAGCATGAAACGGTCTGAAAAATAGGAGCAGCATGAAATGGTGTTCAAAAACTTGAAGAGCCTGAAAAGGTGTGAAACATATGAAGAGCTTCAAACGGTGTGAAATAAATGAGGAGCATGAAACGTTCTGAAAAATAGGAGGAGCATGAAGCGGTATTCAAAAATATAAAGAGCCTGAAAAGGTGTGAAAAATGTGAAGAGCTTCGAAGGTGTGAAATACAGGAGGAGCATGAAACGATCTGAAAAATAGGACGAGCATGAAGCGGTGTGGAAAAATATGAGGAACCTGAAAAGGTGTGAAAAATATGTAGAGCTTCAAAAGGTGCCAAATATATGAGGAGCACGAAACGGTCTGAAAAAGAGGAGGAGCATTAAACGGTGTTCAAAAACATGAAGTGACTGAAAAGGTGTGAAAAATATGAAGAGCTTCAAAAGGTGTGAAATATATGAGGAGCATGAAACGGTCTGAAAAATAGGAGGAGCATGAAACGGTGTTCAAAAACATGAGGAGCCTGAAAAGCTGTGAAATATATGAAGAGCTTCAAAAGGTGTGGAAAATATGAAGAGCTTGAAAAGGGGTCAAAAATGAGATGATCCTGAAACGGTTTGAAAAATAGGAGGAGCATGAAGTGGTGTTGTAAAACATGAAGTGCCTGAGGAGTGTGAAATATATGATGAGGTTCAAAAGGTGTGAAAAATATGAAGAGCTTCAAAAGCTGTCAAAAATGAGATGAACATGAAACTGTTCTGAAAATAGGAGGGGCATGAAGTGGTGTTGAAACACCTGAAGAGCCTAAAAAGTGTGAAAAATATAAAGAGCTTCAAAAGGTGTCAACAATGTGAGGAGCATGAAACGGTCTGAAAAATGAGAGGAGCATGAAGCGGTGTTGAAAAACTGAAGAGCCTGAAAACGTGTGAAAAATATGAAGAGCTTCAAAAGGTGTGAAAATATGAAGAGCTTCAAAAGGTGTGAAATATATGAGGAGCATGAAACGGTCTGAAAAATAGGAGGAGCATGAAGCGGTGTTCAAAAACATGAAGAGCCTGAAAAGGTGTGAAAAATATGAAGGGCTTCAAAAGGTGTCAAAAATATGAGGAGCATGAAACAGACTGAAAAATAGGAGGAGCAAGAAGCGCTGTTCAAAAACATGAAGAGTCTGAAAATGTGTGAAAAACATGAAGTGTTTCAAAAGGTGTCAAAAATATGAGGAGCATGAAACGCTCTGAAAAATAGGAGGAGCATGAAGTGGTGTTGAAAAATATGAAGAGCCTGAAAACGTGTGAAAAATACGACGAGCTTCAAAATGTGTCAAAAATATGAGGAACATGAAACGGTCTGAAAAATAGGAGGATCATGAAGCGGTGTTGAAACACCTGAAGAGCCTAAAAAGTGTGAAAAATATAAAGAGCTTCAAAAGGTGTCAACAATGTGAGGAGCATGAAACGGTCTGAAAAATGAGAGGAGCATGAAGCGGTGTTAAAAAACATGAAGAGCCTGAAAATGTTTGAAAAATATGAAGAGCTTCAAAAGGTGTGAAATACATGAGGAGCATGAAACGGTCTGAAAAAGAGGAGGAGCATGAAGCGGTGTTCAAAAACATGAAGAGCCTGAAATTGTGTGAAAAATATGAAGAGTTTCAAAAGGTTTCAAAAATATGAGGAGCATGAAACGGTCTGAAAAATAGGAGGGGCATGAAACGGTATTCAAAAACATGAAGAGCCTGAAAATCTGTGAAAAATATGAAGAGCTTCAAAAGGTGTGAAAAATATGAAGAGCTTCAAAAGTGTCAAAAGCATGAGGAGCTTCAAAAGCTGTCAAAATTATGAGGAGCATGAAACGGTCTGAAAAATAGGAGCAGCATGAAACGTTGTTCAAAATCTTGAAGAGCCTGAAAATGTGTGAAACATATGAAGAGCTTCAAAAGATGTGAAATACAAGACGAGCATGAATCGGTCTGAAAAATAGGAGCAGCATGAAACGGTGTTCAAAAACATGAAGAGCCTGAAAAGGTGTGAAAAATATGAAGAGCTTCACAAGGTGTGAAATACATGAGGAGCATGAAGCGGTCTGAAAAATAGGAGGAGCATGAAACGGTGTTCAAAAACATGAAGAGCCTGAAAAGGTGTGAAAAATATGAAGAGCTTCAAAAGCTGTCAAAAATATGAAGAGCATGAAACGGTCTGAAAAATAGGAGGAGCATGAAATGGTGTTCAAAGACATGAAGAATTGGAAAGGTGTGAAAAATATGAAGATCTTCAGAAGGTGTCAATAATATGAGGAGCATGAAACGGTCTGAAAAATAGTAGGAGCATGAAGTGGTGTTGAAAAACATGAAGAGCCTGAAAAGGTGTGAAAAATATGAAGAGCTTCAAAAGGTGTCAAAAATATCAGGAGCATGGAACTGTATGAAAAATAGGAGGAGCATGAAGCTTTGTTGAAAAACATGAAGAGCCAGAAAAGCTGTGAAAAATATTAAGAGCATGAAAAGGTGTGAAAAATATGCGGAGCATGAAACTGTGTTCAAAAACATGAAGAGCCTGAAAAGTTGTGAAAAATATGAAGAGCTTCAAAAGGGGTCAAAAATATGAGGAGCATGAAACTGTCTGAAAAATAGGAGGAACATGAAACGGTGTTCCAAAACAGGAAGAGCCTGAAAAGGTGTGAAAAATATGAAGAGCTTCAAAACGTGTCAAAAATATGAGGAGCATGAATCGGTCTGAAAAATAGGAGGAGCATGAAGCTGTGTTCAAAAACATGAAGAGACTGAAAAGGTGTGAAAAATATGAAGAGCTTCAAAATGCGTCAAAATATGAGGAGCATGAAACCGTCTGAAATATAGGAGGAGCATGAAGAGGTGTTGAAAAATATGAAGAGCCTGAAAAGGTGTGAAAAATATGAAGAGCATGAAAATGTGTGAAAAATATGCGGAGCATGAAACTGTGTTCAAAAACATGAAGAGCCTGAAAAGGTGTGAAAAATATGAAGAGCTTCAAAAGGTGTCAAAAATATGAGGAGCATGAAACGGTCTGAAAAATAGGAGGAGCATGAAACGCTGTTCAAAAACATGAAGAGCCTGAAAAGGTGTGAAAAATATGAAGAGCATGAAAATGTGTGAAAAATATGAGGAGAATGAAACTGTGTTCAAAAACATGAAAATCCTGAAAAGGTGTGAAAAATATGAAGAGCTTCAAAACGTCTCAAAAACATGAGGAGCATGAAACAGTCTGAAAATAGAAGGAGCCTGAAGCGGTGTTAAAAAACATGAAGAGCCTGAAAAGGTGTGAAACATATGAAGAGCCTCAAAACGTGTCAAAATTATGAGGAGCATGAAACGGTCTGAAAAATAAGAGGAGCATGAAACGGTCTGAAAAATAAGAAGAGAATGACGCGGTGTTGAAAAACATGAAGAGCCTGAAAAGGTGTGACAAATATAAAGAGTTTCAAAAGGTGTCAATAATAAGCGTTGCATGAAACAGTCTGAAAAATAGGAGGAGCGTGAAGCGGTGTTGAAAAACATGAAGAGCCTGAAAAGGTGTGAAAAATATGAAGAGCTTCAAAAGGTGTCAAAAATATGAGTAGCATGAAACGGTCTGAAAAAGAGGAGGAAAATGAAACGGTCTGAAAATAGGAGGAGCATGAAGCGGTGTTGAAAAACATGAAGAGCCTGAAAAGGTATGAAAAATATGAAGAGCTTCAAAAGGTGTGAAAAATATGAGGAGCTTCAAAAGGTGTCAAAAATATGAGGAGCATGAAACGGTGTTAAAAAACATGAAAAGCCTGAAAAGTTGTGAAAAATATGAAGAGTTTCAAAGGTGTGAAAAATATGAGGAGCATGAAACGGTCTGAAAAATAGGAGGAGAATCAAATGGTGTTCAAAGACGTGAAGAGCATGAAAAGGTGTGCAATATAAGAAGAGCTTCAAAAGGTGTCAAAAATATCAGGAGCATGAAACTGTCTGAAAAATAGGAGGAGCATGAAGTGGTTTTGACAAACATGAAGAGCCTGAAAAGGTGTGAAAAATATGAAGAGCTTCAAAAGATGTCAAAAATATGAGAAGCATGAAACGGTCTGAAAAATAGGAGGAGCATGGTTTGGTATTGAAAAACAGAAAGAGCCTGAAAAGGTGTGAAAAATATGAAGAGCTTCAAAATGTGTCAAAAATATGTGGAGCATGAAACGGTTTAAAAAATAGGAGGAGCATGAAACGGACTTCAAAAACATGAATAGCCTGAAAAGGTGTGAAAAATATGAAGAGCTTCAAAAGGTGTGAAAAATAGGAAGAGCTTCAAAAGGTGACAAAAATATGAGGAGCATGAAAAGCTCTGAAAAATAGGAGGAGCAAGAAGCGGTGTAGAAAAACATGAAGAGCCTGAAAAGGTGTGAAATCTATGGAGAGCTTCAAAAGGTGTCAAAAATATGAGGAGCATGAAACGGTATCAAATAAAGGAGGAGCATGAAGTTGTGTTGAAAAATATGAAGAGCCTGAAAAGGTGTGAAAAATATGAAGAGCTTCAAAAGGTGTCAAAAATATGAGGAGCAAGAAACGGTCTGAAAAATAGGAGGAGCATTAATCGGTGTTCAAAAATATGAAGAGCATGGCAAGCTGTGAAAAATATGAAGAGCTTCAAAAGGTGTCAAAAATATGAGGAGCATGAAACGATCTGAAAAATAGGAGGAGCATGACGTGGTGTTGAAATACATGAAGAGCCTGAAAAAGGTGTGAAACATATGAGGAGCCTGAAACAGTCTGAAAGAGAGGAGGAGCATGAAACGGTGTTGAAAAACATGAGGAGCATGGAAAGGTGTGAAAAATATGAAGAGCTTCAAAAGGTGTCAAAAATATGAGGAGCATGAAACGGTCTGAAAAATAGGAGGAGCATGAAACCTTGTTGAAAAATATGAAGAGCCTGAAAAGGTGTGAAATATATGAAGAGCTTCAAAATGTGTCAAAAATATGACGAGCATGAAACCCTCTTAAAAATAGGAGGAGGATGAAGCGGTGTTCAAAAACATGAAGAGCCTGAAAAGGTGTGAAAAATATGAAGAGCTTCAAAAAGTGTCAAAAATTAGATTAGCATGAAAGGGTCTGAACAATAGAGGAGCCTGAAGAGGTGTTGAAAAACATGAAGAGCCTGAAAAAGTGTGAAAAATATGAAGAGCTTCAAAAATATGAAAATTAAGAAGAGCTTCAAAAGGTGTGAAATATATGCAGAGCTTCAAAAGTTGTCAATAATATGAGGAGAATGAAACCATCTGAAAAATACGAGGAGCATGAAGTGTTGTTGAAAAACATGAAGAGCCTGAAAAGGTGTGACAAATATGAAGAGCTTCAAAAGATGTCAAAAATATGAGGAGCATGAAACGGTCTGGAAAATAGGTGGAGCATGAAGCGGTGTTGAAAAACATGAAGAGCCTGAAAAGGTGTGAAAAATATATAGAGCTTCAAAAGATGTCAAAAATATGAGGAGCATGAAACGGTCTGAAAAATAGGAGGAGCATGAAGTGGTGATGAAAATCATGAAGAGCCTGAAAAGGTGTGAAAAATATGAAGAGCTTCAAAATGTGTCAAAAATATTACGAGCATGAAACCCTCTTAAAAATAGGAGGAGGATGAAGCGGTGTTCAAAAACATGAAGAGCCTGAAAAGGTGTGAAAAATATGAAGAGCTTCAAAAGGAGTGAAATACATGAGGAGCATGAAAAGGTGTTCAAAAACATGCAGAGACTTAAAAGGTGTGAAAAATATGAAGAGCTTCAAAAAGTGTCAAAAATTACATTAGCATGAAGGGGTCTGAACAATAGGAGGAGCCTGAAGAGGTGTTGAAAAACATGAAGAGCCCGAAAAAGTGTGAAAAACATGAAGAGCTTCAAAAGTTTTGAAAAATAAGAAGAGCTTCAAAAGGTGTCAAAAATGAGATCTGCATGAAATGGTCTGAAAAATCGGAGGAGCATGAAGTGGTGTTGAAAAAAATGAAGAGCCTGAAAAGGTGTGAATTATACGAAGAGCTTCAAAAGGTGTCAAAAATATGAGGAGCATGAAACGGTCCGAAAAATAGGAGGAGAATGAAGCGGTGTTGAAAAACATGAAGAGCCTGAAAAGGTGTGAAAAATATGAAGAGCTTCAAAAGGTGTCAAAAATATGAGGAGCATGAAACGGCCTGAAAAATAGGAGGAGCATGAAACGGTGTTCAGAAACATGAAGAGCCTGAAAAGGTGTGAAAAATATGAAGAGCTTCTAAAGGTGTGAAATACATGAGGAGGATGAAACGGACTGAAAAATAGGAGAAGCATGAAGTGCTGTGGAAAAACATGAAGAGCCTGAAAAGGTGTGAAAAATATGAAGAGCTTCAAAAGGTGTGAAATACATGAGGAGCATGAAACTCTCTGAAAAATAGAAGGAGCATTAAGTGTTGTTCAAAAACATGAAGAGCCTGAAATGGTGTGAAAAATATGAAGAGCTTCAAAAGGTGTGATAAACATGAGGAGCATGATATGGTCTGAAAAATAGCAGGAGCATGAAGCGGTGTTGAAAAACTTGAACAGCCAGAAAAGGTGTGAAAATTATGAAAAGCTTCAAAATGTGGCAAAACTATGTGGAGCATGAAACGGTCTGAAAAATACGAGGAGACTGAAGCGATGTTCAAAACCAAAAGAGTCTGAAAAGGTGTGAAAAATATAAAGATCTTCAAAATGTGTCAAAAATATGAGGAGCATGAAACGGTCTGAAAAATAGCAGGAGCATGATGCGGTGTTGAAAAACATAAAGAGCCTGATAACGTGTGAAAAATATGAAGAGCTTCAAAAGGTGTGAAAAATATGAAGAGCTTCAAAAGTGTCAAAAATGAGATGAGCATGAAACGGTCCGAAAAATAAGAGGAGCCTGAAGTGGTGTTGAAAAAAAAGAAGAGCCTGAAAAGGTGTTAAATATATGAAGATCATTAAAAGGTGTCAAAAACATGAGGAGAAAGAAACGTTCTGATAAATAGGAGGAGCATGAAGCAGTGTTGGAAAACATGAAAAGCCTTAAAACGTGTGAAAAATATGAAGAGCTTCATATGTGTCAAAAATGAGATGAGCATGAAACGGTCTGAAAAATAAGAGGAGCATGAGGTGGAGTTGAAAAAAAAGAAGAGCCTGAAAAGGTGTGAAATATATGAAGACCTTCAAAAGCTGTTAAAAATATGAGGAGAATGAAACGGTCTGAATAATAGGAGGAGCATGAAGCGGTGTTGAAAAACATGAAGAGCCTGAAAGGTGTGAAAAATATGGAGAGATTCTAAATGTTTCAAAATGAGAAGAGCATGAAACGGTCTGAAAAATAAGAGGAGCATGAAGTGGTGGTGAAAAACATGAAGAGCGTGAAAAGGTGTGAAAAATATGAAGAGCTTCTAAAGGTGTCAAAAATATGAGGAGCATGAAACGGTCTGAAAAATAGGAGGATCATGAAGCGGTGTTCAAAAACATGAAAAGCCTGAAAAGGTGTGAAAATATGAAGAGCTTCAAAAAGTGTCAAAAATATGAGGTGCATGAAACGGTCTGAAAACAAGAAGGAGCATGAAGTGGTGTGGAAAAACATGAAGAGACTGAAAAGGTGTGAAAAATATGAAGAGCTTTAAAAGGTGTGAAATACATGAGGAGCATGAAATTCTCTGAAAAATAGGAGGAGCATGAAGCTGTGTTAAAAACATGAAGAGCGTGAAAAGGTGTGAAAAATATGAAGAGATTCAAAAGGTGTCAAAAATATGAGGAGCATGAAACGGTGTTGAAAAACATGAAGAGCCTGAAAAGGTGTGAAAAATATGAACTGCTTCAAAAAGTGTCAAAAATATGAGGAGCATGAAACGGTCTGAAAAATAGGAGGAGCATGAAGCGGTGTTGAAAAAAAGAAGAGACTGAAAAGGTGTGAAATATATGAAGAGCATCAAAAGGTGTCAAAAATATGAGGAGAATGATCGGTCTCAAAAATAGGAGGAGTACGAAGCGGTGTTGAAAAACATGAAGAGCCTGAAAACGCGTGAAAAATATGAAGAGCTTCAAAAGGTGTGAAGAATATGAAGAGATTCAAATGTGTCAAAAATGAGATGAGCATGAAACGGTTTGAAAAATAGGAGGAGCAAGAAGTGGTGTTGAAAAAAAGAAGAGACTGAAAAGGTGTGAAAAATATGAAGAGCATCAAAAGGTGTCAAAAATATGAGGAGAATGAAACGGTCTCAAAAATAGGAGGAGTACGAAGCAGTGTTCAAAAACATGAAGTGCCTGAAAAGGTGTGAAAAATATGAAGAGCTTCAAAAGATGTCACAAATATGAGGAACATGAAACGGTCTGGAAAATAGGAGAAGCATGAAGCGGTGTTGAAAAACCTGAAGAGCCTGAAAAGGTGTGAAAAATATATAGAGCTTCAAAAGATGTCAAAAATATGAGGAGCATGAAACGGTCTGAAAAATAGGAGGAGCATGAAGCGGTGTTGAAAAACATGAAGAGCCTGAAAACGTGTGAAAAACATGAAGAGCTTCAAAAATTTTGAAAAATAAGAAGAGCTTCAAAAGGTGTCAAAAATGAGATCTGCATGAAATGGTCTGAAAAATAGGAGGAGCATGAAGTGGTGTTAAAAAAAGAAGAGACTAAAAAGGTGTGAAAAATATGAAGAGCATCAAAAGGTGTCAAAAATATGAGGAGAATGAAACGGTCTCAAAAATAGGAGGAGTATGAAGCGGTGTTCAAAAACATGAAGAGCCTGAAAAGTTTTGAAAAATATGAAAAGCTTCAAAATGTGTCAAAAATGAGATGAGCATGAAACGGTTTGAAAAATAGGAGGAGCAAGAAGTGGTGTTGAAAAAAAGAAGAGACTGAAAAGGTGTGAAAAATATGAAGAGCATCAAAAGGTGTCAAAAATATGAGGAGAATGAAACGGTTTCAAAAATAGGAGGAGTATGAAGCGGTGTTCAAAAACATGAAGAGCCTGAAAAGTTTTGAAAACTATGAAAAGCTTCAAAATGTGTCAAAAATGAGATGAGCATGAAACGGTTTGAAAAACAGGAGGAGCATGAATTGGTGTTGAAAAAAAAGAAGAGACTGAAAAGGTGTGAAATATATGAGGATCATAAAAAGGTGTCAAAAATATGAGGAGCATGAAGGTCTGCAAAAAGGAGGAGCATGTAGTGGTGTTGAAAAACCTGAAGAGCCTGAAAAGGTGTGAAAAATATGAAAAGCTTCAAAATCTGTCAAAAATATGAGGAGCATGAAACGGTCTGAAAAATAGGAGGCACATGAAGCGGTGTTCAAAACATGACGAGCCTGAAATGGTGTGAAAAATATGAAGAGCTTCAAAAGGTGTCAAAAATATGAGGAGAATGAAACGTTCTGAAAAATAGGAGGAGCATGAAGCTGTGTTGAAAACATGAAGAGCCTGAAAAGGTGTGAAAAATATGAAGAGCTTCAAAAGGTGTCAAAAATATGAGGTGCATGAAATGGTCTGAAAAATAGGAGGAGCATGAAGCGGTGTTCAAAAACATGAAGAGCCTGAAAAGGTGTGAAAAATATGAAGAGCTTCAAAAGTTGTGAAAAATATGAGGAGCATGAAACTTTCAGAAAAATAGGAGGAGCCTGAACCGGGTTCAAAAACATGAAGAGCCTGAAAAGGTGTGAAAAATATGAAGAGCTTCAAAAGGTGTCAAAAATATGAGGAGCATGAAACGGTCTGAAAAATAGGAGGAGCATGAAGTGGTGTTGAAAAACATGAAGAGCATGAAAAATTGTGAAAAATATGAAGAGCTTCAAAAGGTGTCAAATATATGAGGAGTATGAAACGGTCTGAAAAATAGGAGGAGCATGAAGCGGTGTTCAAAAACATGAAGAGCCTGAAAAGGTGTGAAAAATATGAAGAGCTTCAAAAGGTGTCAAAAATATGAGGAGCATGAAACGGTCTGAAAAATAGGACGAGCATGAAGGGATGTTCAAAAACATGAAGAGCCTGAAAAGGTGTGAAAATTATGAAGAGCTTCAAAATATGTCAAAAATATGACGAGGATGAAACCCTCTTAAAAATAGGAGGAGAATGAAGCGGTGTTCAAAAACATGAAGAGCCTGAAAATGTGTGCAAAATATGAAGAGCTTCAAAAGGTGTGAAATATATGAGGAGCATGAAACAGTGTTCAAAAACATGCAGAGACTGAAAAGGTGTGAAAAATATGAAGAGCTTCAAAAAGTGTCAAAAATTAGATTAGCATGAAAGGGTCTGAACAATAGGAGGAGCCTGAAGTGGTGTTGAAAAACATGAAGAGCCTGAAAAAGTGTGAAAAATATGAAGAGCTTCAAAAATATGAAAATTATGAAGAGCTTCAAAAGGTGTAAAAAATATGAAGAGCTTCAAAAGATGTCAAAAATGAGATGAGCATGAAACGGTCTGAAAAATAGGAGGAGCATGAAGTGGTGTTGAAAATCATGAAGAGCCTGAAACGGTGTGAAAAATATGCAGAGCTTCAAAAGGTATCAAAAATATGAGGAGCATGAAACGGTCTGAAAAATACGAGGAGCATGAAGTGGTGTTGAAAACCATGAAGAACGTGAAAAGGTGTGAAAAATATGAAGAGCTTCAAAAGGTGTCAAAAATATGAGGAGCATGAAACGGTCTGAAAAATAGGACGAGCACAAGCGATGTTCAAAAACATGCACAGACTGAAAAGGTGTGAAAAATATGAAGAGCTTCATGAGGTGTCAAAAATATGAGGAGTATGAAACGGTCTGAAAAATAGGAGGAGCCTGAAGCGGTGTTGAAAAACATGAAGAGTCTGAAAACGTGTGAAAAATATGACGAGCTTCAAAAATGTGAAAAATATGAAGAGCTACAAAAGGTGTCAAAAATATGAAGAGCTTCAAAAGGTGTCAAAAATGAAATGAGCATGAAACTGTCTGAACAATATGAGGAGCATGAAGCACTGTTCAAAAACATGAAGAGGATGAAAAGGTGTGAAAAATATGAAGAGCTTCAAAAGGTGTCAAAAATATGAGGAACATGAAACGGCCTGAAAAATACGAGGAGCATGAAGCGGTGTTGAAAAACATGAAGAGCCTGAAAAGGTGTGAAAAATATGAAGAGCTTCAAAAGGTGTGAAATACATGAGGAGCATGAAACGGTCTGAAAAATAGGAGGAGCATGAAGCGGTGTTGAAAAACATGAAGAGCCTGAAAAGGTGTGAAAAATATGAAGAGCCTCAAATCGTGTCAAATATATGAGAAGTATGAAACGGTATGATAATTAGCAGGAGCATGAAGCGGTGTTGAAAAACAGGAAGAGTCTGAAATCGTGTGAAAAATATGAAGAGCTTCAAAAATGTGAAAAATATGAAGAGCTTCAAAAGGTTTGAAAAATATGAAGAGCTTGAAAAGGTATCAAAAATGAGATGAGCATGAAACGGTCTGAAAAATAGGAGGAGCATGAAGTGGGGTTGAAAAACATGAAGAGCCTGAAAAGGTGTGAAAAATATGAAGAGTTTCAAAAGGTGTCAAAAATGAGATGAGCATGAAACGGTCTGGAAAATAGGAGGAGCATGAAGTGGTGTTGAAAAACATGAAGAGCCTGAAAAGGTGTGAAAAATATGAAGAGCTTGAAAAGGTGTCAAAAATGAGATGAGCATGAAACGGTCTGAAAAATAGGAGGAGCATGAAGTGGTGTTGAAAAACGTGAAAAGCCTGAAAAGGTGTGAACAATATGAAGAGCTTCAAAAGTTGTCAAAAACATGAGGAGCATGAAACGGTCTGAAAAATAGGAGGAGCATGAAGCGGTGTTCAAAAACATGAAGAGCCTGAAAAGGTGTGAAAAATATGAATAGCTTTAAAAGGTGTCAAAAATATGAGGAGCATGAAACGTTCTGAAAAATAGGAGGAGCATGAAGCGGTGTTGAAAAACATGAAGAGCCTGAAAAGGTGTGAAAAATATATAGAGCTTCAAAAGATGTCAAAAATATGAGGAGCATGAAACGGTCTGAAAAATAGGAGGAGCATGAAGCGGTGTTGAAAAACATGAAGAGCCTGAAAACGTGTGAAAAACATGAAGAGCTTCAAAAATTTTGAAAAATAAGAAGAGCTTCAAAAGGTGTCAAAAATGAAATCTGCATGAAATGGTCTGAAAAATTGGAGGAGCATGAAGTGGTGTTAAAAAAAGAAGAGACTAAAAAGGTGTGAAAAATATGAAGAGCATCAAAAGGTGTCAAAAATATGAGGAGAATGAAACGGTCTCAAAAATAGGAGGAGTATGAAGCGGTGTTCAAAAACATGAAGAGCCTGAAAAGTTTTGAAAAATATGAAAAGCTTCAAAATGTGTCAAAAATGAGATGAGCATGAAACGGTTTGAAAAACAGGAGGAGCATGAAGTGGTGTTGAAAAAAAAGAAGAGACTGAAAAGGTGTGAAATATATGAGGATCATCAAAAGGTGTCAAAAATATGAGGAGCATGAAAAGGTCTGCAAAAAGGAGGAGCATGAAGTGG
Organism: Dama dama; assembly: GCF_033118175.1. Lineage (NCBI taxonomy): Eukaryota > Metazoa > Chordata > Mammalia > Artiodactyla > Cervidae > Dama > Dama dama. The sequence continues at coordinate 572,119 of NW_026870938.1, forward strand.
TGTTGACAAACCTGAAGATCCTGAAAAGGTGTGAAAAATATGAAAAGCTTCAAAATCTGTCAAAAATATGAGGAGCATGAAACGGTCTGAAAAATAGGAGGCGCATGAAGCGGTGTTCAAAACATGACGAGCCTGAAAAGGTGTGAAAAATATGAAGAGCTTTAAAAGGTGTCAAAAATATGAGGAGAATGAAACGTTCTCAAAAATAGGAGGAGCATGAAGCTGTGTTGAAAACATGAAGAGCCTGAAAAGGTGTGAAAAATATGAAGAGCTTCAAAAGGTGTCAAAAATATGAGGTGCATGAAATGGTCTGAAAAATAGGAGGAGCATGAAGCGGTGTTCAAAAACATGAAGAGCCTGAAAAGGTGTGAAAAATATGAAGAGCTTCAAAAGTTGTGAAAAATATGAGGAGCATGAAACTTTCAGAAAAATAGGAGGAGCCTGAACCGGGTTCAAAAACATGAAGAGCCTGAAAAGGTGTGAAAAATATGAAGAGCTTCAAAAGGTGTGAAATACATGAGGAGCATGAAACGGTCTGAAAAATAGGAGGAGCATGAAGTGATGTTCAAAAACATGAAGAGCCTGAAAATGAGTGAGAAATATGAAAAGCTTCAAAAGCTGTCAAAAATATGAGGAGCATGAAACGGTCTGAAAAATAGGAGGAGCATGAAGTGGTGTTGAAAAACATGAAGAGTATGAAAAATTGTGAAAAATATGAAGAGCTTCAAAAGGTGTCAAAAATATGAGGAGCATGAAACGGTCTGAAAAATAGGACGAGCATGAAGGGGTGTTCAAAAACATGAAGAGCCTGAAAAGGTGTGAAAATTATGAAGAGCTTCAAAATATGTCAAAAATATGACGAGGATGAAACCCTCTTAAAAATAGGAGGAGAATGAAGCGGTGTTCAAAAACATGAAGAGCCTGAAAATGTGTGCAAAATATGAAGAGCTTCAAAAGGTGTGAAATATATGAGGAGCATGAAACGGTGTTCAAAAACATGCAGAGACTGAAAAGGTGTGAAAAATATGAAGAGCTTCAAAAAGTGTCAAAAATGAGATTAGCATGAAAGGGTCTGAAAAATAGGAGGAGCCTGAAGTGGTGTTGAAAAACATGAAGAGCCTGAAAAAGTGTGAAAAATATGAAGAGCTTCAAAAATATGAAAATTATGAAGAGCTTCAAAAGGTGTAAAAAATATGAAGAGCTTCAAAAGATGTCAAAAATGAGATGAGCATGAAACGGTCTGAAAAACAGGAGGAGCATGATGTGGTGTTGAAAATCATGAAGAGCCTGAAACGGTGTGAAAAATATGCAGAGCTTCAAAAGGTATCAAAAATATGAGGAGCATGAAACGGTCTGAAAAATACGAGGAGCATGAAGTGGTGTTGAAAACCATGAAGAACGTGAAAAGGTGTGAAAAATATGAAGAGCTTCAAAAGGTGTCAAAAATATGAGGAGCATGAAACGGTCTGAAAAATAGAACGAGCACAAGCGATGTTCAAAAACATGCACAGACTGAAAAGGTGTGAAAAATATGAAGAGCTTCATGAGGTGTCAAAAATATGAGGAGTATGAAACGGTCTGAAAAATAGGAGGAGCATGAAGCGGTGTTGAAAAACATGAAGAGTCTGAAAACGTGTGAAAAATATGACGAGCTTCAAAAATGTGAAAAATATGAAGAGCTACAAAAGGTGTCAAAAATATGAAGAGCTTCAAAAGGTGTCAAAAATGAAATGAGCATGAAACTGTCTGAACAATATGAGGAGCATGAAGCACTGTTCAAAAACATGAAGAGGATGAAAAGGTGTGAAAAATATGAAGAGCTTCAAAAGGTGTCAAAAATATGAGGAACATGAAACGGCCTGAAAAATACGAGGAGCATGAAGCGGTGTTGAAAAACATGAAGAGCCTGAAAAGGTGTGAAAAATATGAAGAGCTTCAAAAGGTGTGAAATACATGAGGAGCATGAAACGGTCTGAAAAATAGGAGGAGCATGAAGCGGTGTTGAAAAACATGAAGAGCCTGAAAAGGTGTGAAAAATATGAAGAGCCTCAAATCGTGTCAAATATATGAGAAGTATGAAACGGTATGATAATTAGCAGGAGCATGAAGCGGTGTTGAAAAACAGGAAGAGTCTGAAATCGTGTGAAAAATATGAAGAGCTTCAAAAATGTGAAAAATATGAAGAGCTTCAAAAGGTTTGAAAAATATAAAGAGCTTGAAAAGGTGTCAAAAATGAGATGAGCATGAAACGGTCTGAAAAATAGGAGGAGCATGAAGTGGTGTTGAAAAACATGAAGAGCCTGAAAAGGTGGGAAAAATATGAACAGCTTGAAAAGGTGTCAAAAATGAGATGAGCATGAAACGGTCTGAAAAATAGGAGGAGCATGAAGTGGTGTTGAAAAACATGAAAAGCCTGAAAAGGTGTGAACAATATGAAGAGCTTCAAAAGTTGTCAAAAACATGAGGAGCATGAAACGGTCTGAAAAATAGGAGGAGCATGAAGCGGTGTTCAAAAACATGAAGAGCCTGAAAAGGTGTGAGAAATATGAATAGCTTTAAAAGGTGTCAAAATATGAGGAGCATGAAACGTTCTGAAAAATAGGAGGATCATGAAACAGTGTTCAAAAACATGAAGAGCCTGAAAATGTGTGAAAAATATGAAGAGCCTGAAAACGTGTCAAAAATATGAGGAGTATCAAACGGTCTGAAAAATAGGAGGAGGATGAAGCGGTGTTCAAAAACATGAAGAGCCTGAAAAGTTGTGAAAAATATGAAAAGCTTCAAAATGTGTCAAAAATGAGATGAGCATGAAACGGTTTGAAAAACAGGAGGAGCATGAAGTGGTGTTGAAAAAAAAGAAGAGACTGAAAAGGTGTGAAATATATGAGGATCATAAAAAGGTGTCAAAAATATGAGGAGCATGAAAAGGTCTGCAAAAAGGAGGAGCATGAAGTGGTGTTGAAAAACCTGAAGAGCCTGAAAAGGTGTGAAAAATATGAAAAGCTTCAAAATCTGTCAAAAATATGAGGAGCATGAAACGGTCTGAAAAATAGGGGGCGCATGAAGCGGTGTTCAAAAACATGACGAGCCTGAAAAGGTGTGAAAAATATGAAGAGCTTCAAAAGGTGTCAAAAATATGAGGAGAATGAAACGTTCTGAAAAATAGGAGGAGCATGAAGCTGTGTTGAAAACATGAAGAGCCTGAAAAGTTGTGAAAAATATGAAGAGCTTCAAAAGGTGTCAAAAATATGAGGTGCATGAAATGGTCTGAAAAATAGGAGGAGCATGAAGCGGTGTTCAAAAACATGAAGAGCCTGAAAAGGTGTGAAAAATATGAAGAGCTTCAAAAGTTGTGAAAAATATGAGGAGCATGAAACTTTCAGAAAAATAGGAGGAGCCTGAACCGGGTTCAAAAACATGAAGAGCCTGAAAAGGTGTGAAAAATATGAAGAGCTTCAAAAGGTGTGAAATACATGAGGAGCATGAAACGGTCTGAAAAATAGGAGGAGCATGAAGCGGTGTTGAAAAACATGAAGAGCCTGAAAAGGTGTGAAAAATATGAAGAGCTTCATAAGGTATCAAAAATATGAGGAGCATGAAACTGTCTGAGAAATAGGAGGAGCATGAAGCGGTGTTGAAAAACATGAAGAGCCTGAAAAGGTGTGAAAATTATGAAGAGCTTCAAAAGGTGTCAAAATATGAGGTGGATGAAACGGTCTGAAATATAGGAGGAGCATGAAACGTTGTTCAAAAACATGAAGAGCCTGAAAAGGTGTGAAAAATATGAAGAGCCTCAAAACGTGTCAAAAATATGTGGAGCATGAAACGGTTTGAAAAATAGGAGGAGCATGCAGCGGTGTTGAAAAACATGAAGAGCCTGAAAACGTGTAAGAATATGAAGAGCTTCAAAACGTGTGAAAAATACGAAGAGCTTCAGAAGGTGTGAAATACATGAGGAGCATGAAACGGTCTGAAAAATAGGAGGAGCATGAAACCCTGTTCAAAAACATGAAGAGCCTGAAAAGGTGTGAAAAATATGAAGAGCTTCAAAAGGTGGCAAAAATAGGATGAGCATGAAACGTTCTGAAAATTAGGAGGAGCATGAAGCGGTGTTGAAAAACATGATGAGCGTGAAAAGGTGTGAAAAATATGAAGAGCTTCAAAAGTTGTCAAAAATATAAGGAGCATGAAACGGTCTGAAAATTGGAGGAGCATGAAGCGGTGTTGAAAAACATGAAGAGCCTGAAACATTGTGAAATACATGAAGAGCTTCAAAAGGTTTCAAAAATATGAGGAGCATGAAACGGTCTGAAAAATAGGAGGAGCATGAAGCGGTGTTCAAAAACATGAAAAGCCTGAAAAGGTTTGAAAAATATGAAGAGCCTCAAAAAATGTCAAAAATATAAGGAGTATGAAATGGTCTCAAAAATAGGAGGAGCTTGAAGCGGTGTTGAAAAACTTGAAGAGCCTGAAACCGTGTGAAAAATATGAAGAGCTTCAAAAATGTGAAAAATATGAAGAGCTTCAAAAGGTTTGAAAAATATGAAAAGCTTCAAAAGGTGTCAAAAATTAAATGAGCATGAAACGGTCTGAAAAATAGGATGTGCATGAAGCGGTGTTGAAAATCATGAAGAGCCTGAAAAGGTGTGAAAAATATGAAGAGCTTCAAAAGATGTAAAAAATGATATGTGCATGAAACGGGCTGAAAAATCGGAGGAGCATGAAGTGGTGTTGAAAAACATGAAGAGCCTGAAAAGTTGTGAAAAATATGAAGGGCCTCAAAAGGTGTGAAAAATATGAAGAGCTTCAAATGTGTTAAAAATGAGATGAGCATGAAACGGTCTGAAAAATAAGAGGAGCATGAAGTGGTGTTGAAAAAAAAGAAGAGGCTGAAAAGGTGTGAAATATATGAAGACCTTCAAAAGGTGTCAAAAATATGAGGAGAATGAAACGTTCTGAATAATAGGAGGAGCATGAAGCGGTGTTGAAAAACATGAAGAGCCTGAAAACGTGTGAAAAATATGAAGAGCTTCAAAAGGTGTGAAAAATATGAAGAGCTTCAAATGTGTCAAAAATGAGATGAGCATGAAACGGTCTGAAAAATAAGAGGAGCATGAAGTGGAGTTTAAGAAAAAGAAGAGCCTGAAAAGTTGTGAAATATATGAAGACCTTCAAAAGGTGTCAAAAATATGAGGAGTATGAAATGGTCTGAAAAAAAGGAGGAACATGAATAGGTGTTGAAAAACATGAAGAGCCTGAAAAGGTGTGAAAAATATGAAGAGATTCAAAAGGTGTCAAAAATATGAGTAGCATGAAACGGTATTGAAAAACATGAAGAGCCTGAAAAGGTGTGAAAAATATGAACAGCTTCAAAATGTGTCAAATATATGAGGATCATGAAACGGTCTGAAAAATAGGAGGAGCATGAAGCGGTGTTGAAAAACATGAAGAGCCTGAAAACGTGTGAAAAATATGAAGAGCTTCAAAAGGTGTGAAAAATATGAAGAGCTTCAAATGTGTCAAAAATGAGATGAGCATGAAACGGTTTGAAAAATAGGAGGAGCATGAAGTGGTGTTGAAAAAAAGGAGACTGAAAAGGTGTGAAAAATATGAGGATCATCAAAAGGTGTGAAAAATATGAGGAGCATGAAAAGGTCTGCAAAAAGGAGGAGCATGAAGTGGTGGTGAAAAACTTGAAGAGCCTGAAAAGGTGTGAAAAATATGAAAAGCTTCAAAATCTGTCAAAAATATGAGGAGCATGAAACGGTCTGAAAAATAGGAGGCGCATGAAGCGGTGTTCAAAAACATGACGAGCCTGAAAAGCTGTGAAAAATATGAAGAGCTTCAAAAGGTGTCAAAAATATGAGGAGCAGGAAATGGTCTGCAAAATAGGAGGAACATGAAACGGTGATCAAAAACATGAAGAGCCTGAAAAGGTGTGAAAAATATGAAGAGCTTCAAAAGTTGTCAAAAATGAGATGAGCATGAAACGGTCTGAAAAATAAGAGGAGCATGAAGTGGAGTTGAAAAAAAAAGAAGAGCCTGAAAAGATGTGAATATATGAAGACCTTCAAAAGGTGTCAAAAATATGAGGAGAATGAAACGGTCTAAATAATAGGAGGAGCAGGAAGCGGTGTTGAAAAACATGAAGAGCCTGAAAAGGTGTGAAAAATATGGAGAGATTCTAAAGGTTTCAAAAATGAGAAGAGAATGAAACGGTCTGAAAAATAAGAGGAGCATGAAGTGGTGGTGAAAATCATGAAGAGCCTGAAAAGGTGTGAAAAATATGAAGAGCTTCTAAAGGTGTCAAAAATATGAGGAGCATGAAACGGTCTGAAAAATAGGAGGATCATGAAGCGGTGTTCAAAAACATGAAAAGCCTGAAAAGGTGTGAAAATATGAAGAGCTTCAAAAAGTGTAAAAAATATGAGGAGCATGAAACGGTCTGAAAAAAAGGAGGAGCATGAAGTGGTGTGGAAAAACATGAAGAGACTGAAAATGTGTGAAAAATATCAAGAGCTTTAAAAGGTGTGAAATACATGAGGAGCATGAAACTCTCTGAAAAATAGGAGGAGCATGAAGCTGTGTTAAAAACATGAAGAGCCTGAAAAGATGTGAAAAATATGAAGAGCTTTAAAAGCTGTGAAAAATATGAGGAGCATGAAACCGTCTGAAAAATAGGAGGAGCATGAAGCGGTGTTGAAAAACATGAAGAGCCTGAAAAGGTGTGAAAAATATGAAGAGATTCAAAGGGTGTCAAAAATATGAGGAGCATGAAACGGTGATAAAAACATGAAGAGCCTGAAAAGGTGTGAAAAATATGAACAGCTTCAAAAAGTGTCAAAAATATGAGGAGCATGAAACGGTCTGAAAAATAGGAGGAGCATGAAGCGGTGTTGAAAAACATGAAGAGCCTGAAAAGGTGTGAAAAATATGAAGAGATTCAAAAGGTGTCAAATATATGAGGAGCATGAAACGGTGTTGAAAAACATGAAGAGCCTGAAAAGGTGTGAAAAATATGAAGAGCTTCAAAAGGTGTCAAAACTATGAGGAGCATGAAACGGTCTGAAAAATAGGAGGAGCATGAAATGCTGTTGAAAAACATGAACAGCCTGAAAAGGTCTGAAAAATAGGAAGAGCTTCAAAAGGAGTGAAATATATGAGGAGCATGAAACGGTCTGAAAAATAGGAGAAGCATGAAGCTGTGTTCAAAAACATGAGAACCAGAAAAGTTGTGAAAAATATGAAGAGCTTCAAATGGTGTGAAATATATGCGGAGCATGAATCGGGCTGAAAAATAGGAGGATCATGAAGCGGTGTTCAAAACATGAAGAGACTGAAAAGGTGTGAAAAATATGAAGAGCTTCAAAAGGTGTCAAAATTATGAGGAGCATTAAACGTTCTAAACATAGGAGGAGCATAAAGTGGTGTTGAAAAATATGAAGAGCCAGAAAAAGTGTGAAAAATATGAAGAGCTGCAAAAGGTGTCAAAATTATTAAGAGCATTAAACGTTCTAAACATAGGAGGAGCATTAAGTCGTGTTTAAAAATATGAAGAGCCAGAAAAGGTGTGAAAAATATGAAGAGCTTTAAAGGTGTGAAAAATATGAGGAGCATGAAACCGTCTGAAAAATAGGACGAGCATGACACGGTGTTGAAAAATATGAAGAGCCTGAAAAGGTGTGAAAAATATGAAGAGCTTCAAAAGGTGTGTAATATATGAGGAGCATGAAACGGTCTAAAAAATAGGAGGAGATGAAGCAGTGTTGAAAAACGTGAAGAGCCTGTAAAGGAATGAAATAAATGAAGAGCTTCAAAAGGTGTGAGAAATATGAAGAGCTTCAACAGGTGTCAAAAATGAGATGAGCATGAAATGGTCTGAAAAACAGGAGGAGCATGAAGTGGTGTTGATAAACATGAAGAGCCTGAAAAGGTGTGAAAAATATGAAGAGATTCAAAAGGTGTCAAAAATATGAGAAGTATGTAACCTTCTGAAAAATAGGAGGACCATGAAGCGATTTTGAAAAACATGAAGAACTTGAAAACGTGTGAAAAATATGAAGAGCTACAAAAGGTGTCAAAAATATGAGGAGCATGAAAAGGTCTGAAAAATAGGAGGAGCATGAAGCGGTGTTCAAAAGCATGAAGAGACTGAAAAGGTGTGAAAAATTTGAAGAGCTTCAAAATGTGTGAAATACATGAGGAGCATGAAACAGTCTGAAAAATAAGAGGAGCATGAAGCTGTGCTGAAAAACATGAAGAGCCTAAAAGGTGTGAAAAATATGAAAAGTTTCAAAAGGTGTCAAAAATATGAGGAGTATGAAACGGTCTGAAAAATAGGAGCAGCATGAAACGTTGTTCAAAAACATGAAGAGCATGAAAATGTGTGAAAAATATGAAGAGCTTCAAACGGTGGAAAATACATGAGGAGCTTGAAACAGTCTGAAAATAGGAGGACCATGAAGCGTTGTTCAAAAACATGAAAAGCCTGAAAAGTTGTGAAAAATATGAAGAGCTTCAAAAGGTGTGAAAAAGAGGAGGAGTATGAAGCGGTGTTCAAAAACATGAAGAGCCTGAAAGGGTGTGAAAAATATGAAGAGCTTCAAAAGGTGTCAAAAATATGAGAAGTATGAAACTGTCTGAAAAATATGAGGAGCATGAAACGGTTTTCAAAAACACCAAGAGCCTGAACAGTTGTGAAAAATATAAAGAGCTTCAAAACGTGTCAAAAATATGAGGAGCATGAAATGGTCTGAAAAACAGGAGGAGGATGAAGTGGTGTTGAAAAACATGAAGAACCTGAAAAGTTGTCAAAAATATGAAGAACTTCAAAATGTGTCAAAAATATGAGGAGCATGAAACGGTCTGAAAAATAGGAGGAGCATGAAGCGGTGTTCAAAAACATGAAGAGCCTGAAAAGGTGTGAAAATATGAAGAGCTTCAAAACGTGTCAAAAATATGAGGAGCATGAATCGGTCTGAAAAATAGGAAGAGCATGAAACGGTGTTCAAAAACATGAAGAGCCTGAAAAGGTGTAAAAAACATGAAGAGTTTCAAAAGGTGTCAAAAATATGAGGAACTTGAAACGGTCGCAAAATAGGAGGAGCATGAAGTGGGGTTGAAAATCATGAAGAGCAGAAAAGGTGTGTAAAATATGAAGAGCTTCAAAAGGACTGAAATACATGAGGAGCATGAAACTCTCTGAAAAATAGGAGGAGCATGAAGCTGTGTTAAAAACATGAAGAGCCTGAAATGTTGTGAAAAATATGAAGAGCTTCAAAAGGTGTGAAAAATATGAAGAGCTTCAAAATCTGTCAAAAATGAGATGAGCATGAAACGGTCTGAAAAATAGGAGCAGCATGAAGTGGTGTTGAAAAACATGAAGAGCCTAAAAAAGTCTGAAATATATTAAGAGCTTAAAAGGTGTGAAAAATATTAGGAGCTTCAAGAGCTGTGAAAAATGAGATGATCATGAAGCGATCTGAAAAATAGGAGGAGCATGAGGTACTGTTGAAAAACATGAAGAGCCTGAAAAACTGTGAATATATGAAGAGTTTCAAAAGGTGTGAAAAATATGAAGAGCTTCAAAAGGTGACAAAATATGAGGAGAATGAAACGGTCTGAAAAATAGGAGGAGCATGAAGCGGTGTTTAAAAATATGAAGAGCCTGAAAAGTTGTGAAAAATATGAAGAGCTTGAAAATATGTCAAAAATATGAGTAGCATGAAACGGTCTGAAAAATAAGAGGAGCTTGAAATGGTGTTCAAAAACATGAAGAGCCTGAAAAGGTGTGAAAAATATGAAGAGCTTCAAAAGGTGTGAAATACAATAGGAGCATGAAACGGTCTGTAAAATAGGAGAATCATGAAACGGTGTTGAAATACATGAAGAGCCTGAAAAGGTGTGAAATATATGAAGAGATTCAAAAGGTGTGAAAAATATGAGGAGCATGAAACGGTCTGAAAAATAGGAGAGGCTGAAACGTTGTGGAAATACATGAAGAGCCTAAAAATATGTGAAAAATATGAAGAGCTTCAAAAGGAGTGAAATACATGAGGAGCATAAAACGGTCTGAAAAATAGGAGGAGCATGAAGCAGTGTTGAAAAACTTGAAGAGCCTTAAAAGGTGTGAAATTTATGAAGAGCTTCAAAAGGTGTGAAAAATATGAGGAGCATGAAAGGGTCTGAAAAATAAGAGGAGCATGAAGTCTAGTTGAAAAACATGTAGAGCCTGAAAAGGTGAAAAAAATATGAAGAGCTTCAAAAGGTGTCAAAAATAAGAGGAGCATGAAACGGTCTGAAAAAGGGGAGGAGCAAGAAGTGGTGCTGAAAAACATGAAGAGCCTAAAAGGTGTGAAAAATATGAAAAGCTTCAAAAGATGTCACAAATATGAGGAGCATGAAACGGTCTGAAAAATAGGAGGAGCATGAAACGGTGTTCAAAAACATGAAGAGCCTGAAAAGGTTTGAAAAATATGAAGACCTTCAAAAGGTATGAAAAATATGAGGAACATGAAACGGTCTTAAAATAGGAGGAGCATGAAGTGGTGTTGAAAAACATGAAGAGCCTGAAAAGGTGTAATAAATATGAAGAGCTTCAAAAGCTGTCAAAAATGAGATGAGCATGAAACGGTCGGAGAAATAGGAGAAGCATGAAGTGGTGTTGAAAAACATGAAGTGCCTGAAAAAGTGTGAAATATATGAAGAGCTTCAAAAGGTGTGAAATATATGAAGAACTTCAGAAGGTGTCAAAAATATGAGCAGCATGAAACTGTCTGAAAAATAAGAGGAGCATTGGAACGTTGTTCAAAAACTTGAAGAGCCTGAAAAGGTGTGAAAAATATGAATTGCTTCAAAAGGTGTCAAAAATATGAGGAGCATGAAAATGTCTGAAAAATAGGAGGAGCATGAAGCGGTGTTGAGAAACATGAAGAGCCTGAAAAGGTGTGAAAAATATGAAGAGCTTGAAAAGGTGTCAAATATATGAGGAGCATGAAACGGTCTGAAAAATAGGAGGAGCATGAAACGGTGTTGAAAAACATGAAGAGCCTTAAAAGGTGTGAAATATAGAAGGAGCTTCAAAAGGTGTCAAAAATATGAGGAGCATTAAACGGTCTGAAAAATAGGAGGAGCATGAAACGGTGTTGAAAAACATGAAGAGCCTGAAAAGGTGGGAAAAAATATGAAGAGCTTCAAAAGGTGTGAACAACATGAGGAGCAAGAAACGTTCTGAAAAATAGGAGGAGCATGAAGCGGTGCTCAAAAACATGAAGAGCCTGAAAAGTTGTGAAAAATGTGAAGAGCTTCAAAAGGTGTCAAAACTATGAGGAGCATGAAACGGTCTCAAAAATGGGAGGAGCATGAAGCGGTGTTCAAAAACATGAAGAGCCTGGAATTGTGTGAAAATTATGAAGAGCCTCAAACCGTGTCAAATATACGAGGAGCATGAAACGGTCTGAAAAATAGGAGGAGCATGAAGCGGTGTTGAAAAACATGAAGAGCCTGAAAATGTGTGAAAATATGAAGAGCTTCATAGGTGTGAAAAATATGAAGAGCTTCAAAAGGTGTCAAAAATGAGATGAGCATGAAACGGTCTGAATAATAGGAGGAGCAAGAAGTGGTGTTGAAAAACATGACGAGCCTGAAAAGTTGTGAAAAATATGAAGAGCTTCAAAAGGTTTCAAAAATATGAGGAGCATGAAACGGTCTGAAAAATACGAGGAGCATGAAATCCTGTTCAAATACATGAAGAGACTGAAAAGGTGTGAAAAATATGAAGAGCTTCACAAGGTGTGAAATACATGAGGAACATGAAACGGTCTGAAAAATAGGAGGAGCTTCAAGGTGTGTTCAAAAATATGAAGAGCCTGAAAAGGTGTGAAAAATATGAAGAGCTTCAAAAGGTGTCAAAAATATGAGGAACATGAAAAGGCCTGAAAATAAGGAGAAGCATGAAGCGGTGTTCAAAATCATGAAGAGCCTTAAAAGGTGTGAAAAATATTAAAAGCTTCAAAATCTGTCAAAAACATGAGGAGCATGAAACGGTCTGAAAATTAGGAGGGGCATGAAACGGTGTTCAAAAACATGAAGAGCATGAAAAGGTGTGAAAATTATGAAGAGCTTCCAAAATTGTCAAAAATATGACGAGCATGAAACGATCTGAAAAATAGGAGGGGCATGAAGCGGTGTTGAAAACATGAAGAGCCTGAGAAGGTGTGAAATATATGAAGAGCTTCAAAAGGTGTCAAAAATATGAGGAGCATGAAACGGTCTGAAAAATAGGAGGAGCAAGAAGCGATGTTGAAAATCATGAAGAGACTGAAAAGGTGTGAAAAATATGAAGACCTTCAAAAGGTGTCAAAAATATGAGGAGCATGAAACGGTCTGAAAAATAAGAGGAGCATGAAATGGTGTTGAAAAACATGAAGAGCCTGAAAAGGTGTGAAAAATATGAAGAGCTTCAAAAGGTGTGAAATACATGAGGAGCATGAAACGGTCTGAAAAATAGCAGGAGCATGAAGCGGTGTTGAAAAAAATGAATAGACTGAAAAGGTGTCAAAAATATGAAGAGCTTCAAAAGGTTTGAAAATTATGAGGAGCATGAAACGGTCTGAAAAATAGGAGGATCATGCAGCAGTGTTGAAAAACATGAAGAGCCTGAAAACGTGTGAAAAATATGAAGAGCTTCAAAAAGGTGTGAAAAATATGAAGAGCTTCAAAAGGTGTGAAATATATGAAGAGCTTCAAAATGTGTCAAAAATATGAGGAGCATGAAACGGTCTGAAAAATAGGAGGAGGATGAAGCGGTGTTGAAAAACATGAAGAGCCTGAAAAGGTGTGAAAAATATGATGAGCTTCAGAAATGTGAAAAATATGAAGAGCTTCAAAAGGTGTGAAAATTATGAAGAGCATGAAACGGTCTGAAAAATAGGAGGAGCATGAAAAGGTGTTCAAATACATGAAGAGCCTGAAAATGTGCGAATAAAATGAAGAGCTTCAAAAGGTGTGAAATACATGAAGAGCATGAAACTCTCTGACAAATAGGAGGAGCATGTAGTGGTGTTCAAAAACATGAAGAGTCTGAAAAGGTGTGAAAAATATGAAGAGCTTCAAAAAGTGTCAAAAATATGAGGAGCATGAAACGGTCTGAAAAATAGGAGGAGCATGAAGCGGTCTTGAAAAACATGAAGAGCCTGAAAACGTGTGAAAAATATGAAGAGCTTCAAAACGTGTAAAAAATATGGGGAGCATGAAACGGTCTGCAAAAAGAGGAGGAGCATGAAGTGGTGTTGAAAAACTTGAACAGCGAGAAAATGTGTGAAAAATATGAAAAGCTTCAAAAGGTGGTAAAAATATGCGGAGCATGAAACGGTCTGAAAAATAGGAGGAGCATGAAGTGGTGTTCAAAAACATGAAGAGCCTGAAAAGGTGTGAAAAATATGAAGAGCTTAAAAATGTGTCAAAATATGAGGAGCATGAAACGGTCTGAAAAATAGGAGGAGCATGAAGCGTTGTTGAAAAACATGAAGAGCCTGAAAAGTTGTGAAAAATATGAAGGGCTTCAAAAGGTGTGAAAAATATGAAGAGCTTCAAATGTGTCAAAAATGAGATGAGCATGAAACGGTCTGAAAAATAAGAGGAGCATGAAGTGGTGTTGAAAAAAAAGAAGAGGCTGAAAAGGTGTGAAATATATGAAGACCTTCAAAAGGTGTCAAAAATATGAGGAGAATGAAACGTTCTGAATAATAGGAGGAGCATGAAACGGTGTTGAAAAACATGAAGAGCCTGAAAACGTGTGAAAAATATGAAGAGCTTCAAAAGGTGTGAAATACATGAGGAGCATGAAACGGTCTGAAAAATAGGAGGAGCATGAAGCGGTGTTGAAAAACATGAAGAGCCTGAAAACGTGTGAAAAATATGAAGAGCTTCAAAAAGGTGTGAAAAATATGAAGAGCTTCAAAAGGTGTGAAATATATGAAGAGCTTCAAAATGTGTCAAAAATATGAGGAGCATGAAACGGTCTGAAAAATAGGAGGAGGATGAAGCGGTGTTGAAAAACATGAAGAGCCTGAAAAGGTGTGAAAAATATGATGAGCTTCAGAAATGTGAAAAATATGAAGAGCTTCAAAAGGTGTGAAAATTATGAAGAGCATGAAACGGTCTGAAAAATAGGAGGAGCATGAAAAGGTGTTCAAATACATGAAGAGCCTGAAAATGTGCGAATAAAATGAAGAGCTTCAAAAGGTGTGAAATACATGAAGAGCATGAAACTCTCTGACAAATAGGAGGAGCATGTAGTGGTGTTCAAAAACATGAAGAGTCTGAAAAGGTGTGAAAAATATGAAGAGCTTCAAAAAGTGTCAAAAATATGAGGAGCATGAAACGGTCTGAAAAATAGGAGGAGCATGAAGCGGTCTTGAAAAACATGAAGAGCCTGAAAACGTGTGAAAAATATGAAGAGCTTCAAAACGTGTAAAAAATATGGGGAGCATGAAACGGTCTGCAAAAAGAGGAGGAGCATGAAGTGGTGTTGAAAAACTTGAACAGCGAGAAAATGTGTGAAAAATATGAAAAGCTTCAAAAGGTGGTAAAAATATGCGGAGCATGAAACGGTCTGAAAAATAGGAGGAGCATGAAGTGGTGTTCAAAAACATGAAGAGCCTGAAAAGGTGTGAAAAATATGAAGAGCTTAAAAATGTGTCAAAATATGAGGAGCATGAAACGGTCTGAAAAATAGGAGGAGCATGAAGCGTTGTTGAAAAACATGAAGAGCCTGAAAAGTTGTGAAAAATATGAAGGGCTTCAAAAGGTGTGAAAAATATGAAGAGCTTCAAATGTGTCAAAAATGAGATGAGCATGAAACGGTCTGAAAAATAAGAGGAGCATGAAGTGGTGTTGAAAAAAAAGAAGAGGCTGAAAAGGTGTGAAATATATGAAGACCTTCAAAAGGTGTCAAAAATATGAGGAGAATGAAACGTTCTGAATAATAGGAGGAGCATGAAACGGTGTTGAAAAACATGAAGAGCCTGAAAACGTGTGAAAAATATGAAGAGCTTCAAAAGGTGTCAAAAATATGAGGAGCATGAAATGAACGGAAAAATAGGAGGAGCATGAAGCGGTGTTCTAAAATATGAAGAGACTGAAAAGGTGTGAAAAATATGAAGAGCCTCAAAAGGTGTCAAAAATATGAGTAGCATGAAATAGGCTGAAAAATAGAAGGAGCATGAATCGGTGTTCAAAATCATGAAGAGCCTGAAAAGGTGTGAAAAATATGAAGAGCTTCAAAAAGTGTAAAAAATATGAGGAGCATGAAACGGTCTGAAAAAAAGGAGGAGCATGAAGTGGTGTGGAAAAACATGAAGAGACTGAAAAGGTGTGAAAAATATGAAGAGCTTCAAAAGGTGTGAAATACATGAGGAGCATGAAACTCTCTGAAAAATAGGAGGAGCATGAAGCTGTGTTAAAAACATGAAGAGCCTGAAAAGATGTGAAAAATATGAAGAGCTTTAAAAGCTGTGAAATATATGAGGAGCATGAAACCGTCTGAAAAATAGGAGGAGCATGACGCGGTGTTGAAAAACATGAAGAGCCTGAAAAGGTGTGAAAAATATGAAGAAAATCAAAGGGTGTCAAAAATATGAGGAGCATGAAACGGTCTGAAAAATAGGAGGAGCATGAAGCGGTGTTGAAAAACATGAAGAGCCTGAAAAGGTGTGAAAAATATGAAGAGATTCAAAAGGTGTCAAAAATATGAGGAGCATGAAACGGTGTTGAAAAACATGAAGAGCCTGAAAAGGTGTGAAAAATATGAACAGCTTCAAAAAGTGTCAAAAATATGAGGAGCATGAAACGGTCTGAAAAATAGGAGGAGCATGAAGCGGTGTTGAAAAACATGAAGAGCCTGAAAACGTGTGAAAAATATTAAGAGCTTCAAAAGGTGTGAGAAATATGAAGAGCTTCAAATGTGTCAAAAATGAGATGAGCATGAAACGGTTTGAAAAATAGGAGGAGCATGAAGTGGTGTTGAAAAAAAAGAAGAGACTGAAAAGGTGTGAAAAATATGAGGATCATCAAAAGGTGTGAAAAATATGAGGAGCATGAAAAGGTCTGCAAAAAGGAGGCGCATGAAGTGGTGGTGAAAAACTTGAAGAGCCTGAAAAGGTGTGAAAAATATGAAAAGCTTCAAAATCTGTCAAAAATATGAGGAGCATGAAACGGTCTGAAAAATAGGAGGCGCATGAAGCGGTGTTCAAAAACATGACGAGCCTGAAAAGGTGTGAAAAATATGAAGAGCTTCAAAAGGTGTCAAAAATATGAGTAGCAGGAAATGGTCTGCAAAATAGGAGGAACATGAAACGGTGATTAAAAACATGAAGAGCCTGAAAAGGTGTGAAAAATATGAAGAGCTTCAAAAGTTGTCAAAAATGAGATGAGCATGAAACTGTCTGAAAAATAAGAGGAGCATGAAGTGGAGTTGAAAAAAAAAGAAGAGCCTGAAAAGATGTGAATATATGAAGACCTTCAAAAGGTGTCAAAAATATGAGGAGAAAGAAACGGTCTAAATAATAGGAGGAGCATGAAGCGGTGTTGAAAAACATGAAGAGCCTGAAAAGGTGTGAAAAATATGAAGAGCTTCAAAACGTGACAAAAATGAGATGAGCATGAAACGTCTGAAAAATAGGAGGAGCATGAAGTGGTGTTGAAAACATGAAGAGCCTGAAAAGGTGTGAAAAATATGAAGAGATTCAAAGGGTGTCAAATATATGAGGAGCATGAAACGGTGTTGAAAAACATGAAGAGCCTGAAAAGGTGTGAAAAATATGAACAGCTTCAAAAAGTGTCAAAAATATGAGGAGCATGAAACGGTCTGAAAAATAGGAGGTGCATGAAACGGTGTTGAAAAACATGAAGAGCCTGAAAACGTGTGAAAAATATGAAGAGCTTCAAAAAGGTGTGAAAAATATGAAGAGCTTCAAAAGGTGTGAAATATATGAAGAGCTTCAAAATGTGTCAAAAATATGAGGATCAGGAAACGGTCTGAAAAATAGGAGGAGGATGAAGCGGTGTTGAAAAACATGAAGAGCCTGAAAAGGTGTGAAAAATATGATGACCTTCAGAAATGTGAAAAATATGAAGAGCTTCAAAAGGTGTGAAATATATGAAGAGCATGAAACGGTCTGAAAAATAGGAGGAGCATGAAAAGGTGTTCAAATACATGAAGAGCCTGAAAATGTGCGAATAAAATGAAGAGCTTCAAAAGGTGTGAAAAACATGAGGAGCATGAAACTGTCTAAAAAATAGGAGGAGCATGAAATGGTGTTCAAAAACATGAAGAGCGTGAAAAGATGTGAAAAATATGAGGAGCTTCAAAAGGTGTCAAAAATACGAGGAGCATGAAACGGTCTGAAAAATAGGAGGAGCATGAAGCGTTGTTCAAAAAAGTGAAGAGCCTGAAAAGGTGTGAAAAATATGAAGAGCTTCAAAGTTGTGAAAAATATGAAGAGCTTCAAAAGGTGTCAAAAATGAGATGAGCATGAAACGGTCTGAAAAATAGGAGGAGCATGAAGTGGTGCTGAAAAAAAAGAAGAGCCTGTAAAGTTGTGAAATATATGAAGAGCTTCAAAAGGTGTCAAAATATGAGGAGAATGAATCGGTCTGAAAAATAGGAGGAGCATGAAGCAGTGTTGACAAACATGAAGAGCCTGAGAAGGTGTGAGAAATATGAAGAGCTTTAAAAGGTGTCAAATATGAGGAGCAGGAAACGGTCTGAAAAATAGGAGGAGCATGGAACAGTGATCAAAAACATGAAGAGCCTGAAAAGGTGTGAAAAATATGAAGAGCTTCAAAAGGTGTGAAATACATGAGGAGCATGAAACGGGCTGAAAAATAGGAGAAGCATGAAGTGGTGAGGAAAAACATGAAGAGCCTGGAAATGTGTGAAGAATATGAAGAGCTTCAAAATGTGTGAAATACATGAGGGGCATGAAACTCTCTGAAAAATAGGAGGAGCATGAAGCGGTGTTCAAAAACATGAAGAGCGTTAAATGTTGTGAAAAATATGAAAAGCTTCAAAAGTTGTCAAAAATGAGATGAGCTTGAAACGGTCTGAAAAATAGGAAGAGCATGAAGCGGTGTTGAAAAACATGAAGAGCTGAAAACGTGTGAAAAATATGAAGAGCTTCAAAATTGTCAAAAATATGAGGAGCAAAAAACGGTCTGAAAAAAAAGGAGAAGCATGAAGCGTGTTCAAATACATGAAAAGCTTGAAAAGGTGTGAAAAATATGAAGAGCTTCAAAACGTGTCAAAATATGAGGAGCATGAAACGGTCTGAAAAATAGAAGCAGCATAAAGCGGTGTTGAAAAACATGAAGAGCCTGAGAAGGTGTGAAAAATATGAAGAGTCAAAAGGTGTCAAAAATATGAGGAGCACGAAACGGTCTGAAAAATAAGAGGAGCATGAAGTGGTGTTCAAAAACATGAAGCCTGAAATGGTGGGAAAACTATGAAGAGCTTCAAAAGGTGTGAAAAACATGAGGAGCATGAAACGGCCTGAAAAAGTGGAGGAGCCTGAAACGGTGTTGAAAAACAAGAAGAGCTTGAAAAGGTGTGAAAAATATGATGAGCTTCAAAAGACGTCAAAAATATGACGAACATGAATCTTTCTGAAAAATAGGAGGAGCATGAATCGGCGTTCAAAAACATGAAGAGCCTGAAAAGGTGTGAAAAATATGAAGAGCTTCAAAAGGTGTCAAATATAGGAGGAGCATGAAACGGTCTGAAAAATAGGAGGAGCATTAAGCGGTGTTGAAAAAAATGAAGAGCCTGAAAATGTGTGAAAAATATGAAAAGCTTCAAAAGACGTCAAAAATATGACGAACATGAATCTTTCTGAAAAATAGGAGGAGCATTAAGCGGTGTTGAAAAACATGAAGGGCCTGAAGAGGTTTGAAAAATATGAAGAGCTTCAAAAGGTGTGAAAAATAGGAGGAGCATGAACCGGTGTTCAAAAACATGAAGGGCCTGAAAAGGTGTGAAAATTATGAAGAGCTTCAAAAGGTGTCAAAAATATGAGGAGCATGAAACGGTCTGAAAAATAGGAGGAGCATGAAGCGGTGTTGAAAATCATGAAGAGCCTGAAAAGGTGTGAAAAATATGAAGAGCTTCAAAAGGTGTTAAAATATGAGTAGCATGAAACGGTCTGAAAAATCGGAGGACCATGAAGCCGTGTTGAAAAACATGAACATCCTGAAAAGGTGTGAAATAAATGAAGAGCTTCAAAACCTGTTAAAAATATTAGGAGCATGAAACGGTCTGCAACACAGGAGGAGCATGAAGCGGTCTTGAAAGACATGAAGAGCCTGAAAAGGTGTGAAAAATATGAAGAGCTTCAAAAGGTGTCAAAAATATGAGGAACATGAAACGGTCAAAAAAATAAGCGGAGCATGAAGTGGTGTTTAAAAATCTGAAGAGCCTGAAAAGGTGTGAAATTTTGAAGAGATTCAAAAGGTGTCAAATATTTGAGGAGCATGAAACGGTCTGAAAAATAAAAGGAGCATGAAGTGGTGTTGAAAAACATGAAGAGCCTGAAAAGGTGTGAAATATATGAAGAGTTTCAAAAAGTGTCAAAAATATGAGGAGCATGAAACGGTTTGAAAAATAGGAGGAGCATGAAGTGGTGTTGAAAAATATGAAGAGCCTGAAAAGGTGTGAAAAATAGGACGAGTTTCAAAGGTGTCAAAAATATGAGGAGCATGTAACGGTCTGAAAAATAGGAGGAGCACGAAATGATGTTCAAAAATATGAAGAGCCAGAAAAGGTGTGAAAAATATGAAGGGCTTCAAAAGGTGTGAAAAATATGAAGAGCTTCAAAAGGTGTCAAAAATATGAAGAGCATGAAACAGTCTAAAAAATAGGAGGAGCACGAAACGGTGTTCAAAAACATGAAGAGCCTGAGAAGGTGTGAAAAATATGAAGAGCTTCAAAAGGTGTCAAAAATATGAGGAGCATGAAACGGTCTGAAAAATAAGAGGAGCATGAAGCGGTGTTCAAAATCATGAAGCCTGAAATGGTGGGAAAACTATGAAGAGCTTCAAAAGGTGTGAAAAACATGAGGAGCATGAAACGGTCTGAAAAAGAGGTGGAGCCTGAAACGGTGTTGAAAAACAAGAAGAGCTTGACAAGGTGTGAAAAATATGAAGAGCTTCAAAAGAAGTCAAAAATATGACGAATATGAATCTTTCTGAAAAATAGGAGGAGCATGAAGCGGTATTCAAAAACATGAAGAGCCTGAAAAGGTGTGAAAAATATGAAGAGCTTCAAAAGGTGTCAAATATAGGAGGAGCATGAAACGGTCTGAAAAATAGGAAAGGCACGAAACGGTGTTCAAAAACATGAAGAGCCTGAGAAGGTGTGAAAAATATGACGAGTTTCAAAGGTGTCAAAAATATGAGGAGCAGGAAACGGTCTGAAAAATTGGAGGAGCATGAAACGGTCTGAAAAATATGAGGAGCATGAAAAGGTCTGAAAAATAAGAGGAGCAATAAACGGTGTTGAAAAACATGAAGAGCATGGAAAGGTGTGAGAAATAAGAAGAGCTTCAAAAGGTGTCAAAAATATGAGGAGCTCGAATTAATCTGAAAAATAAGAGGAGCGTGAACCAGTGTTGAAAAGCATGAAAAGCATGAAAAGGTCTGAAAATTATGAAGAGCTTCAAAATATGTCAAATATATGAGGAGCATGAAATGGTCTGAAAAATAAGAGGAGCATGAAACGGTGTTGAAAATCATGAAGAGACAGAAAAGGTGTGAAATATATGAAGAGCTTCAAAAGGTTTCAAAAATATGAGGAGCATGAAACGGTCTGAAAATTTGGAGGAGCATGAAACGGTGTTGAAAAATATGAAGAGCCTGAAAAGGTTTGAAAAATATGAAGAGCTTCAAAAGGTGTCAAAAATATGAGGAGCATGAAGTGGTGTTGAAAAACATGAAGAACCTGAAAAAGTGTGAAATATATGAAGAGATTCAAAAGGTGTCAAAAATATGAGGAACATGAAACGATCTGAAAAATAGGAGTAGCATGAAACGGTGTTCAAAAGTATAAAGAGCCTGAAAAGGTGTGAAAAATATGAAGAGCTTCAAAAGGTGTCAAAAATATGAGGAGCGTGAAGCGGTGTTGAACAACAGGAAGAGCCTGAAAAGGTGTGAACTATATGAAGAGCTTCCAAAGGTGTCAAAGATATGAGGAGCATGAAACGGTCTGAAAAATTGGAGGAGCATGAAAAAGTGTTCAAAAATATGAAGAGCATGAAAAGTTGTGAAAAATTTGAAGAGCGTCAAAAGGTGTCAAAAATATGAGGAGCATGAAACGGTCTGAAAAATTGGAGGAGCATGAAACAGTGTTGAAACATGAAGAGACCAAAAAGGTGTGAAAAATTTGAAGAGCTTCAAAAAGTGTGAAAAATATGAAGAGCTTCAAAAGTTGTGAAAAATATGAGGAGCATGAAACGGTCTAAAAAATAGGAGGAGTATGAAGCGGTGTTCAAAAACATGAAGAGCCTGAAAATGTGTGAAAAATATGAAGAGCTTCAAAACCTTTCAAAAATATGAGGAGCATGAAACGGTTTGAAAAATAGGAGGAGCATGAAGCGGTGTTGAAAACATGAAGAGCCTGAAAATGTGTGAAAAATATGAAGAGCTTCAAAAGGTGTCAAATATATGAGGAGCATGAAACGGTCTGAAAAATAGGAGCATGAAACAGTTTTCAAAAACATGAATAGCCTGAAAAAGTGTGAAATATATGAAGACCTTCAAAAGGTGTCAAAAATATGTGGAGCATGAAACGGTCTGAAAAATAGGAGTAGCATGAAGCGGTGTTGAAAAACATGAAGAGCCTGAAAAAGTGTGAAAAATAAGAAGAGCTTTCAAAGGTGTCAAAAATATGAGGAGCATGATACGTTCTGAAAAATAGGAGGAGCATGAAACGGTGTTGAAAAACATGAAGAGCCTGAAAAGGTCTGAAAAATATGAAGAGCTTCAAAAGGTGTCAAAAATATGAGGAGCATGATACGGTCTGAAAAATAGGAGTAGCATGAAGCGGTGTTGAAAAACATGAAGAGCCTGAAAAAGTGTGAAAAATATGAAGAGCTTTCAAAGGTGTCAAATATATGAGGAGCATGAAACGGTTTTGAAAACATGAAGAGCCTGAAAAGGTGTCAAAAAAATGAAGCGTTTCAAAAGGTGTCATAAATTTGAGGAACATGAAACTGTCTGAAAAATAAGAGTAGCATGAAACGGTGTTGAAAAACAAGAATAGCATGTAAAGGTGTGAAAAATATGAAGAGCTTCAAAATGTGTCGATAATATGAGGAACATGAAACGGTATAAATAATAGGAGGATCACGAAACTGTCTGAAAAATTGGAGGAGCATGAAACGCTGTTAATAAATATGAAGAGCATGAAAATGTGTGAAAAATATGAAGAACTTCAAAAGGGGTCAAAAATATGAGGAGCATGAAACGGTGTGAAACATAAGAGGAGCATGAAACAGTCCAAAAAATATGTGGAGCATGAAACAGTTTGAAAAATAGGAGGAGCATGAAGCGATGTTGAAAAACATGAAGAGCATGAAAAGGTGTGAAAAATATGAAGAGCTTCAAAAGTTGTCAAAATTTGAGGAGCATGAAACGGTCTGAAAAATAGGAGGAGCATGAAACGGTATGAAAAATAGGAGGAGCATGAAGCGATGTTGAAAAATATGAAGAGCCTGAAAAGGTGTGAAAAATATGAAGAGCTTCAAAAGGTGTCAAAAATATGAGGAGCATGAAACGGTCTGAAAAATAAGAGGAGCATGAAGCGGTGTTCAAAATCATGAAGCCTGAAATGGTGGGAAAACTATGAAGAGCTTCAAAAGGTGTGAAAAACATGAGGAGCATGAAACGGTCTGAAAAAGAGGTGGAGCCTGAAACGGTGTTGAAAAACAAGAAGAGCTTGACAAGGTGTGAAAAATATGAAGAGCTTCAAAAGAAGTCAAAAATATGACGAACATGAATCTTTCTGAAAAATAGGAGGAGCATGAAACGGAGTTCAAAAACATGAAGAGCCTGAAAAGGTGTGAAAAATATGAAGAGCTTCAAAAGGTGTCAAATATAGGAGGAGCATGAAACGGTCTGAAAAATAGTAAAGGCACGAAACGGTGTTCAAAAACATGAAGAGCCTGAGAAGGTGTGAAAAATATGACGAGTTTCAAAGGTGTCAAAAATATGAGGAGCATGAAACGGTCTGAAAAATTGGAGGAGCATGAAACGGTCTGAAAAATATGAGGAGCATGAAACGGTCTGAAAAATTGGAGGAGTATGAAAAGGTGTTCAAAAATATGAAGAGCCTGAAAAGTTGTGAAAAATTTGAAGAGCGTCAAAAGGTGTCAAATATATGAGGAGCATGAAACGGTCTGAAAAATTGGAGGAGCATGAAACAGTGTTGAAACATGAAGAGACCAAAAAGGTGTGAAAAATTTGAAGAGCTTCAAAAAGTGTGAAAAATATGAAGAGCTTCAAAAGGTGTGAAAAATATGAGGAGCATGAAACGGTCTAAAAAATAGGAGGAGTATGAAGCGGTGTTCAAAAACATGAAGAGCCTGAAAATGTGTGAAAAATATGAAGAGCTTCAAAACCTTTCAAAAATATGAGGAGCATGAAACGGTTTGAAAAATAGGAGGAGCATGAAGCGGTGTTGAAAACATGAAGAGCCTGAAAATGTGTGAAGAATATAAAGAGCTTCAAAAGGTGTCAAATATATGAGGAGCATGAAACGGTCTGAAAAATAGGAGGAGCATGAAACGGTTTTCAAAAACATGAATAGCCTGAAAAAGTGTGAAATATATGAAGACCTTCAAAAGGTGTCAAAAATATGTGGAGCATGAAACGGTCTGAAAAATAGGAGTAGCATGAAGCCGTGTTGAAAAACATGAAGAGCCTGAAAAAGTGTGAAAAATAAGAAGAGCTTTCAAAGGTGTCAAAAATATGAGGAGCATGATACGTTCTGAAACATAGGAGGAGCATGAAACGGTGTTGAAAAACATGAAGAGCCTGAAAAAGTGTGAAAAATATGAAGAGCTTCAAAAGGTGTCAAAAATATGAGGAGCATGATACGGTCTGAAAAATAGGAGTAGCATGAAGCGGTGTTGAAAAACATGAAGAGCCTGAAAATGTGTGAAAAATATGAAGAGCTTTCAAAGGTGTCAAATATATGAGGAGCATGAAACGGTTTTGAAAACATGAAGAGCCTGAAAAGGTGTCAAAAAAATGAAGCGTTTCAAAAGGTGTCATAAATTTGAGGAACATGAAACTGTCTGAAAAATAGGAGTAGCATGAAACGGTGTTGAAAAACAAGAATAGCATGTAAAGGTGTGAAAAATATGAAGAGCTTCAAAATGTGTCGAAAATATGAGGAACATGAAACAATATAAATAATAGGAGGATCACGAAACTGTCTGAAAAATTGGAGGAGCATGAAACGCAGTTGATAAATATGAAGAGCATGAAAATGTGTGAAAAATATGAAGAAATTCAAAAGGGGTCAAAAATTTGAGGAGCATGAAACGGTGTGAAACATAAGAGGAGCATGAAACAGTCCAAAAAATATGTGGAGCATGAAACAGTTTGAAAAATAGGAGGAGCATGAAGCGATGTTGAAAAACATGAAGAGCATGAAAAGGTGTGAAAAATATGAAGAGCTTCAAAAGTTGTCAAAATTTGAGGAGCATGAAACGGTCTGAAAAATAGGAGGAGCATGAAGCCATGTTGAAAAACATGAAGAGCATGAAAAGGTGTGAAAAATATGAAGAGCTTCAAAAGTTGTCAAAATTTGAGGAGCATGAAACGGTCTGAAAAATAGGAGGAGCATGAAGCCATGTTGAAAAACATGAAGATCCTGAAAAGGTGTGAAATAAATGAAGAGTTTCAAAACGTGTCAAAAATATCAGGAGCATGAAACGGTCTGAAAAATAGGAGGAGCATGAAGCCGTCTTGAAAACCATGAAGAGCCTGAAAATGTGTGAAACATATGAAGAGCTTCAAAATGTGTCAAAAATATTAGGAGCATGAAACGGTCTGCAATACAGGAGGAGCATGAAGCGGTCTTGAAAGACATGAAGAGCCTGAAAAGGTGTGAAAAATATGAAGAGCTTCAAAAGGTGTCAAAAATATGAGGAACATGAACGGTCTAAAAAAAAAAAGCGGAGCATGAAGTGATGTTTACAAACATGAAGAGCCTGAAAAGGTGTGAAATATATGAAGAGTTTCAAAAGGTGTCAAAAATATGAGGAGCTTGATACGGTCTGAAAAATAGGAGGAGAATGAAACGGAGTTTAAAACATGAAAAGCATGAAAAAGTGTGAAAATTATGAAGAGCTTAAGAGGTGTCAAAAATACGAGGAGCATGAAACGGTCTGAAAAATAGGAGGAGCATGAAGCGGTTTTTAAAAAAAAGAAGAGCCTGACACGGTGTGAAAAATATGAAGAACTTCAAAAGGTTTGAAAAATATAAAGAGCTTCAAAAGATGTCAAAAATTTGAGCAGCATGAAATAGTATGAAAAATAGGAGGAGCATGAAAAGGTTTTCAAAAACATGAAGAGCATGAAATGGATTGAAAAATATGAAGAGCTTCAAAAGGTGTCAAAAATAGGAGGAGCATGAAGCGGTGTTGAAAAAAATGAAGAGCCTGAAAAGGTGAGAAAAATATGAAGAGCTTCAAAAGGTGTCAAAAATATGAGGAGCATGAAACGGTCTGAAAATAGGAGGAGCATGAAGCGGTGTTGAAAAAAATGAAGAGCCTGAGAAGGTGTGAAAAATATGAAGAGCTTCAAAAGGTGTCAAAAATATGAGGAGCATGAAACGGTCTGAAAAATAAGAGGAGCATGAAGCGGTGTTCAAAATCATGAAGCCTGAAATGGTGGGAAAACTATGAAGAGCTTCAAAAGGTGTGAAAAACATGAGGAGCATGAAACGGTCTGAAAAAGAGGTGGAGCCTGAAACGGTGTTGAAAAACAAGAAGAGCTTGAAAAGGTGTGAAAAATATGAAGAGCTTCAAAAGAAGTCAAAAATATGACGAACATGAATCTTTCTGAAAAATAGGAGGAGCATGAAGCGGCGTTCAAAAACATGAAGAGCCTGAAAAGGTGTGAAAAATATGAAGAGCTTCAAAAGGTGTCAAATATAGGAGGAGCATGAAACGGTCTGAAAAATAGGAAAAGCACGAAACGGTGTTCAAAAACATGAAGAGCCTGAGAAGGTGTGAAAAATATGACGAGTTTCAAAGGTGTCAAAAATATGAGGAGCATGAAACGGTCTGAAAAATTGGAGGAGCATGAAACGGTCTGAAAAATATGAGGAGCATGAAAAGGTCTGAAAAATAAGAGGAGCAATAAACGGAGTTGAAAAACATGAAGAGCATGGAAAGGTGTGAGAAATAAGAAGAGCTTCAAAAGGTGTCAAAAATATGAGGAGCTCGAATTACTCTGAAAAATAAGAGGAGCGTGAACCGGTGTTGAAAAGCATGAAGAGCATGAAAAGGTCTGAAAAATATGAAGAGCTTCAAAATATGGCAAATATATGAGGAGCATGAAATGGTCTGAAAAATAAGAGGAGCATGAAATGGTGTTGAAAAACATGAAGAGACAGAAAAGGTGTGAAATATATGAAGAGCTTCAAAAGGTTTCAAAAATATGAGGAGCATGAAACGGTCTGAAAAATTGGAGGAGCATGAAACGGTGTTGAAAAATATGAAGAGCCTGAAAAGGTTTGAAAAATATGAAGAGCTTCAAAAGGTGTCAAAAATATGAGGAGCGTGAAGTGGTGTTGAAAAACATGAAGAACCTGAAAAAGTGTGAAATATATGAAGAGATTCAAAAGGAGTCAAAAATATGAGGAACATGAAACGATCTGAAAAATAGGAGTAGCATGAAACGGTGTTCAAAAGTATAAAGAGCCTGAAAAGGTGTGAAAAATATGAAGAGCTTCAAAGGTGTCAAAATTATGAGGAGCGTGAAGCGGTGTTGAACAACAGGAAGAGCCTGAAAAGGTGTGAAGTATATGAAGAGCTTCAAAAGGTGTCAAAGATATGAAGAGCATGAAACGGTCTGAAAAATTGGAAGAGCATGAAAAGGTGTTCAAAAATATGAAGAGCCTGAAAAGTTGTGAAAAATTTGAAGAGCGTCAAAAGGTGTCAAAAATATGAGGAGCATGAAACGGTCTGAAAAATTGGAGGAGCATGAAACAGTGTTGAAACATGAAGAGACCAAAAAGGTGTGAAAAATTTGAAGAGCTTCAAAAAGTGTGAAAAATATGAAGATCTTCAAAAGGCGTGAAAAATATGAGGATCATGAAACGGTCTAAAATATAGGAGGAGTATGAAGCGGTGTTCAAAAACATGAAGAGCCTGAAAATGTGTGAAAAATATGAAGAGCTTCAAAACCTTTCAAAAATATGAGGAGCATGAAACGGTTTGAAAAATAGGAGGAGCATGAAGAGGTGTTGAAAACATGAAGAGCCTGAAAAGGTGTGAAGTATATGAAGAGCTTCAAAAGATGTCAAAAATATGAGGAGCATGAAAAGGTCTGAAAAATAGGAGTAGCATGAAGCGGTGTTGAAAAACATGAAGAGCCTGAAAAAGTGTGAAAAATAACAAGAGCTTTCAAAGGTGTCAAAAATATGAGGAGCATGATACGTTCTGAAAAATAGGAGGAGCATGAAACGGTGTTGAAAAACATGAAAAGCCTGAAAAAGTGTGAAAAATATGAAGAGCTTCAAAAGGTGTCAAAAATATGAGGAGCATGATACGGTCTGAAAAATAGGAGTAGCATGAAGCGGTGTTGAAAAACATGAAGAGCCTGAAAAAGTGTGAAAAATATGAAGAGCTTTCAAAGGTGTCAAAAATATGAGGAGCATGAAACGGTTTTGAAAACATGAAGAGCCTGAAAAGGTGTCAAAAAAATGAAGAGTTTCAAAAGGTGTCATAAATTTGAGGAACATGAAACTGTCTGAAAAATAGGAGTAGCATGAAACGGTGTTGAAAAACAAGAATAGCATGTAAAGGTGTGAAAAATATGAAGAGCTTCAAAATGTGTCGAAAATATGAGGAACATGAAACGGTATAAATAATAGGAGGATCACGAAACTGTCTGAAAAATTGGAGGAGCATGAAACGCTGTTGATAAATAAGAAGAGCATGAAAATGTGTGAAAAATATGAAGAACTTCAAAAGGGGTAAAAAATATGAGGAGCATGAAACGGTGTGAAAAATAAGAGGAGCATGAAACAGTCTGAAAAATATGTGGAGCATGAAACGGTTTGAAAAATAGCAGGAGCATGAAGCGATGTTGAAAAACATGAAGAGCATGAAAAGGTGTGAAAAATATGAAGAGCTTCAAAAGTTGTCAAAATTTGAGGAGCATGAAACGGTCTGAAAAATATGAGGAGCATGAAACGGTATGAAAAATGGGAGGAGCATGGAAAGGTGTTCAAAAATATGAAGAGCCTGAAAAGGTGTGAAAAATATGAAGAGCTTCAAAAAGTGTCAAAAATATGAGGAGCATGAAGTGGTGATGAAAAACATGAAGAGCCTGAAAAGGTGTGAAAAATATGAAGAGCTTCAAAAGGTGTCAAAAATATGAGAACCATGAAACGGTCTGAAAAATAGGAGGAGCATGAAGCGATGTTGAAAAACATGAAGAGCCTGAAAAGGTGTGAAAAATATGAAGAGCTTCAAAAGGTGTCAAAAATATGAGAACCATGAAACGGTCTGAAAAATAGGAGGAGCATGAAACATTCTGAAAAATATGAGGAGCATGAAACGGTCTGAAAAATAAGAGGAGCAATAAACGGTGTTGAAAATCATGAAGAGCATGAAAAGGTGTGAGAAATAAGAAGAGCTTCAAAAGGTGTCAAAAATATGAGGAGCATTAAACGGGTTTGAAAACATGAAGAGCCTGAAAAGGTTTGAATTATATGCAGAGCTTGAAACGGTGTCAAAGATATGAGGAGCATGAAACGGTCTGAAAAATAGGAGGAGCATGAAGCGGTATTGAAAACATGAAGAGCCTGAAAAGTTTGAAATATATGCAGAGCTTGAAAAGGTGTCAAAGATATGAGGAGCATGAAACGGTCTGAAAAATAGGAGGAGCATGAAGCGGTGTTGAAAAACATGAAGTGCCTGAAAAGGTGTGAAATATATGAAGTGCTTCAAAAGGTGTCAAAAATATGAGGAACAGGAAACGGTCTGAAAAATAAGAGGAGCATGAAGCGGTGTTAAAAACATGAGGAGCATGAAACGGTCAGAAAAATAGGAGGAGCATGAAGCGGTGTTGAAAAACATGAAGAGCCTGAAAAGGTGTGAAAAATATGAAGAGTTTCAAAAGGTGTCAAAAATATGAGGAGCTTGAAACCGTCTGAAAAGTAGGAGGAGCATGAAGCGGTGTTGAAAAACATGAAGAGCCTGATAAGGTGTGAAATAATGAAGAGCGTAAAAAGGTGTGAAAAATATGAAGAGCTTCAAAGGGTGTGAAGTTATGAAGAGGTTCAAAAGGTGTCAAAAATATGAGGAACATGAAACTTTCTGAAAAATAGGAGGATCATGAAGTGCTGTTGAAAAACATGAAGAGCCTGAAAAGGTGTGAAAACTATGAAGAGCTTCAAATAGTGAGGAAAATATGAAGAGCTTCAAAAGGTGTGAAAAATATGAGGAGCATGAAACGGTCTAAAATATAGGAGGAGCATGAAGCGGTGTTCAAAAACATGAAGAGCCTGAAAATGTGTGAAATATATGAAGAGCTTCAAAAGGTGTCAAAAACATGAGGAGCATGAAACGGTGTTGAAAACATGAAGAGCCTGAAAAGGTTTGAAATATATGAAGAGCTTCAAAACGTGTCAAAGATATGAGGAGCATGAAACGGTCTGAAAAATAGGAGGAGCATGAAGCGGTGTTGAAAAACATGAAGAGCCTGAAAGGGTGTGAAATATATGAAGAGCTTCAAAAGGTGTCAAAAATATGAGGAACATGAAACGGTCTGAAAAATAGGAGCATGAAGCGGTGTTGAAAACATGAAGAGCCTGAAAAGGTGTGAAAAATATGAAGAGCTTCAAAAGTTGTCAAAAATATGAGGAGCATGAAAAGGTCTGAAAAATAGGAGGAGCATGAAACGGTGTTCAAAAACATGAGTAGCCTGAAAAAGTGTGAAATATATGAAGACCTTCAAAAGGTGTCAAAAATATGAGGATATGAAACGGTCTGAAAAATAGTAGGAGCATGAAGTGGTGTTGAAAAGCATGAAGAGCCTGAAAAGGTGTGAAAAATATGAAGATCTTCAAAATGTGTGAAAAATTTGAGGAGCATGAAACGGTCTGAAAAATAGGACGAGCATAAAACGATGTGGAAAAGCATTAAGAGCCTGAAAAGGTGTGAAAAATATGAAGAGCTTCAAAGGTGTGAAAATTTTGAGGAGCATGAAACGGTCTGAAAAATAGGAGGAGCATGGAGCGGTGTTCAAAAACATGTAGAGCCTGAAAATGTGTGAAAAATATGAGGAGCATGAATCTTTCTGAAAAATAGGAGGAGCATGAAGCAGTGTTGAGAAACATGAAGAGCCTGAAAATATGTGAAAAATATGAAGAGTTTCAAAATGTTTCAAAATATGAGGAGCTTGAAACGGTCTGAAAAATAGGAGGAGCATGAAGCAGTGTTGAAAAACATGAAGCACCTGAAAAGGTGTGAAAAATATGAAGAGCTTCAAAAGATGTCGAAAATATGTGGAACATGAAACTGTATGAATAATAGGAGGAGCACGAAACTGTCTGAAAAATAGGAGGAGCATGAAACGGTGTTGAAAAACATGAAGAGCATGAAAAGGTTTAAAAAATATGAAGAGCTTCAAAAGGGGTCAAAAATATGAGGAGCATGAAACAGTCTGAAATATATGAGGAGCATGAAACGGTCTGAAATATAGGAGGAGCATGAAACTGTGTTGAAAAGCATGAAGAGCATGAAAATGTGTTGAATAACATGAAGACCACGAAAAGGTGTGAAAAATATGAAGATCTTCAAAAGGTGTCAAAAACATGAGGAGCATGAAACGGTCTGAAAATTAAGAGGAGCATGAAACGGACTGAAAAATAGGAGGAGCATGAATCGCTTTGAAAAGTAGGAGGAGCATGAAGCGATGTAGAAAAACATGAGGGGAATGAAAAGGTGTGAAAAATATGAGGAGCATGAAGCGTTCTGAAAAATAGGAGGAGCATGAAGCGGTGTTGAAAAACATGAAGCGCCTGAAAAGGTGTGAAAAATATGAAGAGCTTCAAAAGGTGTCAAAAATATGAGGAGCATGAAACGGTCTGAAAAATCGGAAGAGCATGAAGCGGTGTTCAAAAACGTGAAGAGCCTGAAAAGGTGTGAAAAATTTGAAGAGCTTCAAAATGTGTCAAAAATATGAGGAGCATGAAACGATCTGAAAAATAGGAGGAGCATGAAGCAGTGTTCAAAACCATGGAGAGACTGAAAAATTGTGAAAAATATGAAGAGATTCAAAAGGTGTCAAAAATATGAGGAGCATGAAAGTTCTGAAATATAGGAGGAGCATGAATTGGTGTTGAAAAACATGAAGAGCCTGAAAAGGTGTGAAAAATATGAAGAGTTATAAAAGGTATGAAAAATACTTCGAGCATGAAACGATCTGAAGAATAGGAGGATCATGAAGCGGTGTTGAAAAACATGAAGAGCCTGAACAGGTGTGAAAAATATGAAGAGATTCAAAATGTGTCAAAAATATGAGGATTATGAAACGGTCTGAAAAATAGGGGGATCATGAAGCGGTGTTGAAAAACAAGAAGAGGCTGAAAAGATGTGAAAAATATGAAGAGCTTCAAAAGGTGTCAAAAATATGAGGAGCATGAAACGATCTGAAAAATCGGAGGAGCATGAAATGGTGTTCAAAAACATGAAGAGCCTGAAAAGATGTGAAAAATATGAAGAGCTTCGAAAGGTGTCAAAAATATGAGGAGCATGAAAATGTCTGAGAAATAGGAGGAGCATGAAGCGGTGTTCAAAAAGATGGAGAGCCTGAAAAGGTGTGAAAAATGTGAAGAGCTTCAAAAGGTGTCAAAAATAAGAGGAGTATGTAACGGTCTGAAAAACAGGAAGAGCATGAAGCCATGTTGAAATACATGAAGAGCCTGAAAACGTGTGAAAAATATGAAGAGGTTCAAAAGGTATGAAAAATATGAAGAGCTTCAAAAGGTGTCAAAAATGTGATAAGCATGAAACGGTCTGAAAAATAGGAGGAGCATGAAGTGGTGTGGAAAAACATGAAGAGCATGAAAAGGTGTGAAAAATATGAAGAGCTTCAAAAGGTGTCAAAAATATAAGGAGCATGAAACGGTCTGAAATATAGGAGGAGCATGAAGCGGTGTTGAAAACATGAAGAGCCTGAAAAGGTGTGAAAAATATGAAGAGCTTTAAAAGGTGTCAAAAATATGAGGATCATGAAACGATTTGAAAAATAGGAGAAGCATGAAACGGTGTTCAAAAACATGAAGAGCCTGAAGAGGTGTGAAAAATATGAAGAGTTTCAAAAGGTGTCAAAAATATGAGAAGCATGAAATGGTCTGAAAAATCGGAGGAGCATGAAGCGTTGTTGAAAAACATGAAAAGCCTGAAAAGGTGTGAAAAATATGAAGAGCTTCAAAAGGTGACAAAAATATGAGGAGCATGAAACGGTCTGAAAAAATAGGAGGAGCATGAAACAATGTTGAAAAACATGAAGAGTCTGAAAAGGTGTGAAAAATATGAAGAGCTTCAAAAGTTGACAAAATATGAGGAGCATGAAAAGGTCTGAAAAATCGGAGGAGCATGAAAATTTGTTCAAAAACATGAAGAGCCTGAAAAGGTGTGAAAAATATGAAGAGCTTCAAAAGGTGTCAAAAATATGAGGAGCATGAAATGGTTTAAAAAATTGGAGAGGCATGAAACGGTGTTCAAAAACATGAAGAGCCTGAAAAGGTGTTAAATATATGAAGAGCCTCAAAGGGTGTCAAAAATATGAGGAGCATGAAACGGTCTGAAATATAGGAGGAGTATGAAGCGGTGTTGAAAAACATGAAGAGCCTGAAAAGATGTGAAAAATATGAAGAGCTTCAAAGTGTGAAAAATATGAAGAGCTTCAAAAGGTGTCAAAAATATGAGGAGCATGAAACGATCTGAAAAATCGGAGGAGCATGAAATGGTGTTCAAAAACATGAAGAGCCTGAAAAGATGTGAAAAATATGAAGAGCTTCGAAAGGTGTCAAAAATATGAGGAGCATGAAAATGTCTGAGAAATAGGAGGAGCATGAAGCGGTGTTCAAAAAGATGGAGAGCCTGAAAAGGTGTGAAAAATGTGAAGAGCTTCAAAAGGTGTCAAAAATAAGAGGAGTATGTAACGGTCTGAAAAACAGGAAGAGCATGAAGCCATGTTGAAATACATGAAGAGCCTGAAAACGTGTGAAAAATATGAAGAGGTTCAAAAGGTGTGAAAAATATGAAGAGCTTCAAAAGGTGTCAAAAATGTGATAAGCATGAAACGGTCTGAAAAATAGGAGGAGCATGAAGTGGTGTGGAAAAACATGAAGAGCATGAAAAGGTGTGAAAAATATGAAGAGCTTCAAAAGGTGTCAAAAATATAAGGAGCATGAAACGGTCTGAAATATAGGAGGAGCATGAAGCGGTGTTGAAAACATGAAGAGCCTGAAAAGGTGTGAAAAATATGAAGAGCTTTAAAAGGTGTCAAAAATATGAGGATCATGAAACGATTTGAAAAATAGGAGAAGCATGAAACGGTGTTCAAAAACATGAAGAGCCTGAAGAGGTGTGAAAAATATGAAGAGTTTCAAAAGGTGTCAAAAATATGAGAAGCATGAAATGGTCTGAAAAATCGGAGGAGCATGAAGCGTTGTTGAAAAACATGAAAAGCCTGAAAAGGTGTGAAAAATATGAAGAGCTTCAAAAGGTGACAAAAATATGAGGAGCATGAAACGGTCTGAAAAAATAGGAGGAGCATGAAACAATGTTGAAAAACATGAAGAGTCTGAAAAGGTGTGAAAAATATGAAGAGCTTCAAAAGTTGACAAAATATGAGGAGCATGAAAAGGTCTGAAAAATCGGAGGAGCATGAAAATTTGTTCAAAAACATGAAGAGCCTGAAAAGGTGTGAAAAATATGAAGAGCTTCAAAAGGTGTCAAAAATATGAGGAGCATGAAATGGTTTAAAAAATTGGAGAGGCATGAAACGGTGTTCAAAAACATGAAGAGCCTGAAAAGGTGTTAAATATATGAAGAGCCTCAAAGGGTGTCAAAAATATGAGGAGCATGAAACGGTCTGAAATATAGGAGGAGTATGAAGCGGTGTTGAAAAACATGAAGAGCCTGAAAAGATGTGAAAAATATGAAGAGCTTCAAAGTGTGAAAAATATGAAGAGCTTCAAAAGGTGTCAAAAATATGAGGAGCATGAAACGATCTGAAAAATCGGAGGAGCATGAAATGGTGTTCAAAAACATGAAGAGCCTGAAAAGATGTGAAAAATATGAAGAGCTTCAAAAAGTGTGAAAAATATGAAGAACTTCAAAAGGTGTCAAATATATGAGGAGCATGAAAGGTCTGAAAAATATCATGAGCATGAAGCGGTGTTCAAAACATGAAGAGCCTGAAAAGGTGTGAAAAATATGAAGAGCTTCAAAAGGTGTCAAAAATATGAGGAGCATGAAACGGTCTGAAATATAGGAGGAGCATGAAGCGGTGTGGAAAAACATGAAGAGCCTGAAAGGTGTGAAATATATGAAGAGCTTCAAAAGGTGTCAAAAATATGAGGAGAATGAAACGGTCTGAAAAATAGGAGGAGCAGGAAGCGGTATTGAAAAACCAGAAGAGCCTGAAAAGGTGTGAAAAAATATGAAGAGCTTCAAAAGGTGTCAAAAATATGAGGAGCATGAAACTTTCTGAAAAAGGAGAAACATGAAAAGGTCTTCAGAAACATGAAGAGACTGGAATGGTGTGAAAAACATGAAGAGCCTCAAAATGTGTCAAAAATATGAGGAGCATGAAATGGTATGAAAAATAAGAGGAGCTTGAAGCAGTGTTGAAAAATATGAAGAGCGTGAAAACCTGTGAAAA
Source organism: Dama dama (assembly GCF_033118175.1). Lineage (NCBI taxonomy): Eukaryota > Metazoa > Chordata > Mammalia > Artiodactyla > Cervidae > Dama > Dama dama. The sequence continues at coordinate 607,309 of NW_026870938.1, forward strand.
ATATGAAGAGCTTCAAAAGGTGTGAAAAATATAAAGAGCGTCAAAAGGTGTAAGAAATGAGATGAGCATGAAACGGTCTGAAAAATAGGAGGAGCATGAAGTGGTTTTGAAAAACATGAAGAGCCTGAAAAGGTGTGAAAAATATGAAGAGCTTCAAAAGTGTCAAAAATATGAGGAGCATGAAACGGTCAGAAAAATAGGAGGAGCATGAAACGGTGTTCCAAAACATGAAGAGCCTAGAATGGTTTGAAAAATATGAAGAGCCTCAAAACGTGTCAAAAATATGAGAAGCATGAAACGGTCTGAGAAATAGGAGGAGCATGAAGCTGTGTTTAAAAACATGAAGAGCCTGAAAATAGGTGAAAAATATGAAGAGCTTCAAAAGGTGTGAAAATATGAAGAGCTTCAAAAGGTCTCATTTATGAGATGAGCATGAAACGGTCCTGAAAAACATGAAGAGCCTGAAAAGGTGTGAAAAATATGAAGAGCTTCAAAAGGTGTCAAAAATATGAGGAGCATGAAAAGGTCTGAAAAATAAGAGGAGCATTAAGCGGTGTTCAAAAAGTGAAGAGCCTGAAAAGGTGTGAAAAATATGAAGAACTTCAAAATGTGTCAAAAATATGAGGAGCATGAAACTGTCTGAAAAATAGGAGGAGCATGTAGCGGTGTTCAAAAATATGAAGAGCCTGAAAAGGTGTGAAAAATATGAAGAGCTTCAAAAGGTGTCAAAAATATGAGGAGCATGAAAGGGTCTGAAAAATCGGAGGAGCATGAAATGGTGTTCAAAAACATGAAGAGCCTGAAAAGATGTGAAAAATATGAAGAGCTTCAAAAGGTGTAAAAAATACGAGGAGCATGAAAAGGTCTGAAAAATAGGAGGAGGGTGAAGCGGTGTTGAAAAACATGTAGAGCCTGAAAACGTGTGAAAAATATGTAGAGCTATAAAAGGTGTGAAAAATATTTGGCGCATGAAACGGTCTGAAAAATAGGAGGAGCATGAAGTGGTGTTGAAACCATGAAGACCCTGAAAACGTGTGAAAAATATGAAGAGCTTCAAAAGGTGTGAAAAATATGAAAGGCTTCAAAAGGTTTCAAAAATGAGATGAGCATGATACTGTTGAAAAATAGGAGGAGCATGAAACGGTGTTCAAAAACATGAAGAGCCTGAAAAGGTGTGAAAAATATGAAGAGCCTCAAAATGTGTCAAAAATATGAGGAGAATGAAACGGTCTGAAAAATAGGAGGAGCATGAAGCGGTGTGGAAAAAGAAGAAGAGCCTGAAAAGGTGTGAAAAATATGAAAAGCTTCAAAAGCGTCAAAAATATGAGAAGCATGAAACTTTCTGAAAAAGGAGTAGCATGAAACGGTGTTCAAAACATGAAGTGACTGGAAATGAGTGAAAAATATGAAGAGCCTCAAAACGTCTCAAAAATATGAGGAGCATGAAATGGTATGAAAAATAGGAGGAGCTTGAAGTAGTGTTGAAAAACATGAAGAGCTTGAAAACCCGTGAAAAATATGAAGAGCTTCAAAATGTGTCAAAAATATGAGGAGCATGAAACGGTCTGAAAAATAGGAGGAGCATGAAGCGTTGTTGCAAAACATGAAAAGCCTGAAAACGTGTGAAAAATATGAAGAGCTTCAAAAGGTGTCAAAAATATGAGGAGCATGAAATGGTCTGAAAAATAGGAGGAGCATGAAACAATGTTGAAAAACATGAAGAGCCTGAAAAGGTGTGAAAAATATGAAGAGCTTCAAAAGGTGTCAAAAATATGAGGAGCATGACACGGTCTGAAAAATAGGAGGAGCATGAAGCGGTGTTCAAAAACATGAAGAGCCTGAAATGGTGTGAAAAATATGAAGAGCTTCAAAATGTGTCAAAAATATGAGGAGCATGAAACATTCCGAAAAATCGAAGGAGCATGAAATGGTGTTCAAAAACATGAAGAGCCTGAAAAGATGTGAAAAATATGAAGAGCTTCAAAAGGTGTCAAAAATATGTGGAGCATAAAACGGTCTGAAAAATAGCAGGAGCATGAAGCGTTGTTGAAAAACAAGAGGAGCCTGAAGAGTTGTGAAAAATATGAAGAGCTTCAAAAGGTGTCAAAAATATGAGGAGCATGAAACGTTCTGAAAAAGGAGTAGCATGAAACGGTGTTCAAAAACATGAAGAGACTGGAAAGATGTGAAAAATATGAAGAGCCTCAAAACGTGTCAAAAATATGAGGAGCATGAAATGGTATGAAAAATAGGAGGAGCTTGAAGCAGTGTTGAAAAACATGAAGAGCGTGAAAACCTGTGAAAAATATGAAGAGCTTCAAAAGCTGTGAGAAATATGAAGAGCTTCAAAAGGTGTCAAAAATGAGAAGAGCATGAAGCGGTATGAAAAATAGGAGGAGCATGAAGCTGTGTTCAAAAACATGGAGACCCTGAAAAGGTGTGAAAAATAGGAAGAGCTTCAAAAGGTGTGAAAAATATGAAGAGCTTCAAAAGGTGTGAAAAATATGAAGAGCTTCAAAAGGTGTCAAAGATGAGATGAGCATGAACCGGTCTGAAAAATAGGAGGAGCATGAAGTGGTGTTGAAAAACATGAAGAGCCTGAAACGGTGTGAAATATATGAAGAGCTGCAAAATGTGTCAAAAATATGAGAAGCATGAAACTGTCTGAAAAATAAGAAGAGCATGAAGTGGTGTTGAAATACATGAAGAGCCTGAAAAGGTGTGAAAAATATGAACTGCTTCAAAAGGTGTGAAAAATAGGAGGAGCATGAAACGGTCTGCAAAATAGGAGGAACATGAAACGGTGTTCAAAAACATGAAGAGCCTGAAAAGGTGTGAAAAATATGAAGAGCTTCAAAAGGTGTGAAAAATATGAATAGCTTCAAAAGGTGTGAAAAATATGAACAGCTTCAAAATGTGTCCAAAATGAAATGAGGATGAAAAGGTCTGAAAAAAGGGAGAGCATAAAGTGGTGTTGAAAAACATGAAGAGCCTGAAAGGTGTGAAATATATGAAGAGCTTCAAAAGGTGTCAAAAATATGAGGAGAAAGAAACGATCTGAAAAATAGGTGGAGCAAGAAACGGTCTGAAAAATAGGAGGAGCATGAATCGGTGTGGAAAAACCTGGAGAGCCTGAAAAGGTGTGAAAAATAGGAAGAGCTTCAAAAGGTGTCAAAAATATGACGAGCATGAAATGGTCTGAAAGATAGGAGGAGCATGATGCGGTGTTGAAAAACATGAAGAGCCTGAAAAGGTGTGAAATATATGAAGAGCTTCAAAAAGTGTGAAAAATATGAAGAGCCTCAAAACATGTCAAGAATATGAGGGGCATGAAACGGTCTGAAATATAGGAGCAGCAGGAAGCGGTGTTGAAACACATGAAGAGGCTGAAAATGTGTGAAAAATATGAAGAGCTTCAAAAGCTGTGAGAAATATGAAGAGCTTCAAAAAGTGCCAAAAATGAGATGAGCATGAAATGATCTGAAAATTAGGAGGAGCATGAACTGTTGTTGAAAAACATGAAGAGCCTGAAAAGGTGTGAAATATATGAAGAGCTTCAAAAGGTGCCAAAAATGAGATGAGCATGAAACGGTCTGAAAATTAGGAGGAGCATGAACTGTTGTTGAAAAACATGAAGAGCCTGAAAAGGTGTGAAATATATGAAGAGCTTCAAAAGGTGTCAAAAATATGAGGAGCATGAAACGGTCTGAAAAATAGGAGGAGCAAGAAACGGTCTGAAAAATAGAAGGAGCATGAAAAAGTGTGGAAAAACATGGAGAGCCTGAAAAGTTGTGAAATATATGAAGAGCTTCAAAAGGTCTCAAAATTATGAGGAGCATGAAACGGTCTGAAAAATAGGAGGAGCATGAAACGTTCTGAAAAATCGGAAGAGCATAAAGTGCTGTTCAAAAACATGAAGAGCGTGGAAAGGTGTGAGAAATATGAAGAGCTTCAAAAGGTGTGAAAAATATGAGGAGCATGAAACGGTCTGAAAAATAGGAGGAGCATGAAACGTTCTGAAAAATTGGAAGAGCATGAAGTGCTGTTCAAAAACATGAAGAGCCTGAAAAGGTATGAAAAATATGAAGAGCTTCAAAAGTGTCAATAATATGAGGTGCATGAAACAGTGTAAAAAATTGGAGGAGCATAAAACGGTGTTGAAAAATATAGAGCATGAAAGATGTGAAAAATTTGAAGAGCTTCAAAGGTGTCAAAAATATGAGGAGCATGAAACGGTCTGAAAAATAGGAGGAGCATGAAGCGGTGTTGAAAATTATGAAGAGCATGAAAAGGTGTGAAAAATATGAAGAGCTTCAAAAGGTGTAAACCTATGAAGAGCTACAAAAGGTGTCAAAAATGAGACGAGCATGAAACGGTCTGAAAAATAGCAGGAGCATGAAGTGGTGTTGAAAAGCATGAAGAGCCTGAAAAGGTGTGAAATATATGAAGAGCTTCAAAAGGTGTGAACAATAGGAAGAGCTTCAAAAGGTGTCAAAAATGAGATGAGCATGAAACGGTCTGAAAAATAGGAGGAGCATGAAGTGGTGTTGAAAAACATGAAGAGCCTTAAAGGTGTAAAAAATATGAAGAGCCTCAGAAGATGTCAAAAATATGAGGAGCTTGAAACGGTCTGAAAAATCGGAGGAGCATGAAGCGGTGTTCAAAAACATGAATAGGCTAGAAAGGTTTGAGAAATATGAAGAGCTTTAAAAGGTGTGAAAAATATGAGGAGCATGAAACGGTCGGAGAAATAGGAGGAGCATAAAGCGATGTTCAAAAACATGGAGAGCCTGAAAAGGTGTCAAAAATATGAAGAGCTTCAAAAGGTGTCAAAAATATGAGGAGCGAGAAACAATTTGAAAAATAGGAGGAGCATGAAGCGGTGTTCAAAAACATGAAGAGCCTGAAAAAGTGTGAAAAATATGAAGAGTCTCAAAAGGTGTCAAAAATATGAGGAGCATTAAACGGTCTGAAAAATAGGAGGAACATGAAGCGGTGTTGAAAAACATGAAGAGCCTGAAAACGTGTGAAAAACATGAAGAGCCTGAAAAGATGTGAAAATATGAAGAGCTTCAAAAGGAGTGAAATATATTAAGAGCTTCAAAAGGTGTAAAAAATGAGATGAGCATGAAATGGTCTGAAAAATAGGAGGACCATGAAGTGGTGCTGAAAAACATGAAGAGCCTGAAAAGGTGTGAAAAATATGAAGAGCTTCAAAAAGTGTCAAAAATATGAGGAGCATGAAACGGTCTGAAAAATAGGAGGAGCATGAAGCTGTGTTGAAAAACATGAAGAGCCTGAAAAGGTGTGAAAAATATGAAGAGCCTCAAAAGGTTCAAAAATATGAAGACATGAAACCGTCTGAAAAACAGGAGGACATGAAGTGGTGTTGAAAAACATGAAGAGCCTGAAAAGGTGTGAAATATATGAACAGCTTCAAAAGGTGTCAAAAATATTAGGAGCATAAAACGGTCTGAAAAATAGGAGGGTATGAATTGTTGATGAAAAACAAGAAGAGCCTCAAAAGGTGTGAAAGATATGAAGAGCTTGAAAAGGTGTCAAAAATATGATGAACATGAAAAGGTCTGAAAAATAGGAGGAGCATGAAACTGTGGTAAAAACATGAAGAGGCTGAAAAGGTGTGAAAAATATGAAGAGCTTCAAAAGGTGTCAAAAATATGAGGAGCATGAAACAGAATGAAAAATAGGAGGAGCATGAAACGGTCAGGAAAAAAGGAGGAGCATGAAACGGTGTGGAAAAACATGAAGAGTCTGAAAAGCTGTGAAAAATATGAAGAGCTTCTAAAGGTGTCAAAATATGAGGAGCATGAAACGGTCTGAAAAATAGGAGGAGCATGAAGTGGTGTTGAAGAACATGAAGAGCCTGAAAAGGTGTGAAAAATATGAAGAGCTATAAAAGGTGTGAAAATATTTGGAGGATGAAACGGTCTGAAGAACAGGAGGAGCATGAAACGGTGTTCAAAAACATGAGGAGACTGAAAACGTGTGAAAAACATGAAGAGCCTGAAAATGTGTGAAAAATATAAAGAGCTTCAAAAGGTGTGCAATGCATGAGGAGCATGAAACGGTCTGAAAAATAGGAGGAGCATGAAACGGTGTTCAAAAACATGAGGAGACTGAAAACGTGTGAAAAACATGAAGAGCTGCAAAAGGTGTGAAAAATATGAGGAGCATCAAATGGTCTGAAAAATAGGAGGATCATGAAGCAGTGTTGAAAAACATGAAGAGCCTGAAAAGGTGTGAAAAATATGAAGAGCTACAAAAGGTGTGAAAAATATGAGGAGCATCAAATGGACTGAAAAACAGGAGGATCATGAAGCAGTGTTGAAAAACATGAAGAGCCTGAAAAGGTGTGAAAAATATGAAGAGATTCAAAAGGTGTGAAAATATGAGGAGCATGAAAGAGCCTGAAAATTAGGGGGAACATGAAGCGGTGTTGAAAAACATGAAGAGCCTGAAAATGTGTGAAAAATATAAAGAGCTTCAAAAGGTGTGCAATGCATGAGGAGCATGAAACGGTCTGAAAAATAGGAGGAGCATGAAACGGTGTTCAAAAACATGAGGAGACTGAAAACGTGTGAAAAACATGAAGAGCTGCAAAAGGTGTGAAAAATATGAGGAGCATCAAATGGTCTGAAAAATAGGAGGATCATGAAGCAGTGTTGAAAAACATGAAGAGCCTGAAAAGGTGTGAAAAATATGAAGAGCTACAAAAGGTGTGAAAAATATGAGGAGCATCAAATGGACTGAAAAACAGGAGGATCATGAAGCAGTGTTGAAAAACATGAAGAGCCTGAAAAGGTGTGAAAAATATGAAGAGATTCAAAAGGTGTGAAAATATGAGGAGCATGAAAGAGCCTGAAAATTAGGGGGAACATGAAGCGGTGTTGAAAAACATGAAGAGCCTGAAAAGGTGTGAAAAATATGAAGAGCTTCAAAAGGTGTCAAAAATATGAGGAGCATGAAACAGAATGAAAAATAGGAGGAGCATGATGCGGTGTTGTAAAACATGAAGAGCCTGAAAAGGTGTGAAAAATAGGAAGAGCTTCAAAAGGTGTGAAAGACATGAGGAGAATGAAACGGTCTGAAATATAGGAGGAGCATGAAGTGGTGTTCAAAAACATGGAGAGCGTGAAAATGTGTGAAAAATATGAAGAGCTTCAAAATGTCAAAAATATGAGGAGCATGAAATGGTCTGAAAAATAGGAGGAGCATGTGACGGTGTTCCAAAAACCTAAGAGCCTGAGAAGGTGTGAAAAATATAAAGAGCTTCAAAAGGTGTGAAATGCATGAGGAGCATTAAACGGTCTGAAAAATAGGAGGAGCATGAAGCGGTGTTGAAAAAAATGAAGAGCATGAAAAGGTGTGAAAAATATGAAGAGCTTCCAAAGGTGTCAAAATTATGAGGAGCATGAAACGGTCTGAAAAATAGGAGGAGCATGAAGCTGTGTTCAAAAACCTGAAGAGCCTGAAAAGGTGTGAAAATATGAAGAGTTTCAAAAGGTGTGAAAAATATGAGGAGCATGAAACGGTTTGAAAAATAGGAGGAGCATGAAGCGGTGTTGAAAAACATGAAGAGCCTGAAAAGGTGTGAAAAATATGAAGAACTTCAAAAGGTGTGAAAATATAAAGAGCTTCACAAGGTGTCAAAAATGAGATGAACATGAAACGGTCTGAACAATAAGAGGAGCATGACGTGGCGTTGAAAAATATGAAGAGCCTGAAAAGGTGTGAAAATTATGAAGAGATTCAAAAGGTGTCGAAATATGAGGAGGAGGAAACGGTCTGAAAAAGGAGGAGCATGATACGGAGTTCAAAAACATGAAGACCCTGGAAAGGTGTGAAAAATATGAAGAGCCTCAAAACCTGTCAAATATATGACGAGCATGAAACGGTCTGAAAAATAGGAGGAGCATGAAGCAGTGTTGAAAAACATGAAGAGCCTGAAAAGGTGTGAAATATATGAAGAGCTTCAAAAGGTGTCAAAAATATGAGGAGCATGAAACGGTCTGAAAAATAGGAGGAGCATGATACGGTCAGAAAAATAGGAGGAGCATGAAACGGTGTGGAAAAATATGGAGAGCCTGAAAAGGAGTCAAAAGAGGAAGAGCTTTAAAAGGTGTCAAAAATATGAGGAGCATGAAATGGTCTGAAAAACAGGAGGAGCATGAAGCGGTCTTCAAAAACATGAAGAGCCTGACAAGGTGTGAAATATATGAAGAGCTTCAAAAGGTGTGAAAAATATGAGGAGCACGAAACGGTCTGAAATATAGGAGCAGCATGAAGGGGTGTTGAAAAATATGAAGAGCTTGAAAAGGTGTGAAAAATATGAAGAGCTTCAAAGGGTGTCAAAAATATGAGGAGCATGAAACAGTCTGAAACAGGAGGAACATGAAGCAGTGTTCAAAAACATGGAGAACGTGAAAAGTTGTGAAAATATGAAGAGCTTCAAAACGTTTCAAAAATATGAGGAGCATGAAACCGTCTGAAAAATAGGAGGAGAAGGATACGGTGTTCAAAAAAATGAAGAGCCTGAAAATGTGTGAAAAATGAAGAGCCTCAAAATGTGTCAAAAATATGAGGAGCATTCAACGGTCTGAAAAATAGGAGGAGCATGAAACGGTGTTCAAAAACTAGAAGAGCCTGAAAAGCTGTGAAAAATATGAAGAGCTTCAAAATGTGTCAAAATTATGAGGAGCATGAAAGGGTCTGAAAAATAGGAGGAGAATGAAGCGATGTTGAAAAACATGAAGAGCCTGAAAATGTGTGAAAAATATGAAGAAATTCAAAAGGTGTGAAAAATATGAGGAGCATGAAACGGTATGAAAAATTGGAGGAGCATGAAGCGGTGTTGAAAAACATGAAGAGCCTGACAAGGTCTGAAAACTAAAAGAGCTTCAAAAGGTGTGAAACATACGAAGAGCTTCAAAAGGTTTCAAAAATATGAGGAGCATGAAACGGTATGAAAAATAGGAGGAGCATGACACGGTGTTTAATAACATGAAGAGCCTGAAAAGGTGTTAAAAATATGAAGAGCCTCAAAAGGTGTCAAAAATATGAGGAGCATGAAATGGTCTGAAAAATAGGAGGAGCATGAAACGGTGTTGAAACACATGAAGAGCATGAAAAGGTGTGAAAAATATGAATGGCTTCAAAACGTGTCAAAAATAGGAGGAGCATGAAACGGTGTTCAAAAACATGAATAGTGTGAAAAGGTGTGAAAAATATGAAGAGCTTCCAAATGTGTCAAATATATGAGGAGCATGAAACGGTGTTCAAAAACATGAAGAGCGTGAAAAGGTGTGAAAAATATGAAGAGCTTCAAAAGGTGTCAAAAATATGAAGAGCATGAAACGGACTGAAAAATAGGAGGAGCAGGAAGCGGTGTTGAAAAGCATGAAGAGCCTGAAAAGCTGTGAAATATACGAAGAGCTTCAAAAGCTGTCCAAAATATGAGGAGCATGAAACGTTCTGAAAAATAGGAGGAGCATGAAATGGTGTTCAAAAACATGAAGAGCCTGAAAAGGTGTGAAAAAATATGAAGAGATTTAAAAGGTGTCAAATTTTTCAGGATGATGAAACGGTCTGAAAAATATGAGGAGCATGAAGTGGTGTTCAAAAGCATGAAGAGCCTGAAACTGGGTGAAAAATATGAAGAGCCTCAAAACGTGTGAAAAACATGAGGAGCATGAAACGGTCTGAAAAATAGGAGGAGAAAGAAATTGTGTTCAAAAAAATGAAGAGCCTGAAAATGTGTGAAAAATATAAAGAGCCTCAAAATGTGTCAAAAATATGAGGATCATTCAACGGTCTGAAAAATAGGAGGAGCATGAAACGGTGTTCAAAAACAAGAAGAGCCTGAAAAGTTGTGAAAAATATGAAGAGCTTCAAAAGGTGTCAAAATTATGAGGAGCATGATACGGTCTGAAAAATAGGAGGAGCATGAAGTGGTGTTGAAAAACATGAAGAACTTGAAAAGGTGTGAAAAATATGAAGAGCTTCAAAGGTGTGAAAAATATGCAGAGCTTCAAAAGGAGTGAAATATATTAAGAGCTTCAAAAGGTGTAAAAATTGAGATGAGCATGAAATGGTCTGAAAAATAGGAGGACCATGAAGTGGTGCTGAAAAACATGAAGAGCCTGAAAAGGTGTGAAAAATATGAAGAGCTTCAAAAGGTGTCAAAATATGAGGAGCATGAAACGGTCTGAAAAATAGGAGGAGCATGAAGCTGTGTTGAAAAACATGAAGAGCCTGAAAAGGTGTGAAAAATATGAAGAGCCTCAAAAGGTTCAAAAATATGAAGACATGAAACCGTCTGAAAAACAGGAGGACATGAAGTGGTGTTGAAAAACATGAAGAGCCTGAAAAGGTGTGAAATATATGAACAGCTTCAAAAGGTGTCAAAAATATTAGGAGCATAAAACGGTCTGAAAAATAGGAGGGTATGAATTGTTGATGAAAAACAAGAAGAGCCTCAAAAGGTGTGAAAGATATGAAGAGCTTGAAAAGGTGTCAAAAATATGATGAACATGAAAAGGTCTGAAAAATAGGAGGAGCATGAAACTGTGGTAAAAACATGAAGAGGCTGAAAAGGTGTGAAAAATATGAAGAGCTTCAAAAGTTGTCAAAAATATGAGGAGCATGAAACAGAATTAAAAATAGGAGGAGCATGAAACGGTCAGGAAAAAAGGAGGAGCATGAAACGGTGTGGAAAAACATGAAGAGTCTGAAAAGCTGTGAAAAATATGAAGAGCTACTAAAGGTGTCAAAATATGAGGAGCATGAAACGGTCTGAAAAATAGGAGGAGCATGAAGTGGTGTTGAAGAACATGAAGAGCCTGAAAAGGTGTGAAAAATATGAAGAGCTATAAAAGGTGTGAAAATATTTGGAGGATGAAACGGTCTGAAGAATAGGAGGAGCATGAAACGGTGTTCAAAAACATGAGGAGACTGAAAACGTGTGAAAAACATGAAGAGCCTGAAAATGTGTGAAAAATATAAAGAGCTTCAAAAGGTGTGCAATGCATGAGGAGCATGAAACGGTCTGAAAAATAGGAGGAGCATGAAACGGTGTTCAAAAACATGAGGAGACTGAAAACGTGTGAAAAACATGAAGAGCTGCAAAAGGTGTGAAAAATATGAGGAGCATCAAATGGTCTGAAAAATAGGAGGATCATGAAGCAGTGTTGAAAAACATGAAGAGCCTGAAAAGGTGTGAAAAATATGAAGAGCTACAAAAGGTGTGAAAAATATGAGGAGCATCAAATGGACTGAAAAACAGGAGGATCATGAAGCAGTGTTGAAAAACATGAAGCCTGAAAAGGTGTGAGAAATATGAAGAGATTCAAAAGGTGTGAAAATATGAGGAGCATGAAAGAGCCTGAAAATTAGGGGGAACATGAAGCGGTGTTGAAAAACATGAAGAGCCTGACAAGGTGTGAAAAATATGAAGAGCTTCAAAAGGTGTCAAAAATATGAGGAGCATGAAACAGAATGAAAAATAGGAGAAGCATGATGCGGTGTTGTAAATCATGAAGAGCCTGAAAAGGTGTGAAAAATAGGAAGAGCTTCAAAAGGTGTGAAAGACATGAGGAGAATGAAACGGTCTGAAATATAGGAGGAGCATGAAGTGGTGTTCAAAAACATGGAGAGCGTGAAAATGTGCGAAAAATATGAAGAGCTTCAAAAGGTGTCAAAAATATGAGGAGCATGAAATGGTCTGAAAAATAGGAGGAGCATGAAGCGGTGAGGAAATACATGAAGATCCTGAAAAGGTGTGAAAAACATGAAGAGCCTGAAAAGTTGTGAAATACATGAAGAGCTTCAAAAGGTGTCAAAATATGAGGAGTATGAAACAGTCTGAAAAATAGGAGGACCATGAAACAGTGTTGAAAAACATGAAGAGCCTGAAAAGGTGTGAAATATATGAAGAGTTTTAAAAGGTGTCAATATATGAGGAGTATGAAACAGTCTGAAAAATAGGAGGACCATGAAACAGTGTTGAAAAACATGAAGAGCCTGAAAAGGTGTGAAAAATATGAGGAGCTTCAAAAGGTGTCAAAAATATGAGGAGCATGAAACGTCTGAAAAATAGGAGGAGCATGAAACGGTGTTGAAAAAGATGAAGATCATGAAAAGGGGTGAAAAATATGAAGAGCTTCAATAGGTGTCAAAAATTTAAGGAGCATGAAACTGTCTGAAAAATAGGAGGAACATGAAACGGTGTTGAAAAACATGAAGAGCTTGAAAAAGTGTGAAAAATATGAAGAGCTTCAAAAGGTGGCAAAAATATGAGGAGCATGACGTTCTGAAACATAGGAGGAGCATGAAGCGGTGTTGAAAAACATGAAGAGCATGAAAAGGTGTGAAAAATATGAAGAGCTTCAAAAGGTGTCAAAAATTTAAAGAGCATGAAACAGTCTGAAATATAAGAGGAGCATGAAGCTGTGTTGAAAAACATGAAGAGCCTGAAAAGGTGTGAAAAATATGAAGAGCTTCAAAAAGTGTGAAAAATGTGAGGAGCAGGAAACAGTCTGAAAAATAGGAGGAGCATGAAGTGGTGTTGAAATACATGAAACACCTGAAAATGTGTGAAATATATGAAGAGCTTCAAAAGGTGTCAAAAATATGAGGCGCATGAAACGGTCTGAAAAATAGGAGGAGCATGAAGCGGTCTTGAAAGACATGAAGAGCCTGAAAAGGTGTGAAAAATATGAAGAGCTTCAAATGTTGTCAAAAATATGAGGAGGATGAAACGGTCTGAAAAATAGGAAGAGCAAGAAGCGGTGTTGAAAAACATGAAGAGCCTGAAAAGGTGTGAATAATATGAAGAGCCTGAAAAGCTGTGAAATATATGAAGAGCTTCAAATGGTGTGAAAAATATGAGGAGCATGAAACGTTCTGAAAAATAGGAGGAGAATGAAGGAGAGTTGAATAACATGAAGAGTCTGAAAAGGTGTGAAAATCATGAAGAGCCTGAAAAGGTGTGAAAAACATGAAGAGCCTGAAAAGGTGTGAAATATAAGTAGAACTACAAAAGTTGTGAAAAATATGAGGAGCATGAAGCGGTGTTGAAAAACATGAAAAGTTTGAAAATGTGTGAATAATATGAAGAGCTTCAAAAGGTGTCAAAAATATGCGGAGCATGAAACGGTCTGAAAAATAGGAGGAGCATGAAATGGTGTTCAAAAAAACAAGAGCATGAAAAGGTGTGAAATATATGAAAAGTTTCAAAAGGTATCAAAAATATGAGGAGCTTGAAACGGTCTGAAAAATAGGAGGGGAATGAAACGGTGTTGAAAAACATGAAGAGCCTGAAAAGGTGTGAAAAATATGAAGAGCTTCAAAAGGTGTCAAAATATGAGGAGCATGAAACGGTCTGAAAAATCGGAGGAGCATCCGTTGGTGTTGAAAAACATGGAGAGCCTGAAAATGTATGAAAAATATGAAGAGCTTCAAAAGGTGTCAAAAATTTGAGGAGCATGAAACGGTATGAAAAATTGGAGGAGCATGAAGCGGTGTTGAAAAACATGAAGAGCCTGACAAGGTGTGAAAACTAAAAGAGCTTCAAAAGGTGTGAAACATACGAAGAGCTTCAAAAGGTTTCAAAAATATGAGGAGCATGAAACGGTATGAAAAATAGGAGGAGCATGACACAGTGTTTAATAACATGAAGAGCCTGAAAAGGTGTGAAAAATATGAAGAGCCTCAAAAGGTGTCAAAAATATGAGGAGCATGAAATGGTCTGAAAAATAGGAGGAGCATGAAACGGTGTTGAAACACATGAAGAGCGTGAAAAGGTGTGAAAAATATGAATGGCTTCAAAACGTGTCAAAAATAGGAGGAGCATGAAACGGTGTTCAAAAACATGAATAGCGTGAAAAGGTGTGAAAAATATGAAGAGCTTCCAAATGTGTCAAATATATGAGGAGCATGAAACGGTGTTCAAAAACATGAAGAGCGTGAAAAGGTGTGAAAAATATGAAGAGCTTCAAAAGGTGTCAAAAATATGAAGAGCATGAAACGGACTGAAAAATAGGAGGAGCAGGAAGCGGTGTTGAAAAGCATGAAGAGCCTGAAAAGCTGTGAAATATACGAAGAGCTTCAAAAGCTGTCCAAAATATGAGGAGCATGAAACGTTCTGAAAAATAGGAGGAGCATGAAATGGTGTTCAAAAACATGAAGAGCCTGAAAAGGTGTGAAAAAATATGAAGAGATTTAAAAGGTGTCAAATTTTTCAGGATGATGAAACGGTCTGAAAAATATGAGGAGCATGAAGTGGTGTTCAAAAGCATGAAGAGCCTGAAACTGGGTGAAAAATATGAAGAGCCTCAAAACGTGTGAAAAACATGAGGAGCATGAAACGGTCTGAAAAATAGGAGGAGAAAGAAATTGTGTTCAAAAAAATGAAGAGCCTGAAAATGTGTGAAAAATATAAAGAGCCTCAAAATGTGTCAAAAATATGAGGATCATTCAACGGTCTGAAAAATAGGAGGAGCATGAAACGGTGTTCAAAAACAAGAAGAGCCTGAAAAGTTGTGAAAAATATGAAGAGCTTCAAAAGGTGTCAAAATTATGAGGAGCATGATACGGTCTGAAAAATAGGAGGAGCATGAAGTGGTGTTGAAAAACATGAAGAACTTGAAAAGGTGTGAAAAATATGAAGAGCTTCAAAGGTGTGAAAAATATGCAGAGCTTCAAAAGTTGTCAAAAATACGAGGAGCATGAAACGGTCCTAAAAATAGGAGGAGCATGAAGTGGTGTTGAAAAACATGAAGAGCTTGAAAAGGTGTGAAAAATATTAAGAGCTTCAAAAGGAGTGGAAAATATGAGGAGCATTAAACAGTTTGAAAAATACGTGGAGCATGAAACGGTGTTCAAAAACATGAAGAACCTGAAAAAGTGTGAAAAATATGAAGAGTTTGAAAAGATGTGAAATACATGAGGAGGATTAAACGGTCTGAGAAATAGGAGAAGAATGAAATGATGTTCAGAAACATCAAGAGCCGGAAAAGGTGTGAAAAATATGAAGAGCTTCAAAAGATGTGATATACATGAGGAACATTAAACGGTCTGAAAAATATGAGGAGCATGAAACGGTGTTCAAAAACATGAAGAGATTTAAACGGTGTGAATAATATGAAGATCTTCTAAAGTTGTGAAAAATATGAGGAGCATGAAACGGTCTAAAAAATAGGAGGAGCATGAAGCGTTTTTGAAAAACATGAAGAGCCTGAAAAGGTGTGAAAATTATGAGGAGCACGAAATGGTCTGAAAAATAGGAGATTCATGAAGCGGTGTTGCAAAACCTGAAGAGCCTGAAAAGGTGTGAAATATGTGAAGAGCTTCAAAAGGTGTCAAAAATATGAGGAGCATGAAACGGTCTGAAAATTAGGAGGTGCATGAAGCGGTGTTGAAAAAAATGGAGAGCCTGAAAAGGTGTGAAAAATATGAAGAGGTTCAAAAGGAGTAAAAATATGAGGAGCATGAAACGGTTTGAAAAATAGGAGGAGCATGAAGTGATGTTGAAAAACATGAAGAGCCTGAAAAGGAGTGAAAAATATGAAGAGCTTCAAAAGGTTTGAAAAAAATGAGGAGAATGAAACGGTCTGAAAAATAGGAGGAGCATGAAGCGGTGTTGAAAAACATGAAGAGTCTTAAAAGGTGTAAAAATTATGAAGAGCTTCAAAAGGTGTCAAAAATATGAGGAGCATGAAACGGTCTGAAAAATAGGAGCAGCATGAAGCGGTGAGGAAATACATGAAGATCCTGAAAAGGTGTGAAAAACATGAAGAGCCTGAAAAGTTGTGAAATACATGAAGAGCTTCAAAAGGTGTCAAAATATGAGGAGTATGAAACAGTCTGAAAAATAGGAGGACCATGAAACAGTGTTGAAAAACATGAAGAGCCTGAAAAGGTGTGAAATATATGAAGAGTTTTAAAAGGTGTCAATATATGAGGAGTATGAAACAGTCTGAAAAATAGGAGGACCATGAAACAGTGTTGAAAAACATGAAGAGCCTGAAAAGGTGTGAAAAATATGAGGAGCTTCAAAAGGTGTCAAAAATATGAGGAGCATGAAACGTCTGAAAAATAGGAGGAGCATGAAACGGTGTTGAAAAAGATGAAGATCATGAAAAGGGGTGAAAAATATGAAGAGCTTCAATAGGTGTCAAAAATTTAAGGAGCATGAAACTGTCTGAAAAATAGGAGGAACATGAAACGGTGTTGAAAAACATGAAGAGCTTGAAAAAGTGTGAAAAATATGAAGAGCTTCAAAAGGTGGCAAAAATATGAGGAGCATGACGTTCTGAAACATAGGAGGAGCATGAAGCGGTGTTGAAAAACATGAAGAGCATGAAAAGGTGTGAAAAATATGAAGAGCTTCAAAAGGTGTCAAAAATTTAAAGAGCATGAAACAGTCTGAAATATAAGAGGAGCATGAAGCTGTGTTGAAAAACATGAAGAGCCTGAAAAGGTGTGAAAAATATGAAGAGCTTCAAAAAGTGTGAAAAATGTGAGGAGCAGGAAACAGTCTGAAAAATAGGAGGAGCATGAAGTGGTGTTGAAATACATGAAACACCTGAAAATGTGTGAAATATATGAAGAGATTCAAAAGGTGTCAAAAATATGAGGCGCATGAAACGGTCTGAAAAATAGGAGGAGCATGAAGCGGTCTTGAAAGACATGAAGAGCCTGAAAAGGTGTGAAAAATATGAAGAGCTTCAAATGTTGTCAAAAATATGAGGAGGATGAAACGGTCTGAAAAATAGGAAGAGCATGAAGCGGTGTTGAAAAACATGAAGAGCCTGAAAAGGTGTGAATAATATGAAGAGCCTGAAAAGCTGTGAAATATATGAAGAGCTTCAAATGGTGTGAAAAATATGAGGAGCATGAAACGTTCTGAAAAATAGGAGGAGAATGAAGGAGAGTTGAATAACATGAAGAGTCTGAAAAGGTGTGAAAATCATGAAGAGCCTGAAAAGGTGTGAAAAACATGAAGAGCCTGAAAAGGTGTGAAATATAAGTAGAACTACAAAAGTTGTGAAAAATATGAGGAGCATGAAGCGGTGTTGAAAAACATGAAAAGTTTGAAAATGTGTGAATAATATGAAGAGCTTCAAAAGGTGTCAAAAATATGCGGAGCATGAAACGGTCTGAAAAACAGGAGGAGCATGAAATGGTGTTCAAAAAAACAAGAGCATGAAAAGGTGTGAAATATATGAAAAGTTTCAAAAGGTATCAAAAATATGAGGAGCTTGAAACGGTCTGAAAAATAGGAGGGGAATGAAACGGTGTTGAAAAACATGAAGAGCCTGAAAAGGTGTGAAAAATATGAAGAGCTTCAAAAGGTGTCAAAATATGAGGAGCATGAAACGGTCTGAAAAATCGGAGGAGCATCCGTTGGTGTTGAAAAATATGGAGAGCCTGAAAATGTATGAAAAATATGAAGAGCTTCAAAAGGTGTCAAAAATATGAGGAGCATGAAACGGTATGAAAAATTGGAGGAGCATGAAGCGGTGTTGAAAAACATGAAGAGCCTGACAAGGTGTGAAAACTAAAAGAGCTTCAAAAGGTGTGAAACATACGAAGAGCTTCAAAAGGTTTCAAAAATATGAGGAGCATGAAACGGTATGAAAAATAGGAGGAGCATGACACAGTGTTTAATAACATGAAGAGCCTGAAAAGGTGTGAAAAATATGAAGAGCCTCAAAAGGTGTCAAAAATATGAGGAGCATGAAATGGTCTGAAAAATAGGAGGAGCATGAAACGGTGTTGAAACACATGAAGAGCGTGAAAAGGTGTGAAAAATATGAATGGCTTCAAAACGTGTCAAAAATAGGAGGAGCATGAAACGGTGTTCAAAAACATGAATAGCGTGAAAAGGTGTGAAAAATATGAAGAGCTTCCAAATGTGTCAAATATATGAGGAGCATGAAACGGTGTTCAAAAACATGAAGAGCGTGAAAAGGTGTGAAAAATATGAAGAGCTTCAAAAGGTGTCAAAAATATGAAGAGCATGAAACGGACTGAAAAATAGGAGGAGCAGGAAGCGGTGTTGAAAAGCATGAAGAGCCTGAAAAGCTGTGAAATATACGAAGAGCTTCAAAAGCTGTCCAAAATATGAGGAGCATGAAACGTTCTGAAAAATAGGAGGAGCATGAAATGGTGTTCAAAAACATGAAGAGCCTGAAAAGGTGTGAAAAAATATGAAGAGATTTAAAAGGTGTCAAATTTTTCAGGATGATGAAACGGTCTGAAAAATATGAGGAGCATGAAGTGGTGTTCAAAAGCATGAAGAGCCTGAAACTGGGTGAAAAATATGAAGAGCCTCAAAACGTGTGAAAAACATGAGGAGCATGAAACGGTCTGAAAAATAGGAGGAGAAAGAAATTGTGTTCAAAAAAATGAAGAGCCTGAAAATGTGTGAAAAATATAAAGAGCCTCAAAATGTGTCAAAAATATGAGGATCATTCAACGGTCTGAAAAATAGGAGGAGCATGAAACGGTGTTCAAAAACAAGAAGAGCCTGAAAAGTTGTGAAAAATATGAAGAGCTTCAAAAGGTGTCAAAATTATGAGGAGCATGATACGGTCTGAAAAATAGGAGGAGCATGAAGTGGTGTTGAAAAACATGAAGAACTTGAAAAGGTGTGAAAAATATGAAGAGCTTCAAAGGTGTGAAAAATATGCAGAGCTTCAAAAGTTGTCAAAAATACGAGGAGCATGAAACGGTCCTAAAAATAGGAGGAGCATGAAGTGGTGTTGAAAAACATGAAGAGCTTGAAAAGGTGTGAAAAATATTAAGAGCTTCAAAAGGAGTGGAAAATATGAGGAGCATTAAACAGTTTGAAAAATACGTGGAGCATGAAACGGTGTTCAAAAACATGAAGAACCTGAAAAAGTGTGAAAAATATGAAGAGTTTGAAAAGATGTGAAATACATGAGGAGGATTAAACGGTCTGAGAAATAGGAGAAGAATGAAATGATGTTCAGAAACATCAAGAGCCGGAAAAGGTGTGAAAAATATGAAGAGCTTCAAAAGATGTGATATACATGAGGAACATTAAACGGTCTGAAAAATATGAGGAGCATGAAACGGTGTTCAAAAACATGAAGAGATTTAAACGGTGTGAATAATATGAAGACCTTCTAAAGTTGTGAAAAATATGAGGAGCATGAAACGGTCTAAAAAATAGGAGGATCATGAAGCGTTTTTGAAAAACATGAAGAGCCTGAAAAGGTGTGAAAATTATGAGGAGCACGAAATGGTCTGAAAAATAGGAGATTCATGAAGCGGTGTTGCAAAACCTGAAGAGCCTGAAAAGGTGTGAAATATGTGAAGAGCTTCAAAAGGTGTCAAAAATATGAGGAGCATGAAACGGTCTGAAAATTAGGAGGTGCATGAAGCGGTGTTGAAAAAAATGGAGAGCCTGAAAAGGTGTGAAAAATATGAAGAGGTTCAAAAGGAGTAAAAATATGAGGAGCATGAAACGGTTTGAAAAATAGGAGGAGCATGAAGTGATGTTGAAAAACATGAAGAGCCTGAAAAGGAGTGAAAAATATGAAGAGCTTCAAAAGGTTTGAAAAAAATGAGGAGAATGAAACGGTCTGAAAAATAGGAGGAGCATGAAGCGGTGTTGAAAAACATGAAGAGTCTTAAAAGGTGTAAAAATTATGAAGAGCTTCAAAAGGTGTCAAAAATATGAGGAGCATGAAACGGTCTGAAAAATAGGAGCAGCATGAAGCGGTGAGGAAATACATGAAGATCCTGAAAAGGTGTGAAAAACATGAAGAGCCTGAAAAGTTGTGAAATACATGAAGAGCTTCAAAAGGTGTCAAAATATGAGGAGTATGAAACAGTCTGAAAAATAGGAGGACCATGAAACAGTGTTGAAAAACATGAAGAGCCTGAAAAGGTGTGAAATATATGAAGAGTTTTAAAAGGTGTCAATATATGAGGAGTATGAAACAGTCTGAAAAATAGGAGGACCATGAAACAGTGTTGAAAAACATGAAGAGCCTGAAAAGGTGTGAAAAATATGAGGAGCTTCAAAAGGTGTCAAAAATATGAGGAGCATGAAACGTCTGAAAAATAGGAGGAGCATGAAACGGTGTTGAAAAAGATGAAGATCATGAAAAGGGGTGAAAAATATGAAGAGCTTCAATAGGTGTCAAAAATTTAAGGAGCATGAAACTGTCTGAAAAATAGGAGGAACATGAAACGGTGTTGAAAAACATGAAGAGCTTGAAAAAGTGTGAAAAATATGAAGAGCTTCAAAAGGTGGCAAAAATATGAGGAGCATGACGTTCTGAAACATAGGAGGAGCATGAAGAGGTGTTGAAAAACATGAAGAGCCTGAAAAGGTGTGAAAAATATGAAGAGCTTCAAAAAGTGTGAAAAATGTGAGGAGCAGGAAACAGTCTGAAAAATAGGAGGAGCATGAAGTGGTGTTGAAATACATGAAACACCTGAAAATGTGTGAAATATATGAAGAGATTCAAAAGGTGTCAAAAATATGAGGCGCATGAAACGGTCTGAAAAATAGGAGGAGCATGAAGCGGTCTTGAAAGACATGAAGAGCCTGAAAAGGTGTGAAAAATATGAAGAGCTTCAAATGTTGTCAAAAATATGAGGAGGATGAAACGGTCTGAAAAATAGGAAGAGCATGAAGCGGTGTTGAAAAACATGAAGAGCCTGAAAAGGTGTGAATAATATGAAGAGCCTGAAAAGCTGTGAAATATATGAAGAGCTTCAAATGGTGTGAAAAATATGAGGAGCATGAAACGTTCTGAAAAATAGGAGGAGAATGAAGGAGAGTTGAATAACATGAAGAGTCTGAAAAGGTGTGAAAATCATGAAGAGCCTGAAAAGGTGTGAAAAACATGAAGAGCCTGAAAAGGTGTGAAATATAAGTAGAACTACAAAAGTTGTGAAAAATATGAGGAGCATGAAGCGGTGTTGAAAAACATGAAAAGTTTGAAAATGTGTGAATAATATGAAGAGCTTCAAAAGGTGTCAAAAATATGCGGAGCATGAAACGGTCTGAAAAATAGGAGGAGCATGAAATGGTGTTCAAAAAAACAAGAGCATGAAAAGGTGTGAAATATATGAAAAGTTTCAAAAGGTATCAAAAATATGAGGAGCTTGAAACGGTCTGAAAAATAGGAGGGGAATGAAACGGTGTTGAAAAACATGAAGAGCCTGAAAAGGTGTGAAAAATATGAAGAGCTTCAAAAGGTGTCAAAATATGAGGAGCATGAAACGGTCTGAAAAATCGGAGGAGCATCCGTTGGTGTTGAAAAACATGGAGAGCCTGAAAATGTATGAAAAATATGAAGAGCTTCAAAAGGTGTCAAAAATATGAGTAGCATGATACGATCTGAAAAATAGGAGGAGCATGAAGTGGTGATGAAAAACAGGAAGAGCCTGAAAAAGTGTGAAATATTTGAGAGCTTCAAAAGGTTTTAAAAATATGAGGAGCATGAAACGGTCTGAAAAATAGAAGGAGCATGAAAAGGTGTTGAAAAATACGAAGAGTCTGAAAAAGAGTGAAATACATGAAGAGTTTCAAAAGGTATCAAAAATATGAGGAGTTTGAAACGGCCTGAAAAATAGGAGGGGCATGAAACGGTGTTGAAAATCATGAAGAGCCTGAAAAGGTGTGAAAAATATGAAGAGCTTCAAAAGGTGTGAAAAATATGAGGAGCATGAAACGGTCTGAATAAAAGGAGGAGGATGAAGCGGTGTTCTAAAACATGAAGAGCTTGAAAAGGTGTGAAAAATATGAAGAGCTTCAAAAGGTGTCAAAAATATGAAGAGCTTCAAAAGGTGTGAAAAAAATGAGGAGCAATGTACGATCTGAAATATATAAGGAGCATGAAATGGTTTTCAAAAACATGAAGAGCATGAAAAGGTGTGAAAAATATGAAGAGCTTCAAAAGGTGTGAAAAATATGAAGAGCTTCAAAAGGTGTCAAAAATATGAAGAGCATGAAACGGTCTGATAATAGGAGGAGCATGAAGCGGTGTTCAGAAACATGAAGAGAATGAAAAGGTGTGAAAAATCTGAAGAGCTTCAAAAGGTGTCAAAAATATGAGGAGCATGAAACGGTCTGACAAATAAGAGGAGCATGAAGCGGTGTTGAAAAACAAGAAGAGCCTGAAAAGGTGTGAAAAATATGAAGAGCTTCAAAAGGTGTCAAAAATATGAGGAGCATAAAACGGTCTCAAAAATAGGAGGAGCTTTAAGCGGTGTTGAGAAACATGAAGAGCATCAAAAGGTGTGAAAAACATGGAGAGCTTCAAAAGGTGTCAAAAATATGAAGAGCATGAAACGGTCTGAAAAATAGAAGTTGCATGAAGTGGTGTTGAAAATCATGAAGAGCCTGAAAAGGTGTGGAAAATATGAACAGCTTCAAAAGCTGTCAAAAATATGAGGAGCATGAAACGGTCTGAAAAATAGGAGGAGCATGAAGCGGTGTTCAAAAACATGAAGAGCATGAAAAGGTGTGAAAAATATGAAGAGCTTCAAAAGGTGTGTAATATATGAGGAGCATGAAACGGTCTGAAAAATAGGACGAACATGAAACGGTGTTCAAAAACATGAAGAGACTGAAAAGGTG